>NC_135328.1:178165021-178765021 GCF_023851605.1 Tamandua tetradactyla
ATGGCTCTATACAAACACTTTCAATCATATTCACCTTCAATATGGCAGTTGAATGAACTGTCTTCACATCTGTTCATTCCCTTACATTTAATTTCAACTTCCTTAGCTAACTGTACACCCATCTCTAGCTTCTGTGTATCTCTAGATCCCCTATATTCTATATTATAAGCCTCTGAGTTTACCTTTACCAGGGACACAGTAGTGAAATCATATAGTATGGATCCTTTTGTGTCTCACTTATTTCACTCAGTATTATATCCTCAAGGTTTATCCACATTGTCGTATGCTTCATAATATTACTGCTGCATAATATTCCATTGTATATATACCACGTTTTGTTTAACCACGCATTTTTTTATGGATACATGGATTTTTTTTCCATCTTTCAGCAATTGTGAACAATGCTGCTGTGAACATTGATGTGCAAATGTCTTTTTATGGCACTGCTTTCAGCTCTTCTGGGTATATACTGAGTAGTGGTATTGCCAGGTTGTAGGACAACTCAATATTTAGTTTTCTAAGAAACTGCCAAAATGTTTTCCACAGTGGCTGCACCATTATACATTCTCACCATCAGTGAATCAGTGTTCCAATTTTCCCACAGCCTCTCCAACATTTGTAGTTTCCTGTTTGTTCAATAGCAGCCATTCATGTAGGTGTGAGGTGATATCTCATTATAGTTTTGATCTGCATTTCCCTTATAGCTAATGAAAATGAACATCTCTTCATGTTTTTTAGCCATCTGTATTTGCTCTCTGGGAGAATGTCTATTCATATCTTTAGCCCAATTTATAATTGGGTTGTTGTTCTTTTGTTATTGAGTTGTATGATTTCTTTATGTATACAGGATATCAAAACTTTATCTGATACTTGATTTTCAAATATTTTCTCCCATTGAGTTTGATGTCTCTTCACCTTTTTGACAAAAGTCCTTTAATGCCCAGAAGAATTTGATTTTGAGGAGTTCCCATTTATTATTTTTTTTTCTTTTGTTGCTTGTGCTTTGGGTGTAAAAATTTAAGAAATTAAGTCCCATTTCTAGGTCTTGAAGATATTTCCCTATATTTTCTACTAGGAGTTTTATGCTACTAGCTCTTATATTTGGGTGTTTGATCCACGCTGAGTTAATTTTTGTATAGAGTGTAAGGTAAGGGTCCTCTTTCATTCTTTTGGCTATTGATATCAAATTCTCCCATGCCCATTTATTGAAAAGACTATTCTGTCCCAGTTCAGTGGATTTATAGATCAATTGACCATAGACTTGGTGATCTTTCTCTGCACTCTTGATTCAATTCCACTGGTCAATACCTGTATCTTTGTGCCAATACCATGCTGTTTTGACCACTGTGGCTTTATAATAAACTTTAAAATCAGAAAGTGGTTTTCCTCGCACTTTGTCCTT
This sequence comes from Tamandua tetradactyla, assembly GCF_023851605.1. Classification (NCBI taxonomy): domain Eukaryota; kingdom Metazoa; phylum Chordata; class Mammalia; order Pilosa; family Myrmecophagidae; genus Tamandua; species Tamandua tetradactyla. Next base: position 178,166,424 of record NC_135328.1, read on the forward strand.
CTATTTTAGGATTTTTTTAGCTATATCTTTCTCTTCCAATTGAATCTGATAACTAGCTTTTCCAAGTCTTCAAAGTAGGTTGTTGGAATTTTTATTGGTATTGCATTGACTCTGTAGATCAGTTTGGCTACAATTGACATCTTAACTACATTTAACCTTCCTATCTATTAGCAGGAAATGCCTTTCCACCTATTTAGATCTTTTTAAATTTCTTTTAGAAATGTTTTTTAGTGTGTGTGTGTGTGTGTGTGTGTGTGTGTGTGTGTGTGTGTACAAGTCCTTTACATCCTTGGTTAAATTTATTCCTAGATATTTGATTCCTTTAGTTGCTATTTTTTCCTTTGTTTTTTTTCTTTTTTGGAGGGTGTGTGGCCTGGGAACTGAACCCAGGTCTCCTGCATTTGGAAGGCGAGCATTCTACCACTGAACCACCCATGCACCCTTTTTAGTTGCTATTTTGAATGAATTGTTTTCTAAATTGTCTCCTCAGTTAGGTCATTGCTTATATAAAGAGACATTACTGATTTTTGCACATTAATCTTGTATCCATTCACTTTGCCAAATTTGTTTATTAGCTCAGGAATCTTTGTTCTAGATTTCTCAGGATTTTCCAAGTGTAGTATCATATCATTTGCAAATAATGAAAGTTTTACTTCTTCCTTTCTGATTTTGATGCCTATTATTTATTTTTTGTACCTGATTGCTCTAGCTAGAACTTCTAGTATTATGTTGAATAATAGTGGTGACAGAGGACATTCTTTTTTTTTTTTTTTTAACTTTTTTTATTAATTAAAAAAATTAACAAACAAAACATTTAGAAATCATTCCATTCTACATATATAATCAGTAATTCTTAATATCATCACATAGTTGCATAGTCATCATTTCTTAGTACATTTGCATCGATTTAGAAAAAGAAATAAAAAGACAACAGAAAAAGAAATAAAATGATAATAGAGAAAAAAAAACTATACGTACCATACCCCTTACCCCTCGCTTTCATTTACCACTATTTCAAACTGAATTTATTTTAACATTTGTTCCCCCTATTATTTATTTTTATTCCATATGTTCTACTCTTCTGTTGATATAGCTGCTAAAAGGAGCATCAGAGACAAGGTTTTCACATTCACAGAGTTAGAGGACATTCTTGCCACATTCCCGATTTTAGGGGTAATGCTCCCTGTCGAGCACAATACTGGTTATGGGTTTTTCATATATGCCCTTTATGATATTGAGGACGTTTCCTTCAATTCCTACCTTTTGTGAGTGTTTTTATCAGAAAAGGATGCTGAATTTTGTGAACACTTTTTCAGCACCAATTGAGATGATCATGTGACTTTTCCCTTTCAATCTATTAATGTGTTGTATTATATTGACTGATTTTCTTGTGTTGAACCACCCTTGTATTCCTGGTATACATCCTACTCAGTTGTGATGCATAACTCTTTTAATGTGTTGTTGGATTTGATTTGCTAGTATTTTGTTGAGAATTTTTGCATTTATGTTTATTAAGGTGACTGGCCTGTAGTTTTCCTTTCTTGTAATGTCTTTACCTGGTTTTGGTATTAGAGTGATGCTAGCTTCATAAAATGAGTTATGTAGTATTCCTTTTTCCTCAATTTTTTGGGAAGCATTTGAGTAGGATGGGTGTTAGTTCTTTTTGAAATGTTTGACAGAATTCCCCTGTGAAGTCATCTGGTCCTGGGTTTTTCTGTGTAGGAAGTTTTTTGATGACTAAGTCTCTTTACCTGTGATTGGTTTGTTGAGATCTTCTATTTCTTCTTGAGTCAGTGAAGGGTTTTTTTTTTTGTTTGTTTGTTTCTTGGTATGTGTCCATTTCATCTAAATTGTCTAGTTTGTTGATGTATAGTTCATAGTATCCTTTTATGATTTCTAAAATTTCTTCAGGGTCCATGGTAATAATGATCCCCCTTTCATTTCTGTTTTTATTTGTTTGTATCCTTTCTCTTTTTTTCTTTGTCAGCCTCGCTAAGGGCCCACTGATATCACTGACTTTTTCAAAGAACCAACTTTTTGTTTTATTGATTCTATTGTTTTTTGTTCTCCAATTAATTTATTTCTTATTTTAATCTTTATTATTTCTGTTCTTCTATTTGCTTTGGGGTTAATTTGCTTTTATTTCTCTAGTTCTTCCTGCTGAGCAGTTAAGTTCTTAATTTTTGCTCTTTCTTCTTTCTTAGTACAGGCATTTAGGTCAATAAATTTCCCTCTCAGCACTGCCTTTGCTGCATCCCATATGTTTTGATATGTTGTATTCTCATTTTCATTTGTCTCTAGATATTTACCAATTTTCTCTTGCAATTTCTTCTTTGACCCAATGATTGTTTAAGTGTGTTATTTAATCTTCATATATTTGTGAAAGTTCTGGTTCTTTTATTGATTTCCAGCCCAATTCCTCTTATGGTCAGAGAAAGTACTTTGAATAATTTCAGTCTTTAAAAATGTATTAAGACCTGTTTTGTGCCTCAGCATATGATCTATCCTGGAGAATGTTCCATGAGAACTAGAGAGGAATGTATATCCTGGTGTGAGAGGGGGTTGGGTAATGATCTATATATGTTTGTTAGGTCTAATTCCTTTATTACATTGTTTAGGGTCTCTATTTCCTTATTGATCCTCTGCCCCATTCTAGCTATAGAAGAGAGTGGTGTCCTGAAGTTTCCCACTATTATTGTTGAAACCTCTGTTGGTGCCTTCAGTTTTGCCAGTGTTTGCCACATGTCCTTTGGAGCTCTTTGATTATATAAACATTTATGATTGTTATTTCTGCTTGGTGAATTGTCTCTTTTATTGATATGTAGTTTCCTTCCTTGTCTGTTTTGACATCTGTGCATTTAAAGTCTATTTTGTCTGATAGTAGTGTAGCTACTCCTGTTTTGTTTTGGTTACTGCCTGCATAGAATATCTTTTTCCATCCTTTCACTTTCAATCTATTTGTATCCTTGGATCTTAGAAAAGTCTGTTACAAACAGCATATAGATAGATGGATCATATTTCTTAATCCATTCTGATAATCTGTATCTTTCAGTTGGTGAGTTTAGTCCTTTAACATTCAAAATTATTACTATAAAGGCAGTTCTTGAATCTACCATCTTATCCTTTGGTTTCTATTTTTTAAGATATATATAATTTTCCCTTTATCGCTTTTTGCCCTTTAAATTGCAGTTATTAATTCTCTTCAATTCTGTTCCCTCCTCCTGACCTCCTCTCTTGTCTTTTTTTTCAGCTGACAGAACTCCCTTTAGTATTTCTTTCAGGGCTAGTGTCTTATTAACAGATTCTCACAGCATTTGTTTGTCTGTGAAAACCTAATCTCTCCCTCACTTTTGAAGGACAATTTTGCTGCATAAAGAATTCTAGGCTGGAAAGTTTTCTCTTTCAGAATCTTAAATATATCACACCACTGTCTTCTTGCCTCCATGGCATCTGTTGAGTAGTCTGAACTTAGTCTTATGTGGCTTTACCTGTATGTGGTGAATCACTTTTCTCTTGTTGTTTTCAGGACTTTCTGCTTCTCTTCAGCATTTGAGAGTCTGATTAGTATGTGTCTTAGAGTAGGTCTATTTGGATTTATTCTATTTGGAGTTCATTGGTCTTTAATTTGCATATTCATGTCTTATAAATGTTGGGAAATTTTCCCTAAGTTTATCCTCAAATAATCTTCCTAGTCCTTTACTCTTCTCTTTCCTTCTGGGACACCAGTGATTCTTATATTTGTGTGCTTCATGTTGTCCATCATTTTCCTGAGATTCAGTTCAGTTTTCCACCTTTTTCACTGTTTTTTTCTTTTGCACATTTCAGTTCAGTTTTGCTGTCCTCTAGTTTGCTTATTCTTTCTTCTGCCTCTTCAAATCTGCTGTTGTGTGTCTCTAGTATATTTTTAATTTTATCTACAGTATCTTTCATTTCCATAAGATCTGCTATTTTTCTATTTATTCTCTCATATTCTTCATTATCCTCCTCCAGTATCTTCTTGATATATTGTATGTCCTTAGGCAACCCATTGAATTTATTTAGGAAATTTGTGTGAACATCTTTGATTAGTTGTTTCAAAGTCTATCTCCTCCAATGTTTTGATTTGTTCATTGAGATGGGTCATATTTTCTTGCATCTTCATGTGCTTTGTGATTTTCTGCTAACTAGGAGACATTTGATTACCTTGATAAGGTTATTTTGATTTCCCTCACTTGTCTAAGGTTTTGTATTTGCTTGAGTTTGTGTGGAAGGTCTCCTTTTGCACTTGGTTTGTTAGTAATTCCCCACCAAAGCAAAGCTAGAACCTCATGCATGACATGCAACTCTCATTGAAGAGCTATTAAAAGCTAGGCAGAAAGGTAGTTTGCCAACCTGCACTTTCTGCTTCTTCCAGCAGATGATGCTTTTGGGCCATTTCTTCCTCTCAGAACCACTTCTCTCCAACTAAGTCAGCCAGCTTTGCTGGGACCCATCCAGATAAAAATCTGGTCAAGGCCACACGTCTAGTGTGTGCTGAAGCCACTGACCTGGGACTTAGGAGTAGGCAGTATGCACCTCAGTGGAGAATCCACTTGTGAGCATGATGGATTTGGTGGTCCCCAGGCTCCTGTGTGGAATGATCTTGGGCTTTGGGACTGAGTATTTCAACTACCTGCTCACAGCCAGCCCAAGAGTCCCTGGTGGTGTGGTGTCCCTCGCTCCTTTATCCCTGCCTCTCTGCCCATGCATGCGTCTATCCTCTGTGGAGAAAGGACAGAAGCAGCGGGACCAAGGGAGTTTCTTTCTCCAGTCAGATCTGCTCTGCTCTGTGTCCCCCCTCCTCCTGAGGGGAAGCCCCCCAGTCTCAGCCTAAATGAGGCACCCACAGCAGCCTGCCTCTGGGGTGGGGGTTAGGTACTATGCGCTGGCAGCAAGGTCTCTATGTTTCAGGTAGGCTAAGTCTGCTGGCTTCCACATTCCCCATGGAAGCTCCCCCAGGTGCAGAACTGAGAGGAAAGATCTGTCAAGTTCATATGGAGGGGTGAGTATGGGGGGTTGTTACTCCTTCAGCACCTGCTCTGGCCTATGTGTGCAGCCCGCTCCGGGTACGGTCACGATTGAGAAAACTCACCCCATTCTCTCAGTCATAATTTCTCTACTTTTTCATCCAGGTCCTCCTTTTACAATGTAGAATTCCCTCTCTGGCCCCTTTTACCCTGGAACCGCTGTCTCAGTCATTTTTGGTTCTTTTACTAGTTATTCATGGAGCAGGGGTGAACTCAGCCTATCCTACTTACTATCTTCCAGAAAGTCCTGTTTGTTTCCTTTTTAAAATTTCTAAGATTCTCATATTGCTCACTCATTGTTTTCCTGATATCCATTAGTTCTTTCTATATATTTTCCTTTGTCTCATTGAGTACTTTTTTTATCACCACAATCGATTTTTTTCTGTCTTTTTTTGTGAAAAATAACATGTATACAGAAAAGTAACAAATTTCAAAGCACAATACCACAGTTAGCTGTAGAACATATTTCAGAGTTTGACATGGGTTGTGATTCCAAAATTTTAGGTTTTTACTTCTAGCTGCTCTAAGATACTGGAGACTAAAAGAGACACCGATTTAATGATTCAGCAGCATTCATATTCATTTGTTAAATTCTGTCTTCACTGTAATACTCCACCATCAACTTTGATCATTCCATCTCTCTTTTTAGTGGTGTTTGGGCTATGGCCATTCTAACTTTTTCATATTGGAAGGGTCTGTCACTAATATGGGGTTCGGAGATGGAACTATTTGATGTTCTGGAGAGGCTGGGCCCTCTGGGTTTCAAGACTTATCTGTACCAGGGACCTATCTGGAGGTTGTAGGTTTCTGGAAGGTTGCACTTGTGCATGGAGCCCTTGTGAGGTCTTATATAACACCCTAGGTATTCTTTAGGATTGCTGGAGTAGTCCTGGTTGGGGGTTGGCAGGCTATGATAGGTAGCAATGTCTAACTGAAGCATGCATAAGAGCAACCTCCAGAGTAGCCTCTTGACTCTATTTTGAACTCTCTCTGCCACTGATACTTTTTCCCCCTTTCGGTAAGGATGGAATTGTTGACCCCATGGTGCCAGGGCCAGATTCATCCCTGGGGGTCATTTCCCACATCACCAGGGAGACTTTCACCCCTGGATGTCATGTCCCACATAGGGGGGAGCGCAATGATTTTGCTTGCAGATTTGGGCTTACGGAGAATGAGGCCACATCTGAGGAACAAAAGACATCTCCAGAAATAACTCTTAGGCATACTTATAGGTAGGCTAAGCTTCTCTACTACCTGCATAAGCTTCACAAAAGTAAGCCTTCTATGAGCACTTTTTAAGTAGTATTTTTAAATAGAGAAGTTATTATCCTTTAGAAAAACTAATACTATTTAAAGGTTTGAACATTATAGTAAACCAGAAGGTCACACTTCAGAATGACCAAAATTATTACTTATAGCTGGAATATTTTGCTGCATTTTGAAATTATACCATAACTTACAGTATACAACTCTCTGAGGACTCTTGGATCTTGGCATAACAGACAAACTCCTTGCAGTACCTCAGAGGGGGTAAGAAAACAACTTCTTTTCTCCTCACAAATGTCTGAACTTTGTACCATAAAATAAATCAGAGAAAGAAGTATAAAGCAAGGTTATAATGTAACTCTGCTATCACTTTTGCATTTTCTACTTTGTGACACAGACAAATATATATATTTTTGCAGTTGTATCCTGCTTAATTTAGCAAGCTTCAAATTTACAAAATTTAACTTCTTGAATAAGAAAACAGTCTAGCACTTTATGGTTATTAATTTTACTACTAAAATATCTAAGTGACTTAATCTATTTTAATAATTATCATTCTTTTAATAATATTTGAAAATTCTTTGTGGCTCTTAGACCCAAGACTATACTGTAACCAAACAGAATATCTATGTCCAATGTCCTATTAGATAATTTTGTAAACACACATCTACTCCAAACACCATCTTAAACTGAGACTAATGCCTAAAGCCACATTTCTTGTTAAAGTTTGTTACTAAAGATTTACCATTATGAAAAAATAACTGAATTAACAGATATTCCCATAAGTCTTCAAATTTCAAAGTGGAATTCTCATGAAATTTTTTTTACACATTTCTTTTTTTTATTAATTAAAAAAATTAACAACAAACAAACAAAAATAATAACATATCATTCCATTCTACATATACAATCAGCTTTTTACACATTTCTGTTGACTAAAAGGCAACTGCACTTATTTTATCAACACTATTAAAGTAAAATAACAGCAACAATGAGAACTACTAATATTTCCAAAGAGCACGATTTACCATGGCAAAGTCTAAAAAGTGGACAAAGGAGATGAGATACTTTGTCTTTCATCTGCTGCATGAGGAATCAAAGTTAGAGTGTTATTCTGCTGAGCCAACCATGAAAACTTTAACAACAGATAAGTATAATATTCCCTGTTATTCCTTCAGGGTTTTGTTTTATTCACATAAAAAACTTCAGAAATAAAAATGTAAAAGAGCTATTTTGTCTTGTGAATATTTTGCAATAATTTTTCTTGAATTTCTATGACAAACACTTCAAGTAATTCAACCTTTCAAAAGTCCCTTTGACATGAGATCTATCCCATGTTTATAAAGCAGCATCCTTCTTGTTGAATGTGAGAGTGACTCTTTGTTCCTTTAGGATTCTATATTGCTCATTCAAAGTCATCCCTGTCTATTTTCTAACACTATTTATGTTAAATTGTAGGAATACATCTTTAGGACATATTCTTTATACCAGATTGCTCCCACTTTCTCAGGAAAGGGGTACAGCAGTACGAGTTAATTATGGTAACTGAATTACTGGGCACTGCACTGCTCCAGGATTGTCATTGGCTACAGTAATAATTCTTACATTTGTGGTGGTGGAAGTTCATCATTGATGAGTTCTCTTTGCTACTACATTGTCTAGCAGTTGCTTTGTGTTCAGCTGGGCCTGAAACTTCAGGCCTGTTCTGAAAAGAAAAGTTGCCTGAAAACTTTTCTGAAAAGAAAGACATGTGTCTTTCTGATGTTTTAATTTATCTCCACTGCTTATAAAATTGGCTAAAATGTTATTTTTTTCTGTTTCACTGGTTAGGTCTCTTGAGAACTGCAACTGGTTTCTTCTACGTATTAGTTTGTCTCAGAAGGTTTGCCTTCCTTTTTTTTTTTACTTTATGAAGGCATAATTTTTTTAGAAGGGAGGAGACATTGTTTAGACAATAAGGAAGGACATGGTCAACATACATATCAATAAGTATATTGATCTGATAAAACAGAGTCTTTGTTAATCTAGGCAGATTACTCAGATGGTTGAAAACCTTTTTTATCTTCTTCCTAAGAGCAAACAAACAATCCAAGAAAACATTGTCATTTTAACAGTGAAAACCAAATTCTTGTTTTGCATGAAGATTCATCTGATAAGTAAACTATTAAAAACCTTATAAAACTATACAATCTTAGGCAAACTTAACCACCACCAATAAAATTCACTTCCAACAAAACTTCTATAACTTTCTCTTTCCATCCATTTTGTCCTTCACATTCCTGTTCTCATTCTGCAACAATCAGTTATTTTACTTTGGGAGAAAAAGAACTCTTTTTCCTTAACATAAACACTTCCTGCATACTTTACATATTTAAATTACCAAAAAAATCTTGAAATCAATCTTCAAGCCAACATCCTACAAAACACAATTCTTTTTCGTTTGTTTGGTTTCTTTTTTGTGAAAAATTACATATATACAAAAAAGCAATAAATTTCAAAACACATCACAACAATTAATAGTAAAACAGATTTCAGAGTTTGATATGAGTTACAATTCCACTATTTTAGGTTTTTACTGCTAGCTGCTCTAAGATACTAGAGAGTAAAAGAAATATCAATATAATGATTCAGCAATAGTACTTATTTGTTAAACCCTACCTTCTCTGTATAACTCTACCATTACCTTTGATATTTCCCCCACTCTTTAGGGGTATTTGGGCTAAGCCCATTCTAAGTTTTTCATGTTGGAAGGGGCTATCAATAATATGATAAGGTGGTGGAACTAGTTGATGTTCTGGAGGTTGCCATCCTTTTTAACACAGGAAAATATCACTCTATATTCTTGTCACTTAGAGGTGGTTGATTTATAGGACTAATTCCTTTTCAAATTCCATTTGCTTTCCTAGATGCTTGGCCAGTGATAGCCCCATGTGATGTCTCTTTCCAGGTATGACTCTTTCTCTATGGCCCAGATTATTCTTACCAAAACCAGAATTCTCTTGGATTCCCATTGTATTCTTATCCTGAATTGCTGGTTACCATTTTGTTGGAGTGTTCTATTTAGTCTTGGAAAATTCTGCTTCTTTCTTTCTTTTGATTCAATTTGATTATATCATCCACAGACATACTGATTTTATTGAGGTTTTCATTGCTGCAGGTTTTTGGCGGTGGTGCTGGAGTCCCCATGGCTCCCACCAATTGGGGATGAAACTGGTTCATGACTGAAGACTTTGAGCTGAAACTGTCAATAGGGAAGCCCTGAGTCTGAAGCCTGCGTCCTTCCATTACTCATGCAGACTACCTGCACCTGAGGAAGCATGCACACTTGCTGGTGGACTCCTTGCCTTCCCACCCTTTGCTGTCAGGGGTGGGAAGGGGGAAGCTTGGGCATTTTTAAAATTTTTATTTTATTTATTTATTTATTTAAGCTTGAGCATTTTAAAAGGTTTTGTTAGGTATGTCCATGTTCTGGTCTTCTTCATTGGTGTTTTCTGGTTTTTTATCCTCTTCCTTTGAGTGACCATCATTTCCTCTTTCTTTGCTTGTCTTGCACTTTTTTTGTTGCATACTATAAATTTTAATATTTTAAAATGTTAATTCTGGGATTTACTCCCCGGGATATGTTTCTTGGTTTTGTAACCAGCTGGAGATAAGACAGAGATTTTCTTGAACTTCAACCCTCCTATCTGGAAGGTCTGCCCAAAGTGAATGCATTGTACAGGGTTTTCCCTGTCTTTCTGGGCCTGTCTTGTCCTGGGCTTTTGCTTGTTGACTGTTTTGGCGTTCCCCTGTTTATAGGAGTTTGGTTGTCCTCTCTGTTTCCCAGGAGTCAGCTGTCCCTCTCCCAAGTGTTTGAAGTCAGGAGACCTTACCCCAGATTTTCTGCCTCTAGAGTTTCTTATACTTCTTTTGTTGTGTTATGCTGCTTTTGCCTGGAGGGCAAATTCTGGGAGGTGTGACTGGCTGGAGAGGACTTTTCCAAACTGGTCTTTTTCAACCGAAACAGAACCAGGGTCCCAGGAATGGGGCACAGATCAGCTCCAAAGTGCCTTGGATAGGGGATCAGGAAGCAAGCCAAAAGCCTCTTTCACAGCTTTTCAAAGCTAAACTTTCTTTGCCTTCCCAGCAAATGCAGCTTTTCACCCTTCTATCTCCCACATCCCTGAAGAAGTGTAGTATCTTTAAGTCCCCTCTCCGCTGGGGCCCCTGTCCAGGACTAGCTGAAACTGGCTGACACAGCCTTTGTCAGAAGTAAGTTGAAACAGTGGCTGCCCTCAAATCGAGGCTCCCAGCGATCTGAAACCACTAATCAAAAGTTGTGATCAGTGATGGGCCATTTCTACCCCTGGTCTTGAGTAAGAGGATGTTTTATATCCTTTTCTGTCACTAGCAAGCTAGCCAGGGGCATTCTGCTATGAGGGTGGGGGATGGGTAGCTACAGTATATACAGAGAAATTTACTGTTCTTTACTGTAATTTATCAGCCTCTTCTTCCCACTCTTCTCTGGATGCTATACATTGTTATTCTGGTCTTTGGAGTTTCAGAATAGTTGTTTTAGACAGTTCCTATCAGTTTAATAGTTGTTGTGGTAGAAGGACTGAGAAGTGGAGCGCCGTACTCTGCCATCTCCCCACAAACCTCACCACAATTCTAGTTGGTTCCTTTTTTAAATTTCTCTTTTTTAATTGATATTCTCTACTTGATGAGATTGTTTTCATGCTTCTCTTTAGTTCGTTAGACATGGTTTCTTTAAGGCCTTTGAATAGATTTACAAAGCTGACTTAAAGACTTTGGTAAATCTAATACCTGGGCTTCCTCAGGGACATTTTCTATTGCCTGGGTTTTTTTTTTTTTTTTTCTATGTATCAATCATACTTTCTTGTTTTTTGTGTGTGCCTTGTCATTTTTTTGAAAATTGGACATTAGAAACTTTATAATGTGGCACCTCTGAAAATCAGATTCTATTCACTCACCAGGATTTGTTGTTGCTGCTTGTAATTGTCATTTGATTTTCAGTGACTTCTCTGAACTAATTCTCCATATTTAGTCTGTATTGAGCATGGCCACTGAAGTCTCTGTTCCATTAGCTTAGTCATTAGCTAATAATTTGGCAGAGATTTCCTTATTTGCCTGAAACAAACAAAAAAAAAATGTCTCTGTCTTTGCAGATGAGCTCTTGGTGTTTGTTGGGACATAACTTTAGCACTCAGCCAGGCAGTTTACAACTCTGCTTTAGCTTTCAGTTTCTACTAGTACAAAGCTTCAAGGTCAGCCAGGAGTGAGAGTTTAAGGCCTTCACTAATATTTCTTGAGCTGCATAGAGCCCTACATATGTGTGGCTTTCTGGATTCCAAGGAACATGTTGGAGTTTTTGAAAGCCTTTATTTCCCGAAGCATCTTATTCCCCAGCTTTTCCTCCCAAGCTTTTGGTTAGTCAATTTATTGTTTTCCCCAACTACTACCTCATTGCTTTAGGCAGCAACAACTGAAATATCTGCCAGTAAATGTTTTCAACAAATTCGCTCCCATAGCAGCTTTAGTGCCGACTAAATTCTGAGTTTGGCGAGATAAAACAAACCTTTTGAGCAGGTCTTCCAGGGAGCCACCAAACAGATCAACCAAGGACAATTATTTGCAAATGAAGTCCATTCTTCCCTCTCTGGTACTGGTATTGGAAATGAGGGCTGTTATTATCAATGCTACTGCTGAGCTGAGGGAGATGCTGAGGAAAATGGGAATGGGATAAGTTAAAAGGCCACAAACCTTGTTGTTTTTATAGAAATTTGGCCATTGTCCTTAAGTATTCCCTTGAATAAGGTTGCTACAGCTTTTGGTTAGTTTTTATCATTCTGAAAAAGTTGATTCTGCCTGTTTCTTCCAGTCTGTTAGATGTTTTTATGAAGGGTATGCTTTTGGAATTCCTTACTCCACCATTTTTCACTGACTTCACCACCCATTCATATTTCCTCTGTCTTTTAAAATGCCTACTATCATAGTTAAAGTCTGATTTCCTTGATTCTATGTTATTACAGTAGCGTCCTGATTGCATACTATAATTCTTGCCAAGAAAATCATAGTAAAGCACAGGACTAATCATGTTATTTTCTTTTCACAAAAAGTTAAAACTTTTATACTTCAAAGGAAACTATCAAGAAAGTGAAAAGATAACCTACAAAATGGGAAAAATATTTGCAAATTATATATATAAGAGACTTGTATCCAGTCTATATAAAGTGCTCTTACAACTCAATAACAAAATGACAAAAAATCCAATTAAAAATGGGCAAAGGATCTGAATAGACCATTGTCTAAAGAAGATATAAGAATGGCCAATAAGCATATGAAATGATGCTCAACATCCTTGGTCATCAGGGAAATGGAATCAAAACGAGCCACATTGAGATACTACTTCACCCCCACCAAGATAGCAATAATTAAAAAGACAGATAGTAGTAACTGTTAGCAAGGATGTGAAGAAACTGGTACCCTGAAAAATTGCTGGTGGGATTGTTAACTGTTTCAGCCAATTTGGAGAATTGGAGTTTGGTAGTTTCTCAAAAAAGTTCAAGTTACCAAATGACCTAGTAATTGCACTGTTAGGTATATACCTTAGAGAAACTAAAGCACATTTCCACGCAAAAACTGTACACTAATGTTTGTAGCAGCATTATCCATAATAACAAAAAGTGAAAATAGCCCAAATGTATAGTAGCTGATGAGTGAATGAATGAATAAACAAACAAATAAATAAAATGTGGTATATCAATGCAATGGAATATTTTTCAGCAATAAAAAATGAAGTACTGATACATGCCACACATGGATGAATCTTGAAAACATTATGCCAAGTGAGAGACCACTCAGAATAGGCCACATATCATATAATTCCATTTATATGAAATATCCAGAATAAGCAAATCCAAAGATATAGAAAATAGATGAATTTTTAGGAGGGGAAGTTACCGCTAATGGATACAGTGTTTCTTTTTGGAAGGATGAAAATATTAAAAAATTAGATAGTGGTGATAGTTGCACAACTTTGTGAATAAACCACCAAATCTCTCTTATTTATTCATTCATTCATTCATGGGCAGGCACTGGGAATCTGGATCTCTAGCATGGTAGGTGAGAACTCTGCCACTGAGCCACTGTGGCCTGCCCTGAATCATATATTTTTAAGTGATGAGTTTTATGGTATGTGAATTGTATCTCAATAAAACTGTTATAAAAAGAGCAAATATTCCATGAAGGAAAGAAGTGATGAAAAAGAAAACTTTCAGTCTCTTCTGCTTCTTAGGGAACAGTGCATGAATTCCTAAGCATTATATTTAAGGCTCTTCTTCCTATTAGATCTTTTTTTAAAGTTTTAAAAATATTTTTACTGGGAAATCTTTGCACACATACATTCCATACATGGTGTACAATTGATGGCTCACAATATGTTCTAGTTTGCTAGCTGCTGGAATGCAATACACCAGAAATGGAATGGCTTTTAAAAACGGGAATTTAATAAGTTGCAAGTTTATAGTTCTAAGACCAAGAAAAATGTCCTGATTAAAACAAGTCTATAGAAATGTCCAATCTAAGGCATCCAGGAAAAGATACCTTTGTTCAAGAAGGCCGATAAAGTTCAGGGTTTCTCTCTAAAGTGAGATGGCACATGGCAAATACAGTCAGGGATTCTCTCTCATCTGGAAAGGCACATGGCGAACACAGCATCATCTGCTAGCTTTCTCTCCTGGCTTCCTGTTTCATGAAGTTCCCTGGGAGACATTTTCCTTCCTCATCTCCAAAGGTCACTGGCTGGCGGAGTCTCTGCTTCTCATGGCTGTGTCATTCTCTGCTCTCTCAGAATCTCTCACTTTCTCCAAAATGTTTCCTGTTTTATAGGATTCCACCAAACTAATAAAGACTCATCCAAATGGATGGAGAATGTCTTCACCTAATCCAGTTTAATAACCACTCTTGATTGAGTCACATCTCCAGGGAGATGATCTAATTACAGTTTCAAACATACAGTACTGAATAGGGATTAGAAGAGACAGCTGCCTTTACAAAATGGGATTAGGATTAAAACATGGCTTTTCTAGGGTACAGACATCCTTTCAAACCAGCACACAATATCTTCACATAGTTGTGTATTCATCACCATGATCATTTTTAGAACATTTACATCACTCCAGCAAAAGAAATAAAAAAAAGAAAAAACTTATATATCCCATATACGTTGCCCTTCCCTCTCATTGACCACTAGTATTTTCATCTACCCAATTTATTTTAATACTTGTCTCACCTATTATTTATTTATTTTGTATCCATATTTTTTTACTCATCTCTCCATACCCTGGATAAAAATAGTATCAGACAGAAGGTTTTCACAATCACACAGTCACAATGTAAAAGTTATATCTTTATACAATCATCTACGAGAATCAAGGCTACTGGAATACAGCTCAGCAGTTTTGGGTCCTTCCCTCCAGCCACTCCAATATACCATAAAGTAAAAAGGGATATCTATATAATGCATAAGAATAACCTCCAGGATAACCTCTTGACTCTGTTTGAAATCTCTCAGCCACTGCAACTTTATTTTGTCTCATTTCTCTCTTCCCCTTTTTGGTCAAGAAGGCTTTCTCAATCCCATCATGCTGGTTCCTGGCTCATCCCAGGAATTCTGTCCCACATTGCTAAGTAGATTTACACCTCTAGTTGTCATGTCCCACATAGCGGGGAGGGCAGTGAGTTCACTTGCTGAGTTATCTTAGAGAGAGAGGACACATCTGACAACGAAAGAGGTTCTCTGAGATGACTCTTAGACCTAATTATAAATAGGCTTAGCTTCTTCTTTGCAGGAATAAGTTCCGTAGGGGTGAACCTCAAGATCAAGGGCTCAGCCTATTGATTTGGTTGTCCCCACTGCTTGTGAGAATATCAGGAATGCCCCAAAATGGGGAAGTTGAATATTTCCTTCTTTTTCCCCAGTCCCCAAAAGAACTTTGCAAATACTTCTTTATTCACTGCCCAAATTACTCTGCGATATATCAGTCATCACACTAACCTGGACAAACCAACAAGATCTTATGGCCTATTCAAGATTCCTGTACTTATGGTGTTTAACTAAACTGACCATACAAGTTAAATTATGTAATGTGCTACACAAAATATAAATTTTGCACCAAATAAACATCTCTCCCTTTGGTCTCACACAGAGGTTGAAATTTATAATAAGGACCATATCATCCTTTATCCTATATTCTGATTTACCTTTGTCCTATCCAGATCAGCTTCATTCACATCTCTAGTCAAAGTCTGATCTGTTTTCAACTTTTTGAAATAGTTGCTGTATGGGGTAATGCTGACTTTCATAGCTACAGAGCTCTTAACTCTGAGTCTCGAATGTCGCATAAATACCTGAAGTTTCTGGGAATAACCAGATTATATACAAGCTGCTCAGTATCTCAGAATTTAGAAATAACAGTTCCAACTCCTGAATATATATAACTGCTATAAGAGCTTACAATCTAGGACTCTTCACAATAGGTCCCAACCTGATAACCTATGCTCTTGACTTCGTTCTCCAAATTTGTACATTATAGTCCATATGAGTAAGGCCTGATAATATCTATCTTTTTGTTTTGACATTTCATTCAAAATATAGTTCTTAAGGTTCATTCCTCTAGTTGCATGCCTCACAACTTCATGCCTTCTTGCGGTAGCTCAGTAGTCCATTGCATGTATGCACCACAGTTTCCCCTTCCTTCCCTCAGTTTTTGTACGCTTCGACTACCTCCATCCATTGCATATCGGGAACACTGCTGCCATAAACACCAGTGTGTAAATGTCCATTTGTATCCCCACCCTCAGTTCCTCTAGGTATACACTGGAGGAACGGGGTTGCAGGATTATATGGCAACCCCACCCCTAGCCTCCTGTATAATCACCATGCTGCCCTCCAGAGATGCTGCACCTCTCAGCTTCCCTACCAATAGAATAGATACATCTCTTTCTCCACATTTTGTCTAGCACTTGTTTCTCTTTACATTTGTAAACAGTTTTATTCACACATCGTACAATCCAACCTACTAGGCATGACTTTGCCAGTATAATCTATATGAAGACATTTCCTTTTTTTCTGCAAAGGAACTGTACATATCCACCACTTGTTGACATTTTGTTTTGGCAGAATGCCTTTGTTAACATTCAGTGGAAGCACATTATAATGTTACTGTTGACTATAGACCCTAGCTTGCATTGATTGTACTTTTTCTTGCATACCATCCATTTTCAAAACCTTGCAATGGTGACATTCATTTGTTTTCCATCATGCAAAAATATTTCTATATTTGTACATTTAATCACCATCAGTGTCCACTCTAGGCATTTCTAAATTATACTGTCTCAATCTTTATCCTCTATCTTTCCTTCTGGTTTCATTCGTTATCCCAGCCCTTCTCCCTCAATCATAACACACATTCAGCTTCATTGAATATACTTATATTATTGTGCTACAATTAGGTAAGATTATGCTATTCATTTCAAATTTTTACAATCAGTCCTAATGCACAATCTGTATTCCTTCAGCATCAAGTGCCCAATGTCTTCCCTCTTGCTAAATCCTGAGAACCTGTGTTCTTAACTTTAACTCTCAAAGTTCACTCATTAATGTTAATTCATATTAGTGAGACCATACAGTATTTGTCCTTCAGTTTCTGACATTTCACTCGGCATAATGTCTTCAAGGTTCATCCACATTGTTACATGCTTCATGACTTTATTATGTCGTTGAGCTGCCATAATATTCCATTTATGTATACACTTAACTTGTTCAGCCACTTGTCTGTTGATGGGCATTTGGGACATTTCAGTCTCTTGGCAGTTGTAAATAATGCTGCTATAAACACTGGTGTGCAAATGTCCACTTATGTCCTTGCCTTCATGTCCTCTGAATATATATCTAGTAATGGGATTGCTGGATCATATGGTAATTCTATACTTAGCTTCCTGAGATACTGCCAAACTGACTGCAAGAGCATTTGTACCATTTTAGATTACCACCAACAGTGGATAAGTGTGCCTCTTTCTCTGCATCCTCTGGAGCACTTGTCATTTTCTGTTTTTGTGTTTTTTTAAAATAATGGCCATTGTAGTGGGTGTGAGATGATATCTCATTGTGGTTTTGATTTGCATTTCCCTAATAGCCAGGGAATTTGAGCATCTTTTCATGTGCCTTTTGGCCATTTGTATTTCCTCCTCTGAGAAGTGTCTGTTCATGTCTTTTGCCCATTCTGCAATTGGGTTGTTTGTCTTTTTGTTGTTGAGTTGAACAATCTCTTTATATATGCTGGATACTAGACCCTTATCTGATATATTGTTTCCAAATATTGTCTCCCATTGCTTAGGCTGTCTTTTTACTTTCTTGATGGTCTTTGATGCACAAAAGTGTTTATTTTTGAGGAGTTCTATTTCTTTAATGCTTCTGCTTTGGGTGTAAGATCTAGAAAACCACCTCCTATTATAGATTTATAAGAAATTTCCCTACATTTTCTTCTACAAATTTTATGGCCTTAGATCTCTTCTTTAGGTCTTCGATCCATTTTGAGTTAATTTTTGTTTAGGGTGTGAGATCTGGATCCTCTTTCATTCTTTTGCATGTGGCTATCCAGTTCTCCAGGCACCATTTATTGAAGAGACTGTTCTGCCCCAGGTGAGTTGGCCTGACTGCCTTATCAAAGATCAATTGTCCATAGATGAGAGGGTCTATATCTGAACACTCTATTCAATTCCGTTGGTCAGTATACCTGTCTTTATTCCAATACCATGTTGTTGTTTTTTTTGCATGGACAGGGACCTGGAATCGAACTCGGTCTCTGGCATGGTAGGCGAGAACTCTGCCTGCTGAGCTCTGTGGCCCACCTACCATCCTGTTTTGACCACTGTAGCTTCATAATACGCCTTAAAGTTAGGTAGTGTGAGACCTCCAACTTCATTTTTCTTTCTCAGGATAGTTTTGGCTATTTGGGGCACCCTGCCCTTCCAGATAAATTTGATTATTGGTTTTTCTATTTCCAAAAAGTAAATTTTTGGGATTTTAATTGGTATTGCATTGAACCTATCAATCAATTTAGGTAGAGTTGACATCTTAGCTATATTTAGTCTTCCAACCCATGAACCCAGTATCCCTTCCATTTATTTAGGTCTTCTGTGATATCTTTTAGCAATTTATTGTAGTTTTCTTTGTATAGGTCTTTTGTATCCTTAAATTTATTCCTAAGTATTTTATTCTTTTGGTTGCAATTGTAAATAGAATTTTTTTCTTGATTTCCCTCTCAGATTGTTCATTACTAGTGTACAGAAACACTACAAATTTTTGAGTGTTGACCTTGTAACCTGCCACTTTGCTGTACTCATGTATTAGTTTAGTAGTTTTGATGTAGATTTTTCAGGATTTTTGACATGCAGTATCATATCATCTGCAAACAGAGAGATTTACTTCTTCATTTCCAATTTTGATACCTTGTATTTCTTTCTCTTGTCTAATTGTTCTGGCTAGAACTTTCCAACAAAATGTTAAGTAACAATGGTGATAGTGGACATACTTGTCTTGTTCCTGATCTTAGGGGGAAAGTTTTCAGTTTTTCCCCATTGAGGATGATGCTAGCTGTGGGTTTTTCATATATTGCCTTTATCATATTGAGGAAGTTCCCTTCTATTCCTATCCTTTGGTGTGTTTTCAACAAGAAAGAATGTTGAATTTTGTCACATGCCTTTTCTGCATCAATCGAGATAATCATGTGGTTTTTCTGCTTTGATTTGTTGATATGATGCATTTACATTAATTGATTTTCTTATATTGAACCATCCTTGCATACCTGGTATGAATCCTTGGTCATGGTGTATAATTCTTTTAATGTGCTGCTGGATTCAATTCACAAGAAGTTTGTTGAGGATTTTTGCATCTATATTCATTAGAGAGATTGGGCTGTAATTTTCTTTTCTGGTAGTATCTTTGTTTGGCTTTCATATCTATTTGGTATTTGGTATCTATTGGCTTCATAGAATGAGTTAGGTAACCTTTTCTCCTCTTCAGTTTTTTTGAAGAGTTTGAGCAAGATTGGTACTAATTCTTTCTTGAATGTTTGGTAGAATTCACATGTGAAGCCATCTGGTCCTGGACTTTTCTTTTGGGGAACGTTTTAATGACTAATTCAGTTTCTTTACTTGTGATTGGTTTGTTGAGATCTTCTATTTCTTCTCAAGTCACTGTTGGTTGTTCATGCCTTTCTAGCAAATTGTCCATTTCATCTACATTGTCTGGTTTATTAGCATAAAGTTGTTCATACTATCCTCTCATTACCTCCTTTATTTCTGCAGGGTCAGTGGTTATGTCAGATTCACATCCGCTCTCTCCTTCTTTTTGTCAGCCTTGCTAAGGGTCTAGCAATCTTACTGATTTTCTCATAGAACCAACTTCTGGTTTTGTTGGTTTTCTCAATTGTTTTCATGCGCTCAGTTTCATTTCTTTCTGCTCTAATAGTCATTTCTTTCCTTCTGCTGTTCTTTCTCTAGTTCTTCCAAGTGAACATTTAATTTCTTGATTTTTTTCTCTCTCTCTCTTTTTTTTGAAATAGGCATTTTAGGGCAATAAATTTCCCTCTTAGCACTGCCTTTGCTGCATCCCATAAATTTTGATATGTTGTATTTTCATTTGCCTCAAAATATTTACTGATGTCTCTTGTAATTTCTTCCTTGACCACTGGTTGTTTAATAGTGTGTTCTTGAGCCTCCATATATTTGTGAATTTTCTGGCACTGCCTATTATTAATTTCCAACTTCATTTCTTTATGATCTGAAAAGGTGTTTTGTATGATTTCACTCTTAAAATTTATTGAGACTTGCTTTCTGACCCAGCATATGGTCTCATCTTAAGAATGATCCATGAGCACTTGGTAAAAAGGTGTATCCTGCTGTTGTGGGGAGTAATGTTTTATAAATGCCTGTTAAGTCTAATTCGTTTATTGTATTATTCAAATTCTCTGTTTCTTTATTGATCCTCTGTCTAGATGTTATGTCCATTGATGAGAGCGGGTAATAAGTCTCCAACTAATGTGGTAGATGTGTCTATTTCTCTTTTAAGTATTTTCAGTGTTTGCCTCATATGTATTTTAGAGCACTCTGGCTCAGTGCATAAATATTTATGATTGTTATGTCTTCTTGTTGAATTGTTCCTTTTATTAATACCAAGTGTTCTTCTTTGTGTTTTAATTGTTTTATATTTGAAGTCTAATTTGTTGAATATTAGTATAGCTACTCCTGCTCTTTTCTGATTGTTGTTTGCATGAAATATCTTTTCCCAATCTTTCACTTTCAACCTATGTTTATCCTTTGGTCTAAGATGTATCTCCTGTAGATAGCATATAGATGAGTCCTGCTTTTTAATCCATTCTGCCAGTCTATCTCTTTTGATTGGGGAGTTTAATCCATTAACATTTAGTGTTATTACTGTAAGGGCAGTACTTTCTTCTACCATTTTGCCTTTTGGATTTTATATGTCATATCTAATTTTTCTTCTTTTTTACCTTTACTGATAGTCTTCATTTCTACACTCTTCTCCACACCTCTCTCTCCTGTCTGACTCTAGTGCTCCCTTTAGTATTTCTTGCAGAGTCGGTCTCTTGGTCACAAATTCTCTCAGTGACTTTTTGTCTGAAAATGTTTTAATTTCACCCTCATTTTTGAAGGACAGTTTTGCTGGATATAGCATTCTTGGTTGGCAGTTTTTCTCTTTTTGTATCTTAAATATATCATCCCACTGTCTTCTCACCTCCATGGTTTCCGCTGAGAAATCTACACATAGTCTTATTGGGCTTCCCATATATGTGATGGATTGCTTCTCTCTTTCTCTTTGACACCTGACATTCTGATTAGTAAGTGTCTTGGAGTACATCGATTTGGATCTATTCTCTTTGGGGTACACTGCACTTCTTGGATCTGTAATTTTAAGTCTTTCATAAAAGGTGGGAAATTTTCAGTAATAATTTCCTACACTAGTTTTTCTCCTCCTTTTCCCTTCTCTTCTCCTTCTGGAACACCCACAACACATAATTTCATGCACTTAATGTTGTCATTCATTTCCCTGAGTCCCTGCTCATATTTTTCCATTCTTTTCCCTATATTTTCTTTTGCTTGTCAGATTTCAGATGTTCCATCCTCCAGTTCACTAATCCTATCTCCTACCTCTTGAAATCTGACATTGTAGGTTTCCATTGTTATTTTCATCTCTTCTGCTGTGCCTTTCATTCCTATAAGTTCTGTAATTTGTTCTTCCAGACTTTTGATTTCTTCTTTTTGTTCATTCCTTGCCTTCTTTATATCCTCCCTCAATTCATTGATTTGATTTTTTGATGAGAGTTTCCATGTCTGTTCGAACATTTTGAATTAATTGTTTTAACTCCTGTATCTCATTTGAATTGTTGGTTTGTTCTTTTGATTGGACCATATCTTCAATTTTCCTAGTACGATTCATTATTTTTTGCTGCCATCTAGACATTTAATTTCCTTGTTCTGGAGAGTGATTTCACTTTTTTACCTAGAATTTTCTTGCTGGATGATTTTGTTGTCTATCTATCTGTTCTTTGACATTCAGTTCAGTTTATTCTAGCCCTCTAGCTTAGATTTAACAGATCAGAATTTTTCAATTCTTGTTTTCTTGTTTCTTGCCCGCCTGTATGGTGCTTCCCCCTCCCCCCCGCCTTGAGGGTCTACTTAGATATTATAGACCCCACTCAGATTTTCCCAGACAAGACTGGCTTCCTCTCAGGAGGAAAGAGTCGCCTGCCTCATTTTTCCCTGAGAGTGAGACCCAGCAGGTGAACAGACTTTCCTATGAAGTCTCTAGACTCTTTGTTTCTCCTATTAGCCCAGTATGTGGCACTTATGTGCCTACAGGTCCCATCAGCATAAATAGATGCGGAACATTTAACTTCAGTAGACGCTCCCTGCTGGGGGCATGGTTGAGTGGAGGAGAAGTTGTAGTCTGGCTTTAATCGATTCAGTTTTCCAGACCCTGGGGTCTGAATTCCTTGAGGGGGGATTCCACCAGAGCTGGGCCCCACCCCTCTCCTGGGGAAGGCACAGTGTCCAGGAATTAATTCCTTTCACCTGACCAGCCTCTTAGTCTTTCAGAGAAGCTTAATTCTGCCCTTGCCTGGGGCAGCTGGAGCCTGAGAAGCCTTGCAGTTGTATGCTAAGAGCATTCAAGCCATAGAAACACAGCCACAAAAAAGAAAAGAAAAAAATCCTTTTCCATTCATGTCCCACATACCTCGGGTTTGCCAATCGAGAGCTTAAGTTGGTACGTTGCTCTAAGTGCCCCCTCCTTTCCTTCAGGTCCCAGACCTTTTCAAGTATTTTGTGCTGTCCGATCTAAAAAAAACTGTTTGTTTTTTTCTTTTTCTGTCAGCCCTGCCCCCTCTGTGCTGGGGCAAAAACCAGCAACCTTAGCTTTTACTCCAGGCACAGCTGAACTGGGGTCTATTTTTAGTAGTCACAATTTGTTAATTAACTCCACACTTAGAGCTTGGTTGCATTCAGCCCTTTGCTGCTAGTAAAGTCTCTTTCCTTTCTCCTCTGGGAAGTAGGCTGTGAAGGAGGGGTGCCCACCTCTGCCTCTTGGGGCACTCATGCTTCTGGGTGGGGTTGTAGGTGGTCCAGCTTGTCCAGACTGGTGTATGCTGTGTGTCTGGTCACTGATGTGGTCCCAGCAGTTGTTCTGTACTGTCCCTGGCTATTTACTAGCTGCTTTGGAGGGCGAACTAAATTCCGTTCCTCAGTAAGCCGCCGTCTTGGCCCAACAAATAACTAAAAAAATTTAAAAACACCTGTGTGGGGCAAAAAAACAAACAAACAAACAAGACTCTATCTTTATTTGGCACATAGGCTTTTAGTTTATGGCCTCTGGTGTAGATAGTTGGGGAGCCATACAAATTTTTTAATAACAGAGGAATGACATGGCCAGTGTTGATTTTGAGGTAGAATATTCTGGCCTCAGTGTGGAGATTGGACTGATGAGAGTAAAGAATGGACATAGGGTGGCTATTGTAGACAAACTGAGAGAAGAGGAATGACTCACCTAAAGCAGTGACATTAGAGTTGAAAATTGGACTGGAGGGATGGATGGATGAAGAAAGAATTGCAGTACACTGTTTTCCATTATTTTCACTTTCATAGACTGTGGTACAATTACTGTTTAGAAAAATTTGTCTCAAACAAGCTGTAATCATATAAAAATTTAATCATCAATTGTAAGTTCCTATAGGCATAACACAACTAATGAAACTAGTGGTAACTGATTTTTCTAGTGTAAAGCAAAAAAAAAAAAAAAAAAAGTTGTAGTTAGCTTTTTTTTTTTTTTCCGGTGGGTGCATGGTCTGGGAATTGAACCCAGGTCTCCTGCAGGAAAGGCGTGCATTCTATCACTGAACCACCCAATGCACCCTGTAGTTAGCTTTTGCATCCTTACAGTAAGTATAGCTACAATAAGGAAAAATGAATTTTTACAATTCTTAATTTCCACTTAAATTAAGCCCAGCAAAAAAAAAAAAAAAGTGAAAATAAATCACCTAGAACTTCGACAGAACATATTATTCTTTGACTCAAGAGAACACACAGTTTCTAATCAATACATTATGTCAGTTTCAAACATTTTGGCCTCAGGGCCCTTTTACATTGTTAAAAATTATAAAGGCTTCAATCTTGGGGTTTGTTCATATGAAACTTATCCTCACAAAGGATAGACTAAGCCTACTTAATATTAGGCCTAAGAATCACCCCCAGAGAACCTCTTTTGTTGCTCAGATGTGGCCTGTCTCTCAACCAACACTGCAAGCAAATGCACATGCACTACCCTCCCCCTCTCTATGTGGGACATGACTCCCGGGGTGTGGACCTCCCTGGCAACTTGGGACAGAAATCCTAGAATGAGCTGGGAGTCAGCATCAAGGGATTGAGAAAACTGTCCTGACTGAAAGGGGGAAGAGAGAAATGAGGCAAAATAAAGTGTCACTGGCTGCGAGATTTCAAACAGAGTCCAGAGGTTATCCTGGAGGTTATTCTTACGCATTATGTCGATATCCCCTTTTTAGTTTAAGGTGTATTAGGCTAGAGGGAAATGTCTGAAAATGTAGTGCTGTGTTCCAGTAGCCATGTTTCTTGAAGATGACTGTATAATGATACAGCTTTTGTAGTGTGACTGTGTGATTGTGAAAACCTTGTGTCTGATGCTTCTTTTATCTATGGTATGGACAGATGAGTAAAACATATGGATTAAAAATAAATAAATAACAGGGGAAACATGTTAAAAATAAAAAAATATAAATATTGATTGGGTAGATGGAAAAAATTGTGAGGTCTACCAACGTGTTTTTGTTTATGTGGGTCATATCTCTTGATATTTGCCAAATTAGAAATTAAAACTTAAATTAGCGATCTGCCTTGAAGAATAGATCTAAGAAAGTGACATTTAATTTGCTATCTGAAGGATGCAAAGCATATAGTCTCTATGAGTAATTACCTATCGGTTTAACAAATAAATCATAATCATACTTCAGTAACTTCTCCAAACTGGAAAATGTGATGCCCAAACTAGTCATATATACTTTGACCAACATACTTGAGCAACAATGATAAATAACTAATATTTAGTGAGCATATACTATAAGCTAAGAGTATACCATGCGAAGAGCTTTATAAATTTATCTCAAACCTCTTAGCAATGATATGAGATAGATAATATTATTATCCCCTTTCTACAAATGAAAGAAATGAGACTTAGAGGAGTTAAGTAACTTGGCAGTAAATGAAGGGGACAGAATTTGAATCCAGAACCTGAATTTTTTTGTAGCAACAAATAAATATAGGAACAGAAGGCAATAAAGCAAGTTCTGTACTGTATGACACTTACTTATAATAAGTAATCATTATAACTTATAGTAAGTTATTATTATAACTTTTAAAGGATTATTAATATGCCGAAGTTATTTTCCTTAAAATACTTGTGGGTAAACCTCTTTTTTATGGGAATCATTATGAGACTTCATACAACTAACCCAGGTATAGATGGATTCAGAACACCTATATTTGTAATAGCAAAATGTCATTTAAATTTTCTGTGTACCATAGCAGATTACTGTTAGCACAACTTTAATTCTTCAACTTTTTCTTTTCAATTTCACTTCCAGCTGAATTCCACTTGATTTGTTTCCCTTCAGTTTCAGCCTTATTTTGCATATGTTACTGAACCTAGAATAAAAGAGACACATTAATTCTTTCCCAAGAGCCCTAATTCTTTATAGTCTCTACTTTTGCAATGATTTTTCCCCTTGTAAAAATTCAAATTTTAAAGAGTTTTGCAATTTAAGAATTGCTTTTCAGCTATTTAAGGCATAACTACCATATTATCATAGAACTAAAATAAGAAGAAAATGGAGCTAACATTTATTGAGAACTCTAATGTGCCAGACACGTCAAAATCCATTGTTTAAATCATCACAACAACCCTATAAAGGTAAGTATTAGCTCTATTTTATAGATGCAAATAAGAAAAATTCCCAGAAAAGTTAAATACTTTGCCCAAATTCTTACAGCTAATATATTGTTCTAGTCTACCAAAGCTGCCAGAATGCAACACACCAGAGATTGATTGGCTTTTAATAAAAGGGGATTTATTTAGTTAAAAATGTATAATTCTTCAGAGGAAAGGCAGCTAACTTTCAACTGAGGTTCTTTCTTACGTGGGAAGGTACAGGGTGATTTCTGCTGGCCTTCTCTTCAGTCCTCTGGGTTCCAACAACTTTCCCTGGGTGATTCCTTTCTGCATCTCCAAAGGCCTGGGCTGAGCTGCAGGTGCTGAGATGAGGTATGCTGAGCTGCTTGGGCTGTGCTAAGTTGAGCTCTCTCATTTAAGTACCCAGGCAATTAAATCAAACATCATTCACTGCAGCACGCATGCCTCCTAGCTGACTGCAGGTGGAATCAATGACAGATGAGCTTCACATGCCATTGGCTCATGTCCACAGCAAAAGAACTAGGCACCTTCACCTGGCCAAGTTGGCACCTGGACCTAACTACCACATATATGTAGAGTCAGGATTAAATCCAAGCCTATTTGATTGCAAAGAGAAGAGTTCTATAACATTACTTAAAATCTACAAGTATTCAAAATCCCTTGGAGATAAAATTCGCCAAACATATATCTGACAAAAAACTGCTACCCATGATATATAAATCACTCCTATAACTTGATGATAAAAAGACAAAAATAATGGGCCAAAGATGTGAACAGATATTTCACTAAAAATTATGTACAAATAGCTAATAAACACAAGAAAAAGAGCTCAATATCATTAATTTTCAGAGAAATGTGATTTAAAACCACATTGAGATATTACAATAACTCCCCCCACCCCAGAATGGTAAAATTAAAAAGCCTGACCACACCAAATATTCACAAGGATGTGGAACATTCAGAGCTCTCATATATTGTTGTTGGGAGTATAAAATGGTACAACCATTTTGGAGAAAGGACTACACATACCTACCCTATGATCCAGAGATTTCACTCCTAAATATTTACCCACGTTAAATGAAAGCATATGTAAAAAGTGTCAGCAGAAACTTGACAAGAATATACCAGCCTTAGTCATAATACCCCCAAACTAGAAACAGCCTAGTTGTACATGTACAGAATGGCTAAAGAGACTGGTATATTTATAAAGTCAGCAATAAAAAGGAATGAACTACTGATAAATGCAACATATAGATATATCTCAAACATATTATGCTAAGTGAAAAAAATCTTATCAAAAGAGTACATGTTGTATGACTCAGTTATATGACATTCTGAAACTGACAAAACTAATCGATGGTTTAAAAAAATACCTCAGAACAGTGGTTGCCCCTTGAGGGAACTGACTGAGAGATAACATTAGGGGTAATTCTAATGTTTTAAATGTTGATCAGACTTTGAGTTATAGTGGTGTATTAGCAAGACCCATCAAACAATATACTGAAATTTGTGCATTTCATTGTATGTAAATTATTTCTCAGCGTGCTTTTCTTTTGGTAGCTGCTTTTTTGAGATATAATTATTTGACATACAGTTCATCCATTTAAAGTGTACAATTCAATATTTTTTGGTATATTCACAGAGTTGTGCAATCATTTTGCCACAATTTTAGAATGTTTTCATCAACTCAAAAGAAACCCCTTCCATTTATGTCAACCCCCAATACTCCCATTCTCCCTACCCCAGCCCTAAGAAACACAAATCTAATTTCTGTCCCAATAGATTAGCTTATTCTAGATATTTCAGTCATATAATACATGGCCTTTTGTGACAGTCCTCTTTGACTTTAGCATGTTATTTCCAAAATTCATGCTTGTTATACCGTGTGTGGGTACTTCCTACCCCCCATTATTTATTTATTTTTAATCCATATGTTTTACTTATCTGTTCATAAGGTAGATAAAAGAAGCATGAGACACGCGAGGTTTTCACAATCACACGGTCACATTGCAAAAGCTATATCATTATACAATCATCTTCAAGAAACATGGCTTCTGGAACACAGCTCTACATTTTCAGACAGTTCCCACCAGCCTCTCCATTATACCTTAACTAAAAGGGTGATATCTATTTAATGCAGAAGAATAACCTCCAGGATAACTGCTCAACTCTATTTGAAATCTCTCAGCCTTTGACACTTTATTTTATTTCATTTCTCTCTTCCTCCTTTCAGTCAAGGAGGTTTTCTCAATCCCTTGGTGCTGAGTCCCAGCTCATTCTAGGATTTCTGTCCTACGTTGCCAGGAAGGTCCACACCCCTGGGAATCATGTTCCACGTAGACAGGGGGAGGGCAGTGTGAGTTTGCTTGTTGTGTTTGCTGAGAGAGAGAGGCCACATCTGAGCAATAAAAGATGTTCTCTTGGGGGTGCCTCTTAGGCCTAATTTTAAGTAGGCTTAGCCTATCCTTTGTGGGGTTAGGTTTCATATGAACAAATCCCAAGATTGGGGGCTGAGCCTATTGCTTTGGTTGTCCCCACTGCTTGTGAAAATACCAAGAATTCTCCACTTGGGGAAGTTGAATCTTCCCCCTTTCTCACCATTCCCCCAAGGGGTCTTTGCAAATGCTTTTTTATTCACTGTTCACATCACTCTGGGATTTATCAAGGCATCACTCTGAACAAATCTACAAAATCTCATGGCCTACTCAAGGTTCCATGTACTATGGTGTTCAAGTAAGCTGTTCTCATAAGTTATATTAGGAAATGCACTAGTCAAAACATAAATTTTTTACCAAATAAACATTTTTTCTTTAGTCTCACATATAAGTTAAAGTTTTAAAATATGAATTACCATTTTCAACACCCTGCATTATTGACATTCCTTTGTTCTTCCTCATGCAAAAATATTTTTAAATTTGTACATTTAGTCACTATCATTATATACTCTAGGCATTCTTAGATAATACCATCTCAGTCTTTGTCTTCTATCTTTTCTTCTGAGTTCATTTGTGCCCCCAGGCCTCCTCCCTCTATCATTCTCACATTCAGCTTCTAACATTATTGTATTACAGTTCAGTAGTATTGTGCTATCCAGTTCTGAATTTTTAAAATCAGCCCATTGCACAATCTGTATTCCTTCAGTTCCAATTACCCAATATCTACCCTATTTCTATCTCCTGTTGACCTCTGTTCTTAACTGAAATTCTCCAGGTTCATTCATTAATGTTAGTTCATATCAGTGAGACCATACAGTGTTTGTCCTTTTGTTTCTGGCTAATCTCACTCAGCAAAATGTCCTTAAGGTCCATCCATGTTGTTACATACTTCATAACTTTATTCTGTCTTACAGCTGTGTAATATTCCATCAAATGTTTATACCACAGCTTGTTTAGCCACTCGTCTATTGATGGACATTTTGGCTGTTTCCATCTTTTGGCAATTGTAAATAATGCTGCTGTAAACATTGGTGTGCAAATGTCCATTTGTGTCCTTACCCTCATGTCCTTTGAGTTGATACCTAGCAGTGGTATTGCTGGGTCATATGGCAATTCTGTGCTTACTTTCCTGATGAACTGCCAAACTGTCTTCTACAGTGGTTGTACCATTTGACATTCCCACCAACAATGAATAAGTGTGCCCCTTTCTCCATATCCTCTCCAGCACTTGTCGTTTTCTGTTTTATTGAGAATGTCCATTCTGGTGGGTGTGAGACGATATCTCATTGTGGTTTTGATTTGCATTTCCCTAATAGTCTTTTTGTTGTTGCGTTGACAATCTCTTTATATATTCTGGATACTAGACCATTATCTGATATATCATTTCCAAATATTGTCTCCCATTGTGTAGGCTGTATTTTTACTTTCTTGATGAAGTTATTTGATTCATAAAAGTGTTTAATTTTGAGGAGTTCTCATTTATTTATTTCCTTCTTCAATGCTCATGCTTTGGGTGTAAGATCTAGGAAACTGCCTCCTGTTACAAGATTTATAAGCTATTTCCTTACATTTTCTTCTAAAAATTTTGTGGTCTTAGATCTAATGTTTAGGTCTTTGATGCATTTTGAGTTAATTTGTGTTTAGTGTGTGAGATATGGATCCTTTTTCATTTTTTTGCCTGTGGATAGCCAGTTCGCTAGGCACCATTTATTGAAGAGACTGTCCTGTCCCACGTGAGTTGGCTTGACTGCCTTATCAAAGATCAGTTATCCATAGATGAGAGGGTCTATAATTGAACTCTCTATTCGATTCAGTTGGTCAGTGTATCTATCTTCATGCCAGTACCATGCTGTTTTGACTACTGTAACTTCGTAATACACCTTAAAGTCAGGTAGCATGAGACCTCTGACTTCAGTTTTCTTTTTCAGGATATTTTTAGCTAGTTGGGGCACACTGCCCTTCCAAATAAATTTGGTTATTGGTTTTTCTATTTCTGAAAAATAAATTTTTGGGATTTTAATTGGTATTGCATTGAATCTGTAAATCAATTTAGGTAGAATTGACATCTTAACTGTATTTAGTCTTCCAATCCATGCCCTTCCATTTATTTAGGTATTCTGTGATTTCTTTTAACAATTTCTTATGGTTTCTCTGTATAGGTCTTTTGTCTCTTTAGTTAAATTTATTCCTAAATATTTTATTCTTTTGGTTGCAGTTGTAAATTGAATTTTTTTCTTGATTTCCCCCTCAGATTGTTCATTACTAGTGTATAGAAACACTACAGATTTTTGAGTGTTGATGTTGTAACCTCCCACTTTACTGTACTTATTTAACTAGTAATTTTGCTGTGGATTTTTTGGGGTTTTGACATACAGTATCACATATCTGCAAACAGTGAGAGTTTTACTTCTTCCTTTCCAATTTTGGTGCCTTGTATTTCTTTTTCTTGTCTAATTGCTCTGGCTAGAACTTCCAACACAGTGTTGAATAACAGTGGTGATAGTGGACATCTTGTCTTGTTCCTGATCTTAGGGGGAAAGTTTTCAATTTTTCCCCATTGAGGATGATGTGAGCTGTGGGTTTTTCATATATCCTCTTTATTATGTTGAGGAAGTTCCCTTCTATCCCTATCCTTTGAAGTATTTTCAACAGGAAAGGATGTTGAATTTTGTCAGATGCTTTTTCTGTATCAATCAAGATGATCATGTGGTTTTTCTGCTTTGATTTGTTGATATGGTATATCACGTTAATTGATCTTCTTATGTTGAACCATCCTTGAATACCTGGGATGAATCCTACTTGGTCATGGTGTATAATTCTTTTAATGTGCTTGGATTCAGTTTCCAAGAATTTTGTTGAGGATTTTTGCATCTGTATTCATAAGAGAGATTGGTCTGTAGTGTTTTTTTTTTTTTTAATAATTTGTCTGGTTTTGGTATGAGGGTGATATTGGCTTCATAGAATGAATTAGGTAGCTTTCCCTCCTCTTCAGTTTTTTTGAAGAGTTTGAGTAGGATTGGTACTAATTCTTTCTTGAATGTTTGGTAGAATTACATGTGAAGCCATCTGGTCCTGGACTTTTCTTTTTGGGGAGCTTCTTAATGGCTGATTCAGTTTCTTTACTTGTGATTGGTTTTTGAGGTCATCTATTTCTTCTCAAGTCAATATTGGTTGTTTATGCCTTTCTAGGAAGGTGTCCATTTCATCTACATTGTTGAGTTTATTAGTATCCTCTCATTACTTACTTTATTTCTGTGGGGTCAGTGGTTATGTCTCCTCTTCCATTTCTGATTTTATTTATTTTCATCCTCTCACTTCTTCTTTTTGTCAGTCTTGCTTAGGTCCATCAATCTTATTGATTGTCTCATAGAACCAATTTCTGGTTTTGTTGATTTTCTCGATTGTTTTCATGTTCTCAATTTCACGTATTTCTGCTTTGATCTTCATTATTTCTTTCCTTTTGCTTGCTTTGGGGTTAGTTGGCTGTTCTTTCTCTAGTTTTCCAAGTGGACAGTTAATTCCTTGATTTTTGCCCTTTCTTCTTTTTTGATGTAGGCATTTAGGGCAATAAATTTCCCTCTGAGCACTGCCTTTGCTGCATCCCAAAATTTTGATATGTTGTGTTTTCGTTTTCATTTGCCTCGAGATATTTACTGATTTCTCTTGTAATTCATTCCTTGACACACTGGTTGTTTAAGAGTGTGTTGTTGTGCCTCCATATATTTGTGAATTTTCTGGCACTCTGCCTATTATTGATTTCCAGCTTCATTCCTTTATGATCTGAGAAGGTGTTTTATATGATTTCAGTCTTTTAAAATTTATTGAGACTTGCTTTGTGACCCATCATATGGTCTCTCCTTAAGAATGATCCATGAGCACTTGAGAAGAAGGTGTATCATGCTGTTGTGGGGTGTAATGTTCTATAAATGTCTGTTAAGTCTAGCTCATTTATTGTATTATTCAGTCTCTGTTTCTTTATTGATCCTCTGTCTAAATGTTCTGTCCATTGATGAGAGCAGGGAATTGAAGTCTCCAACTAATATGGTAGATGTGTCTGTTTCTCTTTTGAGTGTTTTCAGTGTTTGCCTCATGTATTTTAGAGCACTCTGGCTCAGTGCATAAATATTTATGATTGTTATGTCTTCTTGTTGAATTGTTCCTTTTATTAATGCATAGTGTCCTTCTTTGTCTCTTAACTGTTTTACATTTGAAGTCTAACTTTTTGGATATTAGTATAGCTACTCCTGCTCTTTTCTGATTGTTGTTTGCATGAAATATCTTCTCCCAACCTTTCACTTTGAACCTGTGTTCATCTTTGGGTCTAATATACCTCTCCTGTAGGCAGCATATAGATAGGTCCTGCTTTTTAATCCATTCTGCCAGTCTATATCTTTTGATTGGGGATTTTAATCCATTAACATTTAGTGTTATTACTGTAAGGGCAGTGCTTTCTTTTACTATTTTGCCTTTTGGATATATGTCATATCAAATTTTTCTTCTTTTTTACTTTTACTGATAGTCTTCATTTCTACACTCTTCTCCACATCTCTGTCTCCTGTCTTTTCCTATCTGTCTCTGATACTCCCTTTAGTATTTCTTGCAGAGTCGGTCTCTTGGTCACAAATTCTCTCAGTGACTTTTTGTCTGAAAATGTTTTAATTTCTCCCTCATTTTTGAAGGACAGTTTTGCTGTATATAACATTCTTGGTTGGCAGTATTTCTCTTTTAGTATCTTAAATATATCATCCCACTGTCTTCTCACCTCCATGGTTTCTGTTAAGAAATCTATGCATAGTCTTATTGGGCTTCCCTTGTATGTGATGGATTTCTTTTCTCTTGCTGCTTTCAAGATTCTTTCTCTTTGACATCTGACATTCTGATTAGTAAGTATCTTTGAGTACATCAATTTGTATCTATTCTGTTTGGGGTATGCTGTACTTCTTGGATCTGTAATTTTAAGTCTTTCATAAGAGGTGGGAAATTTTCAGTGATAATTTTCTCCACTAGTTTTTCTTCTCCTTTTCCCATCTCTTCTCCTTCTGGGACAACAACAACATGTATATTCATGCACTTCATGTTGTCATTCAGTTCTCTGAGTCCCTGCTCATATTTTTCCATTCTTTTCCCTACTTCTTTCACTTATTGGATTTCAGATGTCCCATCCTCCAGTTCACTAATCCTATCTTCTGACTCTTGAAATCTTGAAACTTCTGACTCTTGAAATTGTAGGTTTCCATTGTATTTTTCATATCTGCTACTGTGCTTTTCATTCCTATAAGTTCAGTGATTTGTTTTTTCAGACTTTTGATTTCTTCTTTTTGTTCATTCCTTGCCTTCTTTATATCTCCCTTAATTCATTGACTTGATTTTTGATGAGGTTTTCCATGTTTGTTTGAGCATTCTGAATTAATTGTTTTAACTCCTATATCTCATTTGAATTGTTGGTTTGTTCTTTTGATTGGGCCATATCTTCAGTTTTCCTAATATGAATCATTATTTTTTGCTGGCATCTAGGCATTTAATTACCTTAATTAGTTTATTCTGGAGATTGTTTTCACTTTTTTTTACCTAGGATTTTCTTGCTGAATGAATTTTTTGTCTGTCTGTTCTTTGACATTCAGTTCAGCTTATTCTAAACCTCTAGCTTAGCTTTTGTTTAACAGATCATTATTTTTCAATTCTTGTTTTCTTGTTTCTTTCCCTGCCTCTCTGGCACCTTTTTTTTTTTTTTTGTCCCCTTAGGAGGATCTACTTAGGTATTAAGACCCCAGTCAGATTTTCCCAGACCAAACTGACCTCCTCTCAGAAGGAAAGAGTCACCTGCATCAGATTTCCTTTGGGTGAGACCCTGCAGATTGAAAGGCTTTCCTATGAAGCCTCTGGACTCTGCGTTTTTCCATCCTGCCCAAATTGTGGCCCTTGTCTGCCTATGGGTCCCACCAGCATTAGGTGATATGGTACCTTTAACTTCAGTAGACTGTCCCTGCTAGGGGCATGATTGAAACAGAGGAGAGGTTGTTGGCTAGCTTTAATTGTTTCACTTTTCCAGACCCTGGGGTCTGAATTCCTTAAGGGAGGGAATCAACCTGAGCTGGACCCCACCCCTCTCCTGAGGAAGACTGCAGGCAAACACTCAAACAAGCTTAATTATACCTATGCTTGGGGCAATTTGAGCATGAGAAGCCTTGCAGCTGTATCCAAAGAGTAGTCAAGGGGTAGAAACACAGCTACAAAAATGAAAGAGAAAAATCCTTTTCAGAGCAGGACCCCTTTCCTTTGGTTTGCCAATCAAGAGCTTAAGTTGGGATGTTGCTCTGTATATCTCCAGGTCCTATGTGCCCCCTCCTTCTTTCAGGGCCCAGACCTTTTGAAATCCCCCCCCCCAAAAAAAACCTGTGGGTTTTTTTTTCTTTTTCAGTCAGCCCTGCCCCCTCTGCGCAGGGGCGAAATCCAGCAACTTCTGCTTTACTCAAGGTTCAGCTGAGTTGGGGGTATAATTTTAGTAGTCAGAATTTGTTAATTCCACAATTGGGCTGTGGTTGAGCTCGGTCCATTGCTATTAGTAAAGTCTCTTTCCTTTCCCCTCTGGGAAGCAGCCTGTCAGGGGAGGGGCACTGGCTATCACGGCTTGGGGAACTCACAATTCTGGGTAGGATTGCAGCTCGTCCAACTTGTCCAGACTAGGGCATACTGTGTGTCCAGTCACTGACGTGGCCCCAGCAGTTGTTCTGTACTGTTCCTGGCTATTTACTAGCTGCTCTGGAGGACGAACTAAATCCTACTCCTCGCTAAGCTGCCATCTTGGCCTCCTGCTGATGCTTCCTTTTTATGGCTGAATAATATTCTGTATTAGATATACCACATTTTATTTATTCAGTTATCAGTTTATCAATTGATGGACGTATGGGTGTTTCTGCCTTTTGGTTATTATGAATAATGCTGCCAAGAATATTCATGTACAAGTTTTTGTTTGGACATGTGCTCTCATTTCTCTTGGATATATACTTGAGCAGTGGAACTACTGGGTCATATTGTATCTTTAACTTTTTTGAGAAACTGCCAAACTTTTCAAAAGCAGTTGTACCATTTCCCACCACAATGTTGTATAAGAATTCGCATTTCTCCATATCCTTATCAACACTTGTTACTGTCGTTTGTTATAGCCATCCTAGTGAGTATGAAATGAAATTTAGTGGTTTTGATTAGCATTTCCTTAATGACTAGTGATGTTGAACATGTTTTATGTGGTTATTAGCCATTTATATATATCTTTGAAAAAATAGCTATTCAGATCTTTTGCCCATTTTTTTTGTTGAGTTGTAAAAGTTCTCTGCATATTCTATATTCAAATCCTTTATCAGATAAATGATTTGCACATATTTTCTCCCTTTCTGTCTACCTTTTCACTTTTTCGGCAGTGTCTTTTGAAGGCAAAGTTTTAAATTCTGATGAAGTTTAATTTACCTATATTTTTGTGTTTTTAGTGTTGTATTTTAGAATCCAAGGTCACAAAATTTACCACTATGCTTTCTTCTAAAAGTTTTATAGTTTTATCTCTTACATTTAGGTCTTTGATCCATTTTGAGTTAATTTTTGTGTATAGGTCAGGAAGGGGTCCACCTTCTTTCTTTTGCATGTGGCTCTCTGGTTATCCCAGAACCATTGTTAAAAGTACTATTATTTCCCCATTGAATGGTCTTGGAACTCGTGTCAAAAATCAGTTGACTATAGATGTATGGGTTTATTTCTGGACAATCTATTTTATTCCATTGATCTGTATGTCTATTCTTGCCTTGTACCACGCTGTCTTGATTACTGTTGCCTTATAGTGAGTTTTGAAATCAGGATTATGAATTTTCTAACTTTGTTACTGTTTTTCAAGATTGTTTTGGTTATTCTGCATCCCTTGAGTTTCCATAAGAAGTTTGAGATTAGTTTGTCAAGTTTTACAAAGAAGCCAGCTGGGATTTTTGTTAGGAATTACACTGAATCTTTAGACCAACCTGGGGAGTATTACCTTCTTAAATAATGTTAGTCTTCCGCTCCATGAACAGTGTTAAGTCTTCTAATTCATAAACATTTCAATAATGCTTTATAGTTTCAGAGTATAAGTTTTTCTTTTCTTTTGTTAAATTTATTCCTAAGTATTTTATTCTTTTTAATGCAATTGTAAGTTGGAATTGTTTTCTTACTTTCAGTTTTGGGTTATTCATTGCAAGTGTATAGAAATACAATGCTTTTTGTATATTGATCTTGTATCCTGCAACCTTACTGAACTCATTTATTGACTTAATAGTTTTTGTATGAATTCTTTAGGATTTTCTATACACAAAATCACGTCATCTGCAAACAGAGATAATTTTGCTTCTTCCTTTTCGATCCAGATGCCTTCATTTTATTTTCTTGCCTAGGTACCCTGGCTAAACCTCTAGTACGATGTTGAATAAAAATGGTGAGAGTGGACATCATTGTCTTATTCTTGATCTTAGGGTGGGAGCATCCAGTCTTTTACCATGAAGTGTGATGTTAGCTATGGGTTTTCCATTGATGCCCTTTATCAGATTGAAGAAGTTCCCTTCTATTTATTCTCAGTTTTGTGAGTGCTGGATTTTGTCAAATGCTTTTTCTTCATCTGTTGAGATGATTGTGTTTTTGTTTTGTTGCTGTTAATTCCATTGATATGGATTGAACAGCTTCAAGTATCCTCAGTATTTCTGTACCTACCAAATCCTTTCAGTGGGCTTTTAAGCAAATGCAAGTTTCTCTTATCCAGAAAAATAAATTAAAAAACCCTCACATACACTATTGCTCCTTCTAACCAATATCTCTCTTTCCATTCCTAGCCAGACATTCCATAAAAAAGTCTGTATTCACTTTCTCAATTTCTCACTACCACCCTCATTTATTCCTTAACCACTTTAATCTAGGTATGGCCCCATTACTCCCCCAAAATGGCTCTCATAAAGGTCACCAATGATTTCTGTGAAACTAAAGGAGAGCATTTTTCCTCCAAAACCTTTTAATCAGAAAAAATTCAAGCTTATAGAAAAACTGGCAGAATAATACAGTTAAGTTCTGTGCACCCTTCAAGTAGATTGACCAATTGTTGACATTTTGCCTTATAGTCTACTTTCTCTCTCCTCCTCCCCTACCCCCTCATATACACATATACATGTTTCTGTTTGCTAAAGATGCTGGAATACAATATAACAGAAATGGGTTGGCTTTTTCAAAGGGGATTTATTAGGTTACAAATTTATAGTTCTAAGGGGGTGGGCCATGGTGACTCAGCAGCCAGAGTTCTCGCGTGCCATGCTGGAGACCCAGGTTTGATTCCAGGTGCCTGACCATGCAAAAAAAATTTATAGTTGTAAGGCCATGAAAATGTCCAAATTAAGGCATCAAGAAGAAGATAACCTTCTCTGAGGAAAGGCTGCTGGTATCCATGTTTCCTCTGTCACGTGGGAAGGAACATGGCAATGTCTGCTGGTCCTCCTTTCTTGGTACTGGTTTCAAAATGGCTCTCTAAGTTTTGTGGGTCCTTCTTACTTCTCCTGGGGTGTTTTCTCTCTAAGCTCTCTGGGCTTTTACTGTCTGTTATCCTCTTCACAAAGGACTCCAGTGAAGGATTAAGACCCACCTTGAATGGGCTGTTCACATCTCAATTGAGATAGCCTAACCAAAAGGTCCCACCTACTATAGGTCTGCCCCCACAAGAATGGATTAAAAGAACGTAATCTTTTCTGGGGTACAGAGAGGTTCATACCAACACTCTTGTCTTTTATTTTTCCTGAACTATTTGAAAGCAAGTTGTAGCTATCATGATACTTTACTCCTAAATACTGGAGCATGCATCTTTTAAGAACAAGAAACTTCTCATATAATTGCATAACCATTATCACATTTAAATGTTTCTGCTTTATGAAACTTAGCTGGTGTTTTCTGATCAATTTTTTTGTGTGTGAATCTTCCTTGTGTACGTAAGAAGAAAGTATATCTCTATTATCACATTGTAATGTTTACTTAATAGCCATAAGATCTACCTTACAGATTATATTGTTTACATTTCCTATATTCTTACTTATTTTTTGTCTACCCACCTGTCTGTTATTACTAGTGGTATGTTAAAGCTTCATATTCTTAGTGTTTTGGTTTTTTAAAAACCAATTTCTCATTTCTTCTCCTCTGGTTTCTGCTTTATATGGGCAGTTTGTGTCTCTTTTGATGCACAAATATGGTGAACTATTAAATCTTAATTTGGAATTTTAGCTTTTAGCATTATGAAATATTCTTTTTTTATTTAATGCTTTTGGAATGAATTCTGCTTTGATATTGGGATTGCTTTATTATTGTTTCCACATACCTGGTACATCTTTGCTTATTCTTTTATTTTTACTATTTCTGAATCTCAGTGTTTTAAGTGTATTTGTTGTATATAGCATAGAGTTAGCTTTCATTTTATAGGCCAATTGAAAATCTTCCTCTTTTAATAACTGAATTAAACCCATTTTCATTTATTGATGCGATTGGTAATTTGGTCATAACTGTTGTATTATTTTATGTTTTAATATTTTAATTATTGTTTGTTTTATATTACACTTCCTTGGTTTCTTACTGTATGTCTTTGTCATTCTTTTAAAATTTCTTTTGGTATGTAGGAAGGTATCTTTTTTGTTGTTGTTCTAATGGTTATCGTTAGGTTTATACCTTTTATGTCCACAATCACCTTCCTTTTTTTAACCTTCTACTATGTGGTTTGCCTGTTTTAAAGAATATTATTCGACTTTCACTATTATCTTTACTTTAGTCATATTATTTTACTTTCCACTTTCTCTGTCCCCCTTCTTCCCAGAACAAAAAGCATATAATATTTATATACTATATAAATCCTACTTTAAAAAATTTAGCAGCTTTTCTATAGTAGTCTGAATTATTAGATAAGTAATGTTTTGTTTAAATATAATTTATAGGGGAAAATAAAGTATTCTTTTGTAAAGAATGTGGTATTCTTGGAATAAATTTATTACAAAGGTACTTTTTTCAATATAAACAAATATTTAGTTCTGTTTGAGTTCTGTATTCCTATGGGGGGGCTGGCTGTTGAGCCTACTGTAAATAAATGAAAGCAGGATTTAACTCATGTAATACTATTACATAAGTCCTTTCATTCTTGACTTAAATTGGTTATCTTAATGCATTTTGTTAGGAAGGTTTTAAAAGGCTGTATGTTGTCTCTTATTTACATAGATAGTACTATGCAACATGTAAACCAATATGTAAAATTACTTTCACCTATAAATCATGAATTTAACAATTATATAATATTTATGTATGCCTCATATGAACATAGACATTCCATGAAGATTTATACTATTTTAGTTGATGGCACTTATTATTAAGGCTGACAAGGTTGTATTAGTTTTCAATGATTTTATCTTGTTTGTAACAAAATTATGTATTTTGAAGACTTTGTTTTCTTTTGTAACTCTTCTAAGCAGCGGTGATCTTGTATGTTGATATAAATTGAACAGGGAAAAAGGTAGTATAAATTTTATTGGGCAAGTATCATAAGAAATATTGTTTGCATTTGGTGAATTACAAAAGAATTCAGTGTCTACTTTTGAGTAAGGAGGGGCCACTGAACATTAGATATCTAAAGGAAGCTATCACTGTATATGGTTTTGTCTCCTCCCATTTAGAGAAATTTCATGATGCTCTAAGATACGTAGTTAGCAAAGCTTTGGATTTCACAAAAGCCTGAATACATCTTTGATTGGTTATATATTAAAGGAAATACCTCACAGCATGATGCCAGACAAGTGTAGAGCCCAACCAATTTGATCTTTAAGCAGGGAGAATAATTCTATTCATCATTAGGAGATTAGATTGTAAAATGTTGTAATTATTTCAGCCTAAATTGGTTTAAAGCTATTTTTATTTCAATAAGACTTTGCTTCAAATTGTGAGGTAAGAAGACAGTTTTCATTTTGATGACCTTTCCTGCATTGTGTTTTTCTTCAAGTCCTTCTACCCTACCCTATGGCCTGCTCTGTTTACTATTCAAATCTGAATCATAATGTGCATCTGGAGGGATCTGGAATCATGTGACTGATTGAAGTGCCTCTTGTCATTTATTAACATTCTGAATATCTAATCTTGACATAGTATTTCATTATTTCATGAAGAATTTACTCTTCCTGGTCTTAACTGCTTTAGGGGTGGGAGCATATGTAACAGTTTTTCTCTTTCTTATCTATACACGATATTTTTTTGTTGTTTTGGTTTTTTTAATGACAAAATGGAACAAAGAATGACAGCCACATTGGGCCTTGACAGGGATACTTTCACTTGAAGGACCACTCCTATAATGAATTATTTTTACTCAAGTGAATATTCATATATTTCTTTGACTCTAGTTTTATGAAATGGCAGCCTGCAAACCATTTTGTTTGATTACAGTCCCTTCACCTTCATTATCTTTTATGTCTATTTAATAAACTCCAGACTTGCCATATTCATCTTGACCCTCCCCCACATCTCTGTTTGTATTTTCTTTCATTGCAATTTTCCTCTTTTTTCTTCTGTGGGCATTTGCAGATTGTTTTTAGGGTTCATTAAAAAGGGAGTGTGTTATCTGGGTAGAAAATTACATTTGCATGCTTGAGAGTGCCTGAGGGCTTTTGTTGGATATGGCAAGGATCCTGTTTTTTTTTTGGGGGGGGTGAAGAGAGAGACATAAGCAGGGACTTTTAGAAAGAAGAAAAGTAAGAGATGTTGAAGTGATTTCTACTATTCCCATTTTTTCTTTCCATTTATATATGTCTGATTTTTTTTTCCTTTTTCCCTGCATGTGTAAACTACTTGACTAAACAATGGAACAGATTAGAGACCTTTCTTAGAACTGTTTTTGAATTCACATTTGAGTTCCATAAGCAGAAACCTTTCCTGTGGAACTGTACATTTACTAAAGAAGCTAGCAATTTGCGATATATATTTGTTTTCATCTTTGTAAGTAATTGGAGAGAGTTTTATAGGAAAGCTTTTGTTGAATTCTTACGACATTTTTTTCTAAACTATTGTCTATATAGAAGTTTAGCCATTTTTTGAACTAGGATTTCCTACTTTCAAAATGGGTTTTTAGGTATAATATTTAGCCCTTTTTGAAGTTGGTAGTGTTCATGTTTTCTTTTATTAAAGTTGGTGTTATATCTTATCTTATCCAGAGCATGCCATCTATGCTCTTTGGGACATGATGAAACCATAGAACATTTTAAATAGAAGGACTGTATTTTACAGCAGTGGAAACTCAGAAGAATTAAACTAGGTTCATAGCTAATAGAGATATGGAGGTAGTGTAGGACCATGGATATGTGGTAGGCAGGAGTGGGCAGAGAAATCAGGAAGTTATTTTGTGCTATAAGAAAAGTTCATAGGAAAATAAGTTGATTTATTGTAGAGCTGGCCATTGGAATTACAGAGTCTTTTTTTTTTTTTTAAATGTAACTGATTTATGATTACCGTAGACATTTGGCACATGTTTTAAATTAAATACCTAGTGTGTTCTGCAGTCTTAGATACAAGGACTACAAAAATGAGTAAGACTTATTAATATCCTTCCTCAAGGAGCTTACACTTGGTATGAGTATATATATATGTGCCATTGTGTATGTGTGTGTGTGGTGTCTAGACAGTCTAGAGATATAGGTATTTTTTTTTTTTACAGGTCAAGGAAGTCCTTGATGATGTTATGTATAATTGCCTATATTTTCAGACTTTTTGGTTACTGTATGGTATATATATGTGTATACAAATAGTTACAGTATAGGTGCTGAGAAAAGGTATATAAAAATAATTTGATATACATCATTGACTTTTAATTCTCCTTTACATATTTCCATTAGCATATAAAATATTTTATCTCTTGCCTCTTAAATACTTTCCTGGGCAGTGCGACGGTGGCTCAGTGGCAGAATTGTTGCCTGCCATGTTGGAGACCAGTGTTCAATTCCCGGTGCCTGCCCATGCAAAAAAAACAAAAACAAAAACAAATGAGTATTTTCCTTATTACTCTTCCCCACCTGGGGAATTCCAGATATTCAGGCAAGTATTGGGGGCTACG
The DNA here is from genome assembly GCF_023851605.1 of Tamandua tetradactyla. Lineage (NCBI taxonomy): Eukaryota > Metazoa > Chordata > Mammalia > Pilosa > Myrmecophagidae > Tamandua > Tamandua tetradactyla. Next base: position 178,208,850 of record NC_135328.1, read on the forward strand.
AATTTAATAGGTCAAACCCTCGATCTTGTTTCATGGGGCTTGCCCTTATGAAACTTATTCCTGCAAAAGAAAACTAAGCTTATTTATAATTATACCTAAGAGTCACCCTCAAAGAATTTCTTGTATTGCTCAGATGTGGCCTCTGTCTCAAAGCCAACTCCACCGGTAAACTCACTGTCTTCCCCAGTACATGGGACATGACTCCCAGGGTGTAACTCTTCCTGGCGATGTGAGAAATGACTTCTGGGAATGAGCCTGGCCCTGACATCATGGGATTGAAAAAGACTTCTTGACCAAAAGAGGGAAGAGAAATGAAACAAAATAAAGTTTCAGTGGCTGAGAGATTTCAAATAGAGTTGAGAAGTCATACTGGAGGTTATTTTTATGTATTATACAGATATCCCTTTTTAGTTTTTAGTGGATTAGAATAGCTATGAGGAAATATCTGAAATTGTTGAACTGCATTCCATTAGGTTTGATTCTTGAAGACAACTGTATAACTACATAGATTTTACAGTGTGGTTGTGAAAACCTTGTGGCTGACACTCTCTATAACCAATGTATGGACAGATGAGTAAAAAAATGAGGACAATAAATAAATAGATAATAGGAAGATTAAGGGGGATTGGGATGTTTTGGTACTCTTTTATTTTTATTCTCTTATTTATTTTTTTGGAGTAATGGAAATGTTCAAAAATTGATTGTGGTGATGAACGCACAAATTTTTGATGATAGCATGAACTATTGATTGTATACTTTGGATGATTATTGGGTATGCAAATATATCAATAAAATTACTTTCAAATATTTTCTTGACTGTACAGCACAAACAGTGAACTCTAATGTTAACTGTGAACTCTAATTTGTAGTATAATTATTATAATATTCTTTCATCAGTTGTAACACATGTACCACACTAATGCAAGGTGTTAGTAATAGGGGGATATATGGGAACTCTGTATTTTTTGCATGACTTTTTATAAACCTACATCTTCTCTAATAAAAAAGAGCTTTTTTTCTCAGCTATATTTCTATCGGCTAATGGCCTATTTCTTTTCTCTCCTTTGTAGCAAAACATCAGGAGTTATCTAAATTCCTTACCTTTAATTTCTTTTCTCCAGTTTTCTCTTAAACCCATTTCAATCCGTGTTAACCCATTCTATTCCAATCTGTTGTCATCAAAGTTACCAATGTTACCTGCATTGCTAATCATCACATTTTAGTCCTTATCTTACTTGACTCTTAGCAGTGTTTGATACAGTGATCATTCCCTCGTTTTTTATTTACTTTCTTCACTAGGCTTCCAGGATAGACATTTCTTTAGGTTTTCTCCTTACTTACTCTTTGGTAGCTCCTTCTCATCTCCTTTTTTGGTTCCTTCTCTTCTCTTTTTTCCCTCTTTGATACTCTTCAATTCTGTGCCCTCCTCCAGACCTCCCTCTCCTGTCTGTTTTTTTGTTTCAGTTGGCAGAACTTCCTTTAGTATTTATTGTAGCACCTGTCTTATGTTGACAAATTCTTTCAGGATTTCTTTGTCTGTGAAAACTTTAATCTCTCCCTCAGTTTTGAAGGACAGTTTGGCTGAGTACAGAATTCTTGGCTGGAGTCTTTCTCTTTCAGGATCTTAAATATATCATGCTACTGTCTTCTTGCCTCCATGGTTCTAGTAGAGTACCCTGACCTCAGTCCTTATGTGGTTTCCCTTGTATGTAGTAGATTTTTTTTCTCTTGCCACTTTCAGAATTTTCTGCTTCTCTTCAGTACTTGATGTGTCTTGGGGTTGGCCTATTTGGATTTATTCTGTTTGGAGTTCATTGTGCTTCTTTGACTTGTATATTTATGTCCTTTATAAGGGTTGGGAAGTTTACCCCCATTATAGCCCAACTACTCTTCCTAGCCCTCTATTCCTCTCTTCTCCTCATGGGTCACCAATGATTCTTATATTTGTGCACTTTGTTTTGTGTATCATGTCCATGAGAGCCAATTCAAAATTTTCCATCTTTTTTGCCATTTGCTGTTTTGAGTTTTCGAAATCACTTATCCTGTCTTCTATATTGTTTGTCCTTTCTTCTGTCTCTTCAAATCTGCTGTTGTGTGCCTCTAGTATGTTTTTTATTTGGTCAACAGAGTCTTTAATCTCTGTGATATCTGGTATTTTTGAATATATTCTTTCAGATTCCTTTTTATGCTCTTCTCCTCTGTTTTCTTGATCTCCTTTATGTCATTTGCCATCCCACTTATTTTATTAAGTAGAGTTATTTGAACATTTTTGATAAGTTTTCCAACATCTATGTCTCCTCTGGTGTTTTAATTTGGTTGTTAGGCTGGGCTATATCTGTCTGCATTGTGATATGCCTAGTGATATTGTGTTGTTTTCATCTCATTTAAATATCTTGATTGATTTACTTCAGGAGCTGATTTCGTTCAGTAGTCTAAAGCCTTGTGTTTGCAGGGTGGATGTGTATCAGTGTGCAGGGTACACAGCATGGCACAAAAGTGTGGTGGTGCGTTCAGCACAAGTATAGATACAGTTTGGTGATGTTACCCTGGTGCTTGTGAACATAGGCACCCAGCGGTGTGGTACCTGTGTGTCTGGTTGGACAAGTGCTGGCCTGTCTGTTGCAATGAGGACATTTCATAGAATTAAATCATGATCATGTCAGCTGCATCCACAGTTGATTCCATTTGTAATCAGCCAAGGGGAGTGTCTTCTGGAATGAGTGATGCTCAGTCTAATCACTGGAAGCCTTTTAAGGAGGATTCAGGCTCTCTTCTTGCTTTGGCTGGTGATCCTCTCCTGTGGAGTTCATCCAGACTCTCCATTGGAATCGTTGGCTTCACAGCCTGAACTGTGGATTTTGGACTCTGCATTCCCGCGGTCACATGAGACACTTTTATAAATTTTATATTTGCGAGTGTTCCCTGTTGATTCTGTTTCTCTAGAGAACCCTAGCTAATACAGATGGAATATTATTCAGCTGTGAAAAGAAATGAAGACCTTATACATGCCAACATGGATGAACCTGGAAGACATGTTTCACATGCTGAGTGAAATAAGACAGACACAAAAAGATAAACACTGATCTCACTAATATGAACTAATTATATTAAGTAAATTCATGGAGTTAGACTCTAAAATAAAATGGGGAGCTGATGCTTAATTTGTACAGAATTTCTGTTTAAATTAATTGTAAAGGTTTGGAAATGGATGGCGGTGATTGTAGCCCATTATTGTGAGTGTAATTAACAGTTGCTGAACAATGTTTGTGAAAATGGTTGAAAGGGGAAGTTTGGGGCCCTGTTATGTTACTAGAGTGAGGGAAGATAAAACAAGGGAGTGTATAACACAGTGAACTCTGTCATGGGCAATGGACTGGAGTTAATAGTAAAAATATAAGAATGTTCTTTTGGTAATTATAACAAATGCATGACACCAATACAAGCATTAATAATAGGGTGGTATATGGAGAAAAATAAACCTAATGTAAACTAAGGACTATAGTTAATAGTACTATTTTAATATTTTTTCATTAATTTTAACAAAGGTACCACACTAATGCAGTATTAGCAATAGAGGGGTTTATGGGAACATTGTATTGTTTAAATGACTTTTCTGTAAACCTATAACTTCTTTAAAAAATAATAATAATTTGAAGAGAAAAAATAGAGAACATCTTTCCTTTTTTTTTTAAGCATCTCTTGTGCTGCATTACTGAACAAGAACTTTCATTAGTTTTATGAAATGCAACATCTAGTTCCCCTCCTCCTTTTTTTCTGGGAAAAGAAACTGCAACAACTTGGAGTTGAGAATGTGGATACCACTTCATTCACACACACTTATTCTCAGACTGAAAGTAATCTAGCCAACATGCATATTGTACTGTATGGCAAAATAGACTGAAGGTGGGCTTGAGACCAAGGCTCCACCTTTTTATTAGCAAAGGCAAAGCTGCCTTTTGGCTGGTAACAAAGTACCAGCACTTACCCCAAAGTACTCTCCTCCTCTTCCAAACCAGTCATTCTACTCAGCACTGGCCAAAAGACAGAAAAGTTAATACTAGCCTCTTCTGGGAAGAGAAAATTTTCTTTTTGTTTTCAAAACAGGTAAATCCATTGTTTTTCCAAGATGGCCAAGGTTATGGTTTCCTACAAAGTCAGTGCTTACTTAGCTAATAACACTGCTGTTGGTGGCCGAGGCTGCTGCTGTGGCAGGATTTTCAAAGTGGTGTGTTATCAAGCCCCACCTACTCATCCACTCATTTCCAAACATTCAGCATCTGTGAACACTCCTCACTTCTGGTTTTTCAAAAGATTGGAGATTTCTAGTCAGGGGGTCTCAGGTTATCATTCCAATGGTAACAGATCAAGCTTGGTTCTACAGTTTCCTCAGTTCTTTTGTGGCCCCAGTAGCAAGGGTTTTTTTGCTTTATTAGTCTTTGATCTCCATCCTTCAGTAAACAGTTCATGGATCATGGGCCTGTTTCTAATGATTTAAATATATCCTTCCCAATGCTATATATAAATCCCCTATCAGTCCAGCAACACATGCTACTACTTCATCTGTATGATCCTTATCTCCAGCAATGTGGTCAATGAAAAACAATAAAATACCCTAATTGTACCTGCATCATATCCGGGTGTACATCTCCCTTCAGTCTCTGGATGAATCAAGTATAGATTTCTAAGCAGCCTTCCCTTAAAGTCTCATTTAGATTATCCACCCTTTCATAATCTGACTTGTCCACCTGGATTTGGGTGGCCTGCTGAAGAGCATTCAGTATTACTTCTAGGTATTTTTTAATACTCCACCAAAAGCAAAGGCATATCAGCAAAGACTGCCAAAATTTATGGCTTCACAGACCTGTGGACATTTCTATTTTCCAAGCTCTCCAATAGCAGCTACATCGCCTCATCACAAAACGGTAAGGTGTTGGATTGCAGGGCATGGCATAAATCTTCCACTAACCTCACAGCCACCAAATAAACTGAATCTCAGCATAATTTTTCAGTCCAATGCCCAGGAAGAGTTTAAAGGCTTCCATGTACTTTAAGAATTCACTACCCAACACTCACTGCCAGTCAGGGCATCCTCCTGCACTCCTCCAGACTCAGCAGGTTTTGGAACATCTTTAACAGGGAGGCCAGGAGCACAGCAAAGATCTGCAAAGCATCTTGATGCTGCATTTTCTAGAGAAGATTCTGAAGAGTTGTGCCAAGTAAAGACTGAAGGTCATTGAACTGGATCCTATCAGATGTGCTCTGCATATGTGACTCCATCTGAAGCACTTGTTGCAGTTGTTTCATGATAACCAGAGTCAGTTTTGAACCACTGGTTAACAATCTTTGGTACTATTTTTCACAATTTCCATCAGAGATTCATGTACAGCACTCCTCAGGCTATTCTGGTGTCCATCAGTTCTGTCTGTGTCTCCAGGAGCTTTTGAACATAAGTTAAAATGAAGCAGATAAATAACAGGTAACTGGTTCTTCCTGATCATTAGCTCTAGCCAGACTGGAGAAGGTCCAACATATATTTGAAGCCAGTCTGTTTAGTGTAGCCATCTTCCTCAATTATCTTAACTAGATCTTTGGGATAACTCACTGAAGTTTCTACATCAGCACTTTGCTGCTTCACCTTGTAGTTTTACGTTATGATGATGACTTCTTTCCTTAAACCTCATGAACCAATCTCTGCTAGTTTTAAACTTTTCTTCTGCAGCTTCCTCACCTCTCTCATTCTTCCTAGAATTGAAAAGAATTAGGGCCTTGCTCTGGGTTAGGCTTTGGGTTGTGGCTGGTTTGATCTTCCATCCAGACTACTAAAACTTTTTCTATATCAGCAGTAAGGCTGTTTTGCTTTCTTATCATTCATGTGTTCACTGGAGTAGTACTTTTAATTTCCTTCAAGAACTTTTCCTTTGCATTTGCAACTTGGCTAACTGACACAGGAGGCCTATCTTGGCTTTTGACGTGCTTTCCTCACTAAGCTTAATCATTTCTAGCTGTTTTTTTGCAGTGAGAAACCTGCAATTCTTCTTTTCACTTGAATATTTGGAGGCCATAGTAAGACTGTTGGTTGGCCTAATTTCAATATCTGAGGGAATAGAGAGGCTTGAGGAAAGGGAGAGGGATGGGGAACAGCCGGTAGGCAGAGCAATCAGAACACATACAACATTTATCAATTTAGTTCATCATCTTATATGAGCCTGGTGTCCAAACACAATTACAATAGTAACATCAAAGATCAAAGATCACAGACCACAGCATCAAATGTACTGATAATGAAAAAGTTTGAAATATTGTGAGAGTTACCAATATGTGACACAGACACAAAGTGAGCACATACTCTCAGGAGAAATGGTGCTGATAGATTTGCTCAACACAGGGTTGCCACAAACCTTCAGTTTGTAAAATGCAATATCTGTAAGTACAATAAAGTGAAGTGCAATAAAATGAGGTATGCCTGTTAGTAAAGCAAAATGGTGTTCATTATGATAATCACTAAACATAGAAAAACAGTCCTCTTTGAATAATTTGGCATTAATTGAAAGACTTAACAACATCAAGTGCTATTGCCTTGAACAAACCCCTTCTTTGTCAGTTAATACTTAACAGTAATATTTTATAGCAAAAGAACCATATCAGAAGATTTCTTGAATTTGAACCAATTACACTAGAGACAATGTTTCTATGTCAAGTCCTTTTTTTAAAAATCAACTTGTTGCATTGAAGTCATATAAACTAGTTTTCTTCTCTTCATGAAAGTAGTCAGTGTTTACAGTGACTTGAATTTATCCTAGAAATATAAGGGAAGAGTTAAGTTGTGGATTAAATCCTTGCTTAGTGTACCCTAGCTGTATTATTATTTGGGTAGAAACAGAAAATGCATAGTTAAATTTTTAATAGAGCTTGCTGAAGACTGGTAGGCAAAGAGCATGTTCTAAAATATGAAAACGTATTAGCAGAAGCCAGGGCTTGTTTTTTGTTTGTTTGTTTGTTTCTAAATGCTTTTGTAATTCATTATTTCTTTGAGATTATGAAAAGAGTTTGTTTAAAATATGTTGGAATCAACAAATCAAAAAAGAAAAATCACATGATCATCTTGATTGCCACTGAAAAGGCATTAAAAAATTTCAGCATCCTTTCTTGATAAAAATACTTCAAAAGGTAGGAATTAAAAAAAAGTAAGAAAAGAATCAAAGGAAACTTCCTCAATATTATAAAGACATATATGAAAACCCACAGACAATATTATACTCAATGGTGAGAGACTGAAAGCCTTCCTCTAAGATCAGGAATGAGACAAGGGTGCCTGCTGTCACCACTGTTATTCAACATTGTGCTAGAAGTTCCAGTTAGAGCAATTAGGCAAGAAAAAGAAATAAAAGGCAGCCAAATTGGAAAGAAAGAAATAAAACTCTCATTCTTTGCAGATGATATGATCTTATATTTCGAAAATCCTGAGAAATTGATGTCAAAGCTGCTTGAGTTAATAAGTAAATTCGACAAGAGGCTGAATACAAGATTAGTGTGCAAAAATCAGTGGTGTTTCCATACACTAGTAATGACCTAACTGAGGAGGCAATTAAGAAGAAAAGTCCATTCACAATAGCATCTAAAAGAATCAAGTATCTAGGAATAAACTTAACCAATGATGTAAAGGATCTATACACAGAAAACCACAAAACATTGCTAAAAGAAAAAGAAGAGCTAAATAGATGGAAAGACATTCCATGTTCATGGGTAGGAAGGCTAAATGTCATTAAGATGTCATTTGTACCCAAATTGATCTACAGATTCAACACAATACCAATCAAAATTCCAATAACCACTTTGCAAACTTGGAAAAGTTATCAAATTTATTTGGAGGGGAAACAGGCCTTGAATAGCCAAAAACATCCTAAAAAAGAAAAACAAAGTGGGAGGGCTTACATTTCCTGATTTAAACCTTATTATAAAGCCACAGTGGTCAAAACAGCTTGGTATTGGCACAAAGATAGACATATTGATCAATGGAATTGAATTGAGAGTTCAGAATAGACCTTCAGATCTATGGTCAATTATTTTTCATAAGGCTATTCTGTTCCAGTTCAGTGTGGACTTGAAAGTCTCTTCAATAAGTAGGGCACAGAGGACTGGATTTCCATATCCAAATGAATGAAATAGGACCCCTACCTCTCACTCTATATACAGATTAACTCCATTTGTAGAAAATACTTATAAGAAAACAGGGGCCTAGATTGTAAGCTCTTATAGCAATCACGTTTAGTCTGGAGCGGTAGTGGTTATATCTGGATTATGAGAGGCTGTTTTATATATGTAAAACCTGGTATGTAGAGGTAAGAATGAAGCTCATCAGATCAGGATTAAGGTAATCAGAATACAGAGATAAGGAAGACATTGTCTATATTTTAGAACCTCATCTACTCTTTGAGACCAAAGGAAGGAAGGTTTATTTTGTCCAGAACCTAAATTTTCTGTAGCACATAATCTAACTCAGCCTCTCTGAATAGATCATTTAATCAAATCCAAACACAAGGAGCCCAGAATAAGAATGAGGGCTTTTAATGCTGTATAGCTTAATGTAATGCCTGGATATATCCCAGAATATATTAAGCAGATAGTCAAAAGGTATTGGCAAAGTCCCTTAAGGGATGGGAGAAAAAATATGAAACCACTGGGGAAACCCATGATACTGTGTCAAACATTAGGGACATCCAAATCAATAGGCCAAGCCCTTGATTTTGAGGCTTGCTCTTGTGAAGCTTATGTATGTAGTGGACAAGCTCAGCCCATCTAAGCCCACCTATGGGTAAGCCTAAGAGCTACTTCCAGAGGACCTCTTTTGTTGCTTAGAGGTGGCCTCACTCTCTCTAAGCCAAATTCTGCAAGTGAAATCATCCCCTCCCCTCTGTGGGGCATCACATCCAGGGGTGAAAGTCTCCCTGGTGGCATGGGAGATGACTCCCAGGGATGAGCCAGGCCCTGGCAGCATGGGATAAACAATACCATGCTGACCAAAATGGGGAAAAGAAGTGTAAGAAATAAGGTATAAGTAGCTGAGAGAGTTCAAATAGAGTTGAGAGGCTATCCTGGAGGTCACTCTTACACAAGCTTCAATTAGACATTGCTAGCTATCATAACTTGCCAGACCCCAGCCAAAACCATTCCTGTCAACCCTAAAGAACACCTAGGCCATTATATAAGATTCTGCAAAGGTTCCATGCACTAGGCTAACTTTCCAGAAACCTATAACCTCCAGATGTGTCCCTGGAGCAGATAAGTCCTGAAATACAGAGGAGCTAGCCTCTACGGAACATCAACTAGTTCCTACAGAACTATCCCATGTTATCAACAGCCCCTTCCAACATGAAAAAGTTGGACTAGACATAGCTCAAACACCCCAAAACAGTGGGAGGAAGATCAAAGGTGGTGGTGGAGTTATACAGAGAAGGTAGGGTCTAACAAAATGAGTATGATTGCTGAGTCATTATATTGATATTTCTTTTAGTCCCCAGTATCTTAGAACAGCTAAAAGTAAAAACCTAAGATTGTGGAATTGTAACCCATAACAATATCTGAAATCGGTTCTACAACTAATTGTTGTGATATGCTTTGAAATGTATTGCTTTTTTGTATATATATAATTTTTTATAAAAAAAAGAAAAAAGTCAATTGTGATAATAAGTGCACAGTTACATGATGATATTGTGAGCCACTGATTGTATACTTTGGATGACTACATGATATATGAATATATAATATATATCAATAAAAATTAAAAATAAAGTGGAAAAAAGAGTTATTGAAAGATGAAGCTATTTCAAGTCACGAATTTGAAAATCTGGTGAACTTGTTTCAAATAATGAACTATATAAGGCTTTTTCACATTTCAGAGTTTGGGGATTTTTTTTTTCTTTTTATATGGGCAGGCACCAGGAATCGAACCTGGGTCTCCGGCCTCACAGGCAAGAACTCTGCCTGTTGAGCCATTGTGGCCCACCCTAGGGAATTTTTTTTTAATGGTTAAAATAAAGTGATAATACCATAAAAAGAATTTAACTCAATGTGGATCAAAGACCTAATTATAAGAGCTAGTACCATAAAATTCCTAGAAGAAAATACAGAGAAAAATCTTCAAGACCTAGTGATAGGAGGTAGCTTCTTGAACCTTATATCCAAAGCACGAGCAACAAAAGAAAAAACAGATAAAAAACTCAAGACTGAATATTTCTTTGTGTAAAGGATATTCATTTTCATTAGCTATTAGGGAAATGCAAATAAAAACCACAATGAGATATTATTTCACGCCTATAAGAATGGCCCCAATTAAGTAAACAGGAAACTACAGGTGTTGGAGAGTTTATGGTGAAATAGGAGCACTTATTCACTGCTGTTGGGAATATAAAATAGTACAGCCACTGTGAAAGACAGTTTGGTGGTTCCTCCAAAAACTAAATATTGAGTTGCCCTACAACCAGCAATTCTGCTACATTTATATACAAATATAAATAAGTTCTTGCATAACTACTTCATGGTACAACACTTGTACAAAGAGATAATAGTAGAGCGATATATGGGGGGAAATTATTTATTGCAAGCTATAGATTATAGTTAACAGTAATTCCTTAATATTCCTCCATATACAGTAACAGATGTACCACACCAATGCTAGAAATCAGTAACAGGCAGAGATAGAGGATATGAGATGTTTTGGTTTTCTTTTGGTGTGTCTGTCTGTTACTTGTCTCTTTGGAGCAATGAAAATGGTGTAAATTGAGTGTGATGACTGAACAACTAAGTGATTATACTGTGAGACATTGATTGTATTCTTTGTATGGAATATATGGTATGTGAAGATATCGCAATAAAATTTTGCAAAAGTATATATAATGTAAGCAAATAAATGTATACAAAACCCAGAGACTAATCCAAAGCTTGAATTCTATTTTTCAACAAAAAATTACACAAGTTTATAAAATGAGGGGGAAAGAAAAAGATGAGGTGAGGTGACTTACCTATCATCATATTGCTAGTTAATAGCAGAAGCAGAACTAACAGTCAGATATATATGTTCCTGCTCTGTATACAGGACTCTTTCATATTACATCAGGCTGCATTTTGCTTGATTGTTCACTTCAGAAACTAATCTCTAAAAAGTTTCTTCCTCTGAAGCAACTCAAAGCCCAGGCCACTGACAGCTGGCATTTTCATTCCTCAGGCTGCATCAGCAGAGAAGCAGAGGTAGACTGACTAATCTCACACCATGCCTTTAATTTCTCCTGCTGGATTTCTCTCTCTCTCTCTCTCTCTCTCTCTCTCTTTTTTTTTTTTTTTTTTTTTGGCATGGGCAGGCTCTGGGAATTGAACCTGGGTCTCCAGCATGGCAGGCAAGAATTCTGCCACTGAGCCACTACTCCATCACCTGATGCCTTTCATTTTTAATTCCTCTGTTTATGCCCCTGATTACATATCCTCTGCTCTTCCATCCCCATTGAGCAAAACGCTGTTTATTCTTCTAGGACTTACTGTAAGGAGCAGGAAGATAGAGTCAGCATCATCCTACCTCCCCATTGTCCTTTCTGGACCTTTATTGCTACCTTCAGTAAAACCCTCCTTTTTTTGAGACTCATACCTTACCCAGCATCATACCTTTTTCCTATACCACTTGTTAACATCTCTTAAAATATGTACCAGTTTTCTGTAGCTGCTGCTGTAACTAATTAATATAAACTTAGTAACCTAAAATTATATAGACTTATTATCTTACAGTTCTGTAGGTCAGAAGTCGGGCGTAGTTCTTAGTAGGCTAAAATCAAGGTGTGAGCAGGACTGCATTCTGTTCTGGAGGCTCTAGGGGAGAATCTGTTTCCTTGTCTTTCTAGCTTCTAGAGGCAGCGTGAATTCATTCTTTGTCTCACAGATCCCATTTTTCCATCTTCAAAGCCAGCAGCATTGCATCTCTCTGACCATTCTTTTGTAGTCACATTTCCCATTCTGTCCTCTTTTGCCTCCCTCTTCTACATTTAAGGACCCTGTAATTACATTGGACCCACCTGGATAAACCAAGATACTCTCCCCATCTCATGGTCTTTAACTCAATTGCAGTTGCGGAGTCCGTTTTGCCAGGTAAGGCATATTCACAGGTTCCAGGGATTAGGAGGTGACCATCTTGGAGGAAGAGGAGACTTGATTGTGCCTAGCAAAATATTCATCACTATTGTAGATTGCTCGCCTTCCGTGCGGGAAGACCTGAGTTCAATTCTTGGACCATGCACACACACTCCCCCCCCCCCAATTCATCCACTATTAATATTCTCTGATATCTTAGAAATCAGCTACTTTCACCTATTTTTCATTCCACTTCAGCTACCAACTTCCATAACCATACCTAGGATCTATCTTAGCCTAAAATAACTCTTCCTCTGAAATCTGAACTTTTAATAATCATGCTCTCTGACTATAACCCTCTCCCCTTCTGGGGTTTTTTCTTTTCATTGCTCACTCCCACTGCATCTATTATACACTTAGTTAGATTCACACATTGTAGTGGGAAAGAAAGGACTTTATAGAGGAAAAAATGGATATGCAGAATTTTGAAACGTGCCCTTGGATTTGATTCAGGCTCTCCTTTTTGTGTGGCCTTGCAGAAGTCAGTTAATTTCTCTGATCCTCAAAATCTTCATATGAAAAATAAGGCTAATTATTATGGGATTGTTGTAAGAATACAAGAACCTAGCTCATAAAGGGCAGTCAATAATTAAGTAGGTCTTCTTTTTTAAATCTTATCAAGAGCTCTATTTTATCCCTTTTGTAAGGATGTGTTATCCTATTAAAACCCATAGTCTCCTGAGAAAATAGTAGATAAATTTTTTCTAGTCCCCAGTTTCTATTCTAAGAGCAGTTTCTTTATCCCCAGAGTCTCCAAGCAGCATGATTTTCTTAGTATCCAGCCTGATCAGAGCTAAGTTGTCTCTTTTTTTTCTGTGCCCTCTATCTCTATCTCCTCTCTAGAATAACCTTTACCCAGGCTCAGGCCTGTGATTTATCCTACAGTTAGACTATACACTGATCATTATTTTCTGGATGTTAGATATTTTTTAAAAATTAGTCTAGCTGGGTATTAAATGTTTAAAACTTATTTTAAAAAATATTTACATGCGGGAAACCCAAGTTCAATTCCCAACCCATGCAACAACAACAAAAACACTTTTGAACAAAGTTCCCTATGATGTACATATCGCATATCTGCCTCTTGTTTATATGTATGTATAGATATAGAAATACATATATGTAGGAAGATAAAATAAAAAATACTTATCAGTGTAGAGGTGAGGCAAGATGGCAGCATAGGGAGGTGTGGAATTTAGTCTACCAGAGCTGCTTCTAAATAGCTAGAAACTGTCTGGAACAACTGTTTGGGGGAACATCCATGACTGGACACACATTGTACACAAATCTGAAATGTATGGAAGGGTCAAGGTCATAAGCCAGAGTAAAGCCCCCGAACTGCAGAAGCTGGTCCTCCTTCCCCACTGGCACAGGAAGCTGTGTTGGAGACACATCCTCATGGGAAAAAGAAGCATGTCAACTAGGAGCAAGGGGAGGTAACTCAGCCAAACTCCGAAGGTTTTAATTCACAAATCTGGACTGCTAAGCCCCGCAGCAGCCGAGCCGCCCGACCTCCTTCTCCCCTCTCTTTCTCCGCCGGCCCGCCGCGCGGCGCCCAAGCCCCGCAGCAGCCGAGCCGCCCGACCTCCTTCTCCCCTCTCTTTCTCCGCCGGCCCGCCGCGCGGTGCCCAAGCCCCGCAGCAGCCGAGCCGCCCGACCTCCTTCTCCCCTCTCTTTCTCCGCCGGCCCGCCGCGCGGCGCCCAAGCCCCGCAGCAGCCGAGCCGCCCGACCTCCTTCTCCCCTCTCTTTCTCCGCCGGCCCGCCGCGCGGCGCCCAAGCCCCGCAGCAGCCGAGCCGCCCGACCTCCTTCTCCCCTCTCTTCCCCCTCCTGCTCCGGCTGCTCTCCAACCACCACGGTGCCCTCTTCCCCCGCCTTCACCGTGCTCCTCTGCCACCAGCCTCGACAGCCTTGCTGCCCTCACCTTTCCTCCTCCAGAACAGCTACTGGGGGAGTGGAGATAATACAGAGTAGCTCCCGGAGCCACGACGGAGATCAAAGGGACAACGTACCCCATCCTGGAACGGCTGACTATCTGGGAGAACCAGCTCCGGTGAGATCACCAAGGGGCACGGGCTTTCCTGGGTGGGACGGCAAGCGAACGGAGTCCCTCCCTTCCACCTTCCTGGGCCAGCTGGTAGAATTGGACAGGCGGTCCTCTTAGGCCGTGGCGGCTGGTGCCCCCACCACACGAGGCCCCCCGGAACAACTGAGATAGTTGGGTCGGAAATCCCCAGACTGCGGAGAACAGTGACCGGGGGATCCCTTCCAAACACGTGACTCCCCCGTTGGCTGGGAACAGTGTACTCTCCCGGGCTGCGACAGCTGGCGCCCTCCCGCCACGCTTGGTGCCCCGGGCCGACTGGCTAATTTGGCCGGACGCTCTCCTGTGCTGCGACGGCCGGCGACCCTCCCCGCGTTTGGAACCCCGGGCCGGCTGGCATTCTTCCAAGACGCTTCGGTTGCCGAACCTCCCCTACGGCGAGAGTTTTCCAGAGTTGAGGGACCCACAGCAACTTTCGCTGGTGGAACCCACAGACAGGCGTGTGCCACGAGCGCCACCTACTGGGAAGGATAGGAAGAACAGAACCCAGAGATTGCGCAGAAAAATCTTTCAAGCTGTGGGGTCGAACACCCGGGGAAATCTGACTAAATGCCCAGACGCCAGCAGAAGATAACGGATCACGCTCAGAAAATTGAACATATGGCCCAGTCAAACGAAGAAACCAATAGTTCAAATGAGATACAGGAGCTGAAACAACTAATGCTGAATATACGAACAGAAATGGAAAACCTCTTCAAAAATGAAATCGATAAATTGAGAGAGGACATGAAGAAGACATGGGCTGAGCATAAAGAAGAAATAGAAAAACTGAAAAAACAAATCACAGAACTTATGGAAGTGAAAGATAAAGTAGAAAAGATGGAAAAAACAATGGATACCTACAATGACAGATTTAAAGAAACAGAAGATAGAATTAGTGATTTGGAGGATGAAACATCTGAATTCCAAAAAGAAACAGAAACTATCCGGAAAAGAATGGAAAAATTTGAACAAGGTATCAGGGAACTCAAGGACAATGTGAACCGTACAAATATACGTGTAGTGGGTATCCCAGAAGGAGAAGAGAAGGGAAAAGGAGGAGAAAAACTAATGGAAGAAATTATCACTGAAAATTTCCCAAATCTTATGAAAGACCTAAAATTACAGATCCAAGAAGTGCAGCGCACCCCAAAGAGATTAGACACAAATAGGCGTTCCCCAAGACACTTACTAGTTAGAATGTCAGAGGTCAAAGAGAAAGAGAGGATCTTGAAGGCAGCGAGAGAAAAACAATCCGTCACATACAAGGGAAACCCAATAAGACTATGTGTAGATTTCTCAGCAGAAACCATGGAAGCTAGAAGACAGTGGGATGATATATTTAAGTTACTAAAAGAGAAAAACTGCCAGCCAAGACTCCTATATCCAGCAAAATTGTCCTTCAAAAATGAGGGAGAAATTAAAACATTCTCAGACAAAAAGTCACTAAGAGAATTTGTGACCAAGAGACCAGCTCTGCAAGAAATACTAAAGGAAGCACTAGAGTCAGATACAAAAAGACAGAAGAGAGAGACATGGAGAAAAGTGTAGAAAGAAGGAAAGTCAGATATGATATATATAATACAAAAGGCAAAATGGTAGAGGAAAATATTATCCAAACAGTAATAACTCTAAATGTCAATGGACTGAATTCCCCAATTAAAAGACATAGACTGGCAGAATGGATTAAAAAACAGGATCCTTCTATATGCTGTCTACAGGAAACACATCTTAGACCCAAAGATAAATATAGGTTGAAAGTGAAAGGTTGGGAAAAGATATTTCATGCAAACAACAACCAGAAAAGAGCAGGAGTGGCTATACTAATATCCAACAAATTAGACTTCAAATGTAAAACAGTTGAAAGAGACAAAGAAGGACACTATATACTATTAAAAGGAACAATTAAGCAAGAAGACATAACAATCATAAATATTTATGCACCGAACCAGAATGCCCCAAAATACGTGAGGAATACACTGCAAACAATGAAGAGGGAAATAGACACATATACCATAATAGTTGGAGACTTCAATTCACCACTCTCATCAATGGACAGAACATCTACACAGAGGATCAATAAAGAAATAGAGAACCTGAATATTACTATAAATGAACTTGACTTAACAGACATTTATAGGACATTACACCCCACAACAGCAGGATACACCTTTTTTTCAAGTGCTCATGGATCATTCTCAAAGATAGACCATATGCTGGGTCACAAAGCAAGTCTTAACAAATTTAAAAATATTGAAATCATACACAACACTTTCTCGGATCATAAAGGAATGAAGTTGGAAATCAATAATAGGCGGAGTGCCAGAAAATTCATAAATACATGGAGGCTCAACAACACACTCTTAAACAACAAGTGGGTCAAAGAAGAAATTGCAAGAGAAATTAGTAAATACCTAGAGGCAAATGAAAATGAAGATACAACATATCAAAACTTATGGGACGCAGCAAAGGCAGTGCTAAGAGGGAAATTTATTGCCCTAAATGCCTTTATCAGAAAAGAAGAAAAGGCAAAAATTCAGGAATTAACTGTCCACTTGGAAGAACTGGAGAAAGAACAGCAAACTAATCCCAAAGCAAGCAAAAGGAAAGAAATAACAAAGATTAGAGCAGAAATAAATGAAATTGAAAACATGAAAACAATAGAGAAAATCAATAAGACCAGAAGTTGGTTCTATGAGAAAATCAACAAGATTGATGGGCCCTTAGCAAGATTGACAAAAAGAAGAAGAGAGAGGATGCAAATAAATAAGATTAGAAATGAAAGAGGAGACATAACTACTGACCTCACAGAAATAAAGGAGGTAATAACAGGATACTATGAACAACTTTACGCTAATAAATACAACAATTTAGAAGAAATGGACAGGTTCCTGGAAAGACATGAACAACCAACTTTGACTCAAGAAGAAATAGACGACCTCAACAAACCAATCACAAGTAAAGAGATTGAATTAGTTATTCAAAAGCTCCCTAAAAAGAAAAGTCCAGGACCAGACGGCTTCACATGTGAATTCTATCAAACATTCCAGAAAGAATTAGTACCTACTCTCCTCAAACTCTTCAACATAATCGAAGTGGAGGGAAAACTACCTAATTCATTCTATGAAGCCAACATCACCCTCATACCAAAACCAGGCAAAGATATTACAAAAAAAGAAAACTACAGACCAATCTCTCTAATGAATACAGATGCAAAAATCCTCAATAAAATTCTAGCAAATCGTATCCAACAACACATTAAAAGAATTATACATCATGACCAAGTAGGATTCATCCCAGGTATGCAAGGATGGTTCAACATAAGAAAATCAATTAATGTAATACACCATATCAACAAATCAAAGCAGAAAAATCACATGATCATCTCAATTGATGCAGAGAAGGCATTTGACAAGATTCAACATCCTTTCCTGCTGAAAACACTTCAAAAGATAGGAATACAAGGGAACTTCCTTAAAATGATAGAGGGAATATATGAAAAACCCACAGCTAATATCATCCTCAATGGGGAAAAATTGAAAACTTTCCCCCTAAGATCAGGAACAAGACAAGGATGTCCACTATCACCACTATTATTCAACATTGTGTTGGAAGTTCTAGCCAGAGCAATTAGGCAAGAAAAAGAAATACAAGGCATCAAAATTGGAAAGGAAGAAGTAAAACTATCACTGTTTGCAGACGATATGATACTATATGTAGAAAACCCAGAAAAATCCACAACAAAATTACTAGAGCTAATAAATGAGTACAGCAAAGTAGCAGGCTACAAGATCAACATTCAAAAATCTGTAGCTTTTCTATACACTAGTAATGAACAAGCTGAGGCGGAAATCAAGAAACGAATCCCATTTACAATCGCAACTAAAAGAATAAAATACCTAGGAATAAATTTAACCAAAGAGACAAAAAACCTATATAAAGAAAACTACAAAAAACTGTTAAAAGAAATCACAGAAGACCTAAATAGATGGAAGGGCATACCGTGTTCATGGATTGGAAGACTAAATATAGTTAAGATGTCAATCCTACCTAAATTGATTTACAGATTCAATGCAATACCAATCAAAATCCCAACAACTTATTTTTCAGAAATAGAAAAACCAATAAGCAAATTTATCTGGAAGGGCAGGGTGCCCCGAATTGCTAAAAACATCTTGAGGAAAAAAAACGAAGCTGGAGGTCTCGCGCTACCTGACTTTAAGGCATATTATGAAGCCACAGTGGTCAAAACAGCATGGTATTGGCATAAAGATAGATATATCGACCAATGGAATCGAATAGAGTGCTCAGATATAGACCCTCTCATCTATGGACATTTGATCTTTGATAAGGCAGTCAAGCCAACTCACCTGGGACAGAGCAGTCTCTTCAATAAATGGTGCCTAGAGAACTGGATATCCATATGCAAAAGAATGAAAAAAGACCCATCTCTCACACCCTATACAAAAGTTAACTCAAAATGGATCAAAGATCTAAACATTAGGTCTAAGACCATAAAACAGTTAGAGGAAAATGTTGGGAGATATCTTATGGATCTTACAACTGGAGGTGGTTTTATGGACCTTAAACCTAAAGCAAGAACACTGAAGAAGGAAATAAATAAATGGGAGCTCCTCAAAATTAAACACTTTTGTGCATCAGAGAACTTCATCAAGAAAGTAGAAAGACAGCCTACACAATGGGAGACAATATTTGGAAACGACATATCAGATAAAGGTCTAGTATCCAGAATGTATAAAGAGATTGTTCAACTCAACAACAAAAAGACAGCCAACCCAATTACAAAATGGGAAAAAGACTTAAACAGACACCTACCAGAAGAAGAAATACGGATGGCCAAGAGGCACATGAAGAGATGCTCAATGTCCCTGGCCATTAGAGAAATGCAAATCAAAACCACAATGAGATATCATCTCACACCCACCAGAATGGCCATTATCAACAAAACAGAAAATGACAAGTGCTGGAGAGGATGCGGAGAAAGAGGCACACTTATCCACTGTTGGTGGGAATGTCAAAGGGTGCAACCACTGTGGAAGGCAGTTTGGCGGTTCCTCAAAAAGCTGAATATAGAATTGCCATACGACCCAGCAATACCATTGCTAGGTATCTACTCAAAGGACTTAAGGGCAAAGACACAAACGGACATTTGCACACCAATGTTTATAGCAGCATTATTTACAATTGCAAAGAGATGGAAACAGCCAAAATCTCCATCAACAGAAGAGTGGCTAAACAAACTGTGGTATATACATACGATGGAATATTATGCAGCTTTAAGACAAGATAAACTTATGAACCATGTAATAACATGGATGGACCTAGAGAATATTATGCTGAGTGAATCCAGCCAAAAACTAAAGGACAAATACTGTATGGTCCCACTGATGTGAACGGACATTCGAGAATAAACTTGAAATATGTCATTGGTAATAGAGTTCAGCAGGAGTTAGAAACAGGGTAAGACAATGGGTAATTGAAGCTGAAGGGATACAGACTGTGCAACAGGACTAGATACAAAAACTCAAAAATGGACAGCACAATAATACCTAATTGTAAAGTAATCATGTTAAAATACTGAATGAAGCTGCATCTGAGCTATAGGGTTTTTTTTGTTTTTGTTTGCTTGTTGGTTTGTTTGTTGTTGTTGTTTTTTACTATTATTACTACTTTTATTTCTTTTCTTTATATTAACATTTTATATCCTTTTCTGTTGTGTTGCTAGTTCCTCTAAACCGATGCAAATGTACTAAGAAACAATGATCATGCATCTATGTGATGATGTTAAGAATTACTGAGTGCATATGTAGAACGGTATGATTTCTAAATGTTGTGTTAATTTCTTTTTTTTTTTTTCCGTTAATAAAAATAAAAAAAAAAAAAAAAAAAAATCTGGACTGCTGAATACAATCTCCAAGCTCACATAAACCCAGAGGAAGCAGGAAAGGAAACCTGAGGTCTCTCTAAGCAGAGAGAAAGTGGAGCTGACAGAAAAAAAACAATGGAGGTTTTTGGAGTCGGCTGAGCTCAGAATGCAGGAAGAGGGCTGAGCCCCAAGAAAAGGGGCACATGCAGTCAGATACTAACTCTCACTCATGACTAATGAAACCTGGGAACTGGGGACTGGTTCTGAAAAGAGATGTCTTTATTTTCCTTAACTATTCTAAGTAGCTCATTATATAAAGCCTCAGGCATTTTCAGTTGTTAGCACTGACCCAGGCTAGTGGGGAGTTAAGATAGGTCTGAAAGACAAATGAACACTATTCAAGTGAAGGAGATAATTCCCTAAAGGGTGTATCTTCCCCAAGAAAAGGTGTGGGGGGTCAGGCCCAGCTCAAGTGGCAGCCCTCATTCAGAGAATTCAGACTCCAGGGGCTGGAAAAGAGAGACAGCTTAAGCTTGCCTTGTACCTCAGCCTCTGTCTCAACCATGCCCCTGGCAAGGACAGGATCTGTCGACAGTTAAAGGCACTGCACCTCTTTATGCTGGTGGAGAGCTGCAGGCTGACAGACACCACTTACTGGGCAGGATAGGAAAGGCACAGAGTCTAGAGGCTTCACAGGAAGGTCTGACATCCTGCAAGGTTTCATCCTCGGGAAACTTGACACTGATTACGGCTTCCTCCAGAAACCAGGGACTGTCTGGTCTGGGAAAATCTGATTGGGGTCAATCATATCTGGGAGATTGTCATTTAAAAAAAAAAAAAGGTTTCCATATAGACAGGCAAAGAACCAGAATAACAAGAACTGAAAAATTCTGATCAGTTAAAGAGAAGTATGCTAGAGGTCTAGAAAAAGTTAAACTAAATACCAAAGAGCAGATAGAGAACAAAGCCAACCAACAAAAGAACTCTAGGTAAAAGAGTGAAAATGACTTTCAGAATAGAATAATCAAGGAAATCAGATGCCTAGACACCAGCAAAAAATTATGAGGCATACTAGGGAAATGAAGATATAGCCCGGTCAAAGGAACAAACCAAAATTTCAAGTGAGATTCAGGAGTTGAAACAACTAATTCAGGATGTTTGAACAGACATGCGAAATTACATTAAAAATCAAATCAACAAGTTGAGGGAAGATATTGTAAAAGAGGTGAAGGTCATAAAGAAGACATTGTCTTCCACAGAGATGTGACACACTCAGTTGTGGGTGTGACCATTCATTAGATGGAGATATGACTCCACCTATTCTAGGTGGGTCTTGATTAGTTTACTGGAATCCTTTAAAAGAGGAAACATTTTGAAGAAATCCCAGAGCTGACACAGATGCCGACATCTGGAGAACAGAGATACAGGTGTTTGGAGATGTTTGGAGCCCAGCAGATGTTGCCATGAGATGTTAAGCAAGCCAGAACCTGGAGAGAGGCAAGGGAAGCCAAGAGGTAAAAGCCAGCCCTGGAGAAGCAAAGTGAAGAAACCCCACTGGAACAGAGGCTGAAAGCAACAGAGCCCAGGAGCAAGGGACCAGCAGATGCCAGCCATGTGACTTCCCAGCTGACAGAAGTGTTCCAAACCCATCAGCCTTCCTTGAATTAAGGTGTCTTTCCCTGGGTGCCTTAGTTTGAACACTTTTATAGGTTTAGAACTGTAAATTTGGAATTTAATAAATTTCCTTTTTAAGAGTCATTCCATTTCCAGTATATTGCGTTCCAGCAGCTTAACTAATACAGTCTCAGGGAACTGAATGACAACATGAAGTGCATGAATATATGTGTTATGGGTGCCCAGAAGGAAAAGAGATGGTAAAAGTGGCAGAAGAATAATGGAGAAAATAATCACTGAAAAATTCCCATCTTTTATGAAAGATAAAATTATAGATCCAAGAAGCATAGCATACCTTAAACAAAATAGATCTGAATAGACCTACAAGAGGCTTACTAATCAGATTGTTAAATGTCAGCAACAAAGAGAATTCTGAAAGCAGTAACAGAAAAGCAATCCATCACATACAAAGGAAGGTTGATAAGACTGTGTGGATTTCTCAGTAGAAACCATGGTGGTGAGAAGGCAATATGATACAGTTAAGATACTGAAAGGGAAAAACTGCCAACCAAGAATTCTATACTCTGCAAAACTGTCTTTCAAAAGTGAGGGAGAGTTTAAACTGTTTTCAGACAAACAGACACTGAGAGAGTTTGTGAACAGGAGATCTGCTCTACAAAAAACACTACTCTACAAAAAATACTAAAGGGAACACTACAGGCAGAAAGGAAAAGACAGGAGAGAAAGGTTTAGAGAAGAGTATAGAAATGAAAATTACCAGTAAATGTACAGAATTAAGTCATGATGCATGCAACAGCGTGGATGAACCTTGAGGACATTATGTTGAGTGAAATTAGCCATCAACAACAGGGTAAATACTATATGGTTGCACTGATATGAACTAACATTAATGAGTGAACTTGGAGAGTTGAAGTTGAGGACATAGGTTTTCAGGAGATAGAAAGAAGGTAGAGATTGGGCATTTGATGTTGAAGGAGTACAGGATGTTCAACAAGATTGATTGTGAAGATCCAAAAACATGTAGCACAATACTATCTGATGGTAGCACAATATTGTAAGTATAATGAACAAAGCTGAGTGTGAGTATGGTTAAAAGAGGAAGGCTAGGGACATGTATGACAACAGAAGGAAAGGTAGACAATAAATACTGGGACTGTATAACTTAGCGAAACCTAGAGAGGACAATGATAGTGATTAAATGTACAAATATAATAAAATTTTTACATGAGAGAGAAGAAATGAATGTCAACATTGCAAGGTATTTAAAATAGGATGGTATTTAGAAAAAGTACAATCAGTGCAAGCTAGGGTCTATAGTTAACAGTAACATTGTAATATGCTTCCATTAAATGTAACAAGGCAATGTGCCAAAGCTAAATGTCAATAAAAGGGGAATATAAGGGACAGCTATGGCGTTCTTGGTGTTATTGGTATTGTTTCTCCTTTTTATTTAAAGTTTTTTTTTCATTTTTTCCCTCCTTTCTTTTCAGAAGAAATAGAAATGTCCTCATATAGATTGTAGTGGTGTATGCATAACTATGTAATGATACCAGGGACCATTGATTGTTTACTTGCGATGGATTGTGTGGTGTGTGAATAAAACTGTTTAAAAAATAAACAGAAGGACACAAGTGCTAGAGAAAATGTGGAGAGAGGGGTATACCTATTCACTGCTGGTAGGGAAGTAATATGGTATAGCCCCTCTGGAGGGCAGTGTAGTGGTTCCATAAGAGGCTAAGAATAGGGTTGCCAAACCCTCTTATTAGGATATACTTGGAAGAACTGAAAACAGGGACATGAATGGACATTTGCACTCTGGTGTTTTTTGTGGCAGTATTCACAATCTGCAATGGATGGAGGTGGCCTAGGGGTATATTGACTGATGAACAGAAGGGTGAACTATGGTGTATCCTGGAGGAAAGGAATATTGAGCAGATGCAAGAAGGAATGAGGCACGCAGGTAGGTGAATGAACCTTGAGGACAGTATGTTTAGTGAAATAAGCCAGAAACTACAAGATGAATATTATAACACCTCACTAATATGGACTAACTATAATGAGCAAACTTTGAGAATTGAATTAGAGAGCATAGGTTATCAGGGGAAGGCTTATTGTAAAGATTTCTAGATTGTAAACTCTTACAGCAGTCACATCTATTCCTGAGTTTTAACAATTATTTCTAAATTCTGAGATCCTGAGCTCTTTGTGTATAACCTGATTGTCCTTGGAACTTTGGGTATCTGTGTGATACCTGAAACTCAGAGCTTGAGTTCTGCAACTCTAAAAGTCAGCATTACTCCATATAGCAACTGTTAAACAAGCTGAAAAAGAAATCAGACTTCAATTAGAGATATGAATGAAATGCCTGAAACTGTTGAACTCCAATCTAGTAGCCTTAATTCTTGAAGATGATCTATAACTATATAGCATTCACATTGTGAATATGTGATTGTGAAAACCTTGTGACTGACACTCCCTTTATCTAGTGTATACAGAGATAAGTAAAAAAAAAAAGATGAAAAATAAATAAATAATAGGGGGGATAAGGTGTATGGAATGTTTTGGGTGTTCTTTTTATTTTCATTCTTATTTTTATTTTTTGGAGTAATGAAAATGTTAAAAATTTGATTGTGGTGATGAATGCGCAACTATATGATGATACTGTGAACTACTGATTGTACATTTTAGATGATTATATGGTATGTGAATATATCTCAATAAAATTGTATAAAAATGCTTATAAAGTAAAATTGGCCTATAGCATAGTCCTTAGTAGGTATTCAGTAAATACTCATTGAATTAATATAGTCATGCAACTGTTCGGATTGATACTACCATATGTTTATAGTCTCCAAACTCAGCTGAGACTACAGCTTCAATCACTAATCCTGTTCTGTGACCTAGCAAAAACTGACTATCCCATGTCCTCTGTGCTTCTATCAAATCTTTACTACTTTCCTTAAGAAGCCATTTCCTTTGTCTATTCTCTTAGCACATATTGTACCTTCTCCTTCAAAGAGTAAATAAAATTCATATGGGCAGAGGTTCCCTAGGCTAGATAAATCTTGAATTCCAGAGGGGTCAGCCTCTCCAAGAACATTAACTAGTACTATCCTCTATCCTATATTATCAGTATTCCTTTCCAACAAGAAAAATTAGAATGGGCATAGTCCTAATACCCCTAACTATTGGGAGAAGGATCAAAGGAGAAGGAGGAGTTACAACAGAGAAGATGGGATTTAACAAGTGAGTATGACTGGTGAATCATACTGATATTTCTTTGAGTCTCCAGTGTCTTGGCTCAGCTAGAAGGAGATACTTAAAATTGTGGAACTGTAACTCATACCAAACTCTGAAATCTATTCTATAACTACTTATTACAATGTACTTTGAAATTTATAGCTTTTTGTATATATATATATATTTCACAATAAAAATGTTAAAAAATTCATATGGCAGAAACTTCTATAACGTACTTTGCTCAGAAATTTATCAATATGCACACCCATCTCAATCTTCCTCTTTTCTAGATATGGGATTTCTGTCTAAGGCAAATTAATTAGAATTTCACTCTTTACCTGTAGTATTATTATCTCTCTATTAGCTTTTTCCCCTCATCATATAATAACTACTATTAATAAAGTACTTATTATTTATTTATAAGGCACTATTATGGACACCTTTCCCAAATAGACACTTTTTCCATCTTATTTAATTCTCACAACAACCCTGCAAAACTCTATCTTATTTTGTAGGTAAAACTAATCTCAGAGAGATTAAAAACCCTTGCAACATAATAAGCGGCAGAGTCTGGATTCAAATGCAGACCTTTTCTGAGTCTGGCACGCATTCTTTTTCCTTTGGTCCCTGCACTTTTCCTAATCAAAACTCTCTCATTTCTAAAATATAGAAACTTCTAGCAACTCTTTTTCCTCCTTATAGGAGGGAACTTATAGCCAACTTTTTGTTTTAACTGTGTCTATTTCTTTGCTTCCCGGAACACTGAGGCTTATATTTGAGGCCCCCATAATGCCACAGAAACCACTCACTGAGATCATGGGAATATTCCTACCTGCAAAACAGAGTGATACTCTGTCTTTTTAAAAACCTTTTTAACTTCAAGTTTATTCTTTGACGAAGGAGTACAATCATGTAGTTCAAATTACAAAGAGGTGTACAATGAAGAGGTTCACTTGGACCCCCATCTATAAACCACTAACTTGAGGTAACCAATGGCTACCAATTCTCTTGTATCCTTTGAGAGATATTCAATGTACATATAAGCAGATACATATTCTTAAGTATCTCCAACACATTCGGATATCCTTTTCTTACACAAACTACATATTGTACACACTCTCTGCATCTTTTATTTTTTACAGAACAATGTTTATTTATTCAATAGTATTTGTTAAGCACCTTCTATGTACCAAGCACTGTTCTAGACATCGAAGTAAATAAATAGTAAACAGAAGTAAGCAAAATAGACAATCTTTCCTCTCAAAGAGATTTCATTCTAATGAAGGGAAACATAATAAACAGATATAGAGTGTTTGATGCAGGTCTAATATTCAATTGATATGTAGAGAATATATTCTAGTTTCTGTTCTGATTAGTCATTGCCACTGCCTGTTTATTACACATAGACTGGCCTTCCTCCCTACTACTTGGCTCAGCTCACTCCTGTTTGTCTTTCTAGTTTCTGTTCAGATCTATTCTCCACCCAGAAAGCCTACTCAAATCACTCCCCAATTGTGGTTTTGAATCCCTCATTGAGGATTCCCATCTGTATTTATTCCATCGTAGAATGTTTCAACTTTATTGAAATTTTTTTTAGTTTACTTATCTTTCTTAGTTGGCTCTGATTTCTTGAGGACAAAGTCTTTCAGTTCAAAAAGCTTTTATGAAGCACATGTTATGTGCTAAACTATACCAGATGCTTATGATATAGTGACAAACAAACAGGTGAGGTTTCTACCCTCATAGAACTTATAGAATAGGAAACCTTTAATGAATAGACAAATTGAATTATAGAATTACGAATTGTTCACTCTGAAAGGACATAAAACTTCTGGTTTCCCTTCTATTTCACTAGAGCCATTCTTTCTTCAAAATCACCATATATGATAGTTGTGTAATACTTAACCTGTGAAAGTATTTTCATAAATATTATCTTGTATGTTATTTTCACAGATATCCTTCCTGTGTGATCCTTATAACAATCCAGTGAAGTAAGCAGAGTAAGGAACTGTTATCCTTATTTCATAGGTGAAGAAATTGAGGCTCATAAAGATTGGTTAATTTTATCCACGGTCACAATAGTTAGTAGATTGTGGGTCAATCAGTGGAATCTGTCTGATTCACAATGTAATGCATTTCCAGCTCACATTGAAGCTTCCTTATGGCCCTGATATATGGACAATCAGCTTGTGTTTGGACAGTTTCCTAGGCAGTAAGGCAAGCTATTAATCTTGAGACACCTTTCTTTGTTAGTAAGTTTTTATGTTATATTTTCTCTTATGTTGCCTCTGGAAGAAGTCAAAAGCGGTGCTTCTTCCCCGTGACAGCTTTTCACATATTTACAAGCCCCTAATCTGTCTCTCTTCAGTCTCTCCTTTTATGGCAAGGTTTCTGTACAGTGCTCACAGTTACTTTTGGTATGGTGTGACAAGTGCAGGGTATAGTTTATTTTAAGACTATATTGCTATGAATGCTCTCTTAAATTACATTAGTTGGTGAATCACAGCAGACTACTAGTGGTCACCTCAAAGTACTCTACCAACCCAGTCCCCCATCTTTTTTTTGGTTATAAAATGTCACTTCCTTGAAGAAGGCTTTCCTTACTGAACCCTCCGCCTATACTAGATCAAATAATAATGTGGTTTATAATCCTTCCTTTAGAGTCTCAGTGGTTATCAGATTTTAGTTTGCATCAAAACCACCTGATATGCAGATTATAGGCCCCCTTCCAAGAAATTTTGAATCAGTGGATCTGGGATGTGACCGAGGAATCTTCATTTTAATAAGCACCACATTTTTGAAAGTCAGTTAGAGTAGTAGTTTTAAGCAAAACAGCCTATTTGGGGGACTCTTTTTTTTAAATTAGGTATTATGGTTATTTCTCTCTTTAGTCCACTCAAAAGAACTGTTAGCTGAATATGGAGAAGTTTAGTAAATTTCAGGCATAGATATGTTGAAACTGCATTGGGACTAGTCTTAAGGCTGGCTGATCATGAACAGAGCTGCCTTAATTAGGATTCAGTGTGATAATGTGGTTAATGTGCAGCATACCAGTTCTTTAGGAAGGACTTTCGTTTTATTCTACTTCTGAGTGGTCACCTACCATTCCACAGCTCCCTTTAGTTTTCTTCTCCTCTCTTCTTTTCCCCTTTACTTTTTAATTTCCTTTATTTCTACAAGATGAAGAGGAAAAGTGCTAGACTAGTTTCACGTTCTGATTTGCCACTAACTAGCTGTGTGACTCCAAGAAAGTTCTTTAATATCTATAAACTTCAGTATTTTCATTTGTAAAATGAAAAGAAAAATAATAGTACAAATATTTATCCTATGTTCCTTTCCTCTGCATCTGCTTTGCCCTTTCCCTTCTTTCTCTTTCTATATACTTCCTAACTTCTCTCCAACCTATTGTTGCAGGTAGTAGCCTTCAATCCAGCTTGATTCTCATCTATTGTTCCTTGATTCATAGGGGAATCAAGAACCTCATATTTAGAAAGTATCTTGGAGGTCACCTAGGCCAACCCCACCAGCATCACTGCTGCTAGATTTTTTTTTCCTTGGCATGGGCAGGCTCCGGGAATCAAACCCAGATTTCTGGCACAGTAGGTGAGAATTCTGCCACTGAGCCACTGTTGCACCGCCCACTACTGCTAGATTTTAAGCTACAAAAAAAAATTAGAATTGTTTCTGTTTTCTTTAATATTATATTCCTTCATGGCCTGTACTTGGTAGGCAGTCAATAAATGTAATTTGAATAAATGAATGAGTGAATGAAAAAATAAAACCAGTGTCATCAGATGCAAAAATCTCCTTTACAGTAATCTGAACTTACTCTGTGCCCTTCAACTACTAGACATTGAGACCAGTGACAGGAATTGTGCCTAACTTGCTATATTTTTAATGCTTAGTTTAGGATCTTGTATGTAAATTTATGATTTAAATGAATAAAATAGGTGATTTACATTTTGCTTTAATATCTCCAGTGACAGGGAGCATTTACCTTTCAGGTAATCGAATAAAAGGCATCCAACTATTTCATTCATTCAGTCTGATATTTCAAATGGTGATATAGTGATCCTTGTGTATATGAATGAAATGTATGAGGCTTATCCAATGGTCTTATAACTTTCAGATTCCCAGTCATCTCCTTGTACCCTAGAATTGATGGTGGGAAAGTCCACAAGGTTGTGAAGAAGACGGCTTGATGAAAATAACGCCAGTCTGTATAGCAACTGATCATGATCCAAAATCTGAATAGGCCAACTTGTCTTCTGCTGCCACAAAAACTTAAGATATTGTATTGTGCTATGGCAGTGACACTTCGAGTCAGGAGGTACCAGTTGACCTAAAATTAAGATGATTATTAAACATTTAGAGAATTCTGAATAATGATATAATGAAGAAGATATCTCTGACTCCCAAGGACTTGGTATCTGTGCCGGTCTGAATCTGTGGTGGACCCCAGAAAAGCCATACCCTTTGATCCTCATTCAATATTGCTGGGTGGGAACATTTTGATTCCATGAAGATGTGACCCACCCAATTGTGGGTGGTAACTTTTGATTAGAAGATTTCCATGGAGGTGCGTCTCCACCCACTGAAGGTGGAGTTGCTTGCTGGAATCCTTTAAAAGAGGAAACATTTTGGAGAGAGTCCCTTTTGGTAGAGCCACGAGAAAGCCAACAGATGCCGCCATGTTTGCCACGTGCCCTTCCAGCTGAGAGAGAATCGTTGAACATCATCGGCCTTCTTGAACCAAGGTGTCTTTCCCCAGATGCCTTAAATTGGACATTTCTATAGACTCGTTTTTTTTTTTTATTAATTAACGGAAAAAAGAAATTAACTGAACATTTAGAAATCATACCATTCTACATATGCAATCAGTAATTCTTAACATCATCACATAGATACATGATCATCGTTTCTTAGTACATTTGCATCGGTTTAGAAGAACTAGCAACACAACAGAAAAAGATATAGAATGTTAATATAGAGAAAAGAAATAAAAGTAATAATAATAGTAAAAAAAAAAAACAAAACAAAACAAAAAACCTATAGCTCAGATGCAGCTTCATTCAGTGTTTTAACATGATTACTTTAAACTTAGGTATTATTGTGCTGTCCATTTTTGAGTTTTTGTATCTAGTCCTGTTTCTAACTCCTGCTGGACTCTGTTACCAATGACATATTCCAAGTTTATTCTCGAATGTCCGTTCACATCAGTGGGACCATACAGTATTTGTCCTTTAGTTTTTGGCTAGTCTCACTCAGCATAATGTTCTCTAGGTCCATCCATGTTATTACATGCTTCATAAGTTTATCTTGTCTTAAAGCTGCATAATATTCCATCGTATGTATATACCACAGTTTGTTTAGCCATTCTTCTGTTGATGGACATTTTGGCTGTTTCCATCTCTTTGCAATTGTAAATAACACTACTATAAACATTGGTGTGCAAATGTCCGTTTGTGTCTTTGCCCTTAAGTCCTTTGAGTAGATACCTAGCAATGGTATTGCTGGGTCGTATGGCAATTCTATATTCAGCTTTTTGAGGAACCGCCAAACTACCTTCCACAGTGGTTGCACCACTTGACATTCCCACCAACAGTGGATAAGTGTGCCTCTTTCTCCGCATCCTCTCCAGCACTTGTCATTTTCTGTTTTGTTGATAATGACCATTCTGGTGGGTGTGAGATGATATCTCATTGTGGTTTTGATTTGCATTTCTCTAATGGCCAGGGGCATTGAGCATCTCTTCCTGTGCCTTTTGGCCATTTGTATTTCCTCTTCTGGTAGGTGTCTGTTCAAGTCTTTTTCCCATTTTGTAATTGGGTTGGCTGTCTTTTTGTTGTTGAGTTGAACAATCTCTTTATAAATTCTGGATACTAGACCTTTATCTGATATGTCATTCCCAAATATTATCTCCCATTGTGCAGGCTGTCTTTCTACTTTCTTGATGAAGTTCTTTGATGCACAAAAGTATTTAATTTTGAGGAGCTCCCATTTATTTATTTCCTTCTTCAGTGCTCTTGCTTTAGGTTTAAGGTCCATAAAACTGCCTCCAATTGTAAGTTTCATAAGATATCTCCCTACATTTTCCTCTAACTGTTTTATGGTCTTAGACCTAATGTTTAGATCTTTGATCCATTTTGAGTTAACTTTTGTATAAGGTGTGAGATATGGGTCTTCTTTCTTTCTTTTGCATATGGATATCCAGTTCACTAGGCACCATTTATTGAAGAGACTGTTCTGTCCCAGGTGAGTTGGCTTGACTGCCTTATCAAAGATCAAATGTCCATAGATGAGAGGGTCTGTATCTGAGCACTCTATTCGATTCCATTGGTCGATATATCTATCTTTATGCCAATACCATGCTGTTTTGAACACTGTGGCTTCATAATATGCCTTAAAGTCAGGCAGCACGAGACCTCCAGCTTCATTTTTTTCCCTCAAGATGTTTTTAGCAATTTGGGGCACTCTGCCCTTCTAGATAAATTTGCTTATTGGTTTTTCTATTTCTGAAAAATAAGTTTTTTGTAGTTTTCTTTATATAGGTTTTTTGTCTCTTTAGTTAAATTTATTCCTAGGTATTTTATTCTTTTAGTTGCAATTGTAAATGGGATTCGTTTCTTGATTTCCCCCTCAGCTTGTTCATTACTAGTGTATAGAAATGCTATAGATTTTTGAATGTTGATCTTGTAACCTGCTACTTTGCTGTACTCATTTATTAGCTCTAGTAGTTTGTTGTGCATTTTTCCGGGTTTTTGATATACAGTATCATATCGTCTGCAAACAGTGATAGTTTTACTTCTTCCTTTCCAATTTTGATGCCTTGTATTTCCTTTTCTTGTCTAATTGCTCTGGCTGCAACCTCCAACACAATGTTGAATAATAGTGGTGATAGTGGACATCCTTGTCTTGTTCCTGATCTTAGGGGGAAAGTTTTCAATTTTTCCCCATTGAGGATGATATTAGCTGTGGGTTTTTCATATATTCCCTCTATCATTTTAAGGAAGTTCCCTTGTATTCCTATCTTTTGAAGTGTTCTCAACAGGAAAGAATGTTGAATCTTGTCAAATGCCTTCTCTGCATCAATTGAGATGATCATGTGATTTTTCTGCTTTGATTTGTTGATATGGTATATTACATTAATTGATTTTCTTACGTTGAACCATCCTTGCATACCTGGGATGAATCCTACTTGGTCATGATGTATAATTCTTTTAATGTGTTGTTGGATACGATTTGCTAGAATTTTATTGAGGATTTTTGCATCTATATTCATTAGAGAGATTGGTCTGTAGTTTTCTTTTTTTGTAATATCTTTGCCTGGTTTTGGTATGAGGGTGATGTTGGCTTCATAGAATGAATTAGGTAGTTTTCATTCCACTTCGATTTTTTTGAAGAGTTTGAGGAGAGTTGGTACTAATTCTTTCTGGAATGTTTGATAGAATTCACTTGTCCTGGACTTTTCTTTTTAGGAAGCTTTTGAATGACTAATTCAATTTCTTTACTTGTGATTGGTTTGTTGAGGTCATCTATTTCTTCTTGAGTCAAAGTTGGTTGTTCATGTCTTTCCAGGAACCCGTCCATTTCATCTAAATTGTTGTATTTATTAGCGTAAAGTTGTTCATAGTATCCTGTTATTACCTCCTTTATTTCTGTGAGGTCAGTGGTTATGTCTCCTCTTCCATTTCTGATCTTATTTATTTGCATCCTCTCTCTTCTTCTTTTTGTCAATCTTGCTAAGGGCCCATCAATCTTGTTGATTTTCTCATAGAACCAACTTCTGGTCTCATTGATTTTGTCTATTGTTTTCATGTTCTCAATTTCATTTATTTATGCTCTAATCTTTGTTATTTCTTTCCTTTTGCTTGCTTTGGGGTTAGTTTGCTGTTCTTTCTCCAGTTCTTCCAAGTGGACAGTTAATTGCCGAATTTTTGCCCTTTCTTCTTTTCTGATATAGGCATTTAGGGCAATAAATTTCCCTCTTAGCACTGCCTTTGCTGCGTCCCATAAGTTTTGATATGTTGTGTTTTCATTTTCATTCACCTTGAGGTATTTATTAATTTCTCTTGCAATTTCTTCTTTGACCCACTTGTTGTTTAAGAGTGTGTTGTTAAGCCTCCACGTATTTTTGAATTTTCTGGCACTCCGCCTATTATTGATTTCCAACTTCATTCCTTTATGATCCGAGAAAGTGTTGTGTATGATTTCAATCTTTTTAAATTTGTTAAGACTTGTTTTGTGACCCAGCATATGGTCTATCTTTGAGAATGATCCATGAGCACTTGAGAAAAAGGTGTATCCTGCTGTTGTGGGATGTAATGTCCTATAAATGTCTGTTAAGTCTAGCTCATTTATAGTAATATTCAGATTCTCTATTTCTTTATTGATCCTCTGTCTAGATGTTCTGTCCATTGATGAGAGTGGTGAATTGAAGTCTCCAACTATTATGGTATATGTGTCTATGTCCCTTTTCAGTGTTTGCAGTGTATTCCTCACGTATTTTGGGGCATTCTGGTTCGGTGCGTAAATATTTATGATTGTTATGTCTTCTTGTTTAATTGTTCCTTTTATTAGTATATAGTGTCCTTCTTTGTCTCTTTTAACTGTTTTACATTTGAAGTCTAATTTGTTGGATATTAGTATAGCCACTCCTGCTCTTTTCTGGTTGTTGTTTGCATGAAATATCTTTTCCCAACCTTTCACTTTCAACCTATGTTTATCTTTGGGTCTAAGATGTGTTTCCTGTAGACAGCATATAGAAGGATCCTGTTTTTTAATCCATTCTGCCAGTCTATGTCTTTTGATTGGGGAATTCAGTCCATTAACATTTAGTGTTATTACTGTTTGGATAATATTTTCCTCTACCATTTTGCCTTTTGTATTATATATATCATATCTGACTTTCCTTCTTTCTACACTCTTCTCCATACCTCTCTCTTCTGTCTTTTCCGTTCTGACTCTAGTGCTCCCTTTAGTATTTCTTGCAGAGCTGGTCTCTTGGTCACAAATTCTCTCAGTGACTTTTTGTCTGAGAATGTTTTAATATCTCCCTCATTTTTGAAGGACAATTTTGTTGGATATAGGAGTCTTGGTTGGCAGTTTTTCTCTTTTAGTAATTTAAATATATCATCCCACTGTCTTCTAGCTTCCATGGTTTCTGCTGAGAAATCTACACATAGTCTTATTGGGTTTCCCTTGTATGTGATGGATTGTTTTTCTCTTGCTGCTTTCAAGATCCTCTCTTTCTCTTTGACCTCTGACATTCTAACTAGTAAGTGTCTTGGAGAACGCCTATTTGGATCTATTCTCTTTGGGGTGTGCTGCACTTCTTGGATCTGTAATTTTAGGTCTTTCATAAGAGTTGGGAAATTTTCAGTGATAATTTCTTCCATTAGTTTTTCTCCTCCTTTTCCCTTCTCTTCTCCTTCTGGGACACCCACAACACGTATATTTGTGCGGTTCATATTGTCCTTGAGTTCCCTGATACCCTGTTCAAATTTTTCCATTCTTTTCCCGATAGTTTCTGTTTCTTTTTGGAATTCAGATGTTCCATCCTCCAAATCACTAATTCTATCTTCTGTCTCTTTAAATCTATCATTGTAGGTATGCATCGTTTTTTCCTTCTTTTCTACTTTATCCTTCACTTCCATAAGCTCTGTGATTTGTTTTTTCAGTTTTTCTATTTCTTCTTTTTGTTCAGCCCATGTCTTCTTCATGTCCTCCCTCAATTTATTGATTTCGTTTTTGAAGAGGTTTTCCATTTCTGTTCGTATATTCAGCATTAGTTGTTTCAGCTCCTGTATCTCATTTGAACTATTGGTTTGTTCCTTTGACTGGGCCATATTTTTAATTTTCTGAGCGTGATCCGTTATCTTCTGCTGGCGTCTGGGCATTTAGTCAGATTTCCCTGGGTGTTGGACCCAACAGGTTGAAAGATTTTTCTGTGAAATCTCTGGGTTCTGTTTTTCTTATCCTGCCCAGTAGGTGGCGCTCGTGGCACATGTTTGTCTGCAGGTTCCACCAGTAAAAGGGTCTGTGGGTCCTTTAACTTTGGAAAACTCTCGCCATGGGGGAGGTTCGCCAGCCGAAGCGGCTTGGAAGCGTGCCAGCCGGCCCGGGGGTCCGAACGCGGGGAGGGTCACTGGACACCACAGCCCGGGAGAGCGCCCGACCGAATTTCCTAGTCGGCCCGGGGCGCCAAGCGTTGCGGGAGGGCACCAGCCGCCACAGCCTGGGAGAGTTCACCGTTCTCCGCGGTCTGGGGATTTCCGACCCAACTCTCTCCGTTGGTCCGGGGGGCCTCGCGTGGTGGGGACACCAGCCGCCGCAGCCCGAGGGGACTGCCTGCCCAATTCTGCCAGCTGGCCTGGGAAGGAGGAAGGGAGGGACTCCGGCCGCTTGCTGTTCCGCCTGGGAAAGCCCACGCCCCTTGGCGATCTCACCAGAGCTGGTTCTTCCAGACAGTCAGCCGTTCCAGAATGGGGTACGCCATCCCTTTGATCTCTGTCGTGGCTCCGGGAGCTGCTCTGTATCATCTCCACTCCCCCAGTAGCTGTTCTGGAGGAGGAAAGGTGAGGGTGACAAGGCTGTCGAGGCCGGTGGCGGAGGAGCCGGTGAAGGCGGAAGAGGGCACGGTGGTGGTTGGAGAGCCGCCGGAGCAGGAGGAGAAAGGGAAGGATAAGATGGCGGATGGAGCGACGTCGGAGCAGAAGGGGAAAGAGAAGGGCAAGATGGCGGCGGGAGCGCCGCCGGCGGAGAAGGGGGAAGAGGAGGGCTGGCTGGCGGCGGAAGCGCTGCCAGCGGAGAAAGAGGGAGAGGAGGGCTGGCTGGTGGCAGGAGCGCCGCCGGCGGAGAAAGAGGGAGAGGAGGGCTGGCTGGTGGCGGGAGCGCCGCCGGTGGAGAAAGAGGGAGAGGAGAGCTCTAGACTCGTTTTAATTGGGATATTTTCTCGGCCTTAGAACTGTAAACTAGCAATTTATTAAATTCCCCTTTTTAAAAGGCACTCCGTTTCTGGTATATTACATTCTGGCAGCTAGCAAACTAGAACAGTATCTAAATTGTGTTCTTAGAATAGAAAGATGAAGAGTGGTAGGAGACTAGATTTAAAATAACACCTATAGGGGTTCACCCCTATGAAACTTATTCCTGCAAAGGAGAAGCTAAGCCTACTTATAATTACACCTAAGAGTCACCCCCAGAGAACCTCTTTTGTTGCTCAGATGTGTCCTCTATCTCTGAGCCATCTTGGCAGCTGAACTCACTGCCCTCCCTCCGATATGGTACATGAGTCTCAGGGATGAGTGAACCCAGCATCATGGGACTGAGAAAGGCTTCTTGACCAAAAAGGGGAAGAGAGAGAAATGAGACAAAATAAAGTTTCAGTGGCTGAGAGATTTCAGAGTTGAGGGGTTATCCTGGAGGTTATTCTTGTGCATTATATAGATATCCCTTTTTAGTTTGTGGTGTATTGGAGTGGTTAGAAGGAAGTATCTGAAAGTGTTGAACTGTTTTCCAAGCCTTGATCATGGAAGACGATTGTATGACTACATAGCTTTTACAATGTGACTGTGTGATTTTGAAAATCTTTTGTTTAATGCTCCTTTTATCCAGGCTATGGACAGATGAGTAAAAAAAAGGGGGGGGGGAATAAATAAATAATAGGGAGGAATAAGGGGGGAAAATTGGGTAGATTGAAATACTAGTGGTCAATGATAGGGAGAGGTAAAGGGTATGGGAATATACGTTTTTTCTTTTTGTTGCTTTTTCTGGTGTGATGTAAATGTTTTAGGAAGGATCATGGTGATGAATGCACAACTATGTGATGATATTATGAGCCACTGATTGTGTACTTTGGATAAACTGTACATTTGTGAAGATATCTGAATAAGATTTTTTTTTAAATGTCAGGATCTGACATGTTTTTGAAGTATCACTTTGACTCTTGTGTGGAGAATAGATTGAAGCGGAGACAAGGAGGGGTAGAATTAAGTAGACCTATTAGGAAGCTAGTAAAGTATTCCAGGTGAAAGGAAATGGTGGCTTGAACTAGGGAGAAATAGTGGAAATGTTGAGAAATTGTCACATTCTAGAAGTATTTGAAAGTAGAGCAAGTGTGATTTCCTGATTTTGTGTATGATGTAAAGAAAATGAAGAGTCAAAGATGACTCCAAGGTTTGTGGCCTGAGCAATTGGAAGGGAGGAGATTGCTATTGATTGAGAAGGCTACAGGTGAAATAAATTTTCAATATTTTAAGTTTGAGATGTTTATTAGACTTACAAGTGTGGACAATGAGTAGGGAGTTGTATATATTAGTTTCAGAGAGAGTTCTTTATCTGAGATATAAATTTGAGAGTTGCTGGCATATAGATGGTATTAAAGCAAGAGGGCTAATTGAAATAACCAACGTAGTGAGTATAAATAGAGAAGGGACAAGGACCAAGGACTGAATCCTGGGGCATTTTTACATTATGAGTTGGGGAGAAGAGGAGGAACCAGCAAAGGAGACAAAAAAAAGAGAGTCCAATGAGATAAGAGAAAAACCAAGAGACTGTGATGTCTGAAAGGTTTTGGAGGCGAAAGAGACAAGAGGCAGACCAAGAAACCTTAGAGTGAGCGAGTTTATTCCTGCGCTCCCTGGCAGAGCTCACAGAACTCAAGAGTTGTGAGTTCGCCGCTGGGTCCTGGTGCGGGCGGTTTTTGAGCAAGGGGTTTAGGTGACGTCTAGACGGGGCGGCACATTTTACACAGCTCGAGTCATGGTGACCTTCCCTGTTTCCCCGTCTTAATGTCCACACACAAGTCAAGTGAAGAAAGTGTATCAAGATGAGAGATTTGTTACATGGGTCAAATGTAAGATAAGGACTCAGGAGTGACTACTGGGTTTAGCAGAAAAGGCCATTGGTGACTTAGGTAAAATCATTTTCAGTGGAGAGGTGAGGCACCTGACAATGAGTTCAGAAAGAATGGGAAAAAAAAATTGGAGACAAAGTATAAGCAATTCTTTAAATGAGTTTTGCTTCAAAAGGAGCAAAAAAAAAAAAAAAAGGAGAGATCGTGGATAGTGGGGAAAGTAGGGTCATTAGGATGTTGTTCCTTTATTTTTAAAGATGGGAGGAATAAACATAATGTTTTTATCCTGGTGGGAATGAACCACCCGTGCCATCAGGTGAGAACAGCCTGTCTGAGAATGACCAACATAGAGGGAAAGCAGAGCTGAGACAGATTTCCCATGACATCATTTTGATTCACTGCATTGAACAGTACCTTAAATTATAGTCAACGGTTTGAATGTCCTGGTTAAATGAACTTAAAGCATTCACCTTTTTAAGTAGTTTGAGTTGAATGTCTATGATTTCCAATGAAAAGTACATTTCTGGTTGTACACAGACAGTTGAATTATGACCGTGCCATGATTTGTCCATTCTTCTTTGAATAATACTTGAGTTTTTTCAAGTTTTTGGCTACAGTGAATACAACTGCTATTAACATTCTTATACAAGACTTTTCGTGGGCGTATTTTCATTCCTCTTGGCTAAATACCTGGGAGTGCCATTGTTGGGTCAACCTGTAGGGTAAAAGAAACTGATAAGAAGGGAATGTGGGCATGAGGGTGCTGCTATGCCTTCGCGTCCCGCTGAACGGGCGCCAGGGCTTCACCTCCAAGGCAGGTCCTCAGGTCAGGGCGGGGGGCATCATGGCCAGTGGGGAAGAGCACCGGCAAGCACGGCAAGCCCCGCCTCAAGCCCCAGGGTGACTGAGCACCTGGAACGTCTGGCGCTGGTGGACTTCGGCAGCTGGGAGGCTGTGATGCAGAGGGAGAAAGCCATCACATTTGCCAACTGGATCCATGGGGTCGACACCGACGGCGTGGAGCCCAGGGAGTGGGTACTAGAGGAAAGTAAATACGTGGCGGTGATCCCAAAGTCTCGACTGTGGAACTTCAGAGCCCTTTACCGTGATGGCGAATAGTGTCCCCACTCTCGGAGGGGAAAAGAGCCTTGGATTCAGGAACTTGCCTACGATTACCCCATGCAAAACTAGTTTTAATTTTCCTTTTGTTCACCAAGGACACTGTCACTCCCCTTAAAATTCTGGAGGATACAGTTTCTTTCTGTTTGGGGTAGTGAAAAGTTTTGGTAACAAGTCTGCTGATGATTGCACAGCATTGTGAATGTAATTAAGGCCACTTAATTGTACACTTAAGAATGGTTAAACTGACAAGTTTTATATGTTACCACAATACTATTTAAAAATTAAAAGAAAAAAAAATCCCTGCAGTCCCGTGGTGTATTAATGTAAAATCCAAACTGTAAATCCTGGCCTAATAGAAAAAAAAAAGAATTAAAAAAAATGACCCTACCTAATAGAATCTCCGACTACCACCTGAACATACTGTTCTTTCCACTTAGGAACCCCCAGCCACAGTTCTTCAGCTTGAAAATTTCACTCCTTTTCTCTCTGGAATCAGTGCACTTGCTGTTATCTTTTTCTTGGACAGGTTGTCCCGGAAATCTTTGCTGTCTTTTTCTTGGCATTCAGATCTCAGCTTATATCCTCAGAGGCCTCTCCTGGCTCACCCAAGTCCCCTTTCCTCTTCCAGTCACTAACTCTTTTATATTTTTATTTTTCTTTATTAGAGAAATTGTGAATTTACTGAACCATCACAAACTCTTTATCCTGAGTTTTCTTCTGTTATTTTCCTGGTTATTTTGGTTGCTTTGTTATCTGTCTCTTCCACTAGGATGTGAGCTCCTCAGATTTGTTTACTGCTGTTTTCCTGTCTCAAAAATTTAAATGTACATGTATTTTCTCACCAAACAATGCCCTTTGGAATATTTGTGAAAGGCATAAAGATGAACACCCAGAGGTGTCTATTGCAAAATTGTTAATAATACAAAACAAAACAGAAACCCTCAAAATGAAACCCAGAAACAACCTAAGTGTTTCTGGCTAAATAAATCATAAACTTCATCATTATCCAATTGAATATTAGGCAGTTGTTAAAAATAATGAAAACAATATGTACTAATATGGAGAGATCATCAAAGTGTATTGAATAAAAAAAGGCAAAGTACAAAAAAAAAGAAATTGATAAGCTTTTTTCAAAGTGATTGAATCATTTTAGAATATATCGTTTTTTGTGTGTGTATTTATTCCTACCTTCAGGATATGAAAGTTCTGGTTGCGCCACTTCTTAGCCAACATTTGGGACAACATTCAGTCTTTTCCATTTTACTCATTCTAGAGGCTATATAGTAGTATCTCATTATGGATTTAATTTGCATTCCTGTAATGACTAATGATGTTGAACACTTTCTCATGTGTTCGTTAGTCATTTATATCTATCTCCTTTGTGAATAATCTGTTCAAATCTTTTGCTCATTAAAAAAAATTGGATTGTATTTTGTGTGTGCTGTTGGAGTTCTTTATACTAGATGCAAGTCCTTTGGTAGGTTTGTTTTGCAAATATT
Organism: Tamandua tetradactyla; assembly: GCF_023851605.1. NCBI lineage: Eukaryota > Metazoa > Chordata > Mammalia > Pilosa > Myrmecophagidae > Tamandua > Tamandua tetradactyla. Next base: position 178,249,342 of record NC_135328.1, read on the forward strand.
TCTCATAGTCTGCATGTTGTCAATTGATTTTCTTAACAAAAGTCTTTTGATGAGCAGATAATTCGATTGAGTCTAATATAACAGTTTTGTTCATAATTTTTGCTTTCTAAATAATATTTTGCAGTTTTTTTAGTAGACTTATAAACCTCTAGCTAGATTTACTTCTAAATATTTGAAATGTTTATGCTGTTGTTAATGGTATCATTTTAATGGCATTTCTGTCTATTATGTGTCTATGAAAATACAGTTGATTCCTGACTTTAAAGCATATTATAAAGCCACAGTGGTCAAAAACAGCAGGGTACTGGCAAAAAGATAGACATGTTGATCAATGGAATCAAATTGAGAATTTGACCTCACATCTATGATCAGTTAATTTTTGATAAGTCTCCCAAGTCCACTCAACTGAGACAGAAAAGTCTTTTCAATAAATGGTTCTGGAAGAACTGGATATCCATATTCAAAAGAATGAAAGAGGATCCCTTTCTCACTCCCTATAAAAAATTAACTCAAAATAGATCAAAGATCTAAATATAAGAGTCAGTACCATAAAACTCCTAGAAGAAAATGTTGAGCAACATCTTCAAAACCTAGTGATAAGTGGTAATTTCCTAGCCTTGCACCCAAAGCATAAACAATGAAAGAAAAAATAGATAAATGGGACCTCCTCAAATTTGAATACTTCAGTGTTTCAAAGGACTTTGTCAAAAAAGGTGAAAAGGCAGCCACCTCGATGGGAGAATATATTTGGAAACCACACATCTGATAAGGGTTTTATATCCCAGATTATACCAAGAAATTCTACAACTCAGCAATAGAAAGATAAACAACCCAGTTATAAAATGAGGAAAAGACGTGAATAGACATTTCTCCAAAGAGAAAATACAATTGGTTAAAAAGCACATGAAGTGATGCCCATTTTCACTAGCTATTAGTGAAATGAAGATCAAAACCACAATGTGATATCATTTCACACCTATTCAGATGGCCATTATTAAACAAACAGGAAACTGTAGTAATTGAAGAGGATGTGGAGAAATTGAAATACTTATTCACTGCTAGTGGGAATATAAAATGGTACAGCCTCTGTGAAAGACACTTTGGCAGTTTCTCAAGAAGCTAAGTATTTAAGATAGGGTAAAAGAAAATGATACTACTATTACCACTTTTGATATTGTACTAGAGGGCCAACCCTGTACAAAAAAGGCATGGGTAAAAAGGCTGCGCTAGTTTGAATCTACGGTGGGCCGCAGAAAAGCCTTTAATCCTCATTCAGTACTGCTGGGTGGGAGCATTTTGATTGTTCCCATGGAGATGTGACCCACCCAATTGTGGGTGGTACCTTTTGATTAGATGATTTTCATGAGGTGTGTCTCCACCCATTGAAGGTGTGCCTCCACCCTTCAGGTGGAGACACGCTAGAACAGATTTTGGTACCGGAGAGTGGGGTGCTGCTGTGCTTTGCAAATACCAAATATGTTGGAATGGCTTTTTAAATGGATAAGAGGAAGAATCTGGAGGAGTTGTGAGGAGCTTGATAGAGAAGGCCTAGAATGCTTTGAAGAGAATCTTGGTAGAAATATGGACTCTAAAGATACCTCTGACCAGGCTCTAGACAGAAATGAGATGTGTCATTACAGATTGGAAGGAAGGCGATCCTTGTTTTAAAATGGCAGATAATCTGGCAAAGTTGTCTAGTGGCTTTGGCTGGAAGGCAGATTTTAAAAGTCATCAACTTGGATATTTAGCAGGAGAGATCTCCAAATTAAATGTGGAAAGTGTAGCCTGGTTTCTCCTCATAGCTTATAGTGAAATGTGACAGGAAAGAGATAAGCTGAAAACTGAACTCTTGGATACAAAGAAACCAGAAATTGAAGTTCTGGAAAATTCTGGGCCTTTAGAAAGGGATATCCCAGAGAAAAGTGCCCCACATGAGGATTTAACCAAATGTGGAACCAGTCAGCCATTTTAGAGAAAGCCAGGCTTGGACATGGAGTTATCCAGGAAGGATTTCTCCATGGAAACTCCTTATGTCTGATTGGCATGATCCAAGGCTACTGCATAGAAAGCCGACAAGAGTGCTGTGGGACCTGCATAAACAGAGCCGCTGCCACTCTGTACTGGGGGGCTCAGAAAAGGGACACTGTGAAGGTAAAATAACTTCAGAGGCAAAGCCATGGAGGCTGAGTTCTGAAGTCAAGAAGCCTCGGACCAGGAGGGCAGACCCACCCAAGCCCGTGGAGAGGGTGTTTGCCCCAAAGGCAGAGGAGGGGCCTTCCACCTTGTGGCAGTGGAAGAGTCATCCCACCTTAGGCCTTGGAGAGGGTGGAGCACATTCCTTGGGGTTTGGGGGGAGCCTGGCTGCCACCACATGGAGAGGTTGAGCATGTGCCCTGGAGAAGCCAGAGAGGCCAGGTGCAGCCCCAGGGCTTGGAGAGCCAAGCCAAAGGTGGTCTCCCCAGTGTCCCCCAAGGTTGCGTTTAGAGAGAAGCAGGCCTCTGCGTAGGCTTTGGAAAAGTGTGGGACTGCCACTTTCTAAAGCCCCAAAGATAAATGATTCTCAGACTTTGAAATCTAATGGGAGTTTGCCCTGCAGGTTTTTGAGACTGCTTGGGTCCAGTGACCCCTGTGTTCCTTCCTCCCTATGGAAATGGATATATGTACCCTATGACTGTTCTTTGTATCTTGGCAGCAGATAATTTGTTCTGCATTTCACAGAGCAAGAGAATTCTCCCTTTAGACCATGCCTATGACTGACTTGATGAGATTTTATACTGTTTCTAACTTTGCATTTTATTTGTATTGTTACTGAAATGGTTTAAGACTTTCTAATATTGTTATGGAATGAATGTATTTTGCATTTGGAAAGAGCATTTCTTTTTGAGGTCCAAACGGTGGCTGGTTTGAATCTATGGTGGAACCCAGAAAAGCCATGTCCTTTAATCCTCATTCATTGCTGGGTGGGAGCATTTTGATTCTTCCCATGGAGATGTGACCCACCCAATTGTGGGTGGTACCTTTTGATTAGATGATTTCCATGGAGGTGTGTCTCTATCCATTAAAGGTGGAGTTGCCTACTGGAATCCTTTAAAAGAGGAAACATTTTGGAGCTAGTCCCTTTTGTAGGGCCACAAGAAAGTCAGCAGATGCTGCCATGTTTACCATGTGCCCTTCCAGCTGAGAGAGAAATATTGAACCTTATCAGCCTTCTTGAACCAAGGTATCTTTTCCTGGATGCCTTAAATTGGACATTTCTATAGACTTGTTTTAATTGGGACATTTTCTCAACCTTAGAACTGTGAACTTGTAACTTAATAAATTCCCCTTTTTAAAAGCCATTCCATTTCTGGTATATTGCATTCTGGCAGCTAGCAAGCGAAAACAAAGGCAAAAGGGAAAAAAAGTAAAACTCTCATTATTTGCAGATGATCTGGAAATCCTGCTACTTGGTATATGCCCAGAAAAACTGAAAGCAGGGACTTGAACAGACATTTGCAACCAATGTTCATGGTAGCATTGTTCACAATTACCAAAAGATGGAAATAATCCAAGTGTCCAACAACCAATGAATGAGTTTTAAAAAGTAAGAAACATACACCCAATGGACTATCATTCAGCAGTAAGAAAGAATGAAGTCCTAAAGCATGCAACAACATGGATGACTTGAGGACATTATGTTGTTGAGTGAACTAAGTCAGGCAAAAAGAACAAACAGAATTCTTTTTTTTGTTTAGCAGAAGAGATAGAATTGTTTAGCAGGAGGTAGAATGAGGTAGAGAATGAAAAGCAGTTGTTTAAGATGTACAAAAATTTTAACTAGGTTAAAAATTAAACTGGATTGAATTTAATTGAGTGGAAATGAATAGAAGTGATGGTGGCACATTGTTGTGAATATAATTAACAATGCCGAATTGTGTGTAAATGTGGTTGAGGGGGGAAGTTTAGAGTCATATATGTCACCAGACGGAAAGCCAGAGATTAAAATAAAAGATATAACAGTAAATCTTGTGGTGGATGATTACTGTGATTAACAGTACAAATATAAAAAATTTCTTCCATGAACTAGAACAAATGTATGAAACTCTTACAAAGAGTAAATAATAGAGTAGTATATGGGGGGGAGATGCACCTGTTGCAAATTATGGACTTTTGCAACCAAGTACATTTGTTACTGTTGATGAAAGAATTATCAATAGTAACAAATGTATCACACCAATGCTAGGGATCACTGATAAGTGGAGATAACGGGTGTAGGATGTTTTGGGCTTTTTTTCTCTCTCTCTGTTTTTTTGAAGTAATAAAAATGTTCTAAAATTGATTGTGGTGATGAATGCACAACTATGTGATGATACTGTGAGCCATTGATTGTATTCTTTGGATGGACTTGTATGGTGTGTGAATTTATCTCAATAGAATTGTATTAAAAAAAGAAAAAAACTGTTGATCTTTTGTGTATTTTTTTTGCAGCAATCATGCTAAGTTCACTAATTTTAATAATTTATCTGTAGCTTCTTTTGGATTTCTTACATCTAAAATAATGTCATCTTCAAATAATGAGAGTTTTATTTTTTCTTTCCTTATGCCTTTTTCCTTTGACTTTCTGCACTGGATTGGACTTCTAGTGCAGAATCAAGTAAAAATGTTGATAGTAGCATCCTTTTCTTTTTCCCTACCTTAAAAACCTAACAAACAACAACAACAAAAAACTTTCAGCATTTTGTTTGTTGTAAGTTTTTTGTACATACCATTTATCAGATTAAGACCCTTCCCTTCTCTTCCTATTTATTAAGAATTGTTAACATGATTACAGATTGAATTGTGTCATTAGTTATTCTAAACCAAGAGGTTTTATCTGGACATTTAATTTTCTGTATTGCAGAATTTACTTGACTAATTTTTAAGTTGTTCTCATAAAATCTTTATTTAAAGTACCCCTCCGGATATTGATATAGGTAGAGACCTCGAATGGATTGAAGCTTCTGATTCTTGTGGTCCAAGATTCTTGTGTCTGGAGTTACCCCTTCTTGGTTGATAGTTCAGTACAGCTTACTTTTAACTGGATGTACTCTGTGTTACATTTTAACTTGATTTAAGCCTGAATATAATTCTGAATGAATGAAATAGAATGAGTAGCTTTCCGGATTAGGACTTGCCTAAAATAATCCAACTAGTGAGTGGCAGGACCCAGACTTAAATACATAGCTTTTCATATTAAGTGTGTGCACTCTTTACTATACCATGACCACCTCTATTTGTGCCTGAGTGTTGGTTAGTTTGGAGGAAAGACTGGACGCTTACACACCTCTGGGAGTCATAATCTTGATAAGCAGCAAAGAGCTTAAACTAAGGTGGTGGTAGTAAGACTGAAGAGGATAGCATGCAAATGATATTTTTGCCATTCTCTTCTCTATTTTCCCATGATTTTTACAAAGTTCTATCATAACAGCTTTTTACTATTATCATAAAGTTCTGTTTATATGTCTCACTTCAGATTATAATATATTCAAGGACTGTGTCTTATTTAATTATATATCACACGTTGCTAATTATATATTAGCACGTTGTTCAAAAGATGTTAATTGATTGGTTGGTTGTATCAATGAAGAAATTGATACATTAATGGATAACTTTTGCAGAATTGGCAAGCTGTGTGTGTTATAGGCAAGGTAGAAAACACATTGTAGAACATTAGACTAGGGTGCAACACTAGGTGACTAGGGTGCTTTCTTTTCTTTTATAACTTTTTTTTTTATTGTATAGTATAACATATATACAAAGTAAAGAAAGAGAAAAGCAATAGTTTTCAAAGTACTTTTCAACAGGTAGTTACAGGACAGATCCCAGAGTTAGTCATGGGCTACCATATCATCATTTCAGGTTTTTCCATCTAGCTGGTGCAGAATATAGGCTGGAAGGAATAAATATTTGTTGTCATCAAAACTGAAATCTTTTATCTATTTGTGAAAAATAACATATATACAAAAAAGCAATAAATTTCAAAGCACAGTGCAACAATTAGTTTAGGTTTTTACTAAAACCTAAAACTATTTTCTAGTAGAATAGGTTTCAAAGTTTTAGGTTTTTACTTCTAACTGCTCTAAAAGATAATGGAGACTAAAAGAAATACCAGTTTAATGATTCAGCAATTATATTCATTTGTTAAACCCTACCTTCTCTGTATAACTGCACCATGATCTTTGATCTTTCTGTCCCACTCCTAAGGGGTATTTGGGCTATGGCCATTTTTACTTTTTCATGTTGGAAGGGGCTGTCAATAATATGGAGTAAGGAGATGGAAATTGCTGATGTTCTGGAGAGGCTGGGCCCTCTAGGTTTCAGGAATTATCTGGTCCAGGGACCCATCTGGAAGTTGTAGATTTCTGGAAAGTTACCCTTGTGCATGGAACCTTCGTAGAATCTTATATATTGCCCCAGGTGTTCTTTAGGATTGTCTGGAATGGTTTTGGTTGGGGTTTGGCTAGTTATGATAGATGGCAATGTCTAAGTGAAGGTTGCATAAGAGTGACCTCCAGAGTAGCTTTTCGACTCTATTTGAACTCTCTTAGCCACTGGAACTTTATTTGTTACATTTCTTTTCACCTTTTTGGTCAGGATGGAATTGTTGATCCCACAGTGCCAGGGCTAGACTCATCCCTGGGAGTCATCTCCCATGCCACCAGGGAGACTTTCACCCCTGGATATCATGTCCCAAGTAGTGGAGGAGGGCAATGATTTCACTTACAGAGTTGGGCATAGAGAGAGTGAGGTAACATCTGAGAAACAAAGAGGTCCTCCAGAAGTAACTCTCATGCATACCACTACCTACATAAGCTTCACAGGAGAAAGCCTCATGATCAAGGGCTTGGTCTATTAATTTGGGTTGTCCTTAATGTCTGACACAGTAACAGGGGATTCCAGTGGTAAAGTTTAATAGTTCCATGTTTTTTCTCCCATCCCTCAAAGGACTTTGCCATAGTTCCATATTTTTTCTCCCATCCCTCAAGGGACTTTGCCAACCAATACTTTGTGTCTCTGTGTGTATACTGTCTGGTGAGGTCACATTTCATTATTTTTCCATGTGAGTATCCTATTACCGCAGCACCATTTGTTGAATTCTTGTTTGTTTGTTTGTTTGTTTTTTGAGGAGAGAAGTGCATGGACCAGGAATCGAACCCAGGTCTCCTACATGGCAGGTGAGAATTCTACCACTGAACTGTGCTTGCACCCTTGCAATACTTTTTGATCATCTGCTTAATATAGTCTGAGATGTATCCAGGTATTTCATTAAGCTATGCAAGGTTAAAGGCCCTCATTCTTATTCTGGGCTTCCTGTGTTTCAGTTGTTGAAATGAGCTATCCAAACAGGTTGACTTAGATTATGTGTTCCAGAAAAGTTGGATTCCTGATGAAATAAACCTTTCTTCCTTTGCTCTCAAAGAGTAAGTGCAGTTCTAAAATATAGACAATGTCTTCCTTACCCTTGTGTTCTGAATTACCTTAATTCTGACCTGATCAGCTTTGTTCTTGTCTCTAAATGCCAGGTTATACATAAATAAAACAGCCTGTCAAATCCAGAAATAATAATTACCACACCGGGCTTAAATGTGTCTGCTATAAGAGCTTACAATCTAGGCCCCTGTTTTCTTAAAAGCATTTTCTCAAGGAGACCATGTAATAATTATTCTTTCATTTACGGCTTATTTTGCCTCACCAAATGTTCCACAGTTGATTCACATCTTTGCATGCCTCATGACTTTGTTCGTTTTTGTAGCAGCACACTATTCCATCATATGTATGCACCATCATTCACCAATCTACTTCTGTCAGTGCATCCTCCAGCCACCTGCATTCATTAGGCATCACATATAATGCCCAAAGTCCATAGTCCATCAACACTCAATTTTAGATAATTTCATTGTTCCCAAGAGAAAGATAGCCAATAAACACACCCTCACCAAATAGAAAATCCAAACCTCCCTGTTCTAGTTTGTTAGCTGCTAGAATGCAATATACCAGAATTAGAATGGCTTTTATTTCATCTTGAGTCAAAGTTGGTTGTTCATGCCTTTCTAGGAAGTTGTCCATTTCATCTACATTGTTGTATTTATTGGCATAAACTTGTTCATAGTATCCTGCTATTACCTCCTTTATTTCTGTGGGGTCAGTTGTTATGTCTCCTCTTCCATTTCTGAACTTATTTATTTGCATTCTCTCTTCTTCTTCTTTTTGTCAATCTTGCTAAGGGCCCATCAATCTTGTTGATTTTCTCATAGAACCAACTTCTGGTCTTATTGATTTTCTCAATTGTTTTCATGTTCTCAATTTCATTTATTTATGCTCTAATCTTTGTTATTTCTTTCCTTTTGCTTGCTTTGGGGTTAGTTTGCTGTTCTTTCTCCAGTTCTTCCAAGTGGACAGTTAATTCCTGAATTTTTGCCCTTTCTTCATTCTGATATAGGCATTTAGGGCAATACATTTCCCTCTTAGCACTGCCTTTGCTGCGTCCCATAGGTTTTGATATGTTGTGTTTTCATTTTCATTCGCCTCGAGATATTTACTAATTTCTCTTGTAATTTCTTCCTTGACCCACTGGTTGTTTAAGAGTGTGTTGCTGAGCCTCCATGTATTTGTCAATTTTCTGGCACTCTGCCTATTATTGATTTCCAACTTCATTCCTTTATGATCCGAGAAAGTGTTGTGTATGATTTCAATCTTTTTAAATTTGTCGAGACTTGCTTTGTGACTCAGCATATGGTCTATCTTTGAGAATGATCCATGAGCACTTGAGAAAAAGGTGTATCCTGCTGTTGTGGGGTGTAATGTCCTATAAATGTCTGTTAAGTCTAGCTCATTTATTGTAATATTCAAATTCTCTTTTTCTTTATTGATCCTCTGTCTAGATGTTCTGTCCATTGATGAGAGTGGGGAATTGAAATCTCCAACTATTATGGTAGATGTGTCTATTTCCCAGTGTTTGCAGTGTTTGCCTCATGTATTTTGGGGCATTCTGATTTGGTGCATAAATATTTATGATAGTTATGTCTTCATGTTGAATTGTTCCTTTTATTAGTACATAGTATCCTTCTTTGTCTCTTTTAACTGTCTTACATTTGAAGTCTAATTTGTTGGATATTAGTATAGCTACTCCTGCTCTTTTCTGGTTGTCATTTGTATGAAATATCTTTTCCCAACCGTTCACTTTCAACCTATGTTTATCTTTGGGTCTAAGATGTGTTTCCTGTAGACAGCATATAGAAGGATCCTGTTTTTTAATCCATTCTGCCAGTCTATGTCTTTTGATTGGGGAGTTCAATCCATTAAGATTTAGTGTTATTACTGTTTGGGTAGTACTTTCCTCTACCATTTTGCGTTTTGTATTTTGTATGTCATATCTAATTTTCCTTCTTTCTACGCTCTTCTCCACACCTTTCTCTTCTGTCTTTTTGTAGTGCTCCCTTTAGTATTTCTTGCAGAGCTGTTCTCTTGATCACAAATTCTCTCAGTGATTTTTTTGTCCGCAAATGTTTTAATTTCTCCCTCATTATTTATTTTTATTAATTAAAAAAATTAACTTCTGTTGGGCATTTTCAATTTGTAGTGAGAGAAAAAAAAATTAACTAATACAACATTTAGAAATCATTCCATTCTACATATACAATCAGTAATTCTTAATATCATCACATAGATGTATGATCATCATTTCTTAGTACATTTGCATCGATTTAGAAAAAGAAATAGCAAGACAACAGAAAAAGAAATAAAATGATAATAGAGAGAAAAAATAAAAATAAAAAATAAAAAATATGTAAAAAAAGCAAACAAAAAAACCATAGCTCAGATGCAGCTTCATTCAGTGTTTTAACATAATTACATTACAATTAGGTAGTATTGTGCTGTCCATTTTTGAGTTTTTGTATCCAGTCCTGTTGCACAGTCTGTATCCCTTCAGCTCCAATTACCCATTATCTTACCCTATTTCTAACTCCTGATGGTCTCTGTTACCAATGACATATTCCAAGTTTATTCTCTAATGTTGGTTCACATCAGTGGAACCATACAGTATTTGTCCTTTAGTTTTTGGCTAGTCTCACTCAGCATAATGTTCTCTAGGTCCATCCATGTTATTACATGCTTCATAAGTTTATTCTGTCTTAAAGCTGCATAATATTCCATCGTAAGTATATACCACAGTTTGTTTAGCCACTTGTCTGTTGATGGAGATTTTGGCTGTTTCCATCTCTTTGCAATTGTAAATAATGCTGCTATAAACATTGGTGTGCAAATGTCCGTTTGTGTCTTTGCCCTTAAGTCCTTTGAGTAGATACCTAGCAATGGTATTGCTGGGTCGTATGGCAATTCTATATTCAGCTTTTTGAGGAACCGCCAAACTGCCTTCCACAGTGGTTGCACCCTTTGACATTCCCACCAACAGTGGATAAGTGTGCCTCTTTCTCCGCATCCTCTCCAGCACTTGTCATTTTCTGTTTTGTTGATAATGGCCATTCTGGTGGGTGTGAGATGATATCTCATTGTGGTTTTGATTTGCATTTCTCTAATGGCCAGGGACATTGAGCATCTCTTCCTGTGCCTTTTGGCCATTTGTATTTTCTCTTCTGAGAGGTGTCTGTTCAAGTCTTTTTCTCATTTTGTAATTGGGTTGGCTGTCTTTTGGTTGTTGAGTTGAACAATTTCTTTATAAATTCTGGATACTAGATCTTTATCTGATATGTCGTTTCCAAATATTGTCTCCCATTGTGTAGGCTGTCTTTCTACTTTCTTGATGAAGTTCTTTGATGCACAAAAGTGTTTCATTTTGAGGAGCTCCCATTTATTTATTTCTTTCTTCAGTGCTCTTGCTTTAGGTTTAAGGTCCATAAAACTGCCTCCAATTGTAAGATTCATAAGATATGTCCCTACATTTTCCTCTAACTGTTTTATGGTCTTAGACCTAATGTTTAGATCTTTGATCCATTTTGAGTTAACTTTTGTATAGGGTGTGAGATATGGGTCTTCTTTCATTCTTTTGCATATGGATATCCAGTTCTCTAGGCACCATTTATTGAAGAGACTGTTCTGTTCCAGGTGAGTTGGCTTGACTGCCTTATCAAAGATCAAATGTCCATAGATGAGAGGGTCTATATCTGAGCATTCTATTCGATTCCATTGGTCGATATATCTATCTTTATGCCAGTACCATGCTGTTTTGACCACTGTGGCTTCATAATATGCCTTAAAGTCAGGCAGCGTGAGACCTCCAGCTTCGTTTTTTTTCCTCAAGATACTTTTAGCAATTCGGGGCACCCTGCCCTTCCAGATAAATTTGCTTATTGGTTTTTCTATTTCTGAAAAATAAGTTGTTGGGATTTTGATTGGTATTGCGTTGAATCTGTAAATCAATTTAGGTAGAATTGACATCTTAACTATATTTAGTCTTCCAATCCATGAACACGGTATGCCCTTCCATCTATTTAGGTCTTCTGTGATTTCTTTTTAACAGTTTTTTGTAGTTTTCTTTGTATAGGTCTTTTGTCTCTTTAAATTTATTCCTAAGTATTTTATTCTTTTAGTTGCAATTGTAAATGGAATTCGTTTCTTGATTTCCCCCTCAGCTTGTTCATTGCTAGTGTATAGAAATACTACCGATTTTTGAATGTTGATCTTGTAACCTGCTACTTTGCTGTACTCATTTATTAGCTCTAGTAGTTTTGTTGTGGATTTTTCCGGGTTTTCGATATACAGTATCATATCGTCTGCAAACAGTGATAGTTTTACTTCTTCCTTTCCAGTTTTGATGCCTTGTATTTCTTTTTCTTGTCTAATTGCTCTGGCTACAACCTCCAACACAATTTTGAATAATAGTGGTGATAGTGGACATCCTTGTCTTGTTCCTGATCTTAGGGGGAAAGTTTTCAATTTTTCCCCATTGAGGATGATATTAGCTGTGGGTTTTTCATATATTCCCTCCATCATTTTAAGGAAGTTCCCTTGTATTCCTATCCTTTGAAGTGTTTTCAACAGGAAAGGATGTTGAATCTTGTCAAATGCCTTCTCTGCATCAATTGATATGATCATGTGATTTTTCTGCTTTGATTTGTTGATATGGTGTATTACATTAATTGATTTTCTTATGTTGAACCATCCTTGCATACCTGGGATGAATCCTATTTGGTCATGATGTATAATTCTTTTAATGTGTTGCTGAATTCGATTTGCTAGAATTTTGTTGAGGATTTTTGCATCTATACTCATTAGAGAGATTGGTCTGTAGTTTTCTTTTTTTGTAGTATCTTTGCCTGGTTTTGGTATGAGGGTGATGTCGGCTTCATAGAATGAATTAGGTAGCTTTCCCTCCACTTCGATTTTTTTTAAGAGTTTGAGCAGAGTTGTTACTAATTCTTTCTGAAATGTTTGGTAGAATTCACATGTGAAGCCGTCTGGTCCTGGACTTTTCTTTTTGGGAAGCTTTTGAATGACTGATTCAATTTCTTTACTTGTGATTGGTTTGTTGAGGTCATCTATTTCTTCTTGAGTCAAAGTTGGTTGTTCATGCCTTTCTAGGAACTTGTCCATTTCATCTAAATTGTTGTATTTATTAGCGCAAAGTTGTTCATAGTATCCTGCTATTACCTCCTTTATTTCTGTGAGGTCAGTGGTTATGTCTCCTCTTCCATTTCTGATCTTATTTATTTGCATCCTCTCTCTTCTTCTTTTTGTCAATCTTGCTAAGGGCCCATCAATCTTGTTGATTTTCTCATAGAACCAACTTCTGGTCTCATTGATTTTGTCTATTGTTTTCATGTTCTCAATTTCATTTATTTATGCTCTAATCTTTGTTATTTCTTTCCTTTTGCTTGCTTTGGGGTTAGTTTGCTGTTCTTTCTCCAGTTCTTCCAAGTGGACAGTTAATTCCCGAATTTTTGCCCTTTCTTCTTTTCTGATATAGGCATTTAGGGCAATAAATTTCCCTCTTAGCACTGCCTTTGCTGCGTCCCATAGGTTTTGATATGTTGTGTTTTCATTTTCATTCGCCTCGAGATATTTACTAATTTCTCTTGTAATTTCTTCCTTGACCCACTGGTTGTTTAAGAGTGTGTTGTTGAGCCTCCACGTATTTGTCAATTTTCTGGCACTCTGCCTATTACTGACTTCCAACTTCATTCCTTTATGATCTGAGAAAGTGTTGTGTATGATTTCAATCTTTTTAAATTTGTCGAGACTTGCTTTGTGACCCAGCATATGGTCTATCTTTGAGAATGATCCATGAGCACTTGAGGAAAAGGTGTATCCTGCTGTTGTGGGGTGTAATGTCCTATAAATGTCTGTTAAGTCTAGCTCATTTATTGTAATATTCAAATTCTCTTTTTCTTTATTGATCCTCTGTCTAGATGTTCTGTCCATTGATGAGAGTGGGGAATTGAAATCTCCAACTATTGTGGTAGCTGTATCTATTTCCCAGTGTTTGCAGTGTTTTCCTCACGTATTTTGGGGCATTCTGGTTCGGTGCATAAATATTTATGATAGTTATGTCTTCATGTTGAATTGTTCCTTTTATTAGTACATAGTATCCTTCTTTGTCTCTTTTAACTGTTTTACTTTTGAAGTCTAATTTGTTGATATTAGTATAGCTACTCCTGCTCTTTTCTGGTTGTCATTTGCATGAAATATCTTTTCCCAACCGTTCACTTTCAACCTATGTTTATCTTTGGGTCTAAGATGTGTTTCCTGTAGACAGCATATAGAAGGATCCTGTTTTTTAATCCATTCTGCCAGTCTATGTCTTTTGATTGGGGAGTTCAACCCATTAACATTTGGTGTTATTACTGTATGGTTAGTACTTTCTTCTACCATTTTGCCCTCTGTATTTTATATGTCAGTTCTAATTTTTCCTTCTTTCTACACTTTTCTCCTCACCTCTCTCTTCTGTCTTTTTGTATCTGTCTCTAGTGCTCCCTTTAGTATTTCTTGCAGAGCTGTTCTCTTGATCACAAATTCTCTCAGTGATTTTTTGTCTGCGAATGTTTTAATTTCTCCCTCATTTTTGAAGGACAATTTTGCTGAGTATGGAATTCTTGGTTGGCAGTTTTTCTCTTTTATTAGTTTAAATATATCATCCCATTGTCTTCTTGCCTCCATGGTTTCTGCTCAGAAATCTACACATAGTCTTATTGGCTTTCCCTTGTTTGTGATGGATTGCTTTTCTCTTGCTGCTTTCAAGATCCTCTCTTTCTCTTTGACCTCTGACATTCTGACTAGTAAATGTCTTGGAGAACGTCTATTTGGATCTATTCTCTTTGGGGTATGCTACTCTTCTTGGATCTGTAATTTTAGGTCTTTCATAAGAGTTGGGAAATTTTCAGTGATAATTTCTTCCATTAGTTTTTGTCCTCCTTTTCCCTTCTCTTCTCCTTCCAGGACACCCACAACACGTATATTTGTGAGCTTCATATTATCATTCAGTTCCCTGAGTCCCTGTTCATATTTTTCCATTTTTTCCCTATTGTTTCTGTATCTTGTTGGATTTCAGATGTTTCGTCCTCCAGTTCACTAATCCTAATCTCTGTCTCTTGAAATCTACCATTGTAGGTTTCCATTGTTTTTTTCATCTCTTCTACTGTATCTTTCATCCCCATAAGTTCCATGATTTGTTTTTTCAGACTTTCCATTTCTTCTTTTTGTTCATTCCTTGACTTCTTCATGTCCTCCCTCAATTCATTGATTTGGTTTTTGATGAGGTTTTCCTTGTCAGTTCGTACATTCTCAATTAGTTGTTTCAGCTCTTATATCTCATTTTAACTATTGGTTTGTTCCTTTGACTGGGCCATATCTTCAATTTTCCTGGTGTGATTTGTTATTTTTTGCTGGCGTCTAGGCATTTAATTACCTTAATTAGTTTATTCTGGAGATTGCTTTCACTTCTCTTACCTAGGGTTTTCTTGCTAGATGAATTTGTTTCTATCTGTTCTTTGACTTTCAGTTCAGCTTTTTCTGGACCTCTAGCTTAGGTTTTGTTTAACAGAGGCTAATTTTTCAGTTCTTTTTTTCTTGTTTCTTGCCCTGCTTGTATGGTGCCTTTTCCCTCCCCACCCTTAGGAGGGTCTATGTAGGTATTATAGACTCCAGCCGGGTTTTCTCAGACTAAACTGGCCTCCTATGGGGGGGAGGAGTCATCTGCATCAGTTTTCCCTGAGGGTGAGACCCAGTAGGTTGGAAGACTTTCCTGTGAAGTCTCTGGGCTCTGTTTTTCTTATCCTGCCCAGTATGTGGTGCGTCTGCCTGTGGGTCGCACCAGCAAAAGATGTTGCAGCACTTTTAACTTTGGCAGACTCTCCCTGCTGGGGGTGTGGTGGAGACAGAGGAGAGGTTGTAGGCTGGTTTTAATGACTTCAAATTGCCAAGCCCTGGGGTCTGAATTCCTTGAGAGAGGGATTCCACCTGAGTTGGGCTTCACCCCTCCCCTGGGGAAGTCACAGGTGGGAGACAGCCCTGAAAGCAGCCCGTTTCTGCCTATACCTGGGGCAGTTGCAGCCCGAGAAGTCCCACTGCTGAATCCAGAGGCTGCCAGGTCTCTGTAGAAACACAGCCACTAAAACCTCTGTTTCCTCCCCCTTTCCTCTTTTTCCATGAGCCTAATGAGCAAACTCCACTTGACCAGGTTTAGAGTCTCTTTCCTTTCCCTCTGGGAAGCTGCCTGTCGGGGAGGGGTGCTTGGGGAACTCACGGTTTTGGGGAGGCTTGCAACCAGTCCAGCTGGTCCAGTCTGGTGTATGCTGTGTGTCCGATCACTGACGTGGCTCTGGGAGCTGTTCAGTACTAAATAACTTTCTGGTTATTTAGTAGTTGTTCTGGAGGACGAACTAAAACGCTCACATTGCTAAGCCGCCATCTTGACTCATTCACTTAGAATGGCTTTTAAAAAGGGGAATTTAATAAGTTGCTAGTTTACAGTTCTAAGGCCAAGAAAATTCCCAATTAAAACAAGTCTATAGAAATGTCCAATCTAGGGCATCCAGGGAAAGGTACCTTGGTTCAAGAAGGCCAATGAAGTTCAGGGTTTCTCTCTGAAATGAGAAGGCACATGGTGAACACAGTCAGAGTTTCCCTCTCATCTGGAAGGGCACATGGCAAACCTGGCATCAACTGCTAGCTTCTTCTCCTGGCTTCCTGTTTCACGAAGCTTCCTGG
The DNA here is from genome assembly GCF_023851605.1 of Tamandua tetradactyla. NCBI lineage: Eukaryota > Metazoa > Chordata > Mammalia > Pilosa > Myrmecophagidae > Tamandua > Tamandua tetradactyla. Next base: position 178,265,524 of record NC_135328.1, read on the forward strand.
GAGATATTTTCCTTCTTCATCTCCAAAGGTCCTGGCTGATGGACTCTGCTTTTTGTTGCCGTGTAGTTATGCTCTGCTCTCTCTCTGAATTGCTCATTCTCCAAAATGTTTCCTCTTTTATAGGACTTCAGAAACTAATCAAGACCCACCCAAATGGGTGGAGACATGCCTCTACCTAATCCAGTTTAACAACCACTCTTGATTAAATCACATCTCCAGGGAGATGATCTAATTACAGTTTCAAACATGCAGTATTGAATAGGGATTAGAAGAAACGGCTGCCTTTACAAAATGGATTAGGATTAAAACATGGCTTTTCTGGGGTACATACATCATTTCAAACCAGCACACTCCCCTTAACTCTTGTCCCTCCCCCCATTATTTACTCCTACTGTTGCTGTGGTACTACTGATGTTTTCCTGTTAAGCATAGCCCATAGCATGCAATGGCAGTTTTCCCACTGTTTTTTATATTTCTAGTGCTGATCAGTGGGACACTTAGGTCTGTAAACCCCTTTCAATCTTGTTCACCTTCAATATGGTAATATTACTTAGAGACCCACTAGAGAACTGCCTTCACTTCTATCTATTCCTTTATAGGGAATTCAATCTCATTAGCTAACCATTCACCCATCTCTACCTTCTGTGTATCTCTAAGACTCCAAATTCTGTATTATAAGCCTCTGATTTTACTTTTACCATGGTCATAAGTAGAGTAATACAGTATTTATCCTTTTGTGTCTGGCTTATCTCACTCAGCGTTATGTCCTCAAGGCTCATCCATCTTGTCATGTGCTTCGACACATCATTTCGTCTTACTGCAGCATAATATTCTATCATTTGTATATACCATATTTCGTTAATCCACTATTCTGTTAATGGGCACTTGGATTGTTTCCATCTTTTGGTGGTTGTGAATAATGCTGCTGTGAACATGGGTGTGCAAATGTCTGTTTATGTCACTGCTTTCAGCTCTTCTGGGTATATACCAAGTAGTGCTATTGCTGGGTCATAGGGCAACTTGATATTAGTTTCCTAAGGAACTGCCAAACAGTCTTCCATAGCAGCTGTACCATTATGCATTCTCACCAGCAGTGCATAAGTGTCCTAATTCTCCACATTCTCTTCAACATTTGTAGTTTCCTGTGTGTTTAATAGCAGCCATTCTTATGGATGTGAAGTGGTGTCTCACTGTAGTCTTGATCTGCATTTCCCTTACAGCTAATGAAAATGAGCATCTCTTCATGTGTTTTTGAGCCATTTGTATTTGCTCTTCAGAAAATGCCTATTCATATCTTTAGCCTGTTTTATAATTCGATTGTTTATTCCTTTGTTGTTGAGTTGTATGATTTCTTTATACAGGATATCAAACCTTTGTCTGATGTGTGATTTTCACATATTTTCCCCATTGAGTTGGTTGCCTCATCACCTTTTTGACAAAGTCTTCTGAGGTGCAGAAGCATTTGATTTTGAGGAGTTCCCATTTATCTATTTTTTCCTTTGTGGCTTGTGCTTTGGGTGTAAAGTTTAGGAATCTCCCTCCTAATACTAAGTCTTGAAGGTATTTCCTACATTTTCTTCTAGAAGCTTTATGATGCTAGTTCTTTTATTTAGGTGTTTGATCTACTTTGAGTTACTTTTTGTATAGGGTGTAAGTTAAGGCTCCTCTTTAATTATTTTGACTATTGATATCCAGTTCTCCCACACCCATTTACTGAAAAGACTATTTTGTCCCAGTTCAGAGAATTTGGGGGCTTTGTCAGAAAATCAGTTGACCATAGATTCGGTGGTCTGTTTCTGTGCTCTTGATTCTATCCATTGGTCAATACTCCTATCTTTGTGCCAGTACCATGCTGTTTTGACCACTGTGGCTTTATAATAAGTTTTAAATTCAGGAAGTGTTAATTCTCCCACTTCATTCTTTTTTTGGAGGCTTTTAGTTATTTGGGGTCTCTTTCCCTTTCAGATGAATTTGGTAACTACATTTTCCATATCTTCAGAGTAGGTTGTTGGGAATTCGATGGGTACTGCTTGAATGTGTAGATCAATTTGGGTAGAATTGACATTTTAACTGTATTTAGCCTTCCTATCCATGAGCATGGAATGTCTTTCCACCTATTTAGATCTTCTTTGATTTCTTTTAGCAATGTTATGTAGTTTTCTCTGTATAAGTCCTTTCCATCCCTAGTTAAGTTCATTTCTAAGTACTTGATTCTTTTAGTTGCTCTTTTGAATGGATTTTTTTCCTTAACTGACTCCTCAGTTAGTTCATTTTTGTGTATAGAAAAGTTACTGATTTTTGCACATTAATTTTATACCCCCTCTCCTTGCTGAATTTGTTTATTAGCTCAAGTAACTTTGTTGTAGATTTCTCAGGATCTTCCAAATATAGTGTGTGCCTGTTTGAAAGGTTGTATGTACCCTAGAAAAGCCATGTTTTAATCCTGATCCTATTTTGTAAAGGTAACCATTTCTTCTAATCCCTTTTCAGTACTGCATGTTGGACACTTTCATTAGGTTATCTCCATGGAGATGTGACTCACTCAAGAGTGGGTGTTAAACTAGATTAGGTGGAGATGTGTCTCCACCCATTCTAGGTGCACCTTGATTACTTTACTGAAAACCTATAAAAGAGGAAACATTTTTGAAAAAGTGGGAGATTTAGAGAGAGCAGAGAAGAATGACAGAATGCTATAGAATCATGAAGCAGAGTCCACCAGCCAGTGATTTTTGGAGATAAAAAAGGAAAACGCTTCCTGGGGAGCTTGAGGGGAAACTATCAGATGATGCCACGTTTGCCATGTTTCCTTCCAGCAGAGAGAGAAATCCTGACTGTGTTTGCCATGTGCCTTTCCACTTGAGAGAGAAACCCTGAACTTCATTGGCCTTCTTGAATCAAGGTTTCTTTCCCTGAATACTTTAGATTGGACATTTCCAAAGACTTACTTTAATTGGGACATTTCCATGGCCTAAAAGCTGTTAACTTACAACTTATTCAAAGCCATTGAGTTTCTGGTATATTGCATTCCTGCAGCTAGCAAACTAGAACATATGGTATCATGTCATTTACAAATAATGAAAGTTTTACTTCTTCCTTTCCAATTTGGATGCCTTTTATTTCTTTGTCCTGACTGATTGCTCTAGCTGGAATTTCTAGTATAATGTTGAATAATAGTGGTGACAGAAGACATCCTTGTCTCATTCCTGATCTTAGGGTGAAAGCTTTCAGTCTCTTTCCTTTGATTACAATGCTGGCTATCACTTTTTCATATATTCTCTTTATCATATTGAGAAAGTTACCTTTGATCCTATCTTTTAAATGTTTTTATCAGAAAAGGATGTTGAATTTTGTGGAATGCTTTTTCAGCAGCAATCGAGATGATCATGTGATTTTTCCCTTTTGATTTAATGTGCTGTATTACATTAATTGTTTTGTATTTGTGTATGTGTTGAACTAGCCTTGCTTTCCTGGTATAAACCCTACTTTGTCATGGTGTATAATTCTTTTAATGTGTTCTTGGATTCAATTTGCAAGTATTTTGTTGGTACTTTGAATTTTGGCATCTATGTTCATTAGGGAAACTGGCCTATAGTTTTCCTTTCTTAGAGCCTCTTTACTCAGTTTGGGTATTAGGATGACATTAGTTTCATAAAAAGAGTTAGGTAGAGTTCCTTTTTTCTCAATTTTTTTGAAAAGTATGATTAGGATTGGTGGTAGTTCTTTTTTGAATGTTTGATAAAATTCTCCTGTGAAGTCACCTGGCTTTTTTTTTTTGCAGGAAGATTTTTGATGACTGATTGATTCTCTTTATTTGTGATTGGTTTGTTGAGATCTTCTATTTCTTCCTGAGTTATTGTAGCTTGTTTGTGTGTTTCCAGGAATTTGTCTATTTCATCTAAGTTGTCTAGTTTGTTGGCATATAGTTGTTCATAGTATTGTCTTATGATTTCTTGTTTCTTCAGCGTATATGGTAATGCACCCCTTCTCATTTCTGATTTTATTTACATCCTCTCTCTTTTTTTCTTTGTCAGTCTTGCTTATGGTCCATCAATTTTTTCAAAAAACAAACTTTGGATTTTATTGATTCTATTGTTCTCCCATGCATTTAACTCTGCTTTAATCTTTGTTATTTCTCTTCTTCTATTTGCTTTGGGGTTAGTTTGCTGTTCTTTCTCAAGTTCCTCCAGGTGAGCAGTTAAGTCCTTGGTTTTTGCTTTTTCTTCTTTTTTTAATATAGGCATTTAGGGCAATTAATTTCCCTCTGAGCAAGCCTTTGCCACATCCCCTAAGTTCTGATATGTTGTATTCTTGGTTTCATTTGTCTCCAGGTAGCTACTGATTTCTCTAGCAATGTGTTCTTTGACCCACTTGTTGTTTAAGAGTGTGTTATTTAATCTCCATATATTTGTGAAAGTTCTCGTTCTTTGGTGGTTATTGATTTCCAGCTTCATTCCATTGTGATCAGAAAAAGTGCTTTGAATAATTTCAGTGTTTTTAAATTTATGAAGATCTGTTTTGTGCCCCAGCATATGATCTATCCAGGAGAATGTTCCATGAGCACTAGAGAAGAATGTATATCCTGATGTTTTGGGGTGTAATGACCTATTTACACCCTGTTAGGTCTAATTCATTTATCAAGTTACTTAACTTCTCTATTTTCTTGTCGGTTTTCTGTCTGGTTGTTCTATCTGTAGAGGAGAGTGGAGTATTGAAGTCTCCTACTATTATTGTTGAAACATCCATTGCTCCCTTCAGTTTTGCCAGTGTCTGCCTCATGTACTTTGTATCTCCTTGATTGGGAGTATAAACATTTGATATTTCTTTTTGGTAAACTGTCCCTTTTATTAATATATCGTGTCTGTCTTTGTCACTTATGATGTCTTCACATTTAAAGTCTATTTTGTCCAATATTAGTATAGCTACCCCTGCTTTCTTTTGGTCACAACTTTCATGAAACATTTTTTTCCATCCTTTCACTTTCAATCTGTTTGTATCCCTTACTGGTACTCTTCAGTTCTGTGCCTTCCTTCAGACCTCCCTCTCCTGTCTTTTTGTTTTTTCAACTTTAGTATTTCTTGTAGGGCCGGTCTCTTGTTGACAAATTCTTTCAAGATTTGTTTGTCTGTGAAAATTTTAATCTCTCCCTCAGTTTTGAAGGACAGTTTGACTGTATACAGAATTCTTGGCTAGAACTCTTTCTCTTTCAGTATCTTAAATATATCATAGCACTGCCTTCTCGCCGCCATAGTGCCAGTTGAGTAGTCCAAACTCAGCCTTATGTGGTTACCCTTGTATGTAGTAGGTTTTTTTTCTCTTGCAGCTTTCAAGATTTTCTGCTTTCTTCCACATTTGACAGACTGATCAGTATGTGTCTTGGGGAAGGCCTATTTGGATTTATTCTATTTGGAGTTTGTTGAGCTTCTTCAGCTTGTATATTTATGTTCCTTATAAGGGTTGGAAAGTTTTCCCCCATTATAGCCTTACCTAATCTTCCTAGCTCTTTACTCGTCTCTTCTCCTTCTGGGACACCAGTGATTCTTATATATGTGCACTTTGCTTTGTCCATCATTTCCCTGAGAGCCAATTCAGATTTTTCCATCTTTTTTGCCATTTCCTGTTTCAAGTGTTTGAAATCAGTTGTCCTGTCCTCTAGTTCACTTATTCTTTCTTCTGCCTCTTCAAATCTGCTTTTGTGCATCTATAGTATGGTTTTTATTTGGTCTACAGCATCTTTAATCTCTGTGATATCTGCCTTTTTCCTATTTATTCTTTCAAACTCCTTTTTATGCTCATCTAGTGTCTTCTTTTTTTAATTTTATTAATGAAACCAATCAATATACAATATGAACATTCTTTTTTATCACATAGTTGTATATTCATCATCATGTACAGTTCTTAGAACATGTGCATCAATTCAGAAAAAGAAATAAAAAGAAAACAGAAAAAAATTCTTACATGCCATACCCCTTACCCCCTCCCTTTCATTGATCACTAGCATTTCAATCTACTAAATTTATTTTAATATTTGTTCCCCCTATTATTTATTGATTTTTAATCCATATGTTTTACTCATCTGTCCATAATGTAGATAAAAGAAGCATCAGACACAAGGTTTTCGCAATCACACAGTCACATTGTGAAAGCTGTATCATTATAAAATCATCTTCAAGAAACATGGCTACTGGAACACAGCTCTACATTTTCAGGCAGTTCCCTCCAGCCTCTCTGTTATGCCTTAACTAAAAAGGTGATATCTATTTAATGTGTAAGAATAACCTCCAGGATAACCTCTCAACTCTGTTTGGAATCTCTCAGCCATTGACACTTTATTTTGTCTCATTTCTCTCTTCCCCCTTTTGGTGGAGAAGGTTTACTTAATCCCTTGGTGCTGAGTCCCAGCTCATTCTAGGATTTCTGTCCCATGTTGCCAGGAAGGTCCATACCCCTGGGAGTCATGTCCCATGTAGAGAGGGGGAGGGTAGTGAGTTTGCTTGTTGGATTGGCTGAGAGAGAGAGGCCACATCTGAGCAACAAAAGAAGTTCTCTTAGGGGTGACTCTTAGGCCTAAATTTTAAGTAGACTTGACCTATCCTTTGTGGGGTTAAGTTTCATATGAACAAACCCCAAGACTGGGGGCTCAGCCTATAGCTTTGGTTGTCCACACTGCTTGTGAGAATATCAAGAATTCAACTTGAACACGCTGCATTATTTACATTCCTTTGTTCTTCCTCATGCAAAACATTTTTAAATTTGTACATTTTTTTTTAATTTGTACATTTTCTAGTGTCTTCTTGATCTCTTTTATGTCATTGGCCATTCCATTTATTTTTAGTAAAACTATATGAACATGTTCGATTAGTTGTTCCAACATCTGTATCTCTTCTGGTGTTTTAATTTGGTCGTTAGGCTGGAATATGTCTGTCTGCATCATGATGTGTTTAATGATCTTCTGTTGTCTTCACAGCATATAACTGTCTTGATTGGTTTACTTTGGAAGTTGACTTCTTTTAGTAGTCTAAAACCTTGTATTTGCAGGATAGATGTGAAGCAGGATGCAGGGCATGGGGCAGGGCACAACAATGGGATGATGCGTTGCAGAGCAAATATAGACACAGACTGGGTATGGGTCACTGCTACCTGTGAGTGTGGGCATCCAGCGGTGGGGAGGATGTGGTGGTACGGGTGCATGGGTCTGGGGAGCGGGCCCCTGGCATGCGCTGGTCTAGGGCGTGAGGCTGTTTTTGCGCATGCACAGAGCCCAGGGCAGCAAGTATTACACCTGCATGGGCTGGGATGAATGAGGCCTGGCTGCACAGGTCAGTGTTTGCCCAGAGATGGGGGCATAACTGGGGCCTGTGTGCATGTTCAGATGTGGGAAGCCTATAAACTGACGTACCTCTGAGCAGAGCTCAGGGGGCAGGGTGGGGTTGCAGAACTATATGAGCTGGGGAGGGTAGAGCCTGGGTATGGAGGTAAGCACCCACAGCCTTTATGTGCTGGCAGCTACCTGCAGTGGGCAGGGAAGGGGAGTTGGGGCTGGGGAGGGGCGGGGCGAGACTGCACTTTTGCAGATGTGAGTTGGGTTGGGGCAGGCGTTCATATGCTTAGGGTGGGGTTGTGTGGCCGGTATGTGGGGTGAGGGTTTGGTGGGGTGGGGCCTCTTTGGCGTGTGGTGGGGGGGGGGCGGGTGACAGGTTTCAGATGCGTAGGGTGTGTGGTGATTCACAGGTCTCAGGGCTGCGCCAGTGAGGGTAGCGCGTCAAAGAAATGTGCCTTGGCTTACTTCCTAGTCCCCGTCCCCATCCATGCACTCTTGAGGGCTCCAGGCTCCACGTTAGGCTGTTTGCTCCAGCTGGATGGTCTCAGTTCTCTGCTTCTCAGTTCCTCAACTTTTACAAACAGGGCCTCCCTATGTGGTGCAGAAGACTCTCCCAGGTCAATTACACCCTGGAATCACCTTCTCAGCTTCCCTATCATCCCTTCTCTAGCTGTTTCTTGGAGCAGGGGTAAACTCGACCTATCCTATTCTGCAATCTTCCTGGAACTCCCTAGGATGCTTTCTTTAACAGGGACTAGGGAATGAGGAGACACATACAGTTAGGGGAAAGATGAGTCAATTTGGGACATGTTGAATTTGAAGTGACACCCTTGGAATTAGTTCTGGAATCTCGATCATATCTAGAGCTATATTTTTGGGGGTTATTAGCAAAAAGTAATCATTAAAATTGCTTGAAGCCATCCTAGTTCTCACCATCATTTTCTCTTCTATAAATAACTGCAGCAGCCTCCTAATTAATCTCTGTGCTTCTGATCTAGCCCTCATCTTTCAATTCATTATTGACATTCTTGCATGGGGGGAATTAAGATTGGAGAGAGAATTCAGTAAACTGATCAGCTGACCTTGAGATGGGGAGATTATTCTGGATTGTGCAGGTGGGCCAATTCAATTAAAAGGTTTCTTATAAGTGAAAGAGATAGGCAGGAGAGTGTCAGTGTCAAATGGATGCAGTGTGAGAAAGAATTGAATGGCCATTGCTGGCTTTGAAGATAGAAAAGGGACCACAAGCCAAAAAAACTTTAGGCAGCCTCTAGAAACTGGAAAAGGCAAGAAATGGATTCTCCCTGAAAGCCTCCATAAGGAATGAGAGCTGTTAACACTTTGATTCTAGCCCAGATGTTACCATCAGAAAACATGGTCCTAGAATTTCTGATATCCTTGGAAGCAGTGGGGGTAAACGAATCAATTGGCTGAACCCTCGATATTGGGGTTTGCCCTATGAAACTTATTCCTGCAAAGGATAGGCTAAGCCTACTTAAAATTATGCCTAAGAGTCACCCCTAAAGACTCTTTTGTTGTTCAGATGTGGCTTCTCTCTCTAAGCCATCTCAGTAGGTAAACTCACTGCTCTCCCCACTATGTGGGACATGACTCCCAGGGGGGTAAATCTCTCTGGCAATGTGGGACAGAGCTTCCAGGATAGGCCGGGACCCAGCATCATGGGATTGAGAAAGTGTCTTTGACCAAAAGACTGAAGAGAGAAATGAGACAAAAAAAATTTCTGTGGCTGAGAGATTTCAGAGTGAAGAGGTTATCCTGGAGGTTATTCTTATGCGTTATACAGATACAGATATCCCCTTTTTAGTTTATGGTGTATTGGAGTGGCTGAAGGGAAGTACCTGAAACTGATGAACTGTGTTCCAGTAGCCTTGATGTTTGAATACAATTGTATAAAGATATAACTTTTACAATGTGAATGTGTGATTGTGGCAACCTTGTGTCTGATGCTCCTTTTATCCAGGGTATGGACAGATGAGTAAAAAATATGGATTAAAAATAATTAGGGGGGATAAAGGGTAAAAGAAATTGTGTAGATGGAAATACTAGTGATCCGTGAGATGGAGGGCTAAGGAGTATGGGATGTATGAGGCTTTTTTTTTCTTATTTCTTTTTCTGGAGTGATACAAGTGTTCTCAAAACGATCATGGTGAAAATACAACTATGTGATGATATTGTGAGCCATGTATGACAGTATGTGTGTGAAGATTTGTCAATAAAAATATTGCATCTTGCATATGATCTAATATCAAAGAGATATTGCCATATTTATCTGTTATATATGTGCAGCACTTAATACTAATTAATGCACAAATTGTTTTTGGTTTTTTTTTTCTTTGAAGTGCACTGAATGTTAAGCTTACAATACTGTACCTGCTTTCCCCTCATAGGAGCAGCCTTTAGTGCTAATTTTTTAGGTTTTAACCACCTAACTGGCAATTATAGCTCTGGGAGATATATCCTTTGCACAGTTGTTGTAGCACGGCATCATTGGTCCTGTAGTAAACAGGACAGTGGGCTCCAGGATTCCATCAAATTGTCTCACAGCACCCTCCAGCACTGTGCCACAGAGCTGGTCTGGTAGGCTGAGCTAAAGGTGTCCATAGTAACAAGGTGTTTTCAATAACAGCATGTTCTTATTTACTTCTAGAGCATGTGTGATGTGGCTGATACCTTTGTAATTTTAAGGACTACAGAAGTGGGTCTAGCTATAACTCAGATGGGGAGATACCATGCATAGTACTTAGTTTAAACATGTAACCACTTCAGTTAAAACAAAAGTTCAGTTTTTTTCTTTTACATTTTTACTAGTTATGCTAGTTAATGGGTAGAACATAATTTATATACTTACTTCGCTTTTCTTTAAAAGTCTTTTTCATTGAAGATGAAGCTTTGACTTGTAGCTTACTGCCAGCAATTTTTAGAAAAACATGAGAGTAAAACAATGTAACTGACAAGGACATTGGTTTTTCTGTGGCATATAACACCTTTCAAAATAATTAAAACTATAACTAGCAATATTATATTGTTCTTTAATATTTTTGCAGATTAGTAGCTAACTGAAGATTAGAAAATCTCTTTAATTTTTATACCGCTGTTTAAACATTTCTTATGTAATTTATATTAAATGAGCTTAATTATTTTAGCACTTCAGTTTTTACAAGGTGAAAGAATAAAATTTTTGCAACTGTTTAGAATAAAAAGATATCTTTTAGGGTATGACCGTGGGAAAGCAAAATGTTAAAAGTTGTCAGGCTTGAAACAATATTTGACTTTTTATTTGACCAAAGTTAAGGAAAAGCCTTGGCTCCTTTAAAAGTGAGAAGATTTGATATTTTTAAACAACTAAGGACATAATAAAGTCAACATAAAGTTCAAGAAGTTATTCTGATAAAACACAGACTTTCTACCTTTTACATTGATGATTCAGGAAAACTTTTTATAACTTTCTGCTAAAAGACTAATAATTCAAGAAAACTTTGTCACTTTAACAGAGAGAACTAAATTTTCATTTGCATCAATATGTGATTTGATACTAAGGCATTAGAAAATTTTTTAGATAGACTTGTTATATCTTACCCAACTTTTATCACAAGAAATACATTTCTTTTTCTCTGAACTTTGTGTGATTTACCGTATTTATGTTGGTTTTGTTTTACGTATTTTTCATTTAGGAAAAAATTACTTATTTTTTTTCTTTTACTAAAAACGTCTTTTATAGCATACATACTTAAATTATTAAAATGATTTTGGAAACTCTTTTCAAGCAAACATCTTACAACATACAATTACCATCAAAATCAAACTTGTCAGAATAATGATAAATGCTCAAAATACTTTAGTTAATTCTTTTTTTTTTTTGCATGAGCAGGCACCAGGAATCAAACCCACATCTCCAGCATGGCAGGCAAGAATTCTGCCACTAAACTAGTGTTGCAATGCCCAGTTAATTAATTTTTGAAACAGTAATACACAGTCTTTAACAATAATTAATGTCAGATGTAGGTATTATGCATTATCCCTTAAAAAAGAAAAAACTGATGATTTGATCTATGAAGGTATTTTGTCTTCACAGTTTTGTTAAATTTTTTTGAGGCAGTTTGGCTTTATGTATATGTTCACTACTATAAAGAATTGAACAACAATTCTTGTTGCTGGAAACAAGCTTCACAATCTTGTATAACAGTTATTAAATCAGAGGATTTGAGAGGGATCCTAATGTTTTTCCTAACGTTTTTGCCATTTGCCATGCTTTGCCATTTGCCATGCTGCTCCTCTGTGCTTACCCATTTTTATGTATCGTAAGGCAGCCTCCTCAGCAGGTATGAGACATATTAAGAGGATATGAGCTAAAACATTTGTTTCTTAGCTACTAGGAGAAGTTTTCTTAATTTAATTAATTAACCAGCAGAGTATTCTTTCATAATCATAGTTTTATATACTAGCCAAACAGGGCTGTTAAAGGGACTTTGTCCAATCTGACAATTTGCATTTTTGTTAATTAATTTTTTTTAATTTTTCAGTTATTTTTTTATGTACTCCCAGGGAGTCTCGGTTTTTGGATCCAATCCTCTTTAGCTAAGACAGTTTAACCTTTGGCCAGATCTTATTTTCTGACCTCCTTATTTTAAAAACTGACAGGCCAGCACTTTTATCATTTCTCTTCTTTAATTGCTCTGGAAGGCCTACCACCAAAGCAAAGGTAGAAGTCTTCATATTTATTTTTTAAAAACATTTTTATTGTAAAATATAACATATGCCAAGCAAAGAAAGAAAAAATAATAATAATTTTCAAAGCAGACTTCAACAAGTAATTATAGAACAGATCCCAGAGTTTGTCATGTGCTACTGTTCCACCATGTCAGATTTTTCCTTCAAGATGCTACAAAACACTCAAAGCTGTTTTGGTGATTAAGCAGTTATACTCATTTGTTAAATCCTTTTTTCTCTATTATACCTCTTCCTTCTCCTCTGATCCCTCTCACAATCTCTAGGTATCTTTAGGCAATGCCTGTTTTGATTTTTTCATGTTGAGAAAGGGTGTCAACACTAAAGGATAGGAGAATACAATCAACTGATAATCTTGGAAAGGCTGGTCCCTGTGGATTTAGGATTTATGTGACTTAGGAACCCTCTAGGAATTATAGATTCCAGGAAAGTAAACTTAGTGCATGAAACCTTTATAGAGTCTCATTTTGGGCCCTAGATATTCTTACAAGTCAAGAGGAGTGATGTTGATTGAGGTTTAACAAATCATGGCAATTAACAGTAACTGAAGTTTGCAAAGAGTAGCCTCCACAGCCAGAAGTAGAAAACTAAAGTTGTGGAACTATAACCCATACCAAACTCTGAAATCTGTTTTATATCTAATTGTGGTGGTATGCTTTGAAATTTATTGCTTTTTTGTTATTATTTTTTTTAATTTTTTAAAAATTAAAAAAAACATTTCTTTTGATATTGTTTTTATGTTATTTTCACAATAAAAAAAAGAGTAGCCTACAGAATAAAGTCTTGACTCTATCTGATATTTCTTGGCCACTGAATACCTTATTTTATTGCACTTCTTTCCCCCTTTCGGTCCGGAAGGCATTGTCATTTCTACAGTGCCAAGGCCAGACACATCCCTGGAAGTCATGCCCCATGTTGTCAGGGAGATTTTCACTCCTGTATGTCATGTCCCCTCTAGGGGGGAAAATAATGATTTTTCTTGCAGAGTTGGGCTTGAGGGGTGGGAGGGGAGGCACATCTGAGTAACAAAAGAGGTCTCCTGGAAGGACCTCTTATGGCCTTGTTATGTTTAGCTTCTCCCCTACAGAGATAAGTATCATAAGGGCAAACCTCAAAATCAAGGGCTGGGCCTATTTTCTTGGGAGTCCCCAGTGGTTGAGAGGGTTTCCCAGCTGTAAAAGTTTAATAGTTCCATTTATATTTTATTTCTCTCCCTTTGTACCCTCAATGGACTCTGACAATACTTTTTAGTTACCAGCCCACCATAATCTGAGATGTATCTTATTATTACATTAAGCTATACAGAATTACAAGGCCTTGTTCCCATTCTGAATTCCAGGAATTTGGGTTGTTTGAATAAGCTATCTAGACAGGTTGATTTAGATTATGTGTTACAGAAAATTTAGATTCTAGACATAATAAACCTCTCTGCCTTTGTTCTCATATAGTAGGTGAAGGTCTAGAGTATACACACTGTCATCTTTTACCTTATATTCTGATTTACGTTGGCCCCAGCCAGATAGGCTTCATTTTTTCACTCTATCTGAGACCTGATCTCTTTTTCAGTTTCTTTGACTATTATTATATATAGCTATGTTAATTTTCAAGGCTGTGGCACTCCATTTTGGGTCTTAGATGTCACAGAGTTATTCAAAGTTCCAGGGAAATAACAGCTGATAAACATACAGCTTAGTGTCTCAGAATCTAGAAGTACATTTACAACTTCTAAGTGTGGCTGCTATAAGGGCTTACAATCTGTTCTCCAATTTTCTTATAAGTATTTTCTAAAGAGACCTTTGTATAGCTATCCTTTCATTTCTGGTTTATTTTGCAGAACACATTGTTCCCAAGATTTATTCAGTTCATTGTGTGCCTCTCAACATCTTTCCTTTCTGTAGCCGCACCATATTCCATTATAAAAATGTATCACAGCTCACCATTCTGCTTCTCAATCATTGTACCTTCTGGCTCACTCAATCTATTGGACATTAAGGATAATGTCCAAACTAAACAAACCATGTCTTACAGTATCCTCACTTGGTTGTACAATCAGCAGCACTCCCAATTTTAGACAGTTTTCATTGGTTCATAATGACACCGAACCAGCAAGCATAATGTCACCAACTATCAAATCAAAACTACCCCTTATTGCTGGAGACCAGGGTTCAATTCCCAGTGCCTGCCCATGTAAAAAAAAAACAAAAAAACACTACCCCTTATTACTTGTCCCTCCTCCTACGATGTAGTTGCCCCTGGTAGTGCTGTGGTACTGTTAATGTTTTCCTGTTAACTATTGGCCAGAGCATGCATTTTTAGTTTTCACCATACCCTTCTACTATTTCCTCTTTGTCTACTATCAAGCCATTGAAATAGTTCATGCAAGAGTTTATTTATAATTGTAGATTTGATTAGTGGGATACATGGCACTGCTCACCCCCTTTCAATCTATTCACTTCAATATGGTGTTACTTATAGCCCCACTAATTAATTACCATCACTTCTATCTGTTCCCTTGCATTTAGGTTCAGCCTCATTGGATAGCCTTTCCCCTGTTTCTAGCTTTTGTGTACCTCTACATCTGCTATATTCTACAGTGTAACCTCTGAGATTACCTTTACCAAATTCATAACAGTGTCTGACTTATTTCACTCAGCATTATGTCTTCAAGGTTCATCTACATTGTCAGTAGCTTCGTGACCTCATTTCATATTACTGCTACATAATATTCCATTGTATGTATATACCACATTTTGTTTATCCATTCTTCTGTTGATGGGCACTTGGATTGTTTCCATCTTTTGGCAATTGTGAATAGTGCCACTATTGAACATTGGTGTGCAAATTTCTGTTTGTGCACTGCACTGCTTTCAGCTGTTTTGGGTATATGCCAAGTGTAGGTATTGCCAGGGCATAGGACAACTCAATATTCAGTTTTCTGAGGAATCTCCAAACTGTTTTCCACAGCAGCTGCACCATTATACATTCCCACCAACAGTGAATAAATGTTCCAATTTCTCCACATCCTGTCCAACATTTGTAGTTTCCTGTTTGTTTACTAGCAGCCATTCTTATAGGTAGGAGGTGATATCTCATTGTTGCCTTGATTTGCATTTCTCTTATAGTTGATGAAAATGAGCATCTGTTCATGTGCTTTTTAGCCATCTGTATTTGCTCCTCAGAAAAGTATCTATTCATATCCTGTGCCCATTTTATAGTTGGATTGTTCGTCTTTGTTGTTGATGAGCGGTACAATTTATTTATGTACACAGGATTTCAAGCCTTTATCTGATATGTGGTTTCCATTATTTTCTCCCATTGAGTTAGCTGCCTCTTTATCTTTTTAATGAAGTCCTTCCAGACACAGAAGCTTTTGATCTAAAGGAGTTCCTGTTTATCTGTTTTGTTCTGTTTTTCCTGTTTGTGCTTTAGGTGTAAAGTTTAAGAAGCTACCTCCCATTACTAGATCTTGCAAATGTCTCCCTGCATTTTCTTCTAGAAGTTTTATGGTACTGGCTCTTACATTAAGGTTTTTAATCCATTTTGAATTAATTTTTGTATGGGGTGTAAGGTAGATGTACTCTTTCATTCTTTTGGCTATTGATATCCAATTCTCTCATATGCTTTTACTGAAAAGAACTGTTCTGTCCCAACTCAGTGGATTTGGGGCCTTATAGAAGGTCAATTTTCCATAGATTTGGTGGTCTGTCTCTGCACTCTTGATTCAGTTCTATTGGTTGATACTTCTATCTTTGTGCCAGTACCATGCTGTTTTGACCATTTGGCTTTACTGTAAGTTTTAAAATCAGAAAGTGATAGTCTTCCCACTTTGCTCTTCTTTTTTAGGATATCTTTAGTTATTTGCAGTCTCATTCCCTTCCAAATAAATTTGATAACAGGTCTTTCCAAGTCTTCAAAATAGGTTGTTGGAATTTTGATTGGTATTGCATTGAATCTGTATTTCATTTTGAGTAGAACTGACATCTTAATAATAATCAGCCTTCCTATGTATGAGCATGGAATCTCTTTACATCTATTTAGGTCATTTTTTGTTTCTTTTAGTAATGCTTTGTGATTTTCTGTGTACAAGTCCTTAACATCCCTGGCTAGGCTTATTCCTAGTTACCTGATTCTTTTGGTCGCTATTTTGAATACAATTTTTTTCTTAATTGTCTCCTCAAGAAGGTTATTGCTTGTGTATGGAAACATTACTGATTTTGTATATTAATCTTGTATTCTACCACTTTGCTGAATTTGTTTATTAGCTCAAGTAGCTTTATTGCAGATTTCTCAGGGTTTTCTAAGTATAGGATCATGTCATCCACAATTAATGAATGTTTGACTTCTTCCTTTCTGATTTGGATGCCTTTTATTTCTTTCTCCTGTCTAATCACTCCAGCTAGGACTTCTAGTACCATGATGAATAATAATGGTGTAAATGGGCATCTTTGATTCATTCTCGATCTTAGGGAAAAGATTTCTGTCTCTTACATTAAGGATGATTATGGCTATGGGTTTTTCATATATACCCTTTATGATATTAAGGAAGTTTCCTTCAGTTCCTACCTTTTGAAGTGTTTTTATCAGGAAAGGATGCTGAATTTTGTTGAATGCTTTTTTCAGCATCAATCAAGATGATCATGTGATTCTTCTCTTTTGATTTGTTAATATGCTGTATTACACACCCTTTTGGGTATGATATATAATCCTTTTAATGTGCCATTGAATTTGATTTGCAGGTATTTTGTTGAGAATGTTTGCATCTATATTCACACATTAGAGAAAACTGGTCTGTTGTTTTCCTTTCTGTATAGTTTTGGTATTAGAGTGATGTTAGCTTCATTAAATGAGTTAGATAGCATTCTTTTTTTTTTTGGTCCTGGTCCGGGAATTGAACCCAGGTCTCCCACATGGAAGGTGGGCATTCTAACCACTAAACTACCTGTGTACCCAGTAGCGTTATTTTTTTCCTCATTTTTTGGGAAGAATTTGAGTAGGATTGGTGTTAGTTCTTTTTGGAATATTTGATAAAATTCCCCTGTGAAGCCATCTGGTCCTGGACTTTACTTTGTGGGAAGATTTTGATGATTGATTCTCTTTATTTGTGATTAGTTTTGTTGAGGTTCTATTTCTTCTTGAGTCAGTATAGGTAGTTCGTGTGTTTCCAAGAATTTGTCCATTTCATCTAAGTTGTCTAGTTTGTTGGCATATAGTTGTTCATACTATTTTCTTATGTTTTTTTTTAAATTTCTTCAAGTTCCATGGTAAGTACCTGCCCCCCTCTCAGTTCTGATTTTGATTATTTGTGTCCTCTCTCTTTTTTCTTTGTTAGTCTAGTTGGGGGGGGGGGGTTGTGCTGGTTTGAAAAGATATATGCCCCCTAAGAAAAGCCAAGTTTTAATATAAATCCCATTTCATAAAGGTAGAATAATCTCTATTCAATACTGTGTGTTTGAAACTGTGATGAGATCATCTCCCTGGATGATGTGTTAAGAATGGTCGTTAAACTGGATTAGGGGATGACATGTCTCCACCCATTTGAGTGGGTCTTGATTAGTTTCTGAAGTCCTATAAAAGAGGAAACATTTTGGAGAGAGATTCAGAGAGAGCGGAACGATGTAGCCATGAGATGCAGAGAGTCCACGAGCCAGCAACCTTTGGAGATGAAGAAGGAAAATGCCTCCCGGGGAGCTTCATGAAACAGGAAGCCAGGAGAAGACACTAGCAGATGATGCCGTATTCGCCATGTGCCCTTCCAGCCGAGAGAGAAGCCGTGGCTGTGTTCACCATGTGCCTTCTCACTTGAGAGAGAAACCCTGAACTTCATCGGCCTTCTTGAACCAAGGTATCTTTCCCCGGATGCCTTTGATTGGACATTTCTATAGACTTGTTTTAATTGGGACATTTTCTCAGCCTTAGATCTGTAAACTAGCAACTCATTAAATTCCCTTTTTAAAAGCCATTCCATTTCTGGTATATTGCATTCCAGCAGCTAGCAAACTAGAACAGGGATCTATTAATTTTATTGATTTTTCTCAAAGAATAACTTTTGTTTTTGTTGATTCTTTCTATTTTATTGTTGTCTGGTTTGTTTATTTCTGCTTTAATCTTTGTTATTTCTCTTCTTTTATTTGTTTTGGGGTTAGTTTTTTGGTTCTTCTTCTAAATTCTCCAGATGAGCAGTTAAGTCCTCAATTTTTGCTCATTCTTATTTTTTAATATAGGCATTTAGGATAGTAAATTTTCCAGACTGCACTGCCTTTACCGCATCCGATAAGTTCTGATATGCTATATTCTCATTTTCATTCATCTCTAGATATTTACCAGTTTCCCTAGCAATTTCTTCTTTGACCCACTCATTATTTAAAGAGAGTGTTGGTTAGTCTCCATGTATTTGTGAAAACTCTGGATCACTGTTGGAATATTATATTCATCCTGAGGTTAAGAATCAACTTTTTTCCCCATCAGGTTATAAATCCTTAAAAAAAAAAAAAAAAAAAACTCACTCTAGCCACCAGCAAAAATATAATAGGAGATGTAGCCCTGCAAATTTCAAGTTTATCACTTTCAGCATTCATTCTCTCAAACGATCATTAAATGTTAGATTTTTCATAAATAAAAACCTGGTTCTTTTTTCTTTTCTCCTCCAATTTTGAATGAGAAACGATCAAATACTTTACCTGGCATAATATTTTAGTACAGAAACTGGTACGCTATTGTATGGCTCTATTCTTTGAGCCAAAGAAACTTCTTTGGCTTTTGATCTATGTGGATCCCTAGATTTTCTTTTTTTTTTTTTTTTTTTATTGTGGTAACAAGTATGTAACTCTAAACTTCCAGTTCAACCATTTCCATGGGTATTATTCAATGATATTAATTACAATCAAAATATTGTGCTGCCATCACCCCAAACAAACTCTGTGCCCATTAAGCAATAATTCTCTATCCTTCCCCCTCCCAGCCCCTGCTAACTTATAATCTATTTTTTATTGTGTGAATTTGCTTAATTTAGGCATTTCATATAAGTGAAATCATACAATGTTTTTCCCTTTGTGTTTGCTATACATCACTCAACATGACATACTCAAGGTTGGTCCATGTTGTAGCATGAATCAGAACTTCATTTCTTTTTATAAATAAATAGTATTCCATTGTATGGCTATAGCACATTTTGCTTATCCTTTCATCTGTTGATGGATGCTTGGGTTTCCACCTTTTGGCTATTGTGAATTATGCTGCTATGAACATTGATGTACAAATATCCAAGTCCCTGTTTTCAGTTCTTTGGGATGTATACCTAGAAATGGAATTGCCAGGTCATGTGATAATTCTGTATTTAACTCTGAGGAACTACCATTTTACATTTTATTGTTTTACCATTTTACTCCCTAGATTTAGCTTTTTATCTAGATTTTATCTTTTAGCTTCCTCCCAGGTAAGAATATTTCTATTCACCTTCCAGGACTCTTCTTCCTTGTGAGCAGAAAATCCCAGACCTCCATTCTTCACCATTTGTCTTGAGAGCCAGCCCCTACATGAACCACAGAGGAATTCTTGAATATAAACCTGGATTAGATTAGGAAGACTTCATCTAGCATTTTTGTCTCTCTTACAGGCTCCCCAGTAAGTGAGTTTGCTTCTAAATACTTACAGAAGAAAGCTTTTATTTTCCTTGATGTCTTAATACCTTCTGAACTCTAGTCTGCTTTAATTCTAAGACCAGTCCATAGTAAATTGACCTTTAGCTTGGATCATGACTATTTTATAAACAAATCTAAACTCGGTTTAACAAAGAGAAAAATAAATTATATTCTATAGAGCATGAGAACCTATGAAAGCTCTATTCACAATTTATATATTCTAAAAAAGTTTGGGGAATCTTTCTAAGTAAGTATGTGTTCTAGTTTGCTAGCTGCTGGAATTCAATACACCAGAAACGGAATGGCTTTTAACAAGGGGAATTTAATGAGTTTCTAGTTTACAGTTCTAAGGCCAAGAAAATGTCCCAATTAAAACAAGTCTATAGAAATGTCCAATCAAAGGCATCCAGGGAAAGATACCTTGGTTGAAGAAGGCCGACGACATTCAACATTTCTCTCTCAGCTGGAAAGGCAGATGGCGAACATGGCAGCCCCTGCTGGCTTTCTCTCCTGGCTTCCGGTTTCATGAAACTCCCTGGGAGGCGTTTTCCTTCTTCATCTCCAGAGGTTTCTTGCTAGTAGACACTGTTTCATGGTGCTGCAGCATTCTCTGCTCTCTCTGAATCTCTCATTCTCCAAAATATTTCCTCTTTTATAGGATTCCAATAAACCAACCAAGACCCACCCAAATGGGTGGAGACATGTCATCCCCTAATCCAGTTTAACAACCATTCTTGACTAAATCACATCATCCAGGGAGATGATCTGATTACAGTTTCAAACATACAGTATTGAATAGAGATTATTCTACCTTTGTGAAATGGGATTTATATTAAAACATGGCTTTTCTTAGGGGGCATACTTCCTTTCCAACCAGCACAGTATGCATGAGGAGGAGCAGAAAATTCTACTTAAAAGTTTTATTACCTGCCTTTGGGGTTGGAGCAGCAAAGGTATAAAAATTCTTATAAGAACAGTAGACACAAGGGGATGCTGGTCAATTCTTGGGATTGTACAGTAAGAACGTAATTTTGATTCAGAAGAGTTGCTGACACTAGAGGTTTTCCCAATGAAGAACTATTCCTCAAATCCAGTGGTGGATGTGTAAATGCATTTAGAACCCTGAGTGAAGACTTAATAAAAATGCCTCCTATTTGATTGGTGTTTTTATAGAACCACATTACTGTAGAATGTGGAAAGATGTTTTGCTCCAGTTTCTAAACAAAATGAAAAGCATTGTCTTAATTGAATTTGTTTTGGCATTCTTGATGCCCCGCACAGGTTAAGTTGCAAGATGAAACAAAAGAATAGAGCTAGAGGTTAATATGAGGTCTTGACCAAAATGGTGTAAATGTTAGGAATGGCATTCATACTAGTATATTAAACCTTTAAGTAAAGAGTGTTATGTGGAATATGCTTTCATCTCCATATTTAAAAACCCACATTGGAAATAAAATGTCATGAAACTTAGAAAAGATAAGAATTAAGAGCGCCTAAAATTTGGACTTATAATTGCCACAAGTATTTGATTACAGTTCATGTGATATTTATACACAGGCATTTTTCTTTAGATCATTGGAAGCTAGGCTTTGCTTGAAACAAATTGGAATAAGGTTGCTAAGAACAGTTATATTACAACACTAACATAATAATACTTTTTGAGCATTTATGGTATGACATGCTATTTTAAGTGATATATATGAATTTAAATATATTTTTCAGAACAGTCTGATGTCTTGGTTCAGTGCACTTAGTCTTGGATAAGTAACCCAGAAATCTTTTTCCTCCTGGAAAATAGTATCTGGTTAAATTTTTTTTATCTTTTACTTATTAATTTATTTTAAAGCTTTAACACATAAAAGTAATAAACCACTGGTCAAACTGATGAGGGGGAAACAGAGAGAGGTGGGGGAGAGGGAGAGAGGGAGAGAGAAAGAGAGAGAGGAAGAGACAGAGACTGGTTAATTTTTTAATGCTTTAAAATAAACCTAAATACTATTTTGATGACTCAAAATAAACACTTTCCTGACACATGCACTCAAAAAAAATAATAGTAAATTAAAAAAAAAATTTGATCACATAAATATTGTAGCTATATCTATCTTCTTCCTTTTGAAAAGCAGTTTATTGTTTGGTTTTTATTTCCTCCACCCCCATTAATGTGGTAGACTACTGAATGAAGCAAGGTCATTTCTGAAATCATTTCACCGTTACATGTTTCCCTTTTCTCTGTTTGAACCAGTAACTGACATGGTAGATGGTAACCTACACCATCCATTTTGGCAATATACGTACCTTGTATTTGTGTACAACCATTTCTGCAGAGAACTTCATTAAAGGAAATTCTCTTTACAGAGACTGTGGTATTTTTTTTAACATAATCTTGTTTGAATTTCTGTGCTGAGAAGCAAGCATCTGATCTGAAGTTCTTAATAGATTGGTTAATCACTGTTATGCAAGACAACTTGTTCCATGTATCTTATGCTCCTAAGAGTCCTTTATTATAAGGGAAATAAAATTACTATTTTGAAATAATTATGCCTTATGCATGTTAGATTTTTAAATTAATTTTCAAGACAAATCCTTCCCGTTTTGGCTTTTTCTACATAAAAATGCTTCTAAAATAACAGGGAGAAAAAAAAAACCTCAGTCTTTTAAAATAATATACCCAAATCCCGTTATAGAGTTCCAAGTTAAAAGAACACTAGAAAACTAGGTTAATGCAGGGGTATCTCTGTAAGTGAATGTCTGGCTTGAGAAACTTCATTGTTCCTTAAGTGTGGTTGCTGGCACAGATGGAGAGCTGATATCACTGCCTGCTGAAGCTGGTGCTGAGAAGGGCCCTGTGGCTGCTTCAAGGAAACCCTCTTGACTTTCCAGAGGATTCTGGGAAAGGAGCAGATGGCCACAAGAAGGGCCCTCCAGCTTACTCAGCTGCTCCAAGAAGCTTAGGGTGACCTCTCTAATACAAACCAAGTAGCTCTCAGAGTAATAGGGTAGCATCATTTATATTCCCGAATAACAATACTGCTCCTCACTTTGCAGTCTCTCACCCAGTGTGTGGGCACCATCTGCTCTTTGTGAACTATATAGTCCCTAGCCCTAACCAGTTGAGATTGCTATTGAATGATAGATATCTCTGGGAAATGTGTTCTTTACAAATTACTTTCACATGAGTCTAATAAGCAGGTAAGTAGTATTATGTCCATTTGCACAGTTAGGAAACTGAGGCAGAGAGGAACTGAATGTCACTGAAATTAGAACTCAAGTGCCTTGATTCTTGAGCTCTTTATATGATGTTATGAGTCCACAGAGCCATTCTAAGGCTCTAGTTTTGGCTGTAATTACTAGCTTTTGAATAAGGCTTTCTGGAAAGAAAATGGTTATTTTGACTAGGCCTGGATATCACTGACTGTTCTGTTTTGGGGGGGGTTGTTTGGGTTTTTTTGGGGGGGGCGCATGGTCCGGGAATTAAATCCGGGTCTCTCACATGGAAGGCGAGCATTCTACCACTGAACCACCCGCACTGACTGTTTTTAAGCCTTCATGCTGCTACTGTTTTGCTAAGTGACAAAAGGAGAGAAAGAATGGCTGCTATTTCTGTTAGTATACTGTTGTGGTCTTTCAGGATACAGGAATTAAGTGAGAAGATCTAATTTACACTATTCAACTTCATCAAAGCCAAATTTATTTAAGAGAAAAACATTTTCAATCAAAGGACTTATCTAGTTTGTGTGTGTGTGTATGTGTGTGTGTGTGTATACACACCACTTAAATTGAACTCTCCTTTTTCCTGCCACTGGCTAAAATGACATTCATTTTCATGCATTAGCACCTGCCCTGGGGCCTGGTGAATCAAAAGAGCAAAGAGCAAAGTGGTTTTAATTGCTTGAGCTTTTACTAGAGCCTTTTGATCTCAGAAACACAAAAGAATTTGAATGGTATCAGAGGACTTTTCTGAGAAGTGCTTTCCTTAGGACTCTCAATAGATGATTCGCTCACTGTGCTGAAAAACTGTGCTGAAGAGTTCATGAGCCTATCTTCATTCCAACTGTGAGAGCATCACAAAACAATTGTCAGTTTCAGTTGCCTTGAACAATTGCCCAGGAAACCAAAGCAATGACTTCAGCATTTACAGCCTCGTTAGTGCAAGACTCAATCTTTGTAGAATTGTACTTGCTGATTATTTTTATAAAATTTTATTTACATAATTTAAAGTGTATTGTCACATTCATTGTATCATAGTGGGCTCTGGAGTCAAACTGCCTGTGTTCAAATCCCAACTCTACCTTTTATAGCCTGTGTTATCTTAGACAAGTTCCTGGTCTTATTTGTCAGAGCCTCAGTATCCTCAACTGACAAAGAAAAATAATAACTGAAACTACTTTGCAGAGTTATTGTAAGGATTAAATTAGTTCATACATGGAAAACATTTAGAACATTATTTGGCTCACAGTAAGAACTCAATAAATGTTAGCTAATAAAACTCATTTTAGTTCGATTCCTGGACCGTGCAACCCCTACCCCCCCAAAAAAACTCATTTTGTATTTTTAAAAATGAAAAATGTCTAAAAAAATAGGAATGAATAATATAAACAGTCAATGCTAATGAAACCATGGACTATATTTAACAGTACAATTATAAAAATGTTTTTTCATCAATTGTAACAAATGTACTACACTAATGTAAGGTTTTAACAATAGGATAGGGTATATGGGAACTCTATTTTATGCATGCTTTTTTCAGTAAACCTACAATTTATCTAATAAATAAATAAATAATAAATTTTAAATGGACTGTAAAAATTTGCAGAAGCATAATAGCTGTTCACTTGAGCTGTTCATTTGAATTATTAGGAAAAATAATTTTGGTACTCCAATATGATTATTAGCTTGTATACAAATTACTGTTACTGGGCTCATCATCCCAGTAAAACTGTTTAATTATGGGATGATTTTAATTAAAAAAAAATAGCAATTTTATAGACATGGTTAATCCTCTGTTAAGTGTGGATATGAATATATAAATTAAATGATATATAAATATAAAGATTCAGCTTAGTGTTTATTCATTCATTCATATGCAAACACTTATTAAGCCCTTACAATATGCCTGAGATGAAAATAGAGATTTAAAAAGACATAATCCTGCTTTCAAGGAGTTTGTAACCTAAGAGAAAAGGCAAACATGAAAACTATTAACTATCCTGATGTCAAATGTTAACAACAGAGATATGACTAATGAAAAATGAGAACTCAGGATGAAGCACTTAACTGTCTGTATTAGTTAGGGTTCTCTAGAGAAACAGAATCAACAGGAAATACCTGTAATTATAAAATTTATAAAAGTGTCTCGCGTAACCGTGGGAACATAGAGTCCAAGATCCATAGGGCAGGCTGTGAAGCTGACAACTCTGATGGAGGGTCTGGACGAACTCCACAGGGGAAGCTCGCTGGCCGAAGCAGGAAGAGAGACTATCTCTTCTGAATCTTCCTTGAAAGTCTTCCATTGATTATATTAAACGTCACTCATTGCAGAAGACACTCCCCTTGGCTGATTACAAAAAGAATCAGCTGTGGATACAACCGACATGATCAGGATTTAATTCTTTGAAATGGCCTCATACCAACAGACAGGTCAGCACTTGCCCAACCAGACAAACGGGTGTCACCACGTGGCCAAGTTGACACATGAACCTGACCCTGACAATCCAACACTTGTCAACTTGGCAGCTGTACACATCACCTTAAACCATACTTAATTGCTAAATAGAGAACAATAAAAGACACATTTTTCCTCACCTCACAATACTTAATTGCCCTGCATACAACCAGAAACACATTAAATCTCCCCAGAAAAGGGTGCAAGTCCTTAGGTAATATTCATTCTTAAACTTGATATCTTACAACTTAAATACTATAACATGAACAAAAACGACATTATAGTCTTCCTTTCTGTAACTGATCACATGGTTGTAGTTCATATTTATCACTACCTTCTTCAACTACCCATTCCATGTTCCCTTTATCCTCAGCAAGCACTTCAACTGGCTGAGGTTCTTTGCCTGGTGGGGTGACCCAAACCTTCATTCCTGAAGTTTCAGACCCAATGGTAATGGGTAATCCTGCCTGGATTGAGTTGTTGCAGTTTTCCATTGATTTTAATCACAGGGCATGGTGGTGCTAAAATACTCCCTAGGGGATTTCCTATATTCCAGGAAAACTCTTCTTTACCTCCATTGTGTAGTTGCAGTCCTATTTCCCCTTTATAGTCAAGGTCAGTCACCCAGCCAGTAACGTAATCCCCTTCTTGGTTTGTTGACCAGGGGCATGAGTAGCCCAAAGTGACCAGGTGGCAGTCTTAGATTTCAGTTCAATGGAATCATGGGTTGTTTCTCCTGGTGGAAGCACTCCCCCTTTCAGAACTAAAACCTGTAGACCAGCAGAGCTCAAGGTCGCAGGGACAGGAAGCAAAAATTTTCCAAATGGATCACAAGAAGTAATAATGAGTGGTGCCACTCTCATTTCCACCCCTGGGTTCCTGGACCCAAGGATCCTGGCTATGGGAGAAACAGCACCATACAGTGCACACTGATTCAGAGCATACACAGCTTCCTGGAGAACACTACCCCAACCCTTCAAGGTATTGCCACCTAGTTGGCACTGTAATTGAGTTTTCAAAAGGCCATTTCACTGTTCTATCCATCCACCTGCCTTTGGATGATGGGGAACATGGTAAAACCAGAGAATTCCATGAGTATGTGCCCTTCCCGCACTTCATTTGCTGTGAAGTGTGTTCCTTGATCAGAAGCAATGCTGTGTAGAATACCATGACAATGGATAAGGCATTCTGTAAGTCCACAGATGGTAGTTTTTTATTTTAACTTTTTTTTATTAATTAAAACAAAATTAACAAACAAAACATTAAGATATCATTCCATTCTACATATAAATCAGTAATTCTTAATATCATCACATAGTTGCATATTCATCATTTCTTAGAACATTTGCATTGATTTAGAAAAAGAAATAAAAAGACAACAGAAAAAGAAATAAAACGATAATAGAGAAAAAAAGATTATACATACCATACCCCTTACCCCTCGCTTTCATTTACCACTAGCATTTCAAACTAAATTTATTTTAACATTTGTTCCCCCCATTATTTATTTTTATTCCATATGTTCTACTCTTCTGTTGATATAGAGCTAAAAGGAGCATCAGACACAAGGTTTTCACATTCACAGAGTCTCATTGTGAAAGCTGTATCATTGTTCAATCATCATCAAGAAACATGGCTACTGGAACACAGCTCTACATTTTCAGGCAGTTCCCTCCAGCCTCTCCACTACATCTTGAACAACAAGGTGATATCTACTTAATGCATAAGAATAACCTCCAGGATAACGTCTCGTCTCTGTTTGGAATCTCTCAGCCATTGACACTTAGTCTCATTTCACTCTTCCCCCTTTGGTCGAGAAGGTTCTCTCAATCCCTTGATGTTAATTCTCAGCTCATTCTAGGGTTTTTCTCAGTCCCTTGATGCTGAGTCTCAGCTCATTCCAGGATTTCTGTCCCACGTTGCCAGGAAGATCCACACCCCGGGAGTCATGTCCCACGCAGAGAGAGGGAGGGTGGTGAGACTGCTCGTCATGTTGGCTAGAGAGAGAGGCCACACACAGATAGTAGTTTTGGCAGAAGCACTGTGTGCAGGGAAAGCAAACCCATATCCAGAGTATGTGTCTGTTCCAGTTAGAACAAATCACTGCCCCTTCCATGAAGGGAGTTGTCCAATGTAATCAACCTGCCACCATATAGCCAACTGGTTACCTTGGGGAATGGTGCCATATTGGGGCTGAGTGTGGGTCCCTGCTGCTGGCAGATTGGGCATTCAGCAGTGGCTGTAGCCACATCAGCCTTGGTGAGTGAAGTCCATGTTGCAGAGCCCACGCATAACCTCCATCCCTACCACCATGACCACTTTGTTCAGGAGCCCATTGGGCAATGATAGGAGTTGCTGGGGAAAGATATTGACTGGTATCCACAGAACGGTTCGTCTTATCCACTTGATTATTAAAACTTTCCTCTGCTGAAGTCACCCTAGTGCACATTCACATGGGACATGAATATGTTCATGTTTTTAGCTCACTCAGAAAGGTCTAGCCACATATCTCTTCCCCAGACCTCTCTGTCACCAGTTTTCCAATTATGGTTTTTCCAAGTCCCTGACTATCCAGCCAAGCCATTAGCAACAGCCCATGAGTCAGTATACAAACGCACCTCTGGCTAGTTCTCCTTCCAAGCAAAATGAACAACCAGGTGCACTGCTCAAAGTTCTGCTCACTGGGAGGATTTCCCCTCACCACTGTCCTTCAAGGACACCCCAGAAAGGAGTTGGAGTGCTACAGCTGTCCACTTCTGGGTGGTACCTGCATAACATGCAGAACCATCTGTAAACCAGGCCTGAGTTTTCTGTTCCTCAGTCAGTTCACTGTAAGGAACTCCACAAGAGGCTATAGCTCTGGTCTGGTAAAGAGAAGGTAATGTGGCAGGAGTGGAGACCATGGGCATTTGGGCCACTTCCTCATGTAACTTACTTGTGCCATTAGGACCTGCTGTGGCCCTATCTCATATATACCATTTCCATTTTATGAGGGAGTGCTGCTGTGCATGCCCAATTTATGGCTTGGTGGGTCAGACAACATCCAGCTCATGAAAGCAACTCAGGTCTCATAGTAACTTGGTGGCCCATGGTTAAGCATTCAGTCTCTACTAAGGCCCAGTAGCAGCCAAAAGCTGTTTCTCAAAAGAAGAGTAGTTATCTGCAGTAGATGGTAAGGCTTTGCTCCAAAATCCTAATGGTCTGCATTGTGAGTCTCCCATAGGGGCCTGTCACAGGCTTCAGACACCATCTCTATTTGCCACTGACACATCCAGCACCATTGAATCTGCTGGATCATATGGTCCAAGTGGCAGAGAAGCTTGTCCAGCAGCCAGGACCTGTCACAGAGCCTCCTCTTGTTCAGATCCCCACTCAAAATTAGCAACTTTTCTGGTCATTAGATAAATGGGCTGGAGTAACACACCCAAATGAGGAATATGTTGTCGTCAAAGTCCAAAGAGACCAACTAGATGTTGTGCTTCTTTTTTGGTCGTAGGAGGGACCAGATGCAGCAATTTATCCTTCACCTTAGAAGGGATATCTCAACATGCCCCACACCACTGGACACCTAGAAATTTCACTGAGGTGGAAGGCCCCTGTATTTTTGTTGGATTTATCTACCATCCTCTGACATGCAAATGCTTACCAGTAAGTCTAGAGTAGTTGCTACTTCTTGCTCACAAGGTCCAATCAACATGATATTATCAATAATGGACCAGTGTGATATCTTGTGGGAGGAGAAATGATCAAGGTCCCTGCAGACAAGATTATGACATAGGGCTGGAAAGTTTTTATACCCCTGAGGTAGTATATTGAAAGTATATTGCTGACCTTGCCAGTTGAAAGCAAACTGTTTCTGGTGGTCCCTCCTAACAGCTATTGAGAAAAAATCGTTTGCCAGATCAATAGCTGCATGCCAGGTACCAGGGGATGTATTGATTATCTCAAGCAAAATCATCTGGAACGGCAGCTGCAATTAGAGTTACCACCTGGTTGAGCTTACAATAATCCACTGTCATCCTCCAAGACCCATCTGTTTTCTGCACAGGCCAAATAGGAGAGTTGAATGGGGATGTGGTGGGAATCACCACCCCTGCATCCTTCAAGTCCTTAAGAGTGGCAGTAATCTCTGCAATCACTCCAGGAATCTGGTACTGCCTCTGATTTACTATTTTGCTAGGTAGGGGCAGTTCTAGTGACTTCCACCTGGCCTTTCCCACCATAGTAGCCCTCATTCCATGAGTTAGAGAGCCAATGTGCGGATTCTGCCAGTTTCTCAGTATGTCTATCCCTATTATGCATTCTGGAACTGGGGAAATAACTACAGAATGGGTCTGGGGGCCCACTGGACCCACTGTGAGACAGACCTGAGCTAAATCTCCATTGATCACCTGACCTCCATAAGCCTGAACTCTGATTGGGGATCAGAGTGATGTTTTGGGTCCCCTGGAATTAATGTCACTTCTGAACCATGTTTAATAATCCCCAAGATATCTGATCATTTCCTTTTCCCCAATGCACAGTTACCCTAGTAAAAAGCCGTTGGTCTCCTTGGGGAAAGCTTGGAGGAAGATTAACAGTATAAATTTGGGGCAGTGTAACAGGGTTCTCCCCCAAAGAGACTTGGCCTCCACCTCCTTGAAGGGGCTCTGAATCTGTAAACTGTCTCAAGTCTGGAAATTGATTAAGAGGCTGCGACTCTGTGTTTTTATAATTCAAGTTAGACTTCTGTTCACTTGACCTAGAACTCTTTTGTTTATTCAGCTCAAGCAAGAATTTAGTAGAGTGCCCATCTATTGTCCCTTTAGGTACCCCATGATTTACTAGCCAGTGCCACAAGTCTCTGCGAGTCATTATTTTGACTCCTGCTTTGAGTCTGCTGTCTATTATGGGATAGCCACATCCACCTTGTCTTTGGCAATTAAGTGCTGCCACCTGGCTTCTGCCAACTTGGGATCCCATAATCCCCATTGTATTTAAGGATTCTACACAGTGACAGCAGTTCCCACGGTAATATCTGACCTACAGAGAAGTGCAATTACAGAGCTCTTCAGGGATAATGGTGCTCATCTCAAATATATTTCTCACAGTTCTGGTAAAAGATGCATACTCCGGACATCCCTGGGGTGTAAGAGCAGGCTTTGTATGATAAATCCACTCTAACATTCCAATCTCTCTAAACCTCTGGATCCCCTCATCTACATTATACCAGGGCATTTCTGACATTTCAACTTTAGGTCACGTTGGCCACCTTTTGATCCATGTTTCAACCAATTATCCAAACAAATTGTTAATACCTTTTCTAACCCCTCGAGCTATAACATTGAATGCAGAATCTCTGCTTAGTGGGCCCATATCAATAAAGTCAGCCTGATCCAGATTTATATTCCTCCCACCATTATCCTACACCCTTAAAATCCATTACCACACATATTCCCCTGATTTCTGTCTGTATCAATTAGAAAACTCACACAGTTCTTTTGGAATATAACATACCTCCTCATGATACTTTGTACCTCACTTTTTGGGGCCTGTTGGGACTTTAGTCTAGTTATAGGTCTGGAAGAAATGAGGGGTGGTGGGATGTGGGTCATGAAAGGAATTAGAAGTATCTTCCAAGCCATTTGCTTCAAGGCATTCATTTGCAATTTCATCTGGTGAAACAAGATTAATCGCTCTAGGGCTAATCCCTTCAGGTGGAGGTTGGGTGGCCAGCTCCTCAGGGCAGGCTGGAGGTGGGGCCGGTATGTCCTCGGGGCAGACTATTACAGGATTAACTAGAGAAGACTCAGCATGACCTAGGATTTCAACCTCTTCACTGACATCATTATCAATCCATATGTCACCATCCCGTTTTTCAGGGTCCCATTCCTTTCCAATCAATGCCCTCACTTCAACAGCAGACACCATGCAAGATTGAGATTTTAGTTTATGTTGTAAAGTTGCTACTCTAACAATAAGATTGTGAGTCTGATTATCAGAGATCTCAAGTCCACAGCTACAGGAAATAAGATTTTCCTTCAGAACACACATAGAAATGTTTACATCTGTCAGACGGTGCATAAGCTTCTCATTTGAAGCCTTAAGCCCATCCCTTTCACTCATTAATGTATACAGTGTATCTAACAACAACCAGCCAACATCTCTATACCTCTGGTTTCCACAAAACTCCACAGAGGTGTCAAAAACATTATCCCCCAGAGCCTGACTTCATACAAGTGAAGTGTTAGAAGAATCAGATGGTGATATTTTTACTCTCTTTTGCCAACTCACCCCATGGATTGGCAGTATCATTCTGATTACAGGAATCAGAGTCCTTAGTGCCTTTGAGTCCAGTCAGAGTATAAAACCAATCATAAAAACCCATTTTTAAGATTCTGTTTCTTAAGAACCAGTCCTGGTACCAAGCTGTATTAGTTAGGGTTCTGTCGAGAAACAGAATCAACAGGAAATACCCATAAATATAGAATTTATAAAAGTGTCTCACAGAACCGTGGGAACATAGAGTCCAAAATCCATAGGGCAGGCTGTGAAGCTGATGACT
Source organism: Tamandua tetradactyla (assembly GCF_023851605.1). NCBI lineage: Eukaryota > Metazoa > Chordata > Mammalia > Pilosa > Myrmecophagidae > Tamandua > Tamandua tetradactyla. Next base: position 178,297,431 of record NC_135328.1, read on the forward strand.
CCAATGAAGGGTCTGGACGAACTCTGCAGGAGAGGCTCACCAGCCAAAGCAGGAAGAGAGACTGTCTCTTCTGAATCCTTCTTAAAAGCCTCCATTGATTAAGTTAAACGTCATAGTGTAGTAAGAATGATATGATTTTCATTTTCCTTTTGGAAAAATTATTCTTCTTATGTTATAGAAGTTAAGGAGGAGGTCAGGACACGGAGACGGGAAGATTAGTTACTCCAGGCGAGAGATTAACATGATTTTGGGCTGAGGCAGTGTTAGGGTAGTTAAAAGGAAGGAGTAAGATTGGAGAGGTCCTTAGGAAAAGAAACCACAGAATTTAGTGTCCATTTAGATATGAAGCTGAAGGAGGAGCTGAGGATGAATCCTAGAGCAGTAGTTCCTGCCTGCCTGGTCAGCCTCATCACATGACACGCTCTCCCTTCCTGTTTGCTTTCCAGTCACTGGTCTTCTTTGAACATTCCATGTTCCTCTCTGCCTCAGGAACTCTATATATGCATGTTTTCTACCAGGAATCCTCTTTATATTACTCTGCCATTCCTCATCCTTTCGCCAAGTTAACTCGAACTTACTTTAACGTTTTCCTCAAGCTGTCATTTCCTCAAGGAACTCATCCTTTACCTCCCCTGCCCTGAACCAAGCTATGTCAATTTTATGCTACTTAATCATTCTATAATTCTCCTTCATAGTACTTAATACCATTGGAATTAAATAATTACTTGTGGACTTAGATGTTTACTATCTGCTGCCCCTGCTGGTTTATAAACACCATAAGGCCAGGGATCATTTGTTATTTTCATTGATGTATCCTTAGGACCTAAAACATATTAGATGCTAAATAAGTATTATTTGTATAATAAGTATAAGTATTAATTGAATGAGGTAATATTGAGTTAAGAGACTAATATGTTTGTGTGATTTGGCTCTTAATTTTTTTATAATCCCAAAGGGAAAGACATGTACTATGACTTTTTGGTTAGCTAATTGAGTCTGACCAGGGAGGACACATGTTATATATTTTCTGACATTTGTCCCTATTAGGATTCCATCACAGTAGCTAACTGTTTTAAAGTAAAGAGTAAAAGTGGGTTAGTATTACAAGGTGTTAATAATAAGGTGGTAGATGGGAAAAAATATAGTTAATATAAACTTAGGTGTATAGTTAGCAGAAACATAGTAATATTCTTGCATTAAAGGTAACCAAAGCTAAATGTCAATAATAGGAAGATGTAAGGGATATAGGATTTTTTTCTTCAGAAGAAATGATAATGTTCTCATATTAAGTGTAGCAGTAAATGAATAACTGTGATTATTCCAAGAGCGATTTACTGTACACTTAGAATGGATTGTATGGTGTGTGGATAAAACTGTTAAAAGAAAAATTAGGGGAGGATAAGGGGTATGGAATGTTTGGGGTTTTATTATTTTTTTTTGGAGTAATAAAAATGTTCCAAAATTTATTGTGGTGATAAATGCACAACCAAGTAATGATACTGGGAGCCATTGGTTGTATGCTTTGGATGAATTATACGATGTGTGAATATATATCAATAAAATTACATTAAAATGGGTTAGTATGATTTAGTAATGTTCTGATTTTTAAAAAAATTAAGAATCAATACTAGACATCACTGATTTTCCTGACCTAGGAAAATGAGGTTGATGTTTTGGAAATATTATGATGGAAATAAAATGCAGTCATTAGGAGCTTATACTCTGAAGCCAGACTGCCTATTCAAATCCTATCATTTACTTGCTTTGCAAAATTAAACAAGTTAATTAACTTATCTAAGCTCAGTTTCTATACCTAAAAAATTGGAGATAATAATAGAAGTAAACACATAATATTGTAATGAGGATTAAATAATATAATGTATGTAAAGGACTTAGAAAATGTCTACTACATGATAAGTGCTCAAAAAATGTTAGTGATTAAAAATTATTTTCTTTTTTGACCAGAAGAAGCAATTGACTGTATTCAAGATGTATATTGATTTGAAAAAACCTCTTCACGAATTTGTTTTTCCTAGTTGTTAAAGCACAAGATATTTCAGAATGTGAACTTATGGTCATTTAAATTTCTTTTATGAAAATGATCATGGTGATGAATATACTACTATGTGATGATATTGTAAGCCATTGATTGTATACCATGTATGGAATGTTTGTATGTTAAGAATGTTCGTGTTTGTATGTTGTTTTGGATTGTCAATAAAACAATTCTTTTATGACTATATTCATGCAATAAAATTAGGGCAACTCACAATTTCTCTGATCGTGTTCGTCATCTGTGAAGTAATTATCTCTTAAGTCCTTTATTTTTAATTCTGGGTAAAATGTCTCTTTTGTTAACTAGAATATAAGCTCCATAGGTGCAAATGTTGGAGCATCTTCATTTAATATAATTCAGTTCACCAACTGGGGTACCAGGTAGAGAGTTTCATATGGAGGTGATATTTGAACTAAGTCATGAAGAACATGGGGTTTCCTGATTTAGGGAAGGAAAATTACATATAGATCACAAGTGTCCAAGTAGGAAAATGATTTTTGATACATTCTTTCAGATCTGATATAGTTAGTTCAAGGTTGAATCTGGCCCAAATCCTGGATTCCTCAGCTTTGATGATGGGAGAAAAAAACTAAGTGAGCAGTTTCAGTCAATTCTTATTTCCTCTTATGCTACCATTCAGTTAGAAGGCAGGAGAATCCAAATTCTTTTAAGCCATGGGCCTTTTGTTTTGTTTTGTTTTTGTTTAAATTTTTAAAATTGTGGTAAAATATACATAACATAGAAATCATTTTGAGCATACAATTCTGTGACATTTAGTACCTTAACAATGTTGTGTAAACTTCACCAATATCTACCTCCAGAGCATTTTCATTATCCCAAACAGAAACTTGTACCCATAAGTAATGAACCCTCCATCCTTACTTCCAGCCACAGGAACCACTATTCTACTTTAGGTGTCCATTTATTTGCTTATTCTAAGTATTTAATATTAGAAAAACCATACAATATTTGCCTTTCTGTGTCTGGCTTTTTTCACTCAACATATCTTCAGGATTCATCCATTGTTGTAGCATATTATCAGAACTTCATTCCCTTTCTATGGTTTAATAATGGTCCACTGTATAGATATACCACATTTTGTTTATGCACTCATCTGCTGATGGATACGAGTTTTTTCATCTTTTGGCTATTGTGAATAATGCTGTCATGAGCATTGGTGTTTAAGCGTCTTTTGGGGTCCCTGCTCACATTCTTTGGGGTATCTCCAATAGATGTGGAATTGCCAGGTCATATGGTAATTCTACATTTAGCTTTCTAAGGAACCACCAAACTGTTTGCCACAAAGGCAATGCAATTTTACATTCCCACCAATAATATATAAGGTGTGGTGACTTGGAGTTATGTACCCCAGACATACATGTTCTTAATCCATTCCTGTGGTTGTGAACCTATTGCAAAAGGACCTTTGATTTGGTTATTTCAGTTAAGGTGTGGTCCAACTGAATCAGGATGGGTCTTAATCCTATTAGGGTAGGCCTCATAGAGAAGTCCACAGAAAGAGAAGCCACAGGAGCAGCCAGAAGCTGGAAGCCATTGGAGCCTGGAACATGCTGCCATGTGCATTCCCATGCAACAGAAAATACAAGGAACCCCAAAGATTGCCAGCCAGTATCTCATTGTGGTTTTGAATTGCATTTCCCTAATGGCAAATGATGTTGAGTGTCTTTTCATGTTTATCTTCTTTAGAGAAATGTCTATTCAAATCCTTTGCCCATTGTTGGTTTGGGTTGTTTGTCCTTTTTTGTTATTGAGTTGTGTATTATGAATATTAAAGCCTTATCGCATATATAGTTCAAATATTTTCCCCATGCTCTAGGTTCTCTTTTCATTTTCTTGATAATGTCCTTTGATGTGCAAAAATTTTCAATTTTGATTATATCCAATTTATCAATTTTGGGGGGGCTTGTTGCTGACTATTTTTGTGTAAAGGCTAAGAATCCAAAGCCAAATACATGGTTGTGAATATATGGTTTCTTGCAAGAATTTAATAATATTCTCTTATTTCTAGGTTATTGGTACATTTTGAATTTTTATGTGGTTAAAGGTAAGAGTCCAAATTCATTTGTACATAGATTTCCTGTTGTCGCAGCACCATTTGATTAAAAGGGTATTCTTTTCCCATTGAATGGACTTGGCACCCTTGTTAAATCAACTGAACATAGGTGTGCATTTATTCCCAGACTCTCAATTCTATTCCATTGGTTTCTATGTCTATCCTTATGCCAGAACCACACTATTTTAATTACTGTCACTTTTTGTAGTCAGTTATGAAATCAGGAAGTATGAATACTCTAAGTCTGTTCTTTTTTCAAAGATGATTTTGGCTATTTGTGGCTCCTCACCCTTCCACATGAATTTGAGGATTGGCTTTTCCATTTTTGATAAAAGAGCTTTTATAGTTTTGATAGGAATTGCATTGAATTTGTAAATTGCTTTAGGTAGTATTGATATCTTAAAAATAATGTCTTCGTCCCTGAACATGTGATGTCTTTCCATTTATTTAGGTGTTTAATTTCCGTGTTTAATTTCCTTCAGCAGTACTTTGTAGTTTTCTGTGCACAGTCTTCCACCTCCTTGGTTAAACTTATTCTTAGATATGATATTTTGTTCTTTTAGATACTATTGTAGATTGAATTGTTTTCTTAATCTCCTTTTCAGATTGTTCATTAATGGTATAGAACATCTAATTTTTGCATGTTTATTTGTACCCTGCAACTTTACTGAGTTCTTATAGCTTTTTTATGGATTCTTTGGTATTTTCTGTGTCGTGTCATCTGAGATTAGGGATCATAGAATTCTTTCCTTTTAATTTGGATTTACTTTTCCTGCCTTTAATTGCTCTCATTAGAACTTCCACTATAATGGATAGTTGAATAACATTGGTTGACAGTGGACATCATTGTCTTCTTCCTGCTCTTAGGGGGAAAGCTTTCAGTCTTTCACCAGGGAGTATGATATTTGCTGTGGTTTTTTCCATAAATACCTTTCATCGTGTTGAGAAAGTTCCCTTCCAGCCCTAGTTTTCCGATTGTTTTTATCATGAAAGGATGTTAAATTTTGTCAAATATTTTTTCTGCCTCAATTGAAAAGATCATTGTTTTTTTTTCTTCATTATATTAATGTAGTATGTTACATTGATTTTCTTATTTTGAACAGTCCTTGAATTCCTGTAATAAATTTTGCTTGGTCATGATGTATAATCCTTTTAAACTACTTACTTTGGTTTGCCTGTATTTTGTTTAGGATTTTTGCATCTATATTCCTAAGAGATGTTGGTTTGTAATTGTCTTTTTTTTTGCTGTCTTTATCTGACTTTGGTATCAGATAATGCTGACCTTATAGAATGTTTTAGGAAGCTTTACCTCCTCTTCTATTTTTTAGAAAAGTAAGAAGAACTGATGTTATTATTTAAATGTTTTATAGAATTCAGCAGAGAAGCCATTTAATCCTGGACTTATTCTTTCTTGGAGGTTTTTTATTACAGATTCAGTCTCTTTACTTGCTATAGATCTGTTGAGATTTTCCATTTGCGCTTGTTAAGGTAAATTTTTATTTTGGGGAATTTTTCCATTTTATTTAGGTTATCTAATTTGTTGGCATATAATTGTGCACAGTATTCTCTTACAACCCTTTTTAGTTCTGTAAGTTTGGTAGTAACGCCCCCCCCCCCCCTTCATTCCTGATTTTAGTTATTTATGTACTCCTAACTCTTTTCTTTCTCAGCCTAGGTAAAGGTTTGTCAATTTTATTGATCTTTTCAAAAAACCAACTTTTAGTTTTATTGATTCTCTTTATTGTTTTTCTGTTCCTTATATGATTTATCTTTACTTTAATCTTTACTATTTCTTTCTCTACTTTTAGGTTTGGTTTGGTCTTTTTCTCGTTCTGTTAAGTATGATATTAATGTATTGATTTGTGACCTTTCTTCTTTTTAATTTAGGCATTTAGAGCTATAAGTTTGACTCTGTGCACTCCTTTCACTTGTAACTCATAATTTTTGGTTTGTTGTGTTTTTTGTTTGTTTGTTTTTATCATCTCTAGGTATTTTCGGATTTGTTATTTGTTCTTTTTCCCATTGGTTGTTTAAAAATTTCTTGTTCAGTTTCCACATAATTGTAAATTTTACACTTTTTATTTTATTATTGATTTCTAGCTTTATTCCATTGTGATAAAAAAAGATATTTTTGTGATTTCATTCTTTCAAAATTTATTGTTTGTTTGATTTTTTTGCATGGGTAGGCACCAAGAATCAAACCCAGGTCTCTGGCATGGCAGGTGAGAATTCTGCCGCTGAGCCACTGTTGCACTTTGCCTCAAAATTTATTAAGTTTTGTTTTGTGGTTTAACATGTGGTCTTTCCTGGAGAATGATTCTTGTGCAATTGAGAAGAATGTGTATTCTACTGTTGTCAGGTGGAGTGCTCACATATATTCATTAAGTGTAATTGCTTTATAGTGCTATTCAAGTCTTCTTTTTCTTTATTGAGCTTCTGTTTAGATCATCTTATCAGCTATTGAAAATGGTGATTTGAAGTCTCCATCAATTATTGTAGAACTGTGTATTTCTCCCTTCATTTCTGCCGATGTTTGCTTCACAAATTTTGAGGCTGTTTTGTTAGGTGCATGTATGTTTATAATTGTTATATCTTCTTGCTGAATTCAACCTTTTATCAATATAAATGCTGTTCTTTGTCTCTTGTAAACTTTTCTTGAATTATGTCTCCTCTATTTGACAATAAGCCACTCCAGTTCTCTTTTAGTTAGTATTGCTTGTATATATTTTTCCATCCATCCTGTACTTTCAACTTCTTTGTGTCTTTGTATCTAAAGAGAGTCACTTGTAGACAGCATATAGGTGGATCATGCTTTTTCATCCAGTCTGCCAATCTTTGCCTCTTAATAGGAGAGTTTATTCCTTTTACATTTAAGGTAATAACTAACAAGAAAGAACATACTTCTGCCTTTTAGCTATTTGTTTTCTGTATGTCTTACATGTTTTTTGTTCCTCAAATATTCCATTGATGCTTTTTTTGCTTTTATTTGCTTTTTCATAGTATACCTTTTTTATTCCCTTCTGTTTTCCTTTTCTTTATATTTTTAAGTTATTTTGTTAGTTGTTACCTTTGTAATTACAGTTAACATCTTAAAATAATAAACCTAGTTTGATCATATAGTACTGTACAAATACTTTACTCCTTTACATCTTCCCTTTATTATAGTATTGGCTCAGATTTCATCTTCATACATTCTTTGCCATCTGTTCTAGTTTGAAAGCTGATGGAATGTGATACACCAGAAATGGATCATCTTTTAAAAGGGGGAATTTATTAAGTTGCAAATTTATAATTCTAAGACTGTGAAAATGTTCAAATCAAAGCAAACCTATAAAAATGTCCAATCTAAGGCATCCGTGGAAAGATAGCTTGGTTCAAGAAGACTGATGACTTCATGGTCAGGGTTTTTCTCTCTCAGCTGGAAAGGCATATGGTGAGATCTGCCAGCTTTCTATTCAGTATCTTCCCCAGGACTCTATCCATTCTATTGGCTCTGTTGGTTCTGGTGGCTCTCAAGCTTTCTCAAAATGGTTCCCTGTTAAAGGGCTCCAGTAAGCAACCCCACCTTGAATGGGTCAAGACACATCTCCATGGAAAACATCTAATCAAAAGTTGCCACCTACTATTGGGTAGTTAACATCTCCATGGAAACAATTAAAAAGCTCCTACACGGCAATATGAATGAGGAGTAGAGAACTTGGCTTTTTTTGGGTGCACAGCAGATTCAAATCAGCATACCCACTAGCATAAATTGTAATTGTTTGTTATGCTGTTGCCTTTAGAGTCAGATGAAGGGTGGAAAGCAGTTACAATTGTATTAAAATTATAATTTTTATATAAAATTAATACAGGGTTTTATATTTACCTATGTAGTTACCTTTATCAATGCTCTTTATTTCTTCTTATGACTTTAAGTTACTGTCTAGTGCCTTTTATTTTGACTTGAAAGACTCCCTTTAGCATTTGTTGAAGGGTTTGTCTTATGGAAGTGAACTCCTTTAGCTTTTTTTAATCTGTAAATCTTCAAGAATGAAGGATAATTTTGCTGGATATGGAAATCTTGGCTGGCAGTTGTTTTCCTTCAAAGACTTTAAATATGTCACCCCACTGCCTACTGGTCTCCATGGTTTCTGTGAGAAATCTGCTATTCATCTTATTGAGGATCCTATGTATGTGACAAGTTGCTTCTCTCTTGCTGCTTTCAAAATACTACTTTTGTCTTTAGATTTTGACTATTTCACCATAATGTGTTGTTTTAGTTTGCTAATGCTGCCTCGACGCAATATACCAGAAATGGATTGGCCTTTATAAAAGGGATTTATTAAGTTCCTGTTCTAAGGCCTTAAAATGTTCAAACTAAGGCATCCAGAGAAATATGCCTTGACTATGAAGAAAGGCCATGTCTGCCACAAGAGAAATCATGTGGCTGGCATTTTCTGGTCCTTGTTATGTTGCTCTTATCTTCTGACTCCAGTGGCTTCCTCTTTAAGCATCTGTGGGTCTCATTTAGCTGCTCCAGGGCAAAACTCTGGATTTCATCTCTTAGCTTAACATCTCCCTGGGCTGGAGATTTTTCTTCTCCAAGCAGCTGTGTTCTGGTTTCATATAGCTTCTCTAAGCATCTCTGTCGGCACTCCAAAAATCTCCAGATGTCTGCATCTATGTCGGCTCAGGAATCTCCAGATGTTTGTGTCTATGTTGGCTCTGAACTCTTTCTTTTTCCATGAACTCTTTTAAGGACTCCAGTAAACTAATCAAGAGTCACCTTGTCCCATCTAATCAAAAGGTCACACATACAATTGAGTGTGTCACATCTCCATGGAAACAATCTAACCAAAAGTTCCACCATAAACAATAGGTCTGCTCCCATAAGTATGGATTAGGATTGAAAGAACATGGCTTTTCTGGGATACACAGCAGTTTCAAACCAGCACATGTGTCTTGGTATAAATCTCTTTGAGTTTATCCTGCTTGGAGTCAGTTGAGATTCCTGGAGGCTTATGTTCATGTCTATCTTCAGATTTGGGAAGTTTTCAGCCATTATTTCTCCAAATATTTTTTCTGCCCCTTTCTCTCTCTTGTCCTTCTGGGACTCCTATGTTGCATATGTGGGATGCTTGATGGTGTCCTATATGTTCCTCAGGTTCTGTTCATTTTTCTCCACCATTCTATCTTTCTGTTTCTCACACTGGGTCATTTCAGTGGTCTTTTTTCTTCCGCCTGCTCAAACCTGCTGTTGAATACCTCTAGGGAGTTTTCCCTTTCAATTATTGTATTTTGCAGTCCCTGAAGACCTGTTTGGTTCTTTTTAATATTTTTATTGTAAACAACAAACAAGCATACACACATTCTTGACATGGTTATAATTAGTGGCTCACAATTTTATCACATAGTTGTATATTCATCACTATGACCATTTTTTTGAACATTTGCATCTCTCCAGCAAAAGAAATAAAAAAGAAAAAACTCATACATGCCATACCCCTTATGCCTCCCTCTTATTGACCGCTAGTATTTTAATCTACTCAATTTATTTTAACCTTTGTTCCCCAATTATTTGTTTATTTCTTATCCATATTTTTTACTCATCTGTCCACACCATAGAGAAAAGGAGCATGAGACACAAAGTTTTCACAATTATGCAGTCATATTGCAAAAGCTGTATCATTATATAATCATCTTCAAGAAACATGGTTACTGGTGTTTGTTTCTTTTATAACTTCTGTCTCATCATTTTATTCATGTTTTCCTAATTTCTTTTAGTTCTTTGTCCATGGTTTCTTTTAGCTCATTCAATATATTTAAGACAGGTGATTTAATGTCTTTGACTAATTGTACCAATTTATCTACCTTCCTCAGGTATGGTTTCTATCAAATTCTTTTTTCCTTAGAATGAGCCATATTTACCTGTTTCTTTGTGTGTTTTATAATTTTTTTTGTCAGAAATTGAACATTGTGGGTATTATGTTGTTGTAACTCTGAAATCTAAGTTTCTCTCTTCTCTGGGATTACTGGGTTTATTTCCTTCTGGAGAGCTAGAACTGTCAGTCTGTGACTTTTCTACACTGATTTTTTGCTCCCAAACTGGTAAAGGTAAGGGGAAAATTATAAAAAGATAAGAGAAAAATTATAAAGAAGATGAGGTACTGTTTCTTTGAGACTCTTCTGTTGCTTCTGACTGAGGGGTTTGCAACAATGACTTGTCCTCCTTAATGGCCTCCCAGCAATCAAAAGCAGGGATCAGTTATCAGACCATACACTCCTGGTTTTTGGAGGATTAAGCCCTTATTGCCTACACTGGCACCAGCAGGCTCCACCAGGAATGTAGGCTGTAATCTCCACAACTGAATGCCAGGCATTTGGGGGTTTAGGGAATGGTTGTCAATACATGCAAGGTGAAATTCACCAATATTTACCACAATTTACCAGCCTCTTTATCCACCTCTTCCTAGGATGCTGCAAGTATTCCATTGATCTCCAGAGTTGAAAAATAGTTTATCCAGATAGTTCCTGCCAGTTCAATAGTATTTTGGTGGAGGCGCTGATACCTTGGTTTCCTACTTCACCATCTTCCCACAGTCTCCTCTCATGGGTTTAATCTCTTGCTGATCTTGAGGTTCTCAGAGTTTTTGCAGCACATTTAATCACAAGCTTTAGCAAGAAACATCTGCACATAAATTGGTTGTCAGGGTCTGTGATGCCATTTCTATATACTTATTAGATATTGCCCCACTCCTAAGTAGCATGTGGAGCATGTTGAAGACAAGGAAAACATGGCACACTTATAGGGTAACATGCTGGTATGGGCTAATCTCATGGCAGCTGTTTTTAGAAGACCATCAATTTTCCTGGAAGCTGAGATGATATCAGGGCATTGTTATATGTGTTTAAGAAGGGGTTGCGGTATGATTTTATTCTACTCTTTCTAAACATTGTAGAGAAACTGTCTCAGCCATAAAACAGAAAGTTGATTTGAGGGGAAAACTCACTGCTTGTAAAACTAAAGATTTCAGGAGGTGTGTTAGTTAGATTCAGTTGTCAACTTGGCCAGGTGAGCATACCTAGTCTTGTTGCTGCGGACATAAGCCAACGGTATGTGAACCTCATCTGTTGCCAATTACATCTGCAGTCAGCTAGGAGGCGTGTCTGCTGCAATGAGTGACGTTTGACTTAATTGGCTGGTGCTTAAATGAGAGATCGCTATGTAGCACAGCTAAGCAGTTTGCATTCCTCATCTCAGCACTTGCAGGTCAGCCCAGGCCTTTGGAAATGCAGAAAGAAGTCACCTTGGGGGAAAGATGTTGGAACTCAATGGCCTGGAGAGAAGACCAGCAGAGACCATCCTGTGCCTTCCACATAAGAAAGAACCTCAGTGGAAAGTTAGCTGCCTTTCCTCTGAAGAACTAACAAAATAAATCCCCTTTTATTAAAAGCCAATCTGTCTCTGGTGTGTTGCATTCCGGCAGCTAGCAAACTAGAACAGGAGGTGTAACTGTTAATTCTAAATTCTGAGAAACTGAGCTATTTGAATATGAGATGGTTGTTCCCAGAAACTTCGGGTGTTTATGGGACACTGAGACTCAGAGTTAGAACTCTGAAGCTATAAAAGTCCACAGTAACCCATACTGGAACGGTTTATAAAGTTGAAGAGGTGATTGCTTTAAGTAGAGATATGGATGAAGCTGATCTGGGTAGGACTAAGGTGTATCAGAATACAGGTTAAAGGATGATATCATCCATATTTTAAAACTTCAACTTCTGTGTGAGACTAAGGGAAGAGATGTTTATTGGGTGCAAAGTTTATATTTTGGGTAGTGCATTTCCTAATTTAACTTTAGTTGAATTTAAGTACAGTTTAGTTGAATGGTAAGTACATGAAATCTTAAATAGGGCATGAGATTTTGTTGGTTTGTCCAGGTTACTATGATGCCCCGATAAATTCCAGAGTAATTTGGGCAGTGAATAAAGAAGTATTTGCAAGGTCCCCTTGGGGATATGGGGAGAAAGAATGAAGTATTCAACTTCCCCATTTGGAGAATTTCTGATGTTCTCACCAGTAATGGGGACAACCAAATTGGGCTGAGCCCTCGATCTTGGGGTTTGCCCCTATGAAACTTATTACTGAGGAGGATAGACTGAGCCTACCTAAAATTAGGCCTAGGAGTTGCCCCCAGAGAACCTCTTTTGTTGCTCAGATATGATCTCTCTCTCTGGGCTGACTCAGCAGGTGGACTCGTTACCTTCCCTGCTGTATGGGACATGACTGCCAGGGGTGTGGGTCTCCCTGGCAACCTGGGACCGAAAACCTGGGATGAGCCGGGCAGGATCTGGCATCAGGGGATTGAGAAGTCCTTCTTGGCCAGTGGAGGGAGGAGAGAAATCAGAAAAAGTAAAGTTTCAGTGGCTGAGAGATTTCAAACAGTCAAGAGGTTATCCTGAAGGTTATTCTTATTTATTATATAGATACCCCTTTTTAATTTATGATGTATTAGAGTGGCTGGAGGGAAGTACCTGGGGCTGTTGGGCTGTGTTCCAATAGCCTTGATTCTTGAAGATGATTGTATAAAGATTTAGCACTTACAATGTGACTCTGTGACTGTGGAAGACTTGTGTCTGATGCTTCTTTTGTCCAGGGTATGGACAGATGAGTTAAAAAAATATGGATAAAAAATAAATAGGGAAATTCTGGGAAGATGGCGGCTTAGTAAGACGCGCGGGTCTTAGTTTCTTCTCCAGGACACCTACTAGGGGAGTAGAAACGATACAGAAAGCGCCCAAAGCCACAACAGAGATAAAAAACACAGCGTACCCCATCCTGGAACGGCTGGCTGGCTGAGAGAAGCAGCTCGGGTGAGATCGCCGAGGCGCGCGGGCCTTACCGGGCGGGGTGGCAAGCGGCCGGAGTTACTCCCTTCCCCCTTCCCGGGCCGGCTGGGAGATTTGGAGAGGTGGTCCCCTGAAACCAAGGCGACTGGCGCCCACACCACGCGCAGCCCCCGGACCAACTGAGAGAATTGGATCGGAAACCCCCAGGCCGCGGAGAACGGTGACCCCGTGACTCCCGGGGAACGTGCACTCTCTCGGGCGGGCCGCTGCCGCTGGCGCCCTCCCGCCACGCTTGTTGCCCAGGGCCGACTAGGAAATTCGGACGGGCTCTTTCCCTGGCTGCGGCGACCAGCAACCCTCCCTGCGTTCGGACACCCTCCCTGCGTTCGGACCCAGGGCCGGCTCAAGCCGCTTCGGCTAGCGAACCCCCAGGACGGCGAGAGTTTTCCAAAGTTTAAGGTCCCACAGTACCTTTTACTGGTGGGACCCGCAGACAAACGTGTGCCACGAGCGCCACCTACTGGGCAGGATAAGAAAAACAGAACCCAGAGATTTCACAGAAAAATATTACAACCTTGCTGGGTCCAACACCAAGAAAAATCTGAATAAATGCCCAGACGCCAGCAGCAGAAGATAACTGTCCATGCTCAAAAGATTGAGAATATGGCTCAGTCAAAGGAACAAACCAATAGCTCAAATGAGACACAAGAGCTGAGACAACTAATCCTGAATATACGAACAGAAATGGAAAACCTCTTCAAAAATGAAATCGATAAATTGAGGGAGGACATGAAGAGGACATGGGCTGAACATAAAGAAGAAATAGAAAAACTGAAAAAACAAATCGCAGAACTTATGGAAGTGAAGGATAAAGTAGCAAACATAGAAAAAATAATGGATAGTTACAATGATAGATTTAAAGAGACAGAAGATAGAATTAGTGATTTGGAGGATGGAACATCTGAATTCCAAAAAGAAACAGAAACTATAGGGAAAAGAATGGAGAAATTTGAACAGGGTATCAGGGAACTCAAGGACAATATGAACCGCACAAATATACGTGTTGTGGGTGTCCCAGAAGGAGAAGAGAAGGGAAAAGGAGGAGAAAAACTAATGGAAGAAATTTTCACTGAAAATTTCCCAACTCTTATGAAAGACCTAAAATTACAGATCCAAGAAGTGCAGCGCACCCCAAAGAGATTAGACCCAAATAGGCGTTCTCCAAGACACTTACTAGTTAGAATGTCAGAGGTCAAAGAGAAAGAGAAGATCTTGAAAGCAGCAAGAGAAAAACAATCCATTACATACAAGGGAAACCCAATAAGACTTTGTGTAGATTTCTCAGCAGAAACCATGGAAGCTAGAAGACAGTGGGATGATATATTTAAAATACTAAAAGAGAAAAACTGCCAACCAAGACTCCTATATCCAGCAAAATTATCCTTCAAAAATGAGGGAGAAATTAAAACATTCTCAGACAAAAAGTCACTGAAAGAATTTGTGACGAAGAGACCAGCTCTGCAAGAAATACTAAAGGGAGCACTAGAGTCAGATACAAAAAGACAGAAGAGAGAGATATGGAAAAGAGTGTAGAAAGAAGGAAAATCAGATATGATATATATAATACAAAAGGCAAAATGTTAGAGGAAAATATTATCCAAACAGTAATAACACTAAATGTCAATGGACTGAATTCCCCAATCAAAAGACATAGATTGGCAGAATGGATTAAAAAACAGGATCCTTCGATATGCTGTCTACAGGAAACACATCTTAGACCCAAAGATAAACATAGGTTGAAAGTGAAAGGTTGGGAAAAGATATTTCATGCAAATAACAACCAGAAAAGAGCAGGAGTGGCTATACTAATATCCAACAAATTAGACTTCAAATGTAAAACAGTTAAAAGAGACAAAGAAGGACACTATATACTAATAAAAGGAACAATTAAACAAGAAGACATAACAATCATAAATATTTACGCACCGAATCAGAATGCCCCAAAATACGTGAGGAATATACTGCAAACACTGAAAAGGGAAATAGACTCATATACCATAATAGTTGGAGACTTCAACTCACCACTCTCATCAAGGGACAGAACATCTAGACAGAGGATCAACAAAGAAATAGAGAATCTGAATATTACTATAAATGAACTAGACTTAATAGACATTTATAGGACATTACATCCCACAACAGCAGGATACACCTTTTTCTCAAGTGCTCATGGATCATTCTCAAAGATAGACCATATGCTGGGTCACAAAGCAAGTCTCAACAAATTTAAAAAGATTGA
This sequence comes from Tamandua tetradactyla, assembly GCF_023851605.1. Classification (NCBI taxonomy): domain Eukaryota; kingdom Metazoa; phylum Chordata; class Mammalia; order Pilosa; family Myrmecophagidae; genus Tamandua; species Tamandua tetradactyla. The sequence continues at coordinate 178,312,686 of NC_135328.1, forward strand.
AATCTTACACAACACTTTCTCGGACCATAAAGGAATGATGTTGGAAATCAATAATAGGCAGAGTGCCAGAAAATTCACAAATACGTGGAGGCTCAACAACACACTCCTAAACAACGACTGGGTCAAAGAAGAAATTGCAAGAGAAATTAGCAAATACCTCGAGGCGAATGAAAATGAAAACACAACATATCAAAACTTATGGGACGCAGCAAAGGCAGTGCTAAGAGGGAAATTTATTGCTCTAAATGCCTATATCAGAAAAGAAGAAAAGGCAAAAATTCAGGAATTAACTATCCATTTGGAAGAACTGGAGAAAGAACAGCAAGCTAACCCCAAAGCAAGCAAAAGGAAAGAAATAACAAAGATTAGAGCACAAATGAATGAAATTGAAAACATGAAAACAATAGAGAAAATCAATAAGGCCAGAAGTTGGTTCTATGAGAAAATCAATAAGATTGATGGGCCCTTAGCAAGATTGACAAAAAGAAGAAGAGAGAGGATGCAAATAAATAAGATCAGAAATGGAAGAGGAGACATAACTACTGACCTCACAGAAATAAAGGAGGTAATAACAGGATACTATGAACAACTTTATGCTAATAAATACAACAATTTAGAGGAAATGGACGGGTTCCTGGAAAGACATGAACAACCAACTTTGACTCAAGAAGACATAGATGACCTCAACAAACCAATCACAAGTAAAGAAATTGAATTAGTCATTCAAAAGCTTCCTAAAAAGAAAAGTCCAGGACCAGATGGCTTCACATGTGAATTCTACCAAACGTTCCAGAAAGAATTAGTACCAATTCTCTTCAAACTCTTCAAAAAAATCGAAGTGGAGGGAAAACTACCTAATTCATTCTATGAAGCCAACATCACCCTCATACCAAAACCAGGCAAAGATATTACAAAAAAAGAAAACTACAGACCAATCTCTCTAATGAATACAGATGCAAAAATCCTCAATAAAATTCTAGCAAATCGTATCCAACAACACATTAAAAGAATTATACATCATGACCAAGTAGGATTCATCCCAGGTATGCAAGGATGGTTCAACATAAGAAAATCAATTAATGTAATACACCATATCAACAAATCAAAGCAGAAAAATCACATGATCATCTCAATTGATGCAGAGAAGGCATTCGACAAGATTCAACATCCTTTCCTGTTGAAAACACTTCAAAAGATAGGAATACAAGGGAACTTCCTTAAAATGATAGAGGGAATATATGAAAAACCCACAGCTAATATCATCCTCAATGGGGAAAAATTGAAAACTTTCCCCCTAAGATCAGGAACAAGACAAGGATGTCCACTATCACCACTATTATTCAACATTGTGTTGGAGGTTCTAGCCAGAGCAATTAGACAAGAAAAAGAAATACAAGGCATCAAAATTGGAAAGGAAGAAGTAAAACTATCACTGTTTGCAGACGATATGATACTATACGTCGAAAACCCGGAAAAATCCACAACAAAACTACTAGAGCTAATAAATGAGTACAGCAAAGTAGCAGGTTACAAGATCAACATTCAAAAATCTGTAGCATTTCTATACACTAGTAATGAACAAGCTGAGGGGGAAATCAAGAAACGAATCCCATTTACAATTGCAACTAAAAGAATAAAATACCTAGGAATAAATTTAACTAAAGAGACAAAAAACCTATATAAAGAAAACTACAAAAAACTGCTAAAAGAAATCACAGAAGACCTAAATAGATGGAAGGGCATACCGTGTTCATGGATTGGAAGACTAAATATAGTTAAGATGTCAATTATACCTAAATTGATTTACAGATTCAATGCAATACCAATCAAAATCCCAACAACTTATTTTTCAGAAATAGAAAAACCAATAAGCAAATTTATCTGGAAGGGCAGGGTGCCCCGAATTGCTAAAAACATCTTGAGGAAAAAAAACGAAGCTGGAGGTCTCGCGCTGCCTGACTTTAAGGCATATTATGAAGCCACAGTGGTCAAAACAGCATGGTATTGGCATAAAGATAGATATATCGACCAATGGAATCGAATAGAGTGCTCAGATATAGACCCTCTCATCTATGGACATTTGATCTTTGATAAGGCAGTCAAGCCAACTCACCTGGGACAGAGCAGTCTCTTCAATAAATGGTGCCTAGAGAACTGGATATCCATATGCAAAAGAATGAAAGAAGACCCATCTCTCACACCCTATACAAAAGTTAACTCAAAATGGATCAAAGATCTAAACATTAGGTCTAAGACCATAAAACAGTTAGAGGAAAATGTTGGGAGATATCTTATGGATCTTACAACTGGAGGCGGTTTTATGGACCTTAAACCTAAAGCAAGAGCACTGAAGAAGGAAATAAATAAATGGGAACTCCTCAAAATTAAACACTTTTGTGCATCAAAGAACTTCATCGAGAAAGTAGAAAGACAGCCTTCACAATGGGAGACAATATTTGGAAATGATATATCAGATAAAGGTCTAGTATCCAGAATTTATAAAGAGATTGTTCATCTCAACAACAAAAAGACAGCCAACCCAATTACAAAATGGGAAAAAGACTTGAACAGACACCTCTCAGAAGAGGAAATACGGATGGCCAAGAGGCACATGAAGAGATGCTCAATGTCCCTGGCCATTAGAGAAATGCAAATCAAAACCACAATGAGATATCATCTCACACCCACCAGAATGGCCATTATCAACAAAACAGAAAATGACAAGTGCTGGAGAGGATGCGGAGAAAGAGGCACACTTATCCACTGTTGGTGGGAATGTCAAAGGGTGCAACCACTGTGGAAGGCAGTTTGGCGGTTCCTCAAAAAGCTGAATATAGAATTGCCATACGACCCAGCAATACCATTGCTAGGTATCTACTCAAAGGACTTAAGGGCAAAGACACAAACGGACATTTGCACACCAATGTTTATAGCAGCATTATTTACAATTGCAAAGAGATGGAAACAGCCAAAATCTCCATCAACAGAAGAGTGGCTAAACAAACTGTGGTATATACATACGATGGAATATTATGCAGCTTTAAGACAAGATAAACTTATGAACCATGTAATAACATGGATGGACCTAGAGAATATTATGCTGAGTGAATCCAGCCAAAAACTAAAGGACAAATACTGTATGGTCCCACTGATGTGAACGGACATTCGAGAAGAAACTTGAAATATGTCATTGGTAACAGAGTTCAGCAGGAGTTAGAAACAGGGTAAGACAATGGGTAATTGAAGCTGAAGGGATACAGACTGTGCAACAGGACTAGATACAAAAACTCAAAAATGGACAGCACAATAATACCTAATTGTAAAGTAATCATGTTAAAACACTGAATGAAGCTGCATCTGAGCTATAGGTTTTTGTTTTGTTTTGTTTTGTTTTGTTTTGATTTTACTATTATTACTTTTATTTTTTTCTCTATATTAACATTCTATATCTTTTTCGGTTATGTTGCTAGTTCTTCTAAACCAATGCAAATGTACTAAGAAATGATGATCATGCATCTATGTGATGATGTTAAGAATTAATGATTGCATGTGTAGAATGGTATGATCTCTAAATGTTGGGTTAATTTCTTTTTTTCCGTTAATTAAAAAAAAAAAAAAAAAGAGAAGGGACAATTGGAGATGAAGGGATACAGACTGTACAACGGGACTGGATATAAAAACTCAGAAATGGACAGCACAATACTACCCAATTGTAATGCAGTTATGTTAAAACACTGAATGAAGCTGCATGTGAGGTATAGGTTTTTTGTTTTTGTTTTTTTTGTTTTTTTTTCTTTCTATTATTGTTTTAATTCTTATTCTGTTGTCTTTTTATTTCTTTTTCTAAATCGATGCAAATGTACTAAGAAATGATGAATATGCAACTATGTGATGTTATTAAGAATTACTGATTGTACATGTAGATTGGAATGATTTCTAATTGTTTTGTTAATTCTTTTTTTAATTAATAAAAAAATAAATAAATAAATAAATAAATAAATAAATAGGGGGGACAAAGCATAAAATAAACTAGGTAGATGGAAATATTGGTGCTTGGTAAGAAGGAAAGGTGGGATGTGTGATATGTATTAGTTTTTCCTTTTTTCTTTTTGTTTCTTTTTTCTGGAGTGATACAGATGTTCTAAAAGATGATCATGGTAATGAATACACAACTATGTGGTGACATTGTGAGCCATTAATTGTGTACCATGTATCTAGTGTATGTGTGTGAAAATTTCTCAATAAAAATATTTTTTAAAAAAACTAAATAAGAACTCCTTGAGAGTATTTTGGTGCATTGTTCAGAGTCTGCTCACTGTTAAAGCACAAGAGTATTTTGTTCTATTTTGTTTTGTTTTGCTTGTGTATTTAGTGATGGGGCCACAAGAGGAACATCTGCCTGACTGCCTATTTTCTTCAGAAAACCAGGTCTCTATAAAAAAGATGCTTTAGGATAAAGGAAATATGGACATTTGACCTTTATGGCCTGTTGGAGCCACTATGAAGCAAACAGTTTTGTGTTACTTCCCTGTATGTCTGCCTACTCCTCCTGCCCCTAATCCATCCATTATCTTATTGTTTCAAGACCTACAACTGATATGAGACTTTTTTAAATGCCCATTGTTCTTTGGAATTTGAATATTTGATAAGCAGGATGACCTCATAAATTGTGTTTTATTTTTGTATTTTAGAAAAATATGTAGGATCATCACAAAGATGCTATTCAGGAAAACTTTGTGCGTGAAGTTGTTTTTCCATGAGTTCTAAGCAGTTTTTACCATTGTTTCTTTCACTCGTTAAATTAAGAGCCCACCATGTGCCAGGCCCTGAACTAGCTGCTTTACATGTTTCTTTTCCCTTTTTCACAGATGAGGGTATTAAGAATTAGAGAATATGAGAGAGTCAGAATTATAAGTGGAAAATAAGGCCACCCTTTCTGAATAGATCTAGGCAATGATTATCAGTGACAGCTAACAATTAAGTGAAAAACTGACAAGGAGCTTTATAATGGATGGATCTGGCCAACAACACTTGAACCTACTGATCCATCTTAAAAGCACCAAAAGAGAGAGAGTCAGGTGTTGTTTTTGCTAATCGTATGCAGTAGAAGATATATAGAAAGTAAATGTGAAGTAATTTTACAAAAAAATCTGATCTAATCAAATCTCTTAAGATCCAACTATTATACTTCAGTAAATAATTGGAAGATGGGGGCAAGAGAGGGAACTTAGAGATTAAGAGACCTTAGATGTCCCTGGGTCAAGATGGTGGCACAGTGCTCCTAATGCTGGTTTTGTTGGCTGTGGGGATGCCCTGGCTGCCAACTACAGCAGGGAGCAGGGTCCAGTTGCCCAGGAAGGGCATGACGGGTGTCACTTGGCTACAAGCTCACGGTTACCACCTATGCACCTCCCCTGGGAGCTTGAGACCCAGGGATGCTGCCGACCTTGAGACCTAGTATCAGCCTCATGGGAGTGAAAAGTTACCCTTTTGCTTGTACTGCTGCCTTTCACATAAGTGCCACTTTTGGCTAATGAGGATTATTACAAAATATTAGGAGTGTCCCGTACACCAGCCAGAAAGAGATCAAAAAAGCCTACTTGTTACCAGCTTGCCAATAAATGTCATCTAGACACAAATAAGGATGACCCCAAAGCCAAGGAGAAATTATCTCAGCTGCAGAAGCCTATGAGGTGCTGAGTGATGAAGTGAAGAGAAAGCAGTGTGATGCTTATAACTATTCTGGCTTTGACTCTGGGGTTGGCAGCTCTTGGCACAGCTACTAGAGTCAGGGAAGGCCCATTGTTAACCTTGAGGAGTCTTCAGGAAGATCTTTGGGAAGTTATCATCATCATCATCATCTTTTGGAGATTTCCAGAGTATATTTGATTTAGCCTCGGGAGTTCATCATAGCATTAACATTCATTCATTCAGTCTGCCAAGGAAGTCAACAAAGGGTTCACGGTGAACATCACTGATACCTGAGAACAGTGCGATGGCTGAGGGGACAAACCTGGCACAGAAAGGTGCAGCACTGCCACTACTGTGGCATTTCCTGGATGGAAACCATAAATACAGGCCCTTTTGTGATATATTCTGCCTCTCAGAGATGTGGTGGCCAAGACTCCATCATCACATCTCCCTGAGTGATATGCATAGGGGACAGGACAGACAAGCAAAAGAAGAGAGTGGTGATCCCTTTCCCTGGCAGAGTGGAGAATGGCCAGACTGTCACAATGCCAGTTGGAAAGAGAAATATTTTCATCACATTCAGTGTGTAGAAGAGCCCCAAGTTCAGGAGAGACACACAGACATCCACTCAGACCTCTTTCTTCTATTGCCCAAGCTATTCTCAATGGGATGGCCAGAACCCAAAGCCTGTATGAGACAATCAATGTGATGATCCCCCACCCCCCAGGATTCAGACAGACCAGAGGATTCAGGTGAGTAGGATTAACAGCCATAGCTACAGAGATAACTACATTCACATCAAGGTTCCAAACACACTCAAGAGATGGCAACAGAGCCTGTTCCTAAGCTTTGCCAAGAATAAGATTGACATGGAGGGGCAATGAATGGTGTCACCAGCACTAGCACTGGAAAATAGCCCTGTGGAAACTAGGCCAGGACTCCTCAAAGCCAGGAGGATTCCAGAATAGCAGTGCAGGACCATACCTATAGCAACCCTCTGTACTGCCTTGGCAACAGCAAAATCACATTACAAGACATCTCCCTGAAAAGGGGTTACTGGGCAACCCCAGGGTATAAAGCTGTCAGTGTCTCAGGGGTTGATACATGTTTCCTGTCTGAGGTTCAGTCACTCAGCCTCTTCTGCCTTGGGGTAGTCAGCTATAGTAAGACAGGTTAATGAAGAACATTTTTGAATAGTTTCCTTTTTTTCTTTTATGATTTACTAAAATAAAGCATCTGTTAGTGTCAGATTTAAGAATGTAAAATGATTCTGTATCATGTAAATAAGATTATCTTTGCAAAGAGATACTTAAAACCTAAAAAAAAGAGACCTGAGAGACATGTCAACTAAATACAATGTGTGGACTTTGTTTGCATACTGATCTGATCAAACCTGTTTGAACAAAATAAAAAGTCAATCGTGGAAATCTAAATACTGGACATTTTATATTAAGGAATTACTAATTTTAAGTTCTTATCTTTTAGAGATACTAGACAAGATGCCAATGAAATGATATGTCTGGGATTTGTTTCAATATAATCCTTTGAGGGGCGGGATCCTGTAAGGAAGGAATTTGGAAGGAGTGAAGATTAAACAAGCTTATCCTTGTGTTGATAATTGTTGAAACTGAGAAATAGATATCTGGGGATTCATTATATTGTTTTCTTTTTTATGCTTGAAAATTTCCAAATAAAAGAGTTAAAAAGTGAAAACTCAGAGTTTGCCATGGGTACTCAAGAGATATATGCTGGATTCAATAAGGATTTTTAAAAATCAGGCTTCTACATTTCATGTTTGCTTAAATCCGCAGATTATTGATGGACATGTTTATGGCAGTTATATTTGCAATGAGAAAGAAACACTGCATTGAAACTATTCTATATAGCTTTTATACTCAGGAGTAATTACACTTTTTTAAAATGTTGCTAGGTTACAGTAAAGCAAAGAGTACAAATATTTGTAACTGACTTTGAGTTTACATTCTAAGAGGTATAATGGGAAAAAGGAATTCCTAGCAAGAAGACTTCTACCATACTACTCAGGGGCTTCACCTTTGAGATGCACCTAGGCTTAGAGCATCAGATGTACCAGTGTTAATACAGCTGAGGAAGCCCAAACATTTACCCAGCTCTAATGAATATGTTTCCAAGAGCATCATGGGCCTTAGCCAAAGCCCTGTTTAACTAGCTTTTGAAAAATATTTTGCACAAAGTTTCTCAGTTTTTACAAAATTGACCTGCTATGGAGATAGATGGAATCAGAATTACTACTTGATACTTTGGCTCTAATTCCAGATTAACCTAGAGGGTTCAAACTGTTACCAGTGCCATAAAAACTGAAATTTTGGAATTTAAGTAAACCTGAAGGTCATTTTCTAATAATGTTCCTCTTTGTATTGAGTTAATAGTTTATAATTTGATTAGTTAAATGTAGTATCGATTGCCATTCAATATAATATTATACAGATGCAGTATAATGTAGCAATTAAGAGTTTAGAGCCAGATTTCCTGAATTTGAATCCTGGCTTTTCCACTTATTAGCAGAGTGATCCTGAGCAAGTTACTTAAACCTCTCTGTGCTTTTGATTCCTCCACAATCACATAAGTCAATATGCTGGTGTATATACTGTTGTAAATACTTACCAGTACTTATAAATAAAAACTTTATTTCAAAGAATTATGCAATTGTGGGGATTGGCAAATCTGAAATCTGTAGGGCAGGCTGGCAGGCTGGAAACTCTCAGGCAAGAGCTGATGTTGCAGTCCTGAGGCAGAGTTTCTTGCAAAAAACTGGGAAACCTGTTTTTCAATTAGGTAATTTCAACTGATTGGATGAGGCCCACCCACATTATCAAGGATGATCTCCTTAAAGTCAACTGATTGTAAATATTAACCGCGTCTATAAAATACCTCCAGAGTATCACCTAGATTACTGTTTACTTGAATAACTGATTACTATAGTTTAGCTTTATTGACACATAAAACTCATCATCACACCTATTATCAAATTCATGGGACTGTTGTGAACAGTAAGTTAATGCATGTAAAGCACTTAGAACAGCACCTAACACGTAGGAGACACTCATAAAGTTTAGCTATCATTATAACACTTTTTTTTTTTCTTTTGCATGGGCAGGCACTGGGAACTGAACCTGGGTCTCTGGCATGGCAAGTGAGAACTCTGCCTGCTGAGCCACCGTGGTCTGCCCTATTATACACTTTTAAATCCCAAAAGTACTGTGGTCCTAGGGAAGATAAAAATAATAATATATTGGCGGCAGGCCACATATATATATATATAATCACATATATATATATATGATTAACTAGAACAAACCCAACTTTCAGCCACACTAAAGAATTTAGGAAGGGTGATATTGGGCAAAAGATATCATTCTGATGAACTGGACATTAAATGAAAGCATTCCCAAGCTAAGAGTAATGGGTTAAGTAAAAGAGCTTTGTTGTTTAACATCAGCCAACATTTATTAAATACCTACAATATTCAAAGTTCTGTGTCCAATCTTGGGAGCGATACAGCAATAGTCAATATAGAATCATTATATATCTGCACTAGAATGAATCTTAAGGTCATTTTTGCCAACTCCTCATCTTTAAAGTGTATAAACTGAAGTTCAATCTTTCATTCTGTAGCCACAGTGATTTTGTTTTTTTATAGTAATGAACAATAGATAGAGAAAGCCCTTTCCTCATGGGACTTATATTCCTAATAAGATGCCCATTGATGAGTGTTTCTCTCTCAAATCTAACCAATATTTGTGTTCATTTTCATACAGAAAGGGAATGAGAGAATTAGGCTGAGGCGGTGCAGCAGGCCAAGTGTCCCAGAGTATTGAACTGAAAAAGTAGAAATGTTTCTACCCACCTTTTTGGCTAAGGAGCCTGGGACCCAAGCTTTTCTGTATTGGAATCACACTTACTTCAAATTTTAAAGTAGCCTTTCTGTAAGGTCTCTTTTCACCAGGGCTTAAGTCATTTCTCAAGAATATACTAAATACTCTTGAATGGCCTGAGGGCAATTAAGGATGTACTTCCTTAGCATCTGGTTTTCAATTACGGTAAAACTTGGCCTTTAGGAAAGTTCTCATTCACTTGACATGGAAGCCAATTAACAAAAACTAAATTAATAATAAATCTGAAGGACATTTTACAGTTTTACACAACACTTTTGTGAGATAGACAGAGAACTATTATTACTCCCATTTTACTGAGGAGGAAGCTGAGGCTCAGAGTTGAAAATAAGTGGCCCAAGACTACATAGTAAATAGCAGATCCTGGCTTCCTAATTCCTAGTGCAATATTTTCTCTGCTATGTCGTATTTGGTGAGTATAGATCTAGAAAGGAGCTGCTTCTCAACCCTGCAGTTTTCTTCCTTGCTTCTCAAGTTTTTATTCAATTTAATCATATTTGAATATAACTTTTTGACTTTTGCTCTAAACATTTTGTTAGGTGCAAACAAAACAAGGAGGGGGACATTTAATATTTGTTAAGCACCACTTTGTTTTGTTAGTGTGGTAGTTAGATTCAGTTGTCAACTTGGCCAGGTGAAGGCACCTAGTTCTGTTACTGTGGACATGAGCCATGGTTACGTGAACCTCATCTGTTGCTGATTACATCTGCAGTCGGCTAGGAGGTGTGCCTGCTGCAATGAATGATGTTTGACTTAATTGGCTGGTGCTTAAATGAGAGAGCACAATATAGCACAGCTCAAGCTGTTCAGCATACCTTATCTCAGCACTCTCGGCCCAGCCCAGGCCTTTGGAGATGCAGAAAGAAATCACCCCGGGAAAAGTTGTTGGAACCCAGGGGCCTGGAGAGAAGGCCAGCAGAGATCACCTTGTGCCTTCCCATGTAAGAAAGAACCTCAGTTGAAAGTTAGCTGCCTTTCCTCTGAAGAACTAATGAAATAAATCTCCTTTTATTAAAAGTCAATCTGTCTCTGGTGTGTTGCATTCCGGAAGCTAGCAAACTAGAACAGTGAGCATCTGTAGGCTTAGCGGTGTCTGATACTTAAGGTCTTTGTTCTAGTTTGTTGCCTGCCAGAATGCAATATACCTGAAATGGAATGGCTTTTAAAAAAGGAGAATTTAATAAGTTGCTAGTTTACAGTTCTAAGGCCTAGAAAATGTCTCAATTAAGACAAGTCTATAGAAATGTCTAATCAAAGGCCAGTGAAATTCAGGCTTTCCCTCTCAAGTGAGAAGGCACCTGGTGAACACAGTCAGGGTTTCTCCCCTGGATCAAAGGGCACATGGCAAACATAGCATCATCTGTTAGCTTTCTCTCCTAGTTTCCTGTTTCATGAAGCTCCCCGGGAGGCGTTTTCCTTCTTCATCTCCAAAGTGCTGGCTGGTGGACTCTGCTTTGTGGTACTGCAGCATTCTCTGATCTCTCTGAATCTCCTGGCTTTCTCTCTTGTTGTTCTCTTTTATAGGGTTCCAGTAAACTAATCAAGACCCACCCAAATGGGAGGAGACATGTCTCCACCTAATCCAGTTTAACAACCACTCTTGATTGAGTCACATCTCCAGGGAGATGGTCTAATTACAGATTCAAACATACAGTACTGAATAGGGATTTTAAGAAATGGCTGCCTTTACAACATGGGATTAGGATTAAAACATGGCTTTTCTAGGGTACATGTATCCTTTCAACCAGCACAGTCTTCTTTAACTTTTGTTGAATAATTAGATGAATGCATATTCTTGTCAAAAGAGAAAAATCATATTTAAATTAAAGATAAACAAGATTGTAGAATGAAATTACCATCCATTTGACTTTTTTTTCAATTTAGTTGTAACTTAAAACTGTATTCTCTCTACATTTCAAAATTATTGGTGCCATGTGCCTAGTGAGTACAGGTAAAACACTACATAGTCTCTCTGAACCAACCTCTGTCCTATCGTATGAAGTTTCTTGCCTTTTGAGTAGTCCATATGGATGTGATTTGTGGAAGAAATATTGTTCTTGATCTTCCTTGTTCATCTTCTTGCCCTTCCTCATGACATTCTTTAGGTTTCTCTTCCACTTATAGCACTCACCTAGATTGTACACAATTAGATTGTACTGATGTTATTTGTGATTTGATCTTAAGATACTTCCTAGAGCTCAAAATCTATTACAGAGGCTCTTAACTTATTTGGAGCTATAAACATTTTTGAGACTATGGTAAAAGCTATGAACCACCCCCACCCCCCGAAAATGCGCGTATGTACAAACAAAGAAAATTTTGTATATAAATTCAGGACACCATGGACTCCAGTAAGTACTTTAAATCTTACTATTGAGTCTCTAAACACTTTCTTCCTTGTTTCCTTAGGCTTCCATCTGAGTGGCACAGTAACCGAGTTGGCTACTGCTTCTGAACCAGCAATGACTTACAAAGTTGCAATCAGTTTTGATCGATGCAAAATCACTTCCGTGACCTGTGGCTGTGGTAACAAGGACATATTCTACTGTGCTCATGTGGTGGCACTCTCACTCTACCGGATCCGTAAACCAGACCAGGTCAAACTGCGTCTTCCTATCTCAGAAACCCTTTTCCAGATGAATAGGGACCAGCTACAAAAGTTTATTCAATATTTAATCACAGCACACCACACTGAAGTTCTTCCTACAGCACAGAAACTGGCAGATGAGATTCTGTCCTCCAACTCAGAAATCAACCAAGTGCACGGTAATTGTTCAACATTTTTGTTACTAAAAATCTACTTTGTTGGTTTATCACATGTTCAGAAGCTGGGACATGTTTGCAGTTGTAATCACTTAACCCTAATCATTCATTCTTTCCAAACAATTATGTATTAACTTTTGGTTTCTTAAAGCTAAAGCGTTGTCTACCTTATAAAGGTGTGGGTGAAAAGGACAGAGAATGTTAGTTATATATTGATATAGTTTATGGGTTTTATTTATCCATATAGTCACTGCTCCCAAGAGCCTGAAATACTCAAGAGTGAGAGAAAGCACAAAATAGCTTATGTCATTCAGTGAAATGAAATGGATATGAGAATTCCATTTAGATTTCAGGATCCTACATGGCTTCTGAGTTGTCCTCAGAATTGTCTCTTAGCATTGTACTTATGAGCTGTATAATGGGGTACATGAATGGAGAAATAGATTACGTTCATTCATTCAACAAGTATTTATTGAGTATCTATTATATGTAAAGAACTTTGCCTACTCCGTGCAAGGAACTGTGCTGGTTGTTGAGAGAATAAAACAGACATGGTTCCTGCCTTCAAGAATTTTATAATCTAGTAGAAAAGACAAACAAGTCTGAGATAAAAGCTTGCTTTTATAATGAAGCCAGGTTGTAAAGATTTAATCATAGAGAATCATTAAAGGTTTTGGAGAAGAGTCGTTAAACGAGCCATTTTTTTTTGTTTTGTTTGTTAGGGTCTGTTATGTGCCAGGCATCTTGCAAAGGACTTTATATATGCTAATTCACTTAGTCTTCAAAACTACCCTGTGAAGTAGGTGTTATAATTATTTCCATTTTACATATAATGAAATTATTTATAACCCAGATTCATCTCACTTCAGAACTCATGCTTTTTATGCTTCTCTGTACTACCTTTCTATTTTTGGAAGGTAACTTTTATTTTAGAAGGATAACTTTTACTACCCCTCTAATTGAGGAAGATAACTAGGTGTGAAGGAGGTAATGAAAACAGTTGTATGCCCTGTATAATACCACAATTCATGGGCTATAGGATCTGCCCTTTCCAATTGTCCAACAGAGCCAATCAGGTCCTATAACCAACCTCAACACTCCTCAGAAACGAGGATAATTGGACAGACAGGCTTCCTGGAGCTCTTGCTTACTAGCAGAAATTATCTACTATTGCTGTATGCCCAAAGTTCTAGTGTTTACATGGTAATTGAGATTTCTGTATTTGAGTGATGCTAACAAAGAATAGCTTCTCTTATCTCTTCTTATCCCACATGAAGAAGCTGTTCTATTTCTCTAGCCTCCTTAAGTTTAGACCTATTGGGGATCTGAGTTTTGTCCCACCTATCCCCAAGTCTATACTACCAGAGAGAAGTATAGCTTTCTAACCCAACAACTGGGCCATGACTTGCTATCCTACTTTCATTCCCTAGCCCTTTCCCAGAGTTGTTGCCTACTTCCAAGTTCTCTTGTCTTTTCTTAAACTGACTACTTCTTTTCAGGACCTACATTTACCTTTTTCACCACTGTCAACAAAATAACCCTGTTCCCTCATTATGTGACCACTTAGCTGAAGTAAACTATATCCCTTGTTATACCTCCCAACCAAATATCTTATTATTTCTCTGAAATTGTCACATTGAACTTGAGATGTGATTCTCAACCTTCTCCAGGAATTACTACTTCTATACCTTTGTTTAACTCATTTTTATGTTTGCTTTCTACCCCCAGATTTCTTAGCATTACATAGGCCTTTCTTAATCTGTTTCTAATAAATGATACTTATAACAGGCAATGGTAATGAAAATGGGGGAAAATTGAGAAACTGTAGAGGTAAAATGGATTTGGCTCAACATTCAGATGTGTGTTGGTTGAGTGAGGAGTGAAGAATAGGAAGATGTGAGAAAACTGAATTCCAAAATGTCTAGCTAAGATGACATTGATGGATTTCATTATGTTACCATTCATTTACGGAACACAGAGGAGAATGGATTTAGGAACATAAATTTAATTTAAATATGAGATGTTTGCTGGACATTTAGGAAAAGATTTATGATTCATAGCGGATATATAGATCTGGAACTGAGGAAGAAATCAGAATTTTGGAGTCAGTGACATGAAGAGATGATATTCAAAGTCATCTTTCCATTCCCTGATGAATCTTTAAACACTTAGAAAATCTTCCTTCCCCTTTCTCCCTAACTTCACTCTTCATCAAAACAGACTTAGACAACAAGAATGAGATTTCTAAGACTGCTGGCTGCCTGCTTTTCATCTCAGGAACAGAGCCAGGCCTTGCCCAGATTTCCCTGAAATCTTTTCTCATTGTAGTCCCTGAATGCCTTTAATACTAGACTTTGCTTGATCCTCTTTGGATTGGTGATTCAATTTGGACTCTGTTTCAATTCTGCCTCTAACACTGCTCCATGCCCTGTTGATAAATTGTTTTGGTAACTCCACACCCCGAAGTTCTCTGGGATACAGTATTGTGGCCAGGGCTCCAGTTCTTGCTCATCCATAAAGAGAGACTGGATAGTAGAGAAAAGTAAGATAACTGAGGAGCCGGTCAGGAACCATATCTTACTAATTTCTGGGTCCCAATACCTAACATGGTACCTGGAATGTTTGTTGAATGAATATATCCATGCATATACAGATAATGAAAGAGGAGGTCAATAAAGGAATTAGCAAACTAGAATGAAAAAAACTAGCAAGTTATCAAATTCAGTGTAGAATAGTTTCAAGAAGTAAGTGGTCTCAGTGGTATTGAATATTGTACAAGATATAGACCAGAATTTAAAAAGAAAAAGCATGAAAGGGCAATTTGGGGGAAATAGAAGCTATGCAAAGAGAAAAACTTTTTAAAATTATTATCGTCATGGAAATAAAAAATAAATCAGTGCCATGAAACAACTGGATATTATACAAACAAATTCAGAGAACAGAGAAAGCTCATGGATATTATAAATATGATCATGGCAAAAATGAAGAAAAAAAAACTTAAAGTTTCCTTCTAATAGAGTAAAATGCAAAGGCAAAGAGATGAAAAATAAGGGAAAAAAGATAAACTTAAGAACAGTCCTGAAAGTCCAATTTTTGAATAAAAGTGATCCTAGAAATAGAGACCAGAGAAAATGGAGGTAAGGAATTCATCAACTGAAATAACTGAAGAAAATTTTCTAGAACACAACATATGCATACACAAAGTGAGATTTCACTAAGTACCCAGCAATGAGAAAAGAATAATCTTTTCAGTAAATGGTACTGGATCATGTGGGGAAGAACTTGAATTCTTCCAATTCCTATCTCAAACTATTAAAAAAAATCAATTCTTGGGTGCTTGGGTGGCTCAATGGTAGAATGCTCACCTTCCATGCAGGAGACCTGGGTTTGAATCCTGGGCCATGCTCCCCCCCCCCCCAAAAAAAAATCAATTATCAGATGGATTCCAGATATAAATGTGAAAAGTAAAACAATAAAGCTTATAGGAGATAACATGAGAGAATATTTTCATGCCCTTGATTTAGGGAAAGATTTCTTAAGTAGGAAAAAACTGATAAATTGGACCACATTAAAGATTAAAATCTTCTTTTTATCAAAAGCCATCATTAAGGGGTGGGAGAAGATATTTATAACACATAGAACTGTCAGAGGGCTACAGACAGTAAAATGGATGATTCAGAGAAACTTGACAAAAAAGGTATTCAAATGACTAATAAGCATATTAAAAGATGCTTTAACTCATTGGTAATCAGAGAAATGCAAATTAGAACCACAATGAGATACCACTATACATCCACTAGAATGACTAAAAAATTTAAACCATCAGTGTCAAGTATTGGTAAAGATATTGAGCAACTGGAACTCATATTTCTGATGGGGAGTGTAAACTATTACAATCACTTTGGAAAACCGTTTGGCATTATTTAACTAAAGTTGAACTTATGCATACCCTATGACCCAGAAATTCTTCTTCTAAATATCCAACCAATGGAAATGAGCAGTATAATATGTATTAGCCAAAAATGGAAGCAATCTAAATGTCTAACAGCAATAGAATAGCTAAATAAATTGTGACACATGATACACACAAATGAATATAAATTAAGTATTGCTAAACACAATAACATGAGTAAATCTTAGAAATATAATGTTGAATGAATGAAACCAGATACAAAATAATAAATATTATATGATTCAATTTATATTCAGAAACTAATCCCTGGTCTTGGAAGTAAGCATGGTGGTTACTATCAAAGAAACATTGTACCAGGCAGGTAAGGCTGATTTTATTCAGACTAATGCAGTAGGGGAGAGAGAACTCAGGTAGTTATTACCTTTGAGGAAGCAGGTAGGAGATAGTGTTTGGAGGACGGAAAGAAAGAGGCTTCCAGAATTTGGTAGTATTCTATTTCTTGACCTCAATGATAGCAAAAAAGTGATAATCACTTTGTAATAATTCATCAGGCTATACAGTTATATGTCACTTTCAGAGTTTACATTTCAATTTTTTAAAGTTTTGTTAAAAAAACTGTTGTATCCAAAAAATAAAAATGAGAATATAGTCAACTTTGTTCCAAATAAATTTGAAAGCAACAAAATGAACAAATTTCTAGAAAAAATAACACTTAAAACTTAGAGTGTAAATAGAAAGTCTGAATATTTGTATAATTGTAGCAGAAGTTAAAAACCTTTTCACAATGAAAACACCAGTTTCTGACAATTTTTTACAAAATTTCTATCAAATTTCTAAGAAGCACATCATTCCAGTCTTATACAAATTTTTTCAGAGAATAAAAAATAGAGGCTATTCTTGGACTAATTACAAGGCTAATATAAACACTAATACCAACATAAATAAATAAATGAGTGAATGAATGAATAAATGAATGAATAGAAAAAAGAAAAAGAAAAAAACCTCTAATACCAAATTCAGATAAAGACAGTATGAGAGAGGAAAATTAGGCTTATTTGACTCCTGAATATAGATGTAAAAGTCATAACAAAATAAAAGCAAACCAAATCCAAGCATAGTTTTAAAAAACGCACCAAGACCAATTAGTGTTTATCCCAGGGATGTAAGGATATAGAAGTATTAGAAAATTTATAAATGCTGATCAGCATAATTCAAAGGTTGAAATAGAAAAGACATATGAACATGGCAGTAAATTCAGAAAAGTGTTTAATAAAATACAGACCATACATTAGCTAAATTTTTTTAAAGAATTTTTATGCACTAGAACTAGAAGAAAGTTCTCTTAACACAGTGGTTTCTGTAAGTATTTGATCTCAGGATCCCATTAAACTCTTAAAAGTTAATGAGAGGGCAGGTGTTCTATTTTGCTAGCTGCTGGAATGCAAAGTACCAGAAACAGAATGGCTTTTAAAAGGGGGAATTTAATAAGTTGCTAGTTTACAATTCTAAGGCTGAGAAAATGTCCCAATTAAAACAAGTCTATAGAAATGTCCAATCAAAGGCATCCATCCAGGGAAAGATACCTTGGTTCAAGAAGGCCGATGAATTTCAGGGTCTCTCTCTCAAGTGAGAAGGCATATGACGAACACAGTCAGAGCTTCTCTCTCAGCTGGAAGGGCACGTGGTGAATATGGCATCATCTGCTAGCTTTCTCTCCTGGCTTCCAGTTTCACAAAACTCCCTGGGAGGCATTTTCCTTCTTCATCTCTAAAGGTCGCTGGGTCATGGACTCTCTGCTTCATGGTGTGGTAGCATTCTCTGCTCTTTCCAAATCTTTCATTCTCCAAAATGTGTCCTCTTTTATAGGACTCCAGAAACTTATTAAGACCTACCCAAATGGGTGGAGACAGGTCATCAACTAATCCAGTTTAACAACCGCTCTTGATTAAATCACATCTCCAGGGAGGTAATCTGATTACAGTTTCAAACATACAGTATTGAATAGGGATTATTCTGCCTTTACAAAATGGGATTTTGATTAAAATATGACTTTTCTAGGGGACATACATCCTTTCAAACCAGCACAGCAGGCCATGGTGGCTCACTGGCAGAGTTTTCACCTGCCATGCCAGAGACCTGAGTTCAATTCCCGGTGCCTGCCTATGTTAAAAAACATATATATATACATGTATAAGAGCTTCTGTTTATATACGTTATCTCTACTGATATTTACTAGTAGTATTACAAATTAAAGCAGAATTTTGCGTATTTATTTTAAAAATAAGCCCATTACATGTTAATAAAACGTGTTTATGAAAAATAGCTATATTTTACAAAACAAACAGAAATACGAAAAAAAATCTATCGTATTAAATCTTTGTAAAATTCTTTGACTGGTGTGATAGAAGACAACTAGATTCTCTTTGCTTCTTCTGCATTCAGTCTGTTCTGTTATGTTGTTCTGGTTTAAATGTATGAGAAAATCCAACTTCAGATAGATATGTAGTTGGAAAAGAAGTATTTTAGTAGCCTTTTTAGTTAATTGTGAATACTTTTCTCTGATCCTACACCAAAACTTGGCAAGTGGCATTTTGTTACAGCGTTAGATAGAATCAATGTGGAATCTGAAACTATATCAATTAACTTTTTGTACTCTGTCACACTAAAATCCATTGATTTATCTTACACTTTGAATGAATATTTTCCAATGCATGATTTTATAGCATCACACATTGGTCATTAGGAAATATGGGTTCACTGACAAATGCAGACCTTCCAAATGTTGATACATTTTATTACAAAGTATCAAAAGACCACATTTTTTTTAAGTATCACCACTGATCTCGTAAAGAGTCTTTAAAAATTGGGAGTCGTGCTTATAGTAACAGATACAAGTTTTTCAGAATTATAATTTTTGCTTGAAATTTCAGATTTTTTTCTTGACAAGAAATGCTGTCAGTTATCTTCCTTGAAGTGACAAGCTTACTTTGTTCATTTTTTAGCAAATTTGTGCCATATACTCAAGAATGAATAGACAATTTGTCACTTGTTCTCTCAGGTAAAAATATTTCATGAAAAAAGTGGCTAGCTCTCTCTCTCCTCAAACAATCATACAGGTGCTTTTCCTTGAGTCAATCATCATTCTTTGGAATGTATACAAAAGAAGTGCTTTATATATACAGAAAAGTTTCTTTATGTGTATATCTCATTTTGTCACACAGAATATTAAAAAGATATAAACTCAACAGTCAAAATTTAATATAAGTTAATTACTTTATTTCATTAAGGACATTCTTAAGTGCAACTGGCACTTTTTACTCTAAATGTACAGCAGGTAAGAATATAGTGACTAACCAAAACAATCTTGAAAAAGAAGAACAAAGTTGGAAGGGTCAATTCCTGATTTCAAAACTTACTACAAAGCTACAATAATCAAAACAGTGTGGTACTGGCATATGGATAGACATATCTATGGCCAATCAGTTTTGACAAGGGTACCAAGTCCACTCAGTGGAAAAATAATAGTCTCTTCCACAAATGGTGTTGCAAACCTGATATCTACTTGAAAATAATGAAGTTAGACCTCTTCCTCACACCATTTGCAAAAATGAACTAAAAATGAATCAGTATATAAGGAGCTAAAACCATAAAACTCTTAAAAGTAAAAAAGGCAAATATCCCCTACCCCATATTAATGACAGACCCTTCCAATATCAAAAATTGAGAATTGCCATAGCCTAAACAACCCCAAAGAGAGGTATGGAAACATCAAAGGTGATGGTGGAGTTATACATAGAAAATAGGACTTAACAAATGAATTTGAATGCTGAATCATGAAATTGATATCTCTTTTAGTCTCCAGTATTTTAAAGAAGCTAGAAGTAAAAACCTGAGATTGTAAAATTGTAACCAAAGTCTGAAATATGTTCTACAACTAATTGCGGTATTGTGCTTTGAAATTTATAGCTTTTTTGTATTTATGTTATTGTTCACAAAAAAAAGAAGGAAAAAAGTTTCTTGTGATGATAAAAAAGCATTTAAGCCCTCTCACTCCTATATTATGGAGCAGCTAGAAGGAAAAATATGAGAGGATCATATAGTAGCCCATGACAAACTCTGGGATTTGTCCTGTAACCACTTGTTGAAGAGTGCTTTGAAAACTATTGCTTTTGTTTGTTTGTTTAAGCCAAAGCTTTTTTACTTGAGCCCAAATCACTGTAATTGATATGTTCTATTAGCTATCCAGTGGCGCAAACCGGAAAAGTGAACCTTGATTCCTCTCATGTCCAGTTCATCAGCAAGTCCTGTTCCTTATATCTCCTAAGTATATCAGAGATTCATCCCCTTTTCTCCACTTCTACTTGCCACATTGTAGTCCTACTGAACTACTTCAGTAGGCTCCTAGCTAGACACCTGGCTTCCACTCTAGCCTAATTTTTTTTCATCTTTTTTTTTTAAACATAACAACATACAAACACGAACATTCTTACCATATGATCATTCAATTCTTGGTATATAATCAATAACTCACAATATCATCACATAATTGTATATTCATCACCATGATCGTTTCTTAGAATATTTGCATCAATTCAGAAAAAGAAATAAAAAGAAAAAAGAAAAAAAGAAAAAAACCTCATAGATATCATACCCCTTACCCCTCCCTCTCATTAACTGCTAGTATTTCCATCTACCCAATATATTTTAGCCTTTGTTTCCCCTATTTTTTTTCTATACCCCTTACCACTCCCTTTCATTGATCACTAGCATTTCAATCTACTAAATTTATTTTAACATTTGTTCCCCCATCATTTATTTATTTTTAATCCATATGTTTTATTCATCTGTCCATACCGTAGATAAAAGGAACATCAGACACAAGGTTTTCACAATCACATAGTCACATTGTGAAAGCTATATCATTATACATTCATACATGGCTATAGGAACACAGCTCTACAGTTTCAGGCCCTTCCCTCTAACCTCTCAGAAACACCTTAAACTAAAAAGGGGCTATCTATATAATGTGTAAGGAAACCCTCCAGGATAACCTCTGGACTCTGTTTGAAATCTCTCAGCCACTGACACTTCATTTTGTCTCATTTCACTCCAACCCCCTTTTGGTCTAGAAGTTTTTCTCAATCCCTTGATGCTGAGTCCCAGCTCATTCTAGGATTTCTGTCCCACATTGCCAGGAAGGTTTACACCCCTGGGAGTCATGTCCCATATAGAGAGGGGGAGGTCAGTGAGTTTGCTTGTCATGTTGGCTGAGAGAGAGAGGCCACACCTGAGCAACCAAAGAGGTTCGCTGGGGTTACTCTTAGGCCTAATTTTAAATAGGTTTAGCCCATCCTTTGCAGGGATAAGTTTCATATGAACAAACCCCAAGATTGGGGGCTCAGCCTGTTGCTTTGATTGTCCCCACTGCTTGTGAGAATATCAGGAATTCTCCACATAGGGAAGTTGAATTTTCCCCCTTTCTCATCATTCCCTCAAGGGGACTATTGTTTTTTTATTTCTTTGCTTCGTATATATGTTATACTATAAAATAAAAAAGTTAAAAAAGCAAAAAAAGGCAGATATCTTCCAGACATTGTGTTTCGCAATGAATTCTTTAGATAAGACAACAAAAGCTCCAACAACAAAAGAAAAAATAGATAAGTTGGGCTTCTCAGAATTAAAAATTTGTGCATTAAGGAACAGTATCAAGTGAAAAGATGGCTATAATTTAAAAAGAAAACCATAAAATAAGTGTTGATGCAGATGTGAAGTGATTAAAACCCTTGTATATTGCTGGCATGAATATAAAATGGCTCAGCCACTGTGTAAAACAGTTCAGTAGATCGTCAGAAAGTTAAATATAAAATTACCATATGACCCAGCAATTGCACTTATAGATCTCAAAAAATTGAAAACAGGGACTCAAACAGATAACTTGCACACCAATTTTCATAGCAGCATTATTCACTATAGCCAAAAGGAAGAAACATTCCAAGAGTCCATCAGTAGATGAATGGATAAACAAAATGTGGTATATCCATACAAAGAATATTATTCAGCCATAAAAAGGAATGACGTTCTGTTACATGTTACAACATGTATCAATCTTTTTTTTTAGTTAAACATTTTTTTTATTGTGAAATGTAACATAAAAAGCAGTCAGTTTGGAAGTACATGTAACAAGAAGTTATAGAACAGATTTCAGAGTTTGATATAGGTTACAGTTCCACAATTTCAAATTTTTCCTTCTAACTGCTCCAAGATACTGGAGACTAAAAGAAATATCAATATTAATGATTCAGCAGTCATACTCATTTATTAAATCCTGTCTTCTCTGTTATAACTCCTCTTTATCTTTTGATCCTACTCCCAATCTTTAGGGCATTTGGGTTCTGCTCTTTCTAACTTTTTCATGTTGAAAAGGGATATTGAGAATATGGGATGAAGGCGGCGGAGGGGAGGAACTACTTGATGTTCTTGGAGAGGCTGGCCCCTCTGGGTTTCAGGACTTATCTGGCCTAGGAACCCATCTGAAGATTTTAGGTTTCTGGAAAGTGTAAACTTTTGTAGAATCTCATATAGAGCCCTAAGTGTTCTTTAGGATTTACAGGAATGGTGTGAGTTGAGGTTTGGTAAATCATGGTAATTAGCGATATCTAGCTGAACCTTGCATAAGAGTAGCCTCCAGAATAGCCTCTCGACCCTATTTGAACTCTCTTAACCACTGATACTAATTTTGTTGCATTTCTTCTCCCCCTTTTGGTCAGGAATGTGTTGTCAGTCCCATGGTGTCAGGGCCAGGCACATCCCACATTGCCAGAGAAACTTTCACCCCTGGATGTCATGTCCCACATAGGGAGGAGAATAATTATTTTCCTTGCAGAGTTGGGCTTAGAGAAAGAGAGAGAGGCCACATCTAAGCAACAAAAGAGGTTTTCTAGAAGTGACTCTTAGGCATAACTGTAGGTAGACTTTACTTCTCCTCTACAGAAATAAGTTTCATAAGAGCAAGCCTCAAGATCAAGGGCTTGATCTCTTGACTTGGGAGTTGCTAATGTTTGAGACATTGTCAGGGGGTTCCCTGGTGGGAAAGTTAATAATTCCATATTATTTCTCCAGTCCCTCAAGGGACTTTGCCAGTACTTTTAAATTATCTGCCCAACATACTCTGGATGTATCTAGGTATTAAATTAAGCTATGCAGAATTCAAGCTCTCTTTCCCATTCTGGGGTCCTTGTGTTTGGGTTATTTAAATGAGCTATCCAGACAGGCTGAGTTAAATTATGAGCTACCAAAAATTTAGTTTTGTACAAAATAAACCTCTTTTCCTCTGGTCTCATTGGGTAGGTGAAGTTCTCAAAGACAGACAATGTCACAACATGGATCAATCTTAAAAACACTGTGCTGAAAGACATGAGCCAGACACAAAAGAACAAATAATGTATGATTCCATGTTTCAGTTTGCTAATGCTGCCAGAATGCAATATACCAGAAATGGATTGACTTTTACAAAGGGGATTTATTAACTTACAAGTTTACAGTTTTAAGGCCACAAATATTAGCAAATAAGGCATCAACAAAAAGATACCTTCAGTCAAGAAAGGCGAATACTGAGCCCTCGATCTTGGGGTGTGTCCCTATGAAACATTGTTGCAAAGGATAAGCAAGCCTACTTAAAATTAGGCCTAAGTGTCACCCCCAGAGAACCCCTTGTTGCTTAGATGTGGCCTCTCTTTTTTTTTTAGTTTATTTATTAATTTAAAAAAATTTAACAAACCAAATAAAACACCAACATATATAATCAGTAATTCACAATATCATCACTTAGTTGCATATTCATCATTTCTTAGAACATTTGCATCAATTCAGAAAAAGAAATAAAAAGACAATAGGAAAAGAAATAAAACAAAAACAGAGAAGAAAAAAAAAAAGATTATACCTACCATACCCCTTACCCCTCGCTTTCATTGATCACTAGCATTTCAAACTAAATTTATTTCAGCATTTGTTCCCCCATTATTTATTTTTATTCCATATGTTCTACTCGTTTGTTGACAAGGTAGATAAAAGGAGACACAAGGTTTTCACAATCACACAGTCACATTGTGAAAGCTATATCATTATTCAATCATCCTCAAGAAACATGGCTACTGGAATACAGCTCTACATTTTCAGGCAGTTCCCTCCAGCCTCTCCATTACATCTTGAATAACAAGGTGATATCTACTTAATGTGTAAGAATAACCTCCAGGATAACCTCTCGACTCTGTTTGGAATCTCTCAGCCATTGCCACTTTGTCTCATTTCCCTCTTCCCCCTTTTGGTCGAGAAGGTTTTCTCAATCCCTTGATGCTGAGTCTCAGCTCATTCTACGGTTTTTTTCAATCCCTTGATGCTGAGTCTCAGCTCATTCTAGGATTTCTGTCCCACGTTGCCAGGAAGGTCCACACCCCTGGGAGTCATGTCCCACGTAAATAGGGGAGGGTGGTGAGATTGCTTGTTGTGTTGGCTGGAGAGAGAGGAGATAAGGCCTCTCTTGCTAAGACAACTCAGCAGATGAACTCACTACTCTCCCCTCCCTCTACATGGGACATGACTCCCAGGGGTGTAAATTTCTCTGGCAGCATGGGACAGAAATCCCAGGATGACAAGATAAGCTGGGACCCAGCATCAAGAGTTGGAGAAAGACTCTGTTCTAGTTTGCTAGCTGCCGGAATGCAACATACCAGAAACGGAATGGCTTTTAAAAGGGGAATTTAATAAGTTGCTAAGTTTACAGTTCTAAGGCCGAGAAAATGTCCCAATTAAAACGAGTCTATAGAAATGTCCAATCTAAGGCATCTAGGGGAAAATACCTTGGTTCAAGAAAGCCGATGAAGTTCAGGGTTTCTCTCTCAAGTGAGAAGGCACATGGTGAACACAGTCATAGTTTCTTTCTTGGCTGGAAGGGCACATGGCGAGCAAGGTGTCATCTGCTAGCTTTCTCTCCTGGCTTCCTGTTTCATGAAGCTCCCCGGGAGGTGTTTTCCTTCTTCATCTCCAAAGGTCGCTGGTTGGTGGGTTCTCTGCTTCTCGCAGCTATGTCATTCTTCTCTGCTCTCTCTGAATCTCCATTCTCCAAAAGGTTTCCTCCTTTATAGGACTTCAGAAACTTATCAAGACCCACCCAGATAAGTGGAGACATGCCTCTACCTAATCCAGCTTAACCACCACTCTTGATTAAATCACACCTCCAGAGAGATGATCTAATTGCAGTTTTAAAGATACAATACGGAATAGGGATTAGAAGAAATGGCTGCCTTTGCAAAATGGAATTAGGATTAAAACATGGCTTTTCTAGGGTCCATACATCATTTCAAACCAGCACATTTGACCCTCTGGACCCTAAAACAGACATGTTTTCCCCATGTTCTAGCTTGCTAGCTGCTGGAATGCAATATACCAGAAACAGAATGGCTTTTAAAAAGGGAAATTTAATAAGTGGCTAGTTTACAGTTCTAAGGTCAAGAAAATGTCTCAGTTAAAACAATCTATAGAAATGTCCAATCTAAGGCATCCAGGAAAGATACCTTGGTTCAAGAAGGCCAATGAAGTTCAGGGCTTCTTTCTCAAGTGGAAGGGCACATAGCAAACACAGTCAGAGTTTCTCTCAAATCTAGAAAGGCACATAGGTGAACTTGGTCAGGGTTCCTCTCTCATCTGGAAGGGCACATGGTGAACACAGCATCATCTGCTAGCTTCTTCTCCTGGCTTCCTGTTTCATGAAGCTCCCCAGGAGGCATTTTCCTTCATCTCTAAAGGTCGCTGGCTGGTGGACTCTGTTTCATGGTGCTACAGCATACTCTGCTCTCTCCAAATCTCCTTCCTTCTCCAAAATGTTTCCTCTTTTATAGGACTCCAGAAATTTACCAAGACCCACCCAAATGGGAGTGACATGTCATCACCTAATCCAGTTTAACAACCACTCTTGATTAAATCACATCTCCAGGGAGGTGATCTGATTACAGTTTCAAACATACAGTATTGAATAGGGATTATTCTGCCTTTATTAAATGGGATTTAGATTAAAACATGGCACTTCCAGGGGACACACATCCCTTCAAACCAGCACACCCCATATACAAAATACATTCATTCCATAACAATATCAGAGAAACTTAAACCATTTCAGTAACATTACAAATACAAAACAAGGTTAAAACCAGTACAAAATCTTAAAGTTAGTTACAAGCATAGCCTGTCCTGTAAAACTCAGAACATGTTATTTACTGCCAACATATAAAAGGGGAACATTCATAGGACACATATACCCATTTCCGTAGGGAGGAAGGAACACGGGGGTCACTGGACCCAAGCAGTTTCGAAAACCTGAAGGACAAAGTCCATTAGATTTTAAAGTCTGAGAGGCATTTATCTTCGGGGCTTTAGAAAGCAGCAGTCCCAGAAGCTCTGACCCTTTCCAGGGGCCTATGCAGAGACCTGCTTCTCTCTGAACACAACTTTGAGGGGCACTGGGGAGACCACCTTTTTCTCAGCTCCACCCTCTCCAAGCATTGGGCTGTACCCAGACCCTCCACCTTCTCCAGGGTACACACTCAACCCCTCCATTTGGTGGCAGCCAGTCTCTCCCCAAACCCCAAGAAATGTGCTTCATCCTCTACAAGGCCTGAGGCGGCATGACTTTTCCACTGCAATGAGGTGGAAGGCCCATCCTCTGCCTTTGGGGCAAACTCACCCTCTCCACAGGCTTGGGAGGGTCTGCTCTCCTCCCTGAGGCTTCTTGACTTCAGACCTCAGCCTCCATGGTTTAGCCTCTGAAGCTGGCTGATGGAATCTCCTTCTCGTGGCTATGTCGTTCTTCTCTGCTCTCTCTGTATCTCCATTCTCCAAAATGTTTCCTCTTTTATAGGACTTCAGAAACTTATCAAGACCCACCCAAATGAGTGGAGACATGCCTCCACCTAATCCAGCTTAACAACCACTCTTGATTAAATCACATCTCCAGGGAGATGATCTAATTACAGTTTCAAAAATACAGTGCGGAATAGGGATTAGAAGAAACGGCTGCCTTTACGAAATGGGATTAGGATTAAAACATGGCTTTTTTAGGGTCCATACATCATTTCAAACCATCACAGACTTCTTGACCAAAAAGGAGAAGAGAGCAATGAGACAAAATAAAGTTTCAGTGGCTGAGAGATTTCAAGCATAGGTGAGAGGTTATCCTGGAAGTTATTCTTATGCATTATATAGATATCCCTTTTTAGTTTATAGTGTATTGGAGTGGCTGGAGGGAAGTGCCTGGGGCTGTGGGGCTGTGTTCCAGTAGCCTTGATTCTTGAAGACACGTGTATAAAGATATAACTTTTACAATGTGTCTGTGGAATTGTGAAAACCTTGTGTGTGTTACTACAGGGTATGGATAGATAAATTTTAAAATATGGATAAAAAATAAATAATGATGGGAAATAAAGGGTAAAATAAGTTGGATAGATGGAAATACTAGTGATCAATGAGAGGGAGGGGTGAGGGATATGGTATGTATGAGTTTTTTCTTTATTCTTTTTATTTATTTTTCTGGAGTGATACAAATGTTCCAAAAAATTATCACAGTGATGAATACACAACTATGTGATGCTGTTGTGAGCCATTGATTTTATACCATGTATGGAATGTATGTGTGTGAAGATTTCTCAATAAAAATATTTTAAAAGGTCGATCACATCAGAGCTTCTCTGTTAGTTGGGAAGGCACTTGGGCATGCATCTCCTGGTTGTTTGCCCCCAGGTTGTGTTGCTTTCTGATTCCAGTGACTTTCTTTGTCGGCTCTCCAGGCCTTTCCATATATCTGTGTGTAGGCATCTGCTTTCTGTATCGTTTCTGAGCTCTTTTTCTCTATGTAAGCTCTTTTCAGGATGCCAGTAAACTAAACTCCACCTTGAATGGGCAGGGTCACATCTCCAACTAATCAAAAGGTCCCACCCACAATTGGGTGTATTGCATCTCCATGGAAACAGCCTAATCAAAAGGTCTCACTTAGACAATAGTTCTGCTCCCGCACAATTGGATTAGGATTAAAAGAAGTGATTTTGATCTGCAAACCCATCCCTAGGTACATAACTAGAGGAACTGAGAATGGGGACATGAATGGACATTTGCACACTGGTGTTTATGGTGACAGTGTTCACAATTCACAGTGGATGGAGGTGGCCTAGGGTACAACGACTAAAGAATGGAAGGGGGAACTATGGTGTATACATACAAGGGACTACTGAGTGGCTGTTAGAAAGAAAGAAGTTGTTATGCATGCAACTAACTGAATAAACCTTGAGAGTATGTTAATGAAATGTCAGAAACAAAAAGACAAATATTGTGCCTTACTCATATGAACTAACTATAATATACAAACTTGGAGAACTGAAGTCAAAAGCATGAGTTATCAGGTTGGGGCCTATTGGAAAGGGTCCTAGATTGTAAGCTCTTTACAGCAGTCACATCTATTCTGGAGTTGTAACTGTTATTTCTAAATTCTGAAATACTGAGCTCTTTGTGTATAACCTGGGCATTCCCTGAAACTTTGGGTATTTATGTGACACCTGAGACTCAGAGTTAGAGCTCTGAAGCTATGATGTCAGCATTACCCCATACAGCAACTGTTTAAAATGTTGAAAAAGGGATCAGACTTCGACTAGAGATATGAATGAAACTGATCTGGATAGTACTGAGGTAAATCAGAATACAGGATAAAGGGTGATATGGTCCATATTTTAAAACTTCAACTTCTATATGAGACCAAAGGAAGAAATGTTTATTTGGAGCAAAATGTATATTTTGGGTAGCACATTATCTCATTTAACTTGTATGGTCAGTTTATTTGAACACCATAATTACATGGACTCTTGAATAGGATGTGAGATCTTGTTGGTTTGTACAGGTTACTGTGATGCTCCAATATATTCCAGAGTAATTTGGACAGAGAATGACAAAGTATTTGTGAAGTCCCCTTGGGGGACTGGGGATAAAGGAGGAAATATTCAACTTCCCCAACTGCAGAATTCCTAATATTCTCACAAGCAGTGGGAACAACCAATTCAATAAGCTGAGCCCTCGATCTTGGGGTTTGCCGCTGTGAAACTTATTCCTGCAAAGGAGATGCTAAGCCTACTTATAATTATGCTAAGAGGCCCCCAGAGAACCACTTTTGTTGCCGAGATGTGGCCTCTCTCTAAGCCAACATGGCGAGTGAACTAACTCACTGCCGTTCCTCCACTACATGGGACATGACTTCCCGGGGAGTAAATCTCCCTGGCAGCATAAGACAGGACTCCCTCATGGGATTGAGAAAACCTTCTTGACCAAAAGGGAAAGAGAGAAATTAGACAAAATAAAGTTTCAGTGGCTGAGAGATTATCCTGGAGGTTATTCTTATTCATTATATAGCTATCCCTTTTTGGTTTATGGTACATTGGAGTGGCTAGAGGGAAATACCTGAAACCGTTGAACCGTGTGCCAGTAGCCTTCATTCTTGAGGAAGATTGTATAACTATATAGCTTTTACTATGTGATCATATATTTGTGAAAACCTTGTGTCTCATGCTCCTTTTATCAAGTATAGGCAGATGAGCAAAAAAAAGAAAGAATAATAAATAAATAATAGGGGGTGATAAGGGGTAAAAAAAAATGGATAGGTTGAAATATTAGTGGTCAATGAGAGGGAGAGGTAGAGAGTATGCAATGTATGAGTTTTTTCTTTTTTCTTTTTATTTCTTTTTCTGAAGTGATGCAAATGTTCTACAAATGACCATGGTGATGAATACACAACTGTATGATGATATTGTGAGCCACTGATTGTATACGGTCGATGAACTGTATGTGTGTGAACATTTCTCAGTAAAAATATATTTTATTTTTAAATAAGACAACAACAACAAAGAACATGTTTTTTCTGTAGTACATAACAGTTTCAAACCAGCACGTTTTATTTATTATGAAATAAATAGAATAAGCAAATTCACAAAGACAGAAATAGATTAGAGGTTACCAGGATCTGTGGGGCAGAGGAGAATGGGGAATTATTGATTAACAGGCACAGAGTTTCTGTTTTGGGTGATAAAGTTTTGATAATGGATGATGGTGACAGTAACACAACAATGTAAATGTAATTAATCCCACTGAGTTGTACAGTTAAAAATGGTCAGATGGCAAATTCTATGTTCTGTATATGTTACCACAATACATTTTTTTTAAAAAGAAAATAGTGACGCTACTCTCTTGATTCACACAAAGATGCCCCTAGTTTCACCCACCAAGTCTTTTGGACTACTAGTGCAAATGTCACAAGTTTTTTAAAAAACCAATAACTTCTTAATATTTGCATGAAAATTGATTTGACCAAACAGATCACCAAAAAGAGCCTCCAGAAACCCCACACCATGAGAACCATTGATTTAACCTAATAAAAGTTATCGTCACAAAAACCTCAATTATCATACTAAATGGAAAACATTAGAAGCATTCCCTTCAAAACCAAGAAACAAGAAAAAGTTTTCCATTATTACCACTTATTTTCAATTGCTCTAATAGCCAAAGCAATCAGAAAATACCTATGGGCACAGTCATGTGTGAATACATAGGGGAAAAAGACTGGAAAGAAATATAATATAATATTAACAATGGTAACCTTTGGCTGTGGGATTAGAGGTGAATTTTTATTTTCTTCATATTTTTGTGTATTTTCTACAGTTAGCATTTTAACTTTTATAATTTAAAAAAGGATGTTTAAGAATGACAGAAAATTACTTCCACAGACTGAATAACCCCCTCAGGACAAGTTCATTGTACAACTTTAATGTTAACTTGTAGTCTCAACCCACACAATAGTTTGTTTCATAATTATTTATGAGGCATTCTTTGCATTTTAACTTCACTTGTTACATTTCTCATAATCCTGAGGGAAAAAAATGACTCTAACATTAAAGTTTCATTTACAGTAACTGGGTCCACTTTACTACTGCTGAGGGTAAGTAGTTTCATACTCTTACCCTTTTTTATGGAAGGGATGGTGTTCTGAACATTCTAGCTAGTGAGCATTTATAAGGACATTTTAAACTTTTTAAAAATTTTTAAAAATAAATTTTGCCTGAGAGTTAGTGAGAGACAGCTGGAGAGGCCAGTTTGTGAATCCTAGGCCTAATTTATCTAGTTAAAGCCATCTGTGCTCTTGTTCATTCATCCTGCATGCTGTACCCTCCTCTATTATCTGACCTTTGAATGCTGTCATTTTTCATAGATTAATCTTAAATTTTCTTTTCTTCTTTTGCTACCTTCTCTCTATTGGCAATTTCAATTATCCCTGACTTCAAATGTCATCTATGTCCTATGACTCAGATTTATTTCTCCAGCATAGAACTTCTAAGCTTTAAACACTACACCCAACTGACTATTCCACATCACATGGGCATCCCAGGATCAAAGTATACAAACATGACTTATGATCTTCTTCCCCAGACTTTCTCCTCCTCCTGTGTTCATCATCTCAGTAAATGGCACTGCCATCTAGCCACTGTCTCATGATAGAATTCTGGTCGTCATCCCTAATATCTTTCTTACATTCCACATGTATCACATTCCAGTCCCTTTAAGTTTTAACTCATAAATATATTGCAAAATGTTTCTCTTCTCTCTATTGAAACTCCCATAACCTAAATCAAACCACTGTAATCTCTCACCTAGAGTGCTACTGTAGCCTTCTAACTGACCTTTCCATATCCAGTATTGCTCCCCTCTATTCCATTCTGCACACAACCATCCAAAGTAACTTTTCTATAACTGCAGATTTTTTCATTCCACGTGTTGATTGAAATCCTTCAAAAGCCACCTATTACTCTTTGAGTAAAGTCCAAATTTCTTATCATAGCCTGCAAATCCTTTCATGAATGAGGTTTTCTCTACATTTTTACATGATAGCCCCTCTCCTGGAAATGTTTTTCCTCTTTTCCCCTTTATTATAGTTCCATTTAATAACCAAAGTAATTTATGACTTCATGCTTTTTTGAACCAAAAGTAAAAATCAGATTTCCCCCATTCTTTGCCAGTCTAACTCATCCCTTGGGTTTCAGCTCAAATGTGACTTTCTACAGGGGCCTAGATTGTAAGCTTTTATAGCAGACACATTAAGTCCAGAGTGGTATCTATTATTTCTGGATTTTGAGAGACTGTTTTATATATATATATAACCTGATATTTAGAGATAAGAACAAAGCCGATCAGGTTGGTGTTAAAGTAATCCACAACACAGGGCTAAGGAAGACATTGTCTATATTTTAGAACCACACATGAGACCAAAGGAAGAAAAGTTTATTGGTTTGGAACTGAAGTTTTCTGTAGCATATAATCCAACTCAACCTATCTGCATAGCTCATTAATCTGCATAGCTCATTTGAACAACTGAAACACACAAGAGCCCAGAATAAAAAAGAGGTCCTTTAATCCTGTATAGATTAATATAATGCCTGGATACATCCTGGAGTATATTAACCGGATAATCAAAAAGTATTGGCAAAGTCCCTTGAGGAATGGGAGGGAAAATATGGAACTATTAAACCTTCCCATTAGGGAATCCCCTGATACTATGTCAAACTTTAGGGATACCCAAATCAATAGGCCATGCCCTTAATCCTGAGGCTAACTCTTGGGAAGCTTATGTAGGTAGCAGAGAAGCTTAGACTATCTATAGGTATGCCTGAGAATTACTTCTGGAGGACCTCTTTTGTTACTTAGATGTGGCCTCACTCTCTCTATGCCCAACTCTGCAAGTGAAATCATTGTCCTCCCCCCTACATGGGACATTACATCCAGGGGTGAAAGTCTCCCTGGCAGCATAGCGAGATAACTCCAGGGATGAATCTGGCCCTGGCACCATGGGATCAACAATTCCATCCTGAACAAAGGGGGAAAAGAAGTGTAAATAATAAAGTATCAGTGGCAGAGAGAGTTCAAGTAGAGTCGAGAGGCTATGCTGGAGGTTGCTCTTCTGCAAGCTTCAGTTAGAACTTGCTACCTATCATAACCTGGTGTTCTAGTTTGCTAGCTGCTGGAATGCAATATACCAGAAACGGAATGGCTTTTAAAAGGGGAATTTAATTAGTTACTGGTTTACAGATTTAAGGCTGAGAAAATGTCCCAATTAAAACAAGTTTATAGAAATGTTCAATTAAAGGCATCTAGGGAAAGATACCTTGGTTCAAGAAGGCCGAAGAAGTTCAGGGTTTCTCTCTCAAGTGAGAAGGCACATGGCGAATACAGTGTCATCGGCTAGCTTGGTCTCCTGGCTTCCTGTTTTATGAAGCTCCCCGGGAGGCGTTTTCCTTCTTCATCTCCAAAGGTTACTGGCTGGTGGACTCTTTGCTTCATGGTGCTGCAGCATTCTCTGCTCTCTCTGAGTCTCTTTGAATCTCCAAAATATTTCCTCTTTATAGGACTTCAGTAAACCAATCAAGACCCACTCAAACGGTGGAGACGTCATCCCTAATCCAG
The DNA here is from genome assembly GCF_023851605.1 of Tamandua tetradactyla. Classification (NCBI taxonomy): domain Eukaryota; kingdom Metazoa; phylum Chordata; class Mammalia; order Pilosa; family Myrmecophagidae; genus Tamandua; species Tamandua tetradactyla. Next base: position 178,346,520 of record NC_135328.1, read on the forward strand.
TTAAACAACCATTCTTGACTAAATCACATCACCTAGGAGATGATCTTATTACAGTTTTAAAATACAGTATTGAATAGGAAGTATTCTACCTTTAAGAAATGGGATTTATATCAAAACATGGCTTTTCTTAGGGGGCATACTTCCTTTCAAACCAGCACATTCCACCCTCTGGCCCCTAAAAAAGACATGTTTTTCCCATATACAAATACATTAACTTCATAACGATATCAGAAACCTTAAACCTTTCAGTAGCAATACAATGAAGTACAAAATTAGAGACAGTATAAAAGCTCATCAAGTCAGTTACAGGCATGGTCTGTCCTAAGGCAAAATTCTCATCATTTGCTCTGGACCTTTGAAAACTCATAACAAGTTATTTGCTGCCAACACACAAAGGAGGAACATTCATAGGATACACAGACACATTTCCATAGGGAGGAAGGAACACAGGGGTCACCGGACCCATACAGTTTCGAAAACCCTCAGGGCAAAGTCCATTAGATTTCAAAGTCTGAGACTCATTTATCCTCAGGGCTTTAGAAAGTGGCAGTCCCACCCTTTTCAAATGCCTACGCCTGCCTCTCTCTGAATGCAACCTTGGGGGATATTGGGGAGACCACCTTTCTCTCAGCTCCACCCTCTCCAAGCATTAGGGCCGCACCCGGGCTCTCTGCCATCTCCAGGGCACACGTTCAACCCCTCCATGTGGTGGCAGCCAGGCTCTCCCCCAACCCCAAGAAACGTGCTTTACCCTCTCCAAGGCCTGAGGCAGCATGACTCTTCCACTGCAATGAGGTGGAAGGCCCATTCTCTGCCTTTGGGGCAAACTCACCCTCTCCACGGGCTTGGGTGGGTCCACTCTCCTGGCCTGAGGCTTCTTGACTTCAGACCTCAGCCTCCACGGTTTTGCCTCTGAAGTTATTTTTCCTCCAATGTGTCCCTTCTCTGAACCCCTCAGTCCAGACTGGCAGCGGCTCTGTTTATACAGGTCCCACAGCACTCTCGTTGGCTTTCTATGCAGTAGCCTTGGATCATGCCCATCAGACATAAGGAGTTTCCACAAATCTTTCCTGGATAACTCCATGTCTGATCCTGACTTTCTCTGAAATGACTGGCTGGTTCCACATTTGGTTAAATCCACACACAGGGCACTATACTCTGGAGCCTCCCTTTTTGTAGGCCCAGAATTTTCCAGGACCTCAGTTTCTGGTTTCTTTTTACTCAAGAGTTCAGTTCTCAGCTTATCTCTTTCCTTTCACATTTCACTATAAGCTGTGAGGAGAAACCAGGCTGCACTTTCAACACTTAATTTGGAGATCTCTTCTGCTAAATATACAAGTTCATGGCTTTTACAATCTGCCTTCCAGCCAAAGCCATGAGTCAATTTTGCCAGATTATCTGCCATTTTAAAACAAGGCTCACTTTCCTTCCAGTCTACAATAACACGTGCCTCATTTCTGTCTAGGGCCTCATCAGAGGTATCTTTAGAGTCCATATTTCTCCCAACAGTCTCTCCAAAGCATTCTAGGCCTTCTCTATCAAGCTTCTCACAACTCCTCCAGAATCTTCCCCTTATCCAATTAAAAAGCCGTTCCAACATGTTTGGTATTTGCAAACTGCAGCAGTAGCACCCCACTCTCTGGTACCAAAATCTGTTCTAGTTTGCTAGCTGCTGGAATGCAATATACCAGAAACGGAATGGCTTTTAAAAGGGGAATTTAATTAGTTGCTGGTTTACAGATTTAAGGCCGAGAAAATGTCCCAATTAAAACAAGTTTATAGAAATGTTCAATCAAAGGCATCCAGGGAAAGATACCTTGGTTCAAGAAGGCCGATGAAGTTCAGGGTTTCTCTCTCAAGTGAGAAGGCACATGGCGAATACAGTGTCATCGGCTAGCTTGGTCTCCTGGCTTCCTGTTTTATGAAGCTCCCCGGGAGGCGTTTTCCTTCTTCATCTCCAAAGGTTACTGGCTGGTGGACTCTCTGCTTCCTGGTGCTGCAGCATTCTCTGCTCTCTCTGAGTCTCTCTGAATCTCCAAAATATTTCCTCTTTATAGGACTCCAGTAAACCAATCAAGACTCACTCAAATGGGTGGAGACGTCATCCCTAATCCAGTTAAACAACCATTCTTGACTAAATCACATCACCTAGGAGATGATCTCATTACAGTTTCAAAATACAGTATTGAATAGGAAGTATTCTACCTTTAAGAAATGGGATTTATATCAAAACATGGCTTTTTTTAGGGGGCATACTTCCTTTCAAACCAGCACACCTGCCAAACCCCAACCAGGAACATTCCACCAATCCTAAAGAACACCTAGGGCAATATACAAGATTCCACAAGGGTTCCATGTCCTAGTGTAACTTTCCAAAAACCTACAACCTCCAGATGGGTCCCTGGACCAGATAAGTCCTGAAACCTAGAGGGCCCAGCCTCTCCAGAACATCAGATAGTTCCATCTCCCTACCCCATATTATTAACAGCCCTTTCCAACATGAAGAAGTTAGAATGACCATAGCCCAAACACCCCTAAAGCAAGGGACAGAAAGAACAAAGGTGATGATAGAGTTATACAGAGAAGATATGATTTAACAAATGAATATGATTGCTGAATCATTTAATTCACATCTCTTTTAGGCTCCAGTATCTTAGAGCAGCAAGAAGTAAAAACCTAAAATTGTAGAATCATAACCCCTGTCAAACTCTGAAATATGTTCTACAACTAATTGTGCTGTGCTTTGAAATGTATTGCTTTTTTGGATTTGTTATTTTTCACACACACAAAAAGAGAGAAAATCAATTGTAGTGATAAAAAGAAAATTAAGCCTTCTAGCCTCCTATATTTTGGAGCAGCTAGAAGGAAAAATGTGAGAGGATTGTGTGGTGGCCCATGACAAACTCTGGAACTTGTCCTGTAACTTCTTGTTGAGGAGTCCTGTGAAAACTATTGATTTTTTTATTTCTTTGCTTTGCTTATACAATTAAAAAGTTAAAAAAAAAAAAAAGAGATCATTGGGAACGATTGTATCACTAATTAAGTAATGAGCTCTGAAAGCAAAATCAATTCATATCCTGTAGAAATTCGTGGGTTCTGGATGTCAAAAACAAGGGTGCAGTAGCACTCTAATGGGAAACAATGAAAGAAGGAATATAAATAAGAATTACAGAAATAAGAAAGCTGAACAGGAGAAAAAAGAATGAAATAAATGAAGGATAAAGGAAGGAAAGAAGGAGAGCGGGAATGTAGGAATGAAAGAAGATGGAAGGAAGAGAAAGAGAAAGTGATAGAGGGAAATGAATGGAGGCAGTAGAGAGGGAGAGAAGAAGGAATTTGGGAGGAAAAATAATTAAATGTAAGTAAATTGTCACCACAATAAATGCAATAAAAATTTAACCACTCAAAAAAATGTAACTTTCTCAGGGAAGCCTTCCTTGATCCACTTTTCTTTCCATGTAAATATGTATATGTGCAATTATTTGTTTAATGTCCCTCTCCCCAACTAGTCTGTAAGCTCCATGAGGGTAAGGAACTATATCTGCTTTGTATACCACTGTAGATCCATTATTTGACACATAATAGACTCTCAAATAAATTGAGAATAAATGAAAATTTATTCTTTGAAAATCTTCCTTGGAGCTCCTTGCCAATTCATGCTCTCACAAATGACTCTGATTCTCTTATGAGCCTTTGTAGTTTATTACCTAGATATCTCCAGATATTGATGCACTCCCTTTTTTTGCTGCCTCCACCTATGTTGGCATCTCATTTTCTCATCTCTTGGGTCCACTGTTGTGCTGGTTTGAAAGGATGCATGTCCCCTAGAAAAGCCATGTTTTAATCTAAATCCCATTTCATAAAGGCAGAATAATCCCTATTCAATACTGTATGTTTGAAATCGTAATCAGGTCATCTCCCTGGAGATGTGATTTAATCAAGAGTGGTTGTTAAACTGGATTAGGTGACGATATGTCTCCACCCATTTGGGTGGGTCTTGATTAGTTTCTGTAGTCCTATAAAAGAGGAAACATTTTGGGTAATGAGAGATTCAGAGAGGGCAGAGAAGAATGACATAGCCACAGGAAACAGAGAGTGCATCAGCCAACGCTTTGGAGATGAAGAAGGAAAACATCTCCTGGGGAGCTTCATGAAACAGGAAGCCAGGAGAGAAAGCTAGCAGATGACGCCATGCTCACCATGTGCCCTTCCAGCTGAGAGAGAAACTGACTGTGTTCACCATATGCCTTCTCACTTGAGAGAGAAACCCTAAATTTCATCGACATTCTTGAACCAAGGTATCTTCTCTTGGATGCCTTTGATTGGACATTTCTATTGACTTATTCTAATTGGGACTTTTTCTTGACTTTAGAACTATAAACTAGCAACTTATTAAATTCCCCCTTTTAAAAGCCATTTCGTTTCTGGTATATTGCATTATGGCAGCTAGTAAACTAGAACAACTGTAGACCAGCAAATATTGACACAATTTACCTTCCTTTCTTTCCTATCAAATAAATAAACTCTTCTGAAGTTTTGGGTGAAATTTTACTATTAGTAACTATTAAGGCTTTGCCCTATCCTAGCTCTATCCCAATAGTATTCTCTAGTTAGTATACTAGGTATTTATAAACTGTGCCTTATTTCTTCCATAGCTTGTGCCATGGCTACCACTCAGACCCCAAATATTCGTCACTTTGCTCCATCCCCCATCAGAGCCTTGAGGGATGTCACTCCACATTTCCAGGATACTGATTAAGGCCAGACCCTTGGTATACTGGATCCTACTTCTGCTTTTTTCATGCCCTAATTGAACCATTCAAGGTTGGTTAGAACTACTATTTAAGCCATCTCTGCCCTTTGCTCTTGGTGCACCGTTGCTGTCTTTTTCTTACCCCCATTTTTAGCTCCAAGGTACTCAGAAGCCCAGTCCTTGGTTTATACCTGGATTATCTTAGCTCTGTCCCTATGGAGCTATTGGAAAACAGAATATTTAGATTAAGACTCTATGAAATTCATTTTTAACATAAACCTGAAGTAATTATTCTATTTAATAACATTTTAGTATTACTGTACTAGTGATAACCCTTATCTTACTATAGGAGAAATGCATTATTCTGACTAATCCTATATTCTATGTAGTAGAATAGGCCAAAAAGGATGGGATTTATCTATCTCAGACACGGTCCATCTTATATTCAGCTGAATATTAGGGACCTGAAACCAGCTGGTGGCTCATATAGGAAGCTGGCAGCCTCAGGAGTAAGCACCAAAGTTACTCTTATAGTTAAGAGTACAGGCTTTGGACAGAGAGCAACATATCAATCTTGGCTTATATATTCAACTCTATTAAGTTACTCTGTTTAAGCTTTAGTTTCTTCATTATAAAATTAGGATAATAATACCACTGTAGAGCTTTGTTATGAGGATTCTTTGGAATTATTCAACAAATATTTATTGAACACCTACTGTGGACTAAGCACTGTTCTGCATTTTGGTAAACAAAACTTTCTGTCCCCAAAGAGCATACATTCTAGTGCAAATATACAGAAAGTACTCGGCCTCTGTCAAGTAGGAAGCATTCAAAAAATGGTTATTATTAACAAATATTTAACCATTAGGAGTATATTTGTTTTGTTTTACCACTTTCAGGAAGTGTAGGATATAATATTTGTCCACCTGGAGCTTAAATATAGGTGGACAATGAGATCTATATTTGTTTATTCTTATGTATTAACTTAGGCTGAAATGAGCCAGACACTATGAGGTACAAAAATGAATCCTTGTCCTTAAAAAATTCAGTTTAGTTAGGAATATATGAGAAATGCACAATCCTAACAAAACAAAAAGCAGTAGGTCTTTAAGAGAATAATAAAGTGCTATGAAGAGTGTTACTGTCTTCATTTGCTGAGCACATGAGCATAAGATGGAAATATTTTTGTAGGAGGCAATGGGATATATGGCTAACTTGATGAGGGAGGGAAAGAAGAAATTAATTATGCAGTACATGAACTGGGCCCTGTTAGCCTCTCTGTGTACTTATTTTATGGTTTTCATTTCTCACTGTGGCCCTGACTCTAGAGCTGAAGTAATATTGACAATGAGAACTGTTGATATTTGGCCAAAGAACAGATTGGGGTCAGGGAGAGCAAAGTAAAGAGAAAAGCATAAATAAAGTTTTAGGAAATGTGATTGATTTCTAAGAACACTAAATTTCTGTCTGAAGCACAACATAAGTATAAGGAAAACAAAGCAATAAATGAAAGTTAGGGCCCAAGCATAGACGGTCTTAAATACCAAGCCAAGGCATTTATACTTACTTTAGCAGAAATGGTACCGCTCTGAAATCTTTTGAGCAGAGAAATGATATGATCACATCTATGTTTAGAATAAAACATTTGAAGAAAAATAGCATATAGTATATACCATAAACTGGCTTGTGTGTTAATTACTATTTGTGGATTGTGAGCTCTCCTGAGTCCTTGGAGAATAAATTGCACTAAAAAAAAAAAAAAAAAAAGCTTAGCAGAAGAGGAACATTGCTGTGCAGATCTGGATTTCATTAAGCAGGATATAGAAAGATAAGGTGAAAGGTAGACTGACTAAAACATGACATGAATTTCTAACCTATTGCATGACTATACCTAAAGGGTGTTGACTTGTGATCAGCTGTCACTTTGTAGTAGTTAGGTTCAGGTGTCAGCTTGGCCAGATGTTGGTGCCCAGTTGTTCTGTTGCTGTGGACTTAAATCATCAGCATGTGAAATTCATCTATGGCTGATTACATTTGTGATTAGACAAGGGGAGTGCCTTGGGAAGTGCCTTCCACAGTGATTGATACTTTCATTTAATCAGCTGGAAGCTTAAAAGGAAGAGTCAGAAGAGAGAAATGAACCTCAGACCCAGACATTCAGAGATGCAGAAGGGAAATTACCCAGGGAAAGCTGTTTGAACCTGGAAGCCTGGAGAGAAGGCCAGCAGATGTTGCCATGTGCCTTCCCATGTGACAGAGAAACCCAGAGAGAAGGCAGCTTCCTTTCCTCCAAGAAACTGTAAATTTGTAACTAAATAAATCCCCTTTATAAAACCCAGTCCATTTCTGGTATATTGCATTCTGGCAGCCTTGGCAAACTAAAACACACTTGGAGGCAGATTTCTAAAGACTTGTCACAAAACTCTGTCTGTGAGAGAGTAAGAGAGGAAGATTAAGTTTTCATTCCACAAACATTTCCTTAGTGCCTGTCACATTACCAGTACCGTGCTATAGGTAATCCAGCTGTGATCAAGGAGCTGACAGGCTAGTAGGGGAGAGGAATTTGTAAAGACTACAAAATTGTTTTAAAAGTATTGACAAGGTGAGCCCAGTGATATTAAAGATACTTTTTGAGTATAAATTTATAAAATTATATTACCCTGTATGCAACTCTGCCTGTGGTTTAGGAGGCAAATCTCTAGATGTTTAGAAGTATTGAATCCACTGGAGAAACTACGGTTTATAGTGAACTTTAAAAACATAATCTGTTAATGTTTTCAAAGCATACTTTGATTTTAAAATAATACATGTACAGTAATGTGTATTCAAACTCCATAGAAAAAACAAAAAGAAGAAAAAATAAATACCACTCTCCTAGAAAAAAAATAGATCAGTGTTTTCATGTTTGTATATTTACTTCTAGGCTTTTTTACTCTTATGATAGTATTTGTAGCAGGCCTTGGAAGAGGATAACTGAGACCTAAATGAACATGAAGTTATCATTACATATCTTGCATTTTTCTAGGATCACACAGTTGCCACGTCCAGAGCAAAGCAGAATGTTCATCTGTATTTGAATATGCTCCCAAAGTACCCCTCCTGCAGAATGTGTAGCCTGTGAACTCGGGGGATTTTTTCACTGTTCCCATTCCTCACAGGTGCCCCTGATCCCACAGCTGGGGCCAGCATTGATGATGAGAACTGTTGGCATTTGGATGAAGAACAAGTGAAGGAACAAGTGAAGCTCTTTCTCTCCCATGGGGGTTACTATGGCTCTGGAAAGCAACTAAACTCAATGTTTGCCAAGGTAAGAGGTGAAGTATTTTTTTTACTTTCTTAGGTAAACATGGTTCACCATACTTCTGCCTTCATGCATTGTAGCTGGTTCATTTGACCTAGCTGAATGGTAAACCTAGTGGGAGCAGAGATCAGAGCAGACCTGTGCTTTGTGTTTGCTTTGATAGTTGTGTTACTTCTGCTCCACTCTCTAAATGAACTAGCATGGCTTTACTCGGAAGTTTCATAAGGAAGCTACCTTCCCTTTGCTTTGAACCCAAGGCTACCTGCTGAGGTCGTAAAGACTAAAGAAGGCCTCAGTTTCAGCAGTGACTCTAGTCTTTGTGAAATACTATTTTAGTATTTCAGAATTGGGATCTTTCACAACATGCTTTCTTGATACATGCAGAGAACTTGCTTACAGAGCAAGAGTCCTTCTTTCTGGCTCTTTAGATATATTGTGCTCAGATACTTCACCTTTCCTTCCTCCCCTTCTTAAATCCTCCTACTTTTTTTATGTTGTACAGTCACCAACCCCTTGCCCTTTCTTATATGTCAGGTTCGAGAGATGCTACGCATGAGAGATTCTAATGGAGCCAGGATGCTGACACTAATAACTGAGCAGTTTATGGCCGACCCACGACTCACACTCTGGAGACAGCAAGGAACAAGCATGACAGACAAGTGTAGACAGCTCTGGGATGAGCTAGGTAAGTTCTCTTCACTCAGAGAAATGCTACATCCTACCAGTTCGCCCTCTGGCAACAGTTAGTGAACACTTGCCATCATTCATTGCACAGATCTTGCAAAGTGGACTTTAACCCAGCTGGTAGAAGATTTAGGCTCTAGAAAGGCCATCCAAAGTAGTTCTGAATTTACTTTTGTTGCTTTCACAGCTTTGCACTTTGCTATTAACATCAGCATTCTGTTCCAGATGTTACCACATAAAAGACTGCTGAGAGAAGACCTCCTTCCTTATATGGCACTAGCCTGTTTCTCCAAATACTTACCATCCTCACTTTTGTCGTTTTCCCTGTGTCTGTTCTACTCTGTCACTCCTAGCCAGGCCTCTTAGACATATGGCAGTTTCCAAGATTGGGCCTTCAACTCAAACTCTTTCTCTATGTTTCTTTAAGAACTTTTTAAAATTATTATTTAATGTCATGGACTCAGAGTTTTTCTCTGCAGTGACAACTTTGAAATCTCAACCTAAACTTCTTTCCACTTGTCTGATCTCCAGTCAGCTTCCCATTGAACCCTTCCACTGAAACATCACCTGATTACCTCAAGCTTGAGAGATTCAAATAAATAACTCAGATCTTCCCCTATAAAAAAGGTTCCCCTGACTCTGACTTTGGAACCACCATTTTTTATCTCATTTTTCCTTGTCAAGGACTCATTTTTCTGATTCTCTACATCCAGTCACCAATTTTATTTGATTTCTCAGCCTTCAAAGTACAATTTAGTATCTCCAGTTTTTTCCCCATGGCCACTGGTCTGATTGAAGGTCTTGTCATTTTTACATTAGATTAGAACTGTGGCTAACTGAATGACTTCTCTATTCTAGGTTCTTCCCTTCAGGGGCAGTCCTCTTTGGTCATCATTCTCTGTGTTATTCCCTTGCTCTAAGACCAGTTTTGCAATGCTGATACTCAGTTCTGCCCCCTGTTTTCAGAATCTTCCATGCCCTGCATTCACCATCCAACCATGACACCGTTTTTGGGTAACACTGTAAAAGTTCAAATATGCATCCTCTTCCATATTGCCCCAACCTCAGAAAACAACAACAAATTTTAGTTGGAGGGAATTAACCTCCCCTAGATCTTTGGCAGTTCCTTATATCCTTTGGCAGTTCCTGACTCCTTTTGCTTAACTTTTCATACAAAATAGCACAAGGAAAAACTGCATCTTGGGATTTTAGTGAGTTCTCCAGATCTAAAGCCCCTGAAGTATGTTTTATAGGTTTAGGGTTGAAAACTTTGGTGGGAGAGTTTAGTGACTTCAGGGTACTTGGTTATTATGGAGCTGGTAAGCCTGGGTTTTTGGTTTAGGTTCTGAGGCTTTTCATATCACCTGAGACAGTAATGGCTTTGGAACTGTTATTAAAAATGAATAGCTACATTATTGAATTGTTTTGTGCCAGTCCCTATGTTAAAAATTATACTCAGAGTCCCTGTGTTAAAGATTGTATTCACATTATTTCATTTAATTCTCATAACAACCCTATGAGGTAACTGTTTTTATTGCAAAGAAACAGAGATAGCTCTGGTTACTTTGGATATGGAATAAAATAAACAGTTATAGAAAACTATCTAATATACATTCACACCTTCTGAAGTACAGGAACATTGTACTATTAATTTTTAGCTACCAGTTCAACCTGTTGCAACCAGAGTTACATGATCACATGACACAATCCATGGCAACTTGGGAACTGCTTCAAGATGTTTTCCTCCGAAGGGATTATGGGCATGGACTCTGTGCTGGTTTGAAAGGAAGTATGCCCCCTAGAAAAGCCATGTTTTAATCAAAACCCCATTTCATAAAGGTAGAATAATCCCTATTCAATACTGTATGTTTGAAACTGTAATCAGATCATCTCCCTGGATGATGTGATTTAGTCAAGAGTGGTTGTTAAACTGGATTAGGTGACGACATGTTTCCACCCATTTGGGTGGGTCTTGATTGGTTTATTGGAGTCCTATAAAAGAGGAAACATTTTGGAGAAAGAAAGAAATTCAGAGAGAGCAGAGCAGAACGACATAACCACAAGAAGCAGAGTCCACCAGCCAGCGACCTTTGGAGATAAAGAAGGCAAATGTCTCCCGGGGAGCTTCATGAAACAGGAAGCCAGGAGAAGAAGCTAGCAGATGGATGCCCTGTTTGCCATGTGCCCCTCCAGATGAGAGAGGAACCCTGACCATGTTCACCATGTGCCTTTCTAGTTGAGAGAGAAACTCTGACTGTGTACACCACATGCCTTCTTACTTGAGAGGGAAACCCTGAACTTCATCGGCCTTCTGGAACCGAGGTATCTTTCCCTAGATGCCTTAGAGGGGACATTTCTACAGATTTGCTTTAATTGGGACATTTTCTCGGCCTTAGAACTATAAACTAGCAACTAATTAAATTCCCCTTTTTAAAAGCCATTCCATTTCTGGTATATTGCATTCCAGCAGCTAACAAACTAGAACAGACTCCCTTTTGGGGTAAGATATTAATATCCCATGTTTTAGATGATAAAACTGAGCTCATAAAAGTTAAATTTTTTTGTTCAAAGTCGCATGTTAGTCAGTGGTGGCTCTAACCTGGAATCCTTATCTGTCCAACTCAAAAAGCAGCATTCTCTGCAACATCTCCCTCAATTCCATATTGTTTCATACTTTTCTTTCCAAGTTCTTGCTTCTTAAGAATTTGAAATTAACCTCCTTGAGATAATCAATTTCATCTGAGGCCTGAATCTCTTGGAATCATTTTTGTGCCAGTTACAGGATTGTACTGTAGATCTGGGATTGGCTTTTGGGAAAAAGTAGGTGAGGAGCTGGATAAGAGCCTGACTGCTCACTAGCTCTTCATTGGAATTCTTTAGTGAGAAAAAGGTAATGGCTGCTGTGCTAGTTACCTGGGTGTTTTCCACTAGGCCTAGGCTGGGGGGAACATGTAGAATTGTACAGGCTGATTTACACATGAAGGCCCTGTATCCTTCATGTGAGATGCTTTCATCATATATCTGCCATTCCTTAACTGTCCATTCGTATTTAAGAGTATGGCACTAGAAAACTAAAAGAGAGCCCTATGTGTATATAAATAGGCCTTGACAACTAGTTATCCTACTGAGGATGATCTAACTGGTTTCTTTCATTGAGGAATCCCAATATCAGTATCTGCAGTATTTTTTTCACTTGAATTTATCAGTTTCCCGGATATCTTGTCTATAAAGTTATAATCCTATCATATCAGTCTTAGAACCAAGGAGAGAAAGAGGACCAGGTGAGTCCATTTGTTCAATATGTATGCCTTAGTTTTCAGTGTGGAAACCCCACCCTCAGCTGTACTTAGTGTCCCCAACTAAACAGCTTCTCTAAATCAACTTTTCCAGCAGATAAAACTATTTCTATCCCTTTACTTTCATTTTAGTGAGGTTTTAGGAAGGGGTGGCGATAAACATGTCTGTTTAGTTAGCCATCTTTAACCAGAAGTTAAAGGCCAAACTCAAATATCATTTCCTTTCTATTACTTTCCCTGACCCCACATGCAGGATTAGTTGCTTCATAATATATGTTCCCATGGGACTTTATATATGTTTATTATAGCATTCACCATGCTTTGATGTAATTATTTATTTGGGTGACTCTTCCCTATCATCCCTTTGGGAGTCATCATTGTAATTATTACAGAGTATAGTTCCTGTTTCATAGTTCATTTTAAAAATTAAATTGAATTGAACCAACAGAAATGGATTTTCATCATTTCAGTTAGTAGACAAATTCAGTCTAGGGCAATGTTTAATATGTTCCTATTTGCCTTCAAGAGGCTTTAAAATAGTGTCTAAATATACTTCCATCCAAGGATTAGCTCCATCCCAAGGGAGTTTAATTTAAGAGGCTCTGCAGCCAGGCATATTGCTAACGTGGAATTGTGAATGTATCTGGCTCATCCACACAGCCAGCCTTGAAAAGAAGAAGCAGGTGTACTTGAAAGGGAAGGTGATATAGTAAAATGAACAGTACTCCCTTGATTATATGGAATATGTGTTATTCTGCTACACGAAATCAAAGAACTTGATGGTTTAAAGGCATCAGAAGTTGATCAACAGTTTCAAAATCCAAGTTCAAATAAACCATTTTCCCTAGAAAAGGGAAGGGTAAGGGAAATACTAAACTTCTGTTATGTGCCAGGTAATATACTAGGCCCTTTACAAATATTATTTTATTTAAAGGACATTATTAAGCCCTACATAGTAGGTGCTTTTATTATCTTGGTTTTATAGCTGAGGGATTTGAAAATCAAAAAGTCTTAGGTCAACTAGCCCCCAAAAAGTGAAACCTTTCCTAACTACCTCCCTTCTAACTTCTTACCTTGTACTAAATGCCCTTCATCTAGGCTGCTATTTTACCCTGAACATATCTTTCTCTTAACACTTATTGTATTTAAATGGCATTATGTTTATTTATCTTTCTCCCTGAAAAGACAGACAGGCTCTTGGACAAAGGAGGCTCTCAGTAAACGTTTATTTATTGGACTGCTGGCTTGAGCTAAGAATTCAAGCCCAAATCTATCTTGCTCATCAGCACAGGCACAAAGATCCAGATATCAAGATTGTTACTCTACTTTAAGGAAGCTTGAAGAAGGAAAAATAATTTAGTTCTAAAAGCCCTAACAGACCTAGTTTTTAAAATTGAAAAAAAAAACTGTTGTTTTGGGGCATAACCCAAATACCCCTAAAGAGTATGAGAAAGATCAAAGGTGGTAGTGGAGTTATACAGAGAAGGTAGGGTTTAACAAGTGAGTATGATTGCTGAATCATTATACTGATATTTCTTTTAGTCTCTGGTATCTTAGAGCAGCTAGAAGCAAAAACCTAAAATTGTGGAACTATAACCCATACTAAATGCTGAAATCTGTTCTGCAACTAATTGTTGTGCTGTACTTTTGAAATTTATTGCTTTTTTTGGTATATATGCTATTTTTCACACAAAAAAGAAAAAAGCCGATTGTGATGATAAAAAATATTTATATTCCTTCTAGTCTCCAATGTTATGGAGCAGCTAGAAGGAAAAATCTGAGATGATGGAATGGTACCCCATCACAAACTCTGCAGTCTGTCCTGTAACTACTTGTTGAAGAGTGCTTTGAAAATTATTACTTTTTTCTTTCTTTGCTTTGTATATATATTATACAATTTTTTAAAAAATTCAAAAAAAAAGCTGTTGGTTTGCAAACTTTCCCTAACACCTAAAAATAGAAGAAAAGAGTAAACTGAAACATTAACGCTTACACATTCATCAGAAAAGATATTTTTTTTAAAATGTGGGTCGGCACAGCTGGGACCCGTGGAGCATCTAATTCTGTCCTCGTAGTGCCTTTCGTGGCTCTAGGCGTGCAGGTCCGCCACTAGGTGTCCCGCGTGCTGCTGTTGCTTCTCCTGCAACCATCGTCCACTGCCACCCGAGCATGCCCAAAAGTCTCTTGGGAGGCTTTTGACAGCCACAGACACGAGCTTCCCAAGGAGCTCTTTTCTGCTGCTCCAGTTTTTGGTCATGGGGATCCACGAAAATGACACAGAACCTGTCAAGTCGCTGCTGGTGAAGATGTAGCTGCTGTTGAGTGCTGAGCAGAAACACCTCCTTCACCTTGTTCTGCAAGAAACCATCACCCCCTCTGGACAGGGGATCTGATTAATCACATTAACCAAATGACTTTTTTCCTGTCATCAAACCTCCTGCATGTTCCTTTGCATTTGGGGGCAAAGTAAAAGACATTTATTCTCATTCTATGTTTATATTAGTCCTGTTAATCACCATAGAATAAGGGTGTGTATCCCAATTGCTTATTTCCAAAATAGCAGAAGAAAAATATATTTTTTTAATAAGCATGGAATGGAGGTAGAGGACATGGCTCTCTTCCGAAAACCTTGAAGTATAAAAATGAGAATCCCTTTTATCCAGTTCCTCTTCATTCTCCACCCAGCTCACCCCTGTCCATCTTTGTTTTATAATGGATATTTTATTTTGCATATCTCTGTTTAAAAACTTAAGCTATATGGTTTAATAGTGACTCCGACTCCTTAGTGTATGTATTTTTTTTTTTTTTTTACATGGGCAGGCACCGGGAAATCGAACCCCCGTCCTCTGGCATGGCAGGCGAGCATTCGTGCCTGCTGAACCACCATGGCCCACCCTGTATTTTTATGTCTTTGTGATCACCAGGTTTCTCCTTTGTTTTATCATCCCCCTTATATGTGTTCATAGAAATAATTTTATTCCTTACAACTTTGTTGCTGTTACAACCCTAAATCCATCATAAAATTATTCTTATACTCTTGTGGTTTAGATTTGTCTTATCTATAAAATGTGAATATATTTATGGACTTTTCAGAAGGCTAAAAGCAGAACCAGATAGCTGTGTTTCAGCTCCAAGATGTTTTCATTTAAAGTTTACAGTCTACTTAGTATGTATGCTGTACCAGGCAAAGAATCTACAGAGATAAAGATATAGTACTATAGTACTAATGCAGTTGTGTATATTTGTTTTGGAATTCACAGTGCTGGTTTTATTCTCATAGCTATATGCAATCTAGGTGACATATATTTGTAATAGAGATATCTGCAGTTTTTATTTAGTTCAAATGTGTAAAATCATAGGGTGACTCTTTGGTTACGTGTGATTAGGCAAAGCTTTATCCTTGTTCACCTAAACTAAAATGGCTTCCCATTTTAAAACACTAAATTTCCAAGGATTTTTGGGGGCCAAATTTAGCTGTTTGTATATTTTTTACAATTTTGAGAGCGATTTTAACTACTCAAAATAAACCTCATTCTCAAACATTCTGCTCAAAGATAATGCATCCTTTCGGCTGAAGTTGTATATAACTTCTGAAGTTGTATATAACTGAGATTTAAGGACCCACTTTCGAAGTGGTAGATTTTTTTTGTTTTGCTTGCTTTTTGCTGGGTGGGGATGGGAAATTGGGAAGTGGCAAGTAGGTTGTCACCATGAGTTAAGTGCCTCAGAATGAGTGAGATTTGGAGGATGGGGGGATTCTTTTCTATTTCCTCCAACAGTGTGGAATTAGTTGGTAAGGAAAACAGGAGAGAGCCTTTTGAAACAGACCTAGTCACCATTCCTCTCATTTGGCTGACAGGAAGGGGAGTATTAACCCTAAAAGCCTAGTCCAACTTATTGCAAAAGTAAGGGTGCATGCTCCTTTTGCTCTTTGGCTTCTTCTGGTACTACCCATGCTGAAGGTCTGGCTGGCTGTACTACTCTATTTTGACAAGAATCCTTAGCATTTATGCAGTGTGACTGGTGATAAAGTTGGGTTTAAGGAAAATCCTACTTAGGCCTTTCATCTAAACTCCTTGTGGCAGGGAGGTGGGGAAAGGGATTCCCAGAAATCCCGGTGTTGGGTATACAAACATACTCTAGGAAACAGTAAAGCTCCTTGTTTTCCATTTGCCATTGGCTCATTTATGTATGTCCCTCAGAAACTTAATGGTAGGCATAGTTAGGTTAAGACCAAATTCCAGCATTTCTGAGTTATCTTGCTATATATCACTTTAATATCAAAGTTGACACCACTTTCTAAAATAGCCAAAGAAATATTTTAAAGGACATTATTAGTCTGCTTATTACCTTGAAAACGAGAGGGAAAGATCCTTATCACGTAAATGTGTACTGACAATTTGAAATTACATTCAAAATATTGTAAACTATTGAAAATGGTGGCAGTGAATCAGTGATCCTTAAAGGGGATGGGATTCCCTTTCCCCCCATTAAGAATACTCATATAATGAGAATTATTGCTTATGAAAAAATACTTTATATGTGAATGGTACAGAAATATAAAAATGTTTGAGAACCACTACAGCAGAGGAAGATGATTAAGATGAAATTAGTAAATTAGGAAAGTTCTGGAATTGAAGGATACTGGTACCTATGGATTAATTTTAACTCTCTAGGCATCTCTACTGCTATTAGGCCAAAGATTCACAAACTTTCTATAAAGGGCCAGATAAAAATAACTGAGCCTTTGGTACCCAGATACAGTTTCTATCGCATGTTCTTAGTACCACTATCAAAATGTAAAAGTCGTTCTTAATTGTACAAAAACAGACTGCAAAACAGATTTGTGAGCTGTAGTTTTTCCACACATGGACTAGACCGTAGAGCATAGTAGTTATTTAGTAAATGTTTGTTAAATAAATAGACCTCATGGAAATTATAATAGTGAAATATTTTTGCTTATTGAACAAAAAAGATTGAATTTAAATGAGCTAGACATTCAACCCCAGATAACAGACAAAAGAACAAAATTAAATGAAAATTTAAAAGTTCTTAAAAGAAATTAATGCATTAGGAAACAGCTTTTTCAAAACTTTTATTTTAAAATTAAGAGTTGGTCTCTCTCAGCCAACACAGCAAGCAGACTCACTGCCCTCCCCTTCTCTACATGAGACATGACTCCCAGGGGTGTGGACCTTCCTGGCAACGTGGGACAGAAATCCTAGAATGAGGTGGAACTCAGCATCAAGGGATTGAGAAAATCTTCTCAACCAAAAGGGAGAAGAGCAAAATGAGACAAAATAAAGTGTCAGTGGCTGAGAAATTCCAAGCAGAGTCGAGAGGTTATCCTGGTGATATAAATATCACCTGTTTAGTTAAGGTGTAATTGAGAGGCTGGAGGGAACTGCCTGAAAATGTAGAGCTGTGCTCTGGTGGCCATGTTTCTTGAAGATAATTGTATGATAATGGCTGTCACAGTGTGACTGTGTGATTGTGAGAGCCTTGTGTCTGATGCTCCTTTTGTCTACCTTATCAATGGACAAGTAAAACATATGGATTAAAAATAAATAATAGGGGGAACAAATGTTAAAATAAATTAAGTAGATTGAAATGCCGATGATTGGTGAAGCGGAAGGGTAAGAAGTATCGTATGTATGAATTTCTTTTCTGTTTTCTTTTTGCTTTTTCTGAATTGATGCAGATGTTCTAAGAAATGATCATGATGATGAATATACAACTATGTGATGATAGTGTGTTATTGATTATATAACAAGAACAGAATGATCATATATAGGAATGTTTGTGTTTGTATGTGGTTATGTATCATAAATAAAAAATTAATTAATTAAAAATAAATAAATAAATAAAAATTAAGAGCTGATTATTTGAAAAATACAATAGAATAATAACAACAAAAAAAATGTAGGTTGATTTATTTTCCAGGTGCCTTATGGGTGTGCATCATTTTAAATCCACACTGCAAACTGGAGGAAAAATCCTGTTGGCTGCAGCAACTACACAGCTGGAATGACCTGGACATCTGTCCCCTGGAGGATGGGAACTATGGACATGAGCTGCCCAACATCACCAATGCACTTCCCCAGAATGTCAGTCACAGACCAGGTGAGCCAGGTGTCCTTTCACACCCTTTGTGCTGGGAACTGCAAAAGACGGGAGGGTAAAGCCCTGGAACATTTGTGTCTGGACATCCTTTTTTGCTGTTAAAATCATCATCCTGAATGAAAAAAAGCTTGTCCTCTTGTTCATCTTGAATGCCAAAACTTAAATAAGGGTAAGCCTTTATCTTTAACATTTCCACTGATAGAGTGTCCTTATCATGCCCATCATAAAGGCGTAGAGCCCTAGTTCTAGTTTTCTAGCTGCCAGAATGCAATATACCAGAAACAGAATGGCCTTTAAAAGGAGAATTTAATAAATTGCCAGTTTACAGTTCTAAGGCCTAGAAAATGTCCCAATTAAAACAAGTCTATAGAAACATCCAATCAAAGGCATCCATCCAGGGAAAGGTACCTTGATTCAAGAAGGCTGATGAAGTTCGGGGTTTCTCTCTCAAGTGGAAGGGCATATGGCAAACACAGTCCAAGTTTCTCTCTCATCTGGAAAGGCACATGGTGAGCACAGTCAGGGTTCCTCTTTCATCTGGAAGGGCACATGGCGAACACGGCGTCATCTACTAGCTTCTTCTCCTGGCTTCCTGTTTCATGATGCTCCCCAGGAGGCATTTTCCTTCTTCATCTCCAAAGGCTGATGGACTCTGCTTCTCATGGCTATATTGTTCTGCTTTGCACTCTCTGAATCTCCTTCATTCTCCCAAATGTTTCCTCTTTTACAGGACTTCAGAAACTAATCAAGACCCACCCGAATGGGTGGAGACATGTCATCACCTAATCCAGTGTAACAACCACTCTCGATTACATCACATCTCCAGGGAGATTATCTAATTACAGTCTCAAACATACAGCATTGAATAGGGATTAGAAGAAATGGCTGCCTTTACAAAATGGGGTTAGGATTAAAACATGGCTTTTTTAGGGTACATACATCATTTCAAACCAGTACAGCCCTCTACATAAATCCTCTCTAACCTTCAAGTTATTCATATCTAATGGTTTTAGTTTAGAAGTTTTACCTCAAGGAAGGAGGTAAAACAGAGGACCTGTAAAAAGCAGCTTTAAAGAGTATCCAGAGAGAGGATTGTGGGAAGATGGCAGAGTAGAGAACTCCAGGAATCAATCCCTGTACCAAAGCACTATTGAACTGACAGAAACTGTCTCAATCAATTATTTTTTCTTTTTTTGTTACTGTTTTTTAACTATAGAAGTTGTAAGATTTACAGAAAAAAATCATACATAAAATACAGAGTTCCCATATATCATCAATATTGTCAACACTTTGCATTAGTGTGCTACATTTGTTTACAAATTCTTTTTTTTTCTTCATACACATATATTCCATACATGGTGTACAATCAGTGGCTCACAATATCATTACATATTTGTGTATGCATCACCATGATCATTTTTTAGAACATGGCATCACTCCAGAAAAAGAAACAAAAAGGAAAACAAAAAACCTCAAATGTACCACATCCCTTACACCTCCCTCTCATTGACCACTAGTGTTTCCATCTACCTAATTTATTTTACCTTTTGACCCTCTATTATTTATTTTTATTCATACTTCTTTTACTCATCTGTCCATACCCTGGATAAAAGGAGAAACAGACACAAGGTTTTCACAATCAATTATTTTTTCACTCTGGAGCCTAGTGAAATACTGTGCGGCATCCAGGGAAGAGCTGGAGGAAGGAACTGGTAAATTGTGGTAAATACCAGTGTATTTCACCCTCCATGCTGGAGCTACCATCCCTCATCCCCCAAACATTTAGCAGACAGCAGAGGGGACTACAAATAGGCTCCTGGTCTGATCCCCAATCACTTGCTTTTGATCAGCTACTTCAGATCACTGGAGGGGCCAGATCTGATGGTGGCCATTGTTCTAATATGTGGACCCTAGAGAAAGTAGCAGAGGAGTCTTAAATAAACAGTATCTTTTCTCAGTATCTTTTTCAGTATCTTTTTTCAGTATCTTTTTCTCTCTTTTCTTTTTCCATTACACATTTGGAAGCAGAAAGAATTTGAAAAGGGCACAAATTGATGGTGCCAGTCCTCAACAACAACAAAAACCTAGCAATCCTAAGAGAACTGGGAGAGCCAGAATTCCAGAGTAATAGCCATGTACTATTCACAATGTCCAGTTCTCAACAAAAAAATTACAAGATTCACTTGTAAGAAGGAATGAAGGCCTGATGCATGTGACAACATGGATGGACCTTGAGGGCATTATGTTGAGTAAAATAAGACAGGCACAAAAGGACAAATACTGTATAGTCTCACTAATATGAACTAATGAGTAAACTCTTGGAATTAAATTCTAGAGTAGAGGTTACCAGAAGATGGAATGAGGTAGAGAATGGGGAGCTGATTCTTAATTTGCACAGAATTTTTAATAAGGTTGATTATAAATGTTTGGAAATGAATAGAGGTGATGGTGGCACATTACTGTAAGTATAATTAACATTTCTGAATTATGGGTGTAATTATGGGTGAAAGGGGAAGTTTAGGATTGTGTGTGTCACTAGAAGGAAAGCTAGAAGATAATATGTGGGACTGTATAACATAGTGAACCCTGTTATATAGGGACAATGACTGTGGTTAAGTGCACAAATATAAGAATGTTCTCATATGATCTAGAACAAATCTATGTCACTGGTGCAAGGTGTTAATAATAGGGTGGTATATGGGAAAATACAACTAATGCAAATATGAACTATAGTTAATAGTAGTATTGTAATATTCTTTCATCGATTGTAACAAAGGCACTATAACAATGCTAAGTGTCAATAATAGGGTGGTATAAAGGGTATGGGGTTATTCTTTTTGGACTAATGAGTGTTCTCGAATTTATTGTGGTAATGAAAACACAGCTCTATAATTATACTGAGAGCCATTGATTGTACATTTTGGATGGATTATATGGTGTATGAATAAAATTTTTATTAAAGAACACTGAGAAAACAGGAAATATGGCTTGTTCAGAGAAAAAAAGATTTTACTAGAAACTAAACCTGAGGAAGCTTATACATTGGAACTTTTAGTCAAAGACTTTAACATAATTGCCTTAAATATGTTCAGTGAGCTAACGGAGTTCATATACAAATAACTAAAGGAAATTAGGAAAACATTTTCTGAACAAAACAAATAGAAATTAGAAAAAAAGAATAAACAGAAATTTTAGTAAAGTACAATAATTGAAAAAACTCATTACATGGATTCAACAGCATATTTGACAAGACAATTGAAATTACCCAGTGTGAGGAGCAGAAAGAACATGAAATGAATAAAAATGAACACAATACTGAAGGACCTGTGGAACACCATCAAGTGTATCCACACACACATCAATGGAATCCCAGAAGGACAAAAGAGAAAAAAGAGGGCAGAAAATGTGTTTAAAGAAATAATATCCCCAAACTTCCCAAATCTTATTAAAGACATGAATGTACACATCCAGGAAGCTCAACAAACTCTGAGCAGGATAGACTCTAAGAGATTTAGAGTGAAGTTGTCGACATCCAAAACAAAGAGAAGATTTTGAAAGCAACAAAAGAGAAGTGACTTGTAACATACAAAAGACCTCAATAAGATTAATAGTGGATTTCTCCACAGAAACAATGGAAGCCAGGAGACAGTGGGATGGCATATTCAAAGTCCTTAAAGAAAAATCAACCAAGAATTCTATAGCTGGCAAAATTATCTTTCAAAAATGGGGGAGAGAATTCAGGTGAGATGGAAGAATAGGATAAGTCGAGTTCACCCCTGCTCCAAGGAACAGTTGGAGAAGTGACAGGAAGGCAACTGGGACAGTGATTCCAGGGTGTAAGTGGCCTGGGAGGGTCTTCTATACCACATAGGGAGGCCCTGGTTGCAAAAGCTGAAGAATTGAGATGCAGAGAATTGGAGACCACCCAGCTAGTGCAAGCAGCCTAACATTCTCCTTTCTAAACAGGAGCCCTGAACCCTGAGGAGTGCACAGATAGGGAGACAGGGACAAGGAAGTAAGCCAAGCCTCATTCCTTGAATGCACTACCTCACGTGCGCTGTCCCCACCAGTGACCCGGACTCACCCCCCAACACCCCATGCACCTGAACCCGCCACTGTGCTCCAAGTACTCCCACCCCAAACCTCTCCCTGTGCATCTCCACCCCGCATCCCACACATATGCATACACATGCCCCTGTCTGATCCACCTCTCCTGCACAAGCTCACATTCTTGCCCTACCCCTCCCAAGACCTTCACACCCACACCCAGCCCCTTGACCCCTACTTCTTCCTCTCTGCCTCCTGCAGGCAGTCGCCTCTGCATCCTGGCTGCAGGCACTCACCTTCATGCCTGGGCCACAACTGCCCCTAGCCCATAAAGTTGCGCAACCCTGCCTCATACCCCCACACACAAGCTCTGCGCACATGTACATCAGCGTCCAGCCCCCCCCCCCCCAGATTCACGGATCTGCACCACATGCCTCTACCACATCTCCCCAGCTCTGAGCAAGCACTGACCTGCACATCCAGGCCACACCCACCACAAGCCCATGTAGGCACTGCCCCACCCCACTGCCCCTGAGCTCTGTCCATGCACATACCAGGGCCCAGCCCCCAGGCCCATCCACATGCACACACACATCCTTCCTACACATCCATGCACTGACCTCTTGGCTCCTGCACCCCCCACCCCCTGCCCTGCACATGTGCACAACCTTGCCCCACCCCCCACCACAAACACCCTGCTGGAACACCTGGCAGGTGCACACAAGCACATCTGGGCCATGTAGCCCCCAACCTGTACACAAGTGCACCCCTGATCCAGCCCCACCCCTGCACCTGCACAGCCACACCAGCGCTCCACCCACCCAACATCACCTGTCCCAGACCCATATTCTGCAATCCCACAACCTGTGTGTGCCTCACCCCTAAACACTTATGCATCTGCATCCCATCCGCCTGGACAACTTCTCATGTGCAAGGATAAACCTGCACCCTGCCCTCTCTGTGCCCCAACCTCTGTGCACCATACCCCACACCCTGATACCCATGACCCCCATGCTCCATGCACCCACCCACATCATGCCTGCACACCAATCTCCGTGCATCTGCACAGCCCCCTCCATCCACCTCCTGCTGTGCTCTACCTCTGTGTCCCTCATGCTGCACCCTGCTCCTGTGAACCAAGGCCTGCCTGAGCTGCACCCCGCCCCCACAGCCCTGCACTGCTTCTCCACATGCCTACACTCTGCACCTCAAACACAGAGGCACCAATGTAGCATCCTTGACCTGTGCCTATAGCTGTGCTGCAGCCTATCACCTCACTGTTGTGCCGCACTCCACACCCTGCATCCTTCTCACACCCATCCTGCAAATACAAAGTTTTAGACTACTGAAGGAAATCAACTTCCGAAGTAACCCTATCAAGATATTTACATCTCTAAGGCAACAGAAGATCGCTAAGCAGATGAAGATACAGACAGATATAGCCCAGCCTAATGACCAAATTAAAACACTGGAGAAGATACAAACTTTGGAACAACTAATCAAAGCTGTTCATATAATTCTACTAAATAAAATCAATGGGTTGGCTAATGACATAAAGAAGTTCAAGAATACATTAGAAGAACATAAAGAGGAATTTGAAAGAATAAATAGAAAAATACCAGATATCACAGAAATTAAAGAAGCTATAGACAAAATAAAAACTATGCTATAGACACGCAACAGCAGATTTGAAGAGGCAGAAGAAAGAATAAATGAACTAGAGGACAGGACAACTGATCTCAAACAGACAAAAGAGCAAATGGCAAAAAAGATGGAAAAGTGTGAATTGGATCTAGGGAAATGATGGACAAAATAAAGCACACAAATATAATAATCACCGGTGTCCCAGAAGGAGAAGAGTAAAGGGCTAGGAAGATTAGTTGAGTGTATAATTAGGGGAAAACTACCTAACCCTTATAAAAGACATAAATATGCAGATCAAAGAATCCCAACAAACTCCAAATAGAATAAATCCAAATAGGCTGTATTAGTTAGGATTCTCTAGAGAAACAGAATCAACAGGAAATATTCATAAATATAAAATGTATAAAAGTGTCTGGGAACGTAGAGTCTAAAATCTATAGGGAATTCCCTGATGGTAAGGTTTAATAGCTCCATATTCTTTCATCCATCCCTCAGGGGACTTTGCCAATACTTTTTGATTATCTGCTTAATATACTAAAGAATGTGTCCAGGCATTACAATAATCTGTACAGGATTAAGGGGCCTCTTTCTTATTCTGTGCTCCCTGTGTTTCAGTTGTTCAAATGAGTTATACAGATAGGTTAAATTAGATCATACACTACAGAAAATTTCAGTTCCAGGCTAAATAATCCTTTCTTCCTTTGGTCTCAAAGAGTATGTGTAGTTCTAAAATATATTCCTTACCCCTATGTTCTGAATTAATTTAACCCCAACCTGTTTGGCTTCATTCTTATCTCTAAATATCAGGTTTTATATATAAAACAGCCTCTCAAAATCCAAATAATAATCACAATAATTAATGTGTCTGCTCTAAAAGCTTACAATCTCGGCCCCTGGTTTCTAAGTATTTTCTAAAGGCAACTATACCATTCTTGTTCTTTTGTTTCTGGCTTATTTTGTGTCACCAAATGTCCCACATGTTCATTCACACTGTTACATGCCTCACAGCTTTTTGCAGCAGTACAGCCTTTGTTCATAAGTATACACAATCATTCGCCAATCTACTTCTCCTTCAGTGCATCCTTCAACCACCTGCATTCATCGGGCATCATGAATAGGACCCAAAGTCTACAGTCCATTAACGTTCTCAATTTTAAATAATTTCATTGTTCCTAAGAGAAAGAAAGCCAATAAATACACCCTCACCAACAGGAAATCTCAACCTTCTCTTAACTCTTGTCCCTCCCCCATTATTTACCTCTGCTGTTGCTGTGGAAGTACTTATGGTTTCCCTTTGAACATAGCTCATAGCATGTAATAGCAGGTTTCCCCCTGTACCCTAGATTTAAACACTCTTTATACAAGAATCATATCTTTGAAGAGATTTTTACAAGAACTAATTCATGTTTCTATTGTTGATCAGTGAGACACATAGTTCTATACAACCCTTTTCAATTCTGTTCATGTTCAATATGGTAATATTACTTATAGACCCACTAGAACCACCTTTACTCCTGTCTATTCCCTTACATTGGAGTTCAACCTCATTACCTAACGTTTCAACCATCCCTAGCTTCTGTGTATCTCTAAGTCCTATATATTTTGTATTATAAGCTTATGCTTATACCTTTATTTTGGTCATAAAAATGGAATCATCCAGCATATATCCTTTTATGTGTGGCTAATTTCACTCAGCGTTATGTCCTCAAGTCTCATCCATCTTGTCTTATGCTTCAGGACATCATTTTGCCTTTCTGCTGCACAATATTATATCGTATGTATATACTGCATTTTGTTAATCTACTCCTCTGTTGATGGGCATTTGTTTTGTTTCCATCTTTTGGTGATTGTGAATAATGCTGCTATGAACATTGGTGTGCAAATGTCTGTTTGTGTCATTGCTTTCAGCTCTTCTGGGTATATACTGAGTAGTGCTATTGCATAGAGCAGCTCGATATTTAGTTTCCTAAGGAACCGCCAAGCTGTCTTCCACAGTGGCTGCACCATTATACATTCCCACCGGCAGTGTGTAAGTGTCCCAGTTTCTCCACATCCTCTTCAACATTTATGGTTTCCTGTTTGTTTAATAGCAGTCATTCTTACAGGTGTGAGGTGGTATCTCATTTTGAAGTCTTGATCTGCATTTCCCTTTTAGTCAATGAAAATGAGCATCTCTTCATCTGCTTTTGATCCATCTGTATGTGCTCTTCAGAAAAATGCCTTTTCATGTCTTTAGCCCATTTTACAATTAGGTTGTTTGTTCTTTTGTTGTTGAGTTGTATGATTTATTTGTGTATACACATGTCATGGTCAGGTTCATTCAACTTGGCCAGATAGTTGTACCCATTTGTATGCTTGGGCAAGTGCTGGCCTGTCTGTTGCTATGAGAACAATTCATAGAATTAAATCATGATCATGTCAGCTGCATCCACAGCTGATTCCATTTGTAATCAGCCAAGGGGAGTGTCTTCTGCAATAAGTGGCATTTAATCTAATCAAGTCTTTAAAGGAGGATTCAGAAGAGACACTGCTTTGGCTGGCGAGTGTCTTTGTGGAGTTCCTCTAGACCATCCACCGAAGTCATCAGCTTCACAGCCTACCCAGCGGATTTTTGGGGACTCTACCTTCCCACAGTTATGTGAGACACTCTCATAAATCTTATATTTTTGGATATTTCCTGTTGATTCTGTTTCTCTAGAGAACCCTAACTAATACAGCTTGGTACCAGGAGTGGTTCTTAAGAAACAGAATCTTAAAAAATGGGTTTTTATGATTGGTTTCTACTCTGACTGGACTCAAAGGCACTAAGGACTCTGATTCCCATAATCAGAATGATACTGCCAATCCATGGGGTGAGTTGGCAGAAGTGGAGAGGTTGAAACCCTAGGTCATGCTGAGTCTTCTCTAGATAATCCTGTACTAGTCTGCACTGAGAACATAGCTGCCCTACCTCCAGCCTGCCCTGAGGAGTTGGCCACCCAACCTCCACCTGAAGGGATTAGCCCTAGAATGATTAATCTTGTTTCACCAAATGAAACTGCAAATGAATGCCCTGAAGCAAATGGCTTGGGAGATATTTCTAAGTCCATTCATGACCCCCCCCCACCCCTCATTTCTTCCAGATCTATAACTAGACTAAAGTCCCAACAGGCCCCAAAAGGTGAGGTGCAAAGTATCACCCATGAGGAGGTACATTATACTACGAAAGAACTGTGTGAGTTTTCCAGTTGATATAGGCAGAAATCAGGGGAATATGTGTGGCAATGGATTTTAAGGGTATGAGATAATGGTGGGAGGAATATAAAGCTGGATCAGGCTGACTTTATTGATATGGGCCCACTAAGCAGATATTCTATGCTTCAATGTTATAGCTCAAGGAGTTAGATAAGGTATTAACAGTTTGTTTGGATGGTTGGCTAAAACATGGATCAAAAGGTGGCTGACATTACCTGAGGTTGAAATGCCAGAACTGCCCTGATATAATGTAGATGAGGGAATCCAGAGGCTTAGAGAGATTGGAATGTTGGAGTGGATTTATCATGCAAAGCCTGCTGTTACACCCCAGGGATGTCCAGAGGATGCACCTTTTACCAGAACTGTGAGAAATAAATTTGTGAGACTAGCATCATCATCCCTGAAGAGCTCTGTAGTTGCACTTCTCTGTAGGTCAGATATTACTGTGGGAACTGCTGTCACTGAGCTGGAATCCTTAAACACAATGAGGATGACCAGATCCCAAGTTGGCAGAAGCCAGGTAGCAGCACTTAATTGCCAAAGACAGGGTGAATGTGGCTATTATAATAGACAACAAACTCAAAGCAGGAATCAAAATAATCTGACTTGCAGGGATTTATAGCATTGGCTAGTAAATCATGGTGTGCCTAAAAATACAATAGATGGGCAGTCTACTAAATTCTTGTTTGAGCTGTTTAAACAAAAGAGTTCTAGGTCAAGTGAACAGAAGTTTAACCTAAATTACAAAAACACAGAGTTACTGGCCGCTTGATCAATTTCCAGACTTGAAACAGTTTACAGATCCAGAGCCCCTTCAAGGAGGGGGAGACCAGGTCCCTTTGGGGGAGAACCCTGTTACACTGCCCCAAATTTATACTATTAATCTTCCTCCAAGCCTTCCCCAAGGAGACCAATGGCCTTTTACTAGGGTAACTGTGCATTGGGGAAAAGGAAATGATCAGATATTTCAGGGAATATCAGACACTGGTTCAGAAGTGACACTTATTCCAGGGGATGTAGAACATCACTCTGGCCCACCAGTCAGAGTGGGGGCTTATGGAGGCCAGGTGATTGATGTAGTTTTAGCTCAGGTCAATATCATAGTGGGTCCAGTGGGCCCCCAGACCCATCCTTCAGTTATTTCCCCAGTTCCAGAATGTATAATTGGAAAAGACATACTGTGCAACTGGCAGAATCTCCACATTGACTAACTCGTGCAGTGAGGGCTATTATGGTGGGAAAGGCCAAGTGGAAGCCACTAGAACTGCCCCTACCTAGCAAAATAGTAAATCAGAGGCAGTACCGGATTCGAGGAATTGCAGAGATTAATGCCATTCTTAAGGACTTGAAAGATGCAGGGGTGGTGATTCCCACCACATCCCATTCAACTCTCCTATTTGGCCTGTACAGAAAACAGATGGGTCTTGGAGGATGACAGTGGATTATCTGCTCAAGCAGGTGGTAACTCCAATTGCAGCTGCTGTTCCAGATGTAGTATCATTGCTTGAGCAAATCAGTATATCTCCTGGTACATGGTATGCAGCTACTGACCTGACATATGCTTTTTTCTCACTAGCTGTTAGTTAGGACCACCAGAAACAGTTTGCTTTCAACTGACAAGGTCAGCAATATACTTTCACTGTCCTATCTCAGGGGTATATCAACTCTGCAGCCCTATGTCATAATCCTGTCCACAGGGATCTTGACGGTTTCTCCCTCAAAATGGACCACATCACACTGGTCCATTATATTGATGATATCATGTTGATTGGATGTAGTGAGCAAGAAGTAGCAACTACTCTAGACTTACTGGTAAGGCATTTGCATGTCAGAGGGTGGGAGATAAATCTAACAAAAATATAGGGGCCTTCCACCTCAGTGAAATTTCTAGGTGTCTAGTGGTGTGGGGCATGTTGAGATATCCCTTCTAAGGTGAAGGATAAGTTGCTGCATCTGGCCCCTCTTATGATGAAAAAAAGAGGCGCAATGCCTAGTTGGTCTCTTTGGATTTTGGCGACAGCATATTTCTCATTTGGGTATGCTATTCTGGCCCATTTACTGAGTGACCAGAAAAGCTGCTAATTTTGAGTGGGGACCTGAATAAGAGGAGGCTCTCTGTCCAGGCTGCTGTACAAGCTGCTCTTCCACTTGGATCATATGATCCAGCAGATCCAGTGGTGCTGGCAGTGTCAGTGGCATATAGAGATGCTGTCTGGAGCCTTTGGCAGGCCCCTATAGGAGAATCACAACACAGGTCCTTAGGATTTTGGAGCAAAGCCTTATCATCTTCTGCAGATAAGTACTTTCCTTTGAGAAACAGCTTTTGGTCTGCTACTGGGCCATAGTAGCGACTGGACGCTTAACCATGGGCCACTAAGTTACTATGAGACCCGAGTTGTCTAACATGTCGGACCCACCAAGCCATAACTTGCTTAACATAACAAGCACAACAGCACGCCATCATGAAATGGAAATGGTATATATGAGATAGGGCCAGAGCAGGACCTGAAGACTCAAGTAAGTTACATGAGGAAGTGGCCCAAATGTTAATGGTCTCCAATCCTGCTACATTACCTTCTCTCTCTCAGACCAGAGCTATGGCCTCTTGTGGAGTTCCTTACAGTGAAATGACCAAGGAAGAGAACACTTGGGCCTGGTTTACAGATGGTTCTGCACGATATGCAGGTACCACCCAGAAGTGGACAGCTACAGCACTCCAACCCCTTTCTGGGGTGTCCTTGAAGTACAGTGGTGAGAGGAAATCCTCCCAGTGGGCAGAACTTTGAGCAGTGCACCTGGTTGTTTGTTTTGCTTGGAAGGAGAACTGACCAGAGATGCATTTGTATACTGAATCATGGGCTGTTGCTAATGGTTTGACTGGATGGTCAGGGACTTGGAAAGACCATAAATGGAAAATTGGTGACAGAGGTATGTGGCTAGACCTTTCTGAATGGGCTAAAAACATGAACATTTTTGTGTCCCATGTGAATGTGCACAAGAGGGTGACTTAAGCAGAGGATGGTTTAGAAACAAGTGGATAAGATGACCTGTTCTGTGGATACCAGTCAGCCTCTTTCCCCAGCAACTTCTGTCATTGCCCAATGAGCCTATGAACAAAGTGGTCATGGTTGTAGGGATGGAGGTTATGCATGGGCTCAGCAACAGAGACTTCCACTCACAAAGGCTGACCTGGCAGCAACAACCACTGCTGAGTGCCCAATCTGCAAACAGCAGAGACCCATACTCAGCCCCCGATATGACACTATTCCCCAGGGTGACCACCCAGCTACATGGTGGCAGGTTGATTACACTGGACCACTCCCTTCATGGAAGGGGCAGTGATTTGTTCTATCTGGAATAGATACAAACTCTGGATATGGGTTTGCTTTCCCTGCATGCAATGCTTCTGTTGAAACTACCATCCATGGACTCACAGAATACTTTATCCATCATCATGGTATTCCACAGAGCATTGCTTCTGATCAAGGAACACACTCACGGCAAATGAAGTGTGGGAATGGACACATGCTCGTGAAATTCTCTTGTCTTACCATGTTCCCCATCATCCAAGGCAGCTGGATTGATAGAATGGTGAAATGGCCTTTTGAAAACTCAATTATGGTGCCAACTAGGTAGCAATACCTTGAAGGGCTGGGGTAAAGTTCTCCAGGAAGCTGTGTATGCTCTAAATCACTATCCACTGTATGGTGCTGTTTCTCCCATAGCGAGGATCCATGGGTCCAGGAACTAAGAGATGGAAATATGAGTGGCAACACTCATTATTACCCCTAGTGATCCAATGGCTCTGTAACTTCAGGAATGAAGGTTTGGGTCACCCCACCAGGCACAGAAGTATGGCCAACTGAAGTGCTTGCTGAGGGTAAAGGGAACATGGAATGAGTAGTGGAAGAAGGTAGTAATAAATATGAACTATAATGTGATCATTTATAGAAATGAAAACTGTAATGCTGTTTTTTTTATGTTATAGTATTTAAGTTGTAAGATATCAAATTTAAGAATGAATATTACCCAAGGACTTGCACCCTATCCTGGGGAGATTTAATGTGTTTCTGATTGTATGCAAAACAGTTAAGT
Organism: Tamandua tetradactyla; assembly: GCF_023851605.1. Lineage (NCBI taxonomy): Eukaryota > Metazoa > Chordata > Mammalia > Pilosa > Myrmecophagidae > Tamandua > Tamandua tetradactyla. Next base: position 178,377,697 of record NC_135328.1, read on the forward strand.
AGTGTTAGGCAAGGAAATAAATATGTCTTTTATTGTTTTCTATTTAGAAATTAAGTATGGTTTAAAGTGATGTATATAACTGCCAAGTTGACAAGGAGTGGACTATCAAGGTCAGGTTCATGTGTTAATTTGGCCAGGTGGTTGTACCTGTTTGTCCGGTTGGGCTACGTGCTGGCCTGTCTGTTGCTATGAAGACATTTTATAGAATTAAATCATGACAATGTTGACTGCATCCACAGCTGATTCCATTTCTCGTCAGCCAAGGGGAGTGTCTTCTGCAATGAGTGACATTTAATCTAATGCATGGAAGGCTTTTAGGGAGGATTCAGAAGAAACAGTTTCTTATTGCTTCAGCCAACAAGCTTCTCCTGTGGAGTTCGTCCATACCCTCCACTGGAATCGTCAGCTTCACAGCCTGCCGTATGGATTTTGGACTCTACATTCTCATGGTTATGTGAGACACTTTTATAAATTTTATTGTTTGTGGATATTTCCTGTTGATTCTTTTCTCTGGAGAACTCTGACTAATAAAACAGGAAATCAAACCTTTGTCCAATATGTGATTTCCAAATATTTTCTCCCATTGAATTAGCTGCCTCTTCACCTTTTTGCCAAAGTCTTTTGAAGTGGGCTTTGTTTTGTCTATCATTTCCCTGTGATCCCATTCAAGTTTTTCCATCTTTTTTTTTTTTTTGCCATTTCTACTTCCAGATTTTATGCTGATGCTTGTGAATGTGGGTGCCCAGCAGCCAGGTATATAGCTGTGCAGGTGCATCAGTCTGGAGGGTTTAACCCTGGTGTGCACTGTTCTAAGTCATGGGGCCCTTTGTGTTCATGCATACAGCTGTGGTAGCAGGTCAGCCTTATGCCTTCGTGGATTGGGGGCAGATGTGTCTGGGCTGTGCAGGGCAGCACTTTCTCAGAGCTGGGAAGTATGGCTGAGGGCTGCGCAGATGCGCAGTTCTAGGACTGCTGTAAAGTGCAGGTCCCAGAGCTGAATGATATGATTGGGTGCCCATGCACATGTATGGGCCTATGAATGCCTTCTCTAACTTTTCCATGGAGCACAGCTAATCTCGAGCTACTGTATTCTGACATCTTCAGAATGACAGCTCCTTTTATCTACAGTATTGACAGATGAGTAAAAAATATGGATTAAAAATAAATTATAGGGGGAATAAACATCAAAATAAATTGAGTAGATTGAAATACTCGTGAACAATGAAAGGAAGTGGTAAGGGGTATAGTAAAAAAAAATAGGGGGAACAAAGGTTAAAATCTATTGAGTAGATGGAAATACTCAGGAAATACCCTCAATGAGAGGGAGGGGTAAGGGGTATGGTATGTGTGAGTTTTTTCTTTTTCTGGAGTGATGCAAATGTTCTAAAAAATGATCATGGAAGATGGCGGCTTAGTGAGGAGTGGGATTTAGTTTGTCCTTGAGAGCAGCTAGTAAATAGCCAGGAACAGTACAGAACAACTGCTGGGGCCACGTCAGTGACTGGACACACAGAGTACCCCAGTCTGGACAGTCAATCAGCTGCAAGCCCACCCAAAACCGTGAATTCCCCAAGCCATGCAGCCAGTACCTCACCCCCACAAGCTACTTCCCAGAGGGGATAGGAAAGAGACTTGACTAGCAGTAGGGACTGAGCACAACCAAGCACCTACTGTGGAATTAATTAAAAAATTCTGACTACTAAAAATAGGCCCCCAGCTCAGCTGAACCTTCAGTAAAAGCTGACGTTGCTGGGTTTTGCCCCAGTGCAGAGGGGGCAGGGCTGACAGAAAAAAGGAAAAAGAAAAAAAAAAAGAGGTTTTTTTTGGATTGGACAGCACAAAATACTTGAAAGGGTCTGTGCCCTGGAGGAAAGGAGGGGGTATATAGGACCTGGAGATACACAGAGCAACATACCAAGTTAAGATCTTGATTGACAAACCCGAGGAATGGGGGTCCTGCTCTGAAAAGGATTTTTTTTTCTTTTTGTTTTTGGGGCTGTGTTTCTACAGCTTGACTGCTGTTTGGATACAGCTGCAGGACTTCTCAGGCTCCCACTGCCCCCAAGGCATGGGCAGAATTAAGCTTGTTTGAGAGTTTTCTAGAGGCTGTGCCTTCCCCAGGAGAGGGGTGGGGCCCAGCTCAAGTAGAATCTCGCCCTCAAGGAATTCAGACCCCAGGGTCTGGAAAATTGAAGCGATTAAAGCCAGCCTACAACTCCTCTGTCTCAACCACACCCTCAGCAGGGAGAGTTTGCTGAAGTTAAGGTACCACATCACCTTACACAGTTGGAACCCCCAGGCAGACAAGCGCCACATACTGGGCAGGATAAGAAAAACAGCGTCCAGAGGCTTCATAGGGAACTCAAACTGCTGGGCCTCACCCTCAGGGAAAACCAACACAGGTGACTCTCCTCCTGACAGGAGGCCAGGCAGGGCAAGAAACAAGAAAACAAGAACTGAAAAATCCCGATCTGTTAAAGAAGAGGGCTAAAATAAGCTGAACTGAATGTCAAAGAACAGATAGACAACAAAATCATCCAGCAAAAAAATCCTAGGTAAAAAAAATAGTGAAAGCAATCTCCAGAATAAACTAATTAATGAAATTAAATGCCTAGACGCCAGCAAAAAAACAAATCATACTAGGAAAATTTAAGATATGGCCCAGTCGAAGGACCAAACCAACAATTCAAATAAGGTAGAGGAGTTGAAACAATTAATTCAGAATGTTCAAGCAGACATGGAAATCCTCATGAAAAATCAAATCAACAAATTGAGGGATGATATAAGGAAGGCAAGGAACAAACAAATAGAAGAAATTGAAAGTCTGAAAAAGCAAATCACAGAACTTGTGGGAATGAAAGGCACAGTAGAAGAGATTAAAAAACAATGGAAACCTACAATGTCAGATTTCAAGGAGCAGAAGATAGGATTAGTGAACTGGAGGATGGGACATCTGAAATCCGACAAGCAAAAGAACATATAGGGAAAAGAATGGAAAAAATATGAGCAGGGACCCAGGGAACTGAATGGCAACATTAAGTGCACAAATATGCATGTTCTGGGTGTCCCACAAGGAGAAGAGAAGGGAAAAGGAGGAGAAAAACTAATGGACGGAATTATCCCTGAAAATTTCCCACCTTTTATGAAAGACTTAAAATTACAGATACAAGAAGTACAGAATACCCCAAACAGAAAAGATCTAAATAGATGTACTCCAAGACACTTACTAATCAGAATGTCAGATGTCAGAGAGAAAGAGAGAATCTTGAAAGCAGCAAAAGAAAATAATCTATCACATACAAGGGATGCCCGATAAGACTATGCATAGATTTCTCAGCAGAAACCATGGAGGCAAGAAGACAGTGGGATGATATATTTAAGACACTAAAAGAGAAAAACTGCCAACCAAGAATGCTATATCCAGCAAAATTGTCCTTCAAAAATGAGGTGGAAATTTTAAAATTTTCAGACAAAAAAAAATCACTAACAGAATTTGTGACCAAGAAACTGGCTCTGCAGGAAATACTAAAGGGAGCGCTAGACACAGATAGGAAAAGACAGGAGAGAGAGGTGTGGAGAAGAGTGTAGAAATGAAGACTATCAGTAAAGGTAAAAAGAAGAAAAATTAGATATGACATATAAAATCCAAAAGGCAAAATGGTAGAACAAAGTATTGCCCATACAGTAATAACACTAAATGTTAATGGATTAAACTCCCCAGTCAAAAGACATAGATTGGTAGAATGGATTAAAAAACAGGACCCATCTGTATGCTGTCTACAGGAGACGCATCTTAGACCCAAGGATAAACATAGGTTGAAAGTGAAAGGATGGGAAAAGATATTTCATGCAAAGAACAATCAGAAAAGAGCAGGAGTAGCTATACTAATATCCAACAAATTAGACTTCAAATGTAAAACAACTAAAGGAGACAAAGAAGGACACTGTGTATTAAAAGGAACAATTCAATAAGAAGACATAACAATCATAAATATTTATGCACTGAGCCAGAGTGCTCCAAAATACATGAAGCATACACTGAAAAGAGAAATACACACATCTACCATAATAGTTGGAGACTTCAATTCCCCACTCTCATCAATGGACAGAACATCTAGACAAAGGATCAATAAAGAAACAGAGATTGAATAATACAATAAATGAGCTAGACTTAACAGGCATTTATAGGTAATTACACCCCACAACAGCAGGATACACCTTTTTCTCAAGTGCTCATGGATCATTCTCAAGGATAGACCATGTGCTGAGTCACAAAGCAAGTCTCAACAAATTTAAAAAGATTGAAATCATACAAAACACTTTCTCAGATCATAAAGGAATGAAGCTGGAAATCAATAATAGGCAGTGCCAAAAAAGTCACAAATATATGGAGGCTCAACAACACACTCTTAAACAACCAGTGGGTCAAGGAAGAAATTACAAGAGAAATCAGTAAATATCTCGAGGCAAATGAAAATGAAAACACAGCATACCAAAATTTGTGAGATGCAGCAAAGGCAGTGCTAAGAGGGAAATTTATTGCCCTAAATGCCTATATCAAAAAAGGAGAAAGAGCAAAATTGAAAAATTTACTGTCCACTTGGAAGAACTGGAGAAAGAACAGCAAACTAACCCCAAAGCAGCCAAAAGAACAGAAATAAAGAAGATTAGAGTAGAAACAAATGAAATTGAGAACCTGAAAACAATCAAGAAAATCAACAATTGGTTGGTTGGTTCTATGAGAAAAATCAGTAAGATTGATGGACCCTTAGCGAGGTTGACAAAAAGAAGAGAGAGGATGCAAATAAAATCAGAAATGAAAGAGGATACATAACCACTGACCCTACAGAAATAAAGGAGGTAATGAGAGGACACTATGAACAACTTTCTGCTAATAAACTAGACAATGTAGATGAAATGGACAACTTCCTAGAAAGGCATAAACAACCAACATTGAGTTGAGAAAAAATAGCCTCAAGGAACCAATCAAAAGTAAAGAAATTGAATTAGTCATTAAGAAGCTCCCCCAAAAGAAAAGTCCAGGACCAGATGGCTTCACATGTGACTTCTGCCAAACATTCAAAAAAGAATTAGTACCAGACCTGCTCAAACTCTTCAAAAAAATTGAAGAGGAGGAAAGGCTACTTAACTCGTTCTATGAAGCCAACATTACCCTCATACCAAAGCCAGACAAAGATATTACAAGAAAAGAAGACTACTGAGACCAATCTCCCTACTGAATATAGATGCAAAAATCCTCCACAAAATTCTTGCAAATAGAATCCAGCACCACATTAAAAGAATATACACTATAACCATCCCAGGTATGCAAGGACAGGTCAACATAAGAAAATCAATTAATGTAATACACCATATCAACAAATCAAAACAGAAAAAACACATGATCCATCTCGATTGATGCAGAAAAGGCATTTGACAAAATTCAACATCCTTTCTTGTTGAAAACACTTCAAAGGATAGGATAGAAGGGAACTTCCTCAACATGATAAAGGGAATATATGAAAAACCCACAGCTAACATCATCCTCAATGGGGAAAAACTGAAAACTTTCCCCCTAAGATCAGGAACAAGATAAGGATGTCCACTGTCACCATTGTTATTCAACATTGTGTTGGAAGTTCCAGCCAGAGCAAGGATGGGAAAAAGTATTTCCTTGTTCTTCCTCATGCAAAACATATTAGTCCCTGGCCATTAGAGAAATGCAAATCAAAACCACAATGAGATATCATCTCACACCCACCAGAATGGCCATTATCAACAAAACAGAAAATGACAAGTGCTGGAGAGGATGTGGAGAAAGAGGCGCACTTATTCACTGTTGGTGGGAATGTCAAATGGTGCAACCACTGTGGAAGGCAGTTTGGCAGTTCCTCAAAAAGCTGAATGTAGAATTGCCATATGACCCAACAATACCATTGCTAGGTCTACTCAGAGGACATAAGGGCAAAGACACAAACAGACATTTGCGCACCAGTGTTTATAGCAGCATTATTTACAATTGCAAGGAGATAGGAACAGCCAAAATGTCCATCAACAGACGAGTGGATAAACAAACTGGTGTATACATACGATAGAATATTATGCAGCTTTAAGACAGAATAAACTTATGAAGTATGTAACAACATGGATGGACCTTGAGAACATTATGCTGAGTGGGACTAGCCAAAAACTAAAGGACAAATACTGTATGGTCTCATTGATATGAACTGACATTAGTGAATAAACTTGGAATATTTTGTTGGTAACAGAGACCATCAGGAGATAGAAATAGGGTAAGATATAGGGTAATTGGAGCTGAAGGAATACAAACTGTGCAACAGGACTGGATACAAAAACTCAGAAATGGACAGCACAATACTACCTAACTGTAATATAATTATGTTAAAACACTGAATGACGCTCCATGTGAGAATGATAGAGGGAGGAGGGCTGGGGACATAAATGAAATCAGAAAGAAAGAGAGATGTTAAAGATTGAGATGGTATAATCTAGGAATCCCTAGAGTGTATAATAATAGTGAAATGTACAAGGTACAATTTTAAAAATGTTTTTGCATGAAGAAGAACAAAGGAATGTCATTATTGCAGGGTACTGAAAATAGATGGTAATTAATATTTTAAAATGTCACCTTCTGTGTGAGACTAAAGCAAACAATGTTTATTTGGTACAAAATTTATATTTTGACTAGTGCATTTCCTAATATAACTTATGTAGATAGTTTGATTGAACGCCATAAGTACTTGGAATCTCAGGTAGGACATGAGATTTTGCTGGTTTGTCCAGAGTGATGCCCCGATGAATCCCAGAGTAATTTGATCAGTAAGTGGAAAAGTATCTGCAAAGCCCCCTTCGGGGAATGGTGAGAACGGGGAGAAATGCAACTTCCCCAAGTTGAATTCTTGATATTCTCACAAGCAGTGTGGACAACCAAAGCTATAGGCAGAGCCCCCAGTCTTGGGGTTTGTTCATATGAAACTTAACCCCACAAAGGATAGGTCAAGTCTACTTAAAATTTAGGCCTAAGAGTCATCCCCAAGAGAGCCTCTTTTGCTGCTCAGATGTGGCCCCTCTCTCCAGACAACACAACGAGCAGTCTCACCACCCTACCCCTCTCTACGTGGGACATGACTCCCAGGGGTGTGGACCTTCATGGCAATGTGGGACAGAGATCTTGGAATGAGCTGAGACTCAGCATCAAGGGATTGAGAAAAACCCTAGAATGAGCTCAGACTTAGCATCAAGGAATTGAGAAAACCTTCTCGACCAAAAGGGGGAAGAGGGAAATGAGACAAAGTGGCAATGGCTGAGAGATTCCAAACAGAGTCGAGAGGTTATCCTGGAGGTTATTCTTATGCATCAAGTAGATATCATCTTGTTATTCAAGATGTAATGGAGAGGCTGGAGGGAACTGCCTGAAAATGTAGAGCTGTGTTCCAGTGGCCATGTTTCTTGAGGATGATTGAATAGATACAGCTGTCACAAGTGACTGTGTGATTGTGAAAACCTTGTGTCTGATGCTCCTTTCATCTACCTTGTCAACAAAGGAGTAGAACATATGGAATAAAAATAAATAATAGGAGGAACAAATGCTAAAATAAATTTAGTTTAAATGCTAGTGATCAATGAAAGCAAGGGGAAAGGGGTATGGTAGGTATAATCTTTTTTTTTTTTCTTTCCTGTGTTCATTTTATTTCTTTTTCTGAGTTAATGCAAATGTTCTAAGAAATGATGAATATGCAACGAAGTGATGATATTGTGAATTATTGATTATGTAGGTTGTTTTATTTTGTTTTTTTATTTTTTAATTAATAAATAAATTTTAAAAAATTTTTTTAGTTTGTACATTTAGTCGAATTTAATGTCTTGTTAAAGACAGAAGACAAGAAAAAGAAATGCAAGGCATCAAAATTAGAAAGGAAGAAGTAAAACTCTCAATGTTTGCAGATGATATGATACTAATATCTCAAAAACCCTGAAAACTCCACAGCAAAACTACTCGAGCTAATACATGAGTACAGCAAAGTGACAGGTTATAAGGTCAACACTCAAAAATCTGTAGTTTCTGTACACTAGTAATGAGCAATCTGATGGGGAAATAAAAAAAAATTATTTTTACTATTGGAACCAAAGAATAAAATATTAAGGAATAAATTTATGGATACAAAAGACCTATACAAAGACAACTACAAGAAATTGCTAAAAGAAATCACAGAAGACCTAAATAAATGGAAGGGCATACCATGTTCATATATTGGAAGACCAAATATAAATATAGTTAAGATGTCAATTCTACCTAAATCGATTTACAGATTCAATGCAATATCAATTTAAGTCCCCAAAACTTACTTTTCAGAAATAGAAAAACCAATAACCAAATTTATCTGGAAGGGCAGGGTGCCCCAAATAGCTAAAATATTTCCTGAGAAAGAAAAATGAAGTCAGAAGTCTCACACTACCTGACTTTAAGGTGTATTACAAAGCTACAGGGGTCAAAACAGCATGGTACTGGCACAAAGATAGATATACTGACCAATGGAATTGAATAGATTCTTCAGATGTAGAATCTCTCATCTACATCTCACCTGGGACAGAACAGTCTCTTTGATAAATGGTGCCTGGGGAACTGGATATCCACATGCAAAAGAATGAAAGAGGATCCATATCTGACACCCTATACAAGATTAATTCAAAGTGGATCAAAGACCTAAAGATTAGATCTAAGACCATAAAACTTTTAGAGGAAAATGTAGGGAAATATCTTATAAATCTTATACTAGGAGGCAGTTTCCTAGATCTAACACCAAAAGCACGAGCATTGAAGAAAGAAAGAAAGAAATGGGAACTCCTCAAAATTGAACACTTTTGTACATCAAAGAACTTTATCAAGAAAGTAAAAAGACAGTCTACACAATGGGAGACAATATTTGGAAATGGTATGTCAGATAAAGGTACAGTATCCAGAATATATAAAGAGATTGTTCAATGCAACAACAAAAAGACAAACAACCCAGTTACAAAATGGGCAAAAGACATGAACAGACTCTTCTCAGAAGAGGAAATACAAATGGCCAAAAGGCACATTAAAAGATGCTCAACTTCCCTGGCTATTAGTGAAATGCAAATCAAAACCACAATGAGATATCATCTCATACCCACCCAAATGGCTGTTATCAATAAAACAAAAAAACGCAAGTGCTGGAGAGGATGTGGAGAAAGAGGCACACTTATCCACTGTTGGTGGGAATGTAAAATGGTATAACTGCTGTGGAAGGCAGTGTGTGGGGGTCCTCAGGAAGCTACGTATAGAATTGCCATATGATCTGGCAATACCATTGCTTGGTATCTCCTCAGAAGACATGAGGGCATGGACAGAAATGGACATTTGCACACCAATATTTATAGCAGCATTATTTACAATTGCCAAGAGATGGAAATAGACCAAATGTCCATCAACAGACAAATGGCTAAACAAGCTGTGGTGTATACATATGATGGAATATTATGGCACCTCTGAGACAGAATAAAATCATGAAGCATGTAACAATGTGGATGAACCTTAAGGACATTATGCTGAGTGAAATTAGTCAGAGACTAAAGGACAAGTACTGTATGGTCTCACTGATATGAACTAACATTAGTGAATGAACTTGAAGAATTTCAGCTAAGAACAGAGACCATCAGGAGATAGAGATAGGGTAGATATTAGGTAATTGGAGCTGAAGGGATACGGATTGTGCAGTGGGACTGATTATAAAAATTCAGAAATGGATAGCACAATACTATCTAACTGTAATACAATAATGTTAGAACACTGAATGAAGCTGAATGTGAGAATGATAGAGGGAGGAGGCCTGGGGGCACAAATGAAATCAGAAGGAAAGATATACGATAAAGACTAAGATGATATAATCTAGGAATGCCTAGAGTGTATAATGGTAGTGACTAAATGTACAAATTTAAAAATGTTTTGCATGAGGAAGAACAAGGAAATGTCAATAATGCAGGGTGTCAAACATGGATGGTAATTAATATCTTAAAACTTTAATTTATGTGTGAGTTTAAAGCAAAAAATATTTGGTACAAAATTTGTATTTAAACTAGTGCATTTCCTAATATAACTTACGTAGACAGCTTAATTGAACACCATAAGTACACGGAATCTTGAATAGGGCACGAAATTTTGTAGGTTTGACCAGAGTGATTTGAACAATGAATTAAAAAGTATTTGCAAAGTCCCCTTGGGGGAATGGTGAGAAAGGGGGAAAATTCAACTTCCCCATGTGGAGAATTCCTGATATTCTCACAAGCAGTGGGGACAACCAAAGTAATAGGCCAAGCCCTCAATCTTGGGATTTGTTCATATGAAACTTATCCCTACAAAGGATAGGCTAAGCCTACTTAAAATTACGCCTAAGAGTCACCCCCAGAGAGCCTCTTATGTTGCTCGGATGCGACCTCTCTCTCTCAGCCAACATGACAGGCAAACTCACTGCCCTCCCCATCTCCACACTCCCAGGGGTGTAAATCTCCCTGGCAACGTGGGACAGAAATCATAGAATTTACTGGGACTCAGCATCAAGGAAATGAGAAAACCTCAACCAAAAGGGGGAAGAGAGAAATGTGACAAAATAAAGTCTCAATGGCTGAGAGATTTCAAACAGTTGAGAGGTTATCCTGGAATATATACCAAGTTGTCATAACCAAAAAAAAGAAAGAAAATTGGGGCCTAGATTGTAAGCTCTTAGAGCAGTCACATTTAGTCTGGAGTGATCATTGTTATTTCTGGATTTTGAGAGGCTGTTTTATAACAGTATTTAGAGATAAGAATGAAGCCAATCAGGTCAGGATTAAGGTAATTCAGAATACAGGCATAAGGAAGATATCGTCTATATTTTTGAACCTCATCTTCTCTTTGAGACCAAAGGAAGAAAGCTTTATTTTGTCTAGAACCTAAATTTTCCCTGGCACACAATCTAACTCACGTTGTGTGGATAGATCATTTAAACAATCCAAGCACAGGGAGCCCAGAATAAGAACGAGGGCCTTTAATCCTGTATAGCTTAATGTAACGCCTGGTTATATTCCAGAGTATATTAAGCAGATAATCAAAAAATATTGGAAAGGCCCCTTAATGGATGAGAGAAAAAATATGGAACCATTAAAATTTACCAACGGGGAAACCCCTGATACTGTGTCAAACATTAGGAACACCCAAATCAATAGGCCTTGATCTTGAGGGTTGCTCATGTGAAGCTTATGTATGTAACAGAGAAGCTTAGCCTACCTATAGGTATGCCTAAGAGTTACCTCCGGAGGACCTCTTTTGTTGCTCAGGTATGACTTCTCTCTCTCTAAGCCCAACTCCGCAAGTTAAATCATTGCTCTCCCCGCTACATGGGACTTGACATCCAGGGGCGGAAGTCTCCTTGCAGCATGGGATTACTCCCAGAGATGAGTGTGGCCCTGGTACTATGGGATCAACAATGCCATCCTGACCAAAAGCAGGGAAAGAAGTGTAAAAATAAGGTATCAGTGGCTGAGAGAATTCAAATAGAGATGAGAGGCTACTCTGGAGGTCACTCTTACGCAAGCTTCAGGTAGACATTGCTACCTATCATAGCTTGCCAAACCCCAATCAAAACGATTCCAGCCAATTCTAAAGAATACCTAGGGCATTATATAAGATTCTTTAAAGGTTCTATGCACTAGAGTAACTTTCCAGAAACCTACAACCTCTGGATAGGTCCCTGGACCAGATAAATCCTGAAATACAGGGGGCCAGCCTCTCCAGAACATCAACTAGTTCCATTCCCCTATCCTATATTATCGACAACCCCTTCAATCATGAAAAAGCTAAAATTGGCATAGCCCTAATACCCCGAAAGAGTGAGAGAAAGATCAAAGTTGATTGATGGTGGAGTTCTATATGAATGAGTATGATTGATGAATCATTATTTGATACTTCTTTCAGTAGAGTACAACTTACCAGGGGTGGAGTGCAGGGTTTCAGGTTGGGTAAAGGAAATTTCTAGTAATAGATAGTGGTGCAGATACTGCAACATTGTGAATGTGAGTAAACCTCTGAATGGTATGCTTGGGAGTGGTGGAGATGGGAAAGTTAATGTTGTATATGTGTTACCACAGTTTAAAAGAGAGACAGCAACTAAAAAGACAATGACAAATAAATGCAATCCTGGATGTGATATGACAAGGGAGTTGAAAAGGCTCAAAAGGACATTGTTTGCACCTATGAAAATATTGGAATATAGACTATAAGCTTTATATTAATGTTAAATTTCTTGTACTTGAGAACTGTACTTAAGGTAGTTACATAAGTAATGTTCTAGTTTGCTAGCTGCCGGAATGCAATATACCAGAAACAGAATGGCTTCTTAAAAGGGGAATTTAGTAAGTTGCTGGTTTACAGTTCTAAGGCCGAGGTAATGTCCCAATTAAAACAAGTCTATAGAAATGTCCAATCAAAGGCATCCAGAGAAAGATACCTTGGTTCAAGAAGGCCGATGAAGTTCACAGTTTCTCTCTCAAGTGGAAGGGCAATCACAAACACAGAGTTTCTTTCTCATCTGGAAAGGCCCATGGTGAACTTGGCCAGGGTTCCTCTCACATCTGGAAGGGCACATAGCGAACACAGCATCATCTGCTAGCTTCTTCTCCTGGCTTCCTGTTTCATGAAGCTCCCTGGGAGGTGTTTTCCTTCTTCATCTCCAAAGGTTGCTGGCTGGTGGACTCTGCTTCTCATGGTGTCGTTCTGCTGTGCTCTCTCTGAATCTCCTTTGTTCTCCAAAATGTTTCCTCTTTTGTAGGATTTCAGAAACTAATCAAGACTCACCCAAATGGGTGGAGACATGTCATCACCTAATCCAGTTTAACAACCACTCTTGATTACATCACATCTCCAGGGAGATGATCTAATTACAGTTTCAAACATACAATGCTGAATAGGATTAGAAGAAACGGTTACCTTTACAAAACGGGATTAGGGTTAAAACATGGCTTTTCTAGGGTACATACATCATTTCAAACCAGCACAAGTAAATATCCTTATTCTTAGGAAATATAGTACACTAAAGTGTTCACAAAACTGGTTGATATATTGATAGCTATACAGACAGTTATATAGATCAATAGGTAGATAGATGGATTGATAGATATATGGATAATTATAATGCTATGGTAAATGTGGCAAAATGTTAAAATTGGTGGATCTGAGTATCTGTGGGTGATAGGAGTATGTTGGAATTTTCTCTGTGGGTTTTGTATTATTTTTGTAACTGACTTGTAAATTTGAGAGCATTTCAAAATTAAAAACTTTTCAAAAAAGAGAAAGATGCAACCCAACTAATACCCAGATGGATGGCCAAAGGGCTGTTCTCACTTAACCACATACTATTGTTTTACCTATAATTTCACTCTGAAGAAGATATAGGGACTACAGCTTCAGATTACCCGTGACTAAATTATTTTTATATCTTTTGTCAGACTCCTTATCCAGACCAAGACGGACAGTGTTCACTAGAGCGATTGAAGGCCGTGAACTGCATTGGCAGGACAGCCACTTACAGCGAATAATCAGCAGCGATATGTATATAGCTCCTGCCTACCAGCAGGAAAGCGAGAGACTGCTCTTTAATTCACAAGGCCAGCCACTGTGGCTTGGTAAGTATAGCCCTCCTCCTCTCTAAGAATTTCAGAGCCATCCTCATCATGTGCCAGGCCTGGATGGGCCATCTGCATTGATACCACCATACCAACTATTGTTTGAATGCTCTTCACAGAGCTCTGTTTAGACCTTGACTCTGGCCTCAGAGTCTTTATTTGAAGCCTGTTCCACTTGTGTATATACTCAGCTGAGGTACGATAACCTCAAACGAGGAAATTGTATTCTGAACCCTCATTTCTGGGAGGGCAAAGTAGTTGAAAAATCTGAAAGAATACTGACAAAACCATTAGACATCAGTTCGGAGACTTACCTAGTCAACAGTTTATTATGCTGTCATTATATGGTTTGCTAAAAAAGCACAAAGCTTGTGGGATCTAACAATTCCATTCTGACCAAAAGGGGGAAAAGCAGTGTAACAATAAAGTATCAGTGACAGAGAGAGTTCAAATAGAGTCGAGGGGCTACTCTGGAGGTTGCTCTTACGCAAGCTTTGTTTAGACCTTGCTACCTATCATAACCTGCCAACCCCCAACCAATACCATTCCAGTCAATCCTAAAGAACACCTAGGGCAATATATAAGATTCCACAAGGGTTCCACGCACTAGAGTAACTTTCTAGAAACCTACAACCTCCAGATGGGTCCCTGGTCCCATCTGGAGTTCAGCCGCTCCAGAACATCACATAGTTTCATCTCCCTACCCCATATTAGTGGCAGACCCTTCCAATATCAAAAATTTAGAATTGCCATAGCCCAAAAACCCCTAAAGAGAGGGATGGAAATATCAAAGATGATGGTGGAGTTTTACAGTGAAGATAGGATTTAACAAATGAATATGAATGCTGAATCATTAAATTGATATCTCTTTTAGTCCCCAGTATTTTAGAGAAGCTAGGAGTAAAAATCTAAAATTGTGAAATTGTAATCCATATCAAAGTCTGATATATGTTCTACAACTAATTGTGGTATTGTGCTTTGAAATTTATAGCTTTTTTGTATATACGTTATTGTTCACAAAAAAGGAAGGAAAGAAAGTTGATTGTAATGATAAAAAAGTATTTAAGCCTTCTAGCCTCCTATGATCTGGAGCAGCTAGAAGGAAAAATATGAGAGGATCATATGGTAGCCCATGACAGACTCTGGGATCTGTCCTGTAACTACTTGTTGAAGAGTGCTTTGAAAACTATTGCTTTTTTTTTTATTTATTTGCTTTGTATATATGTTAAACTATACAATAAAAAAAGATTTTTTTTTTTTAAAAAAAGCAGTAGGCTTGAAACTTAAACCACCCTGTGCTACTACTACCTGGGGCACAACTGTTTGTTACTGCATTAGTCAGGATTCTCTAGAGAAACAGAACCAACAGGATATATATGTGTGTAAATATTAAGAGCTAATTATACAAATTAGCTTACACAATCTTGAGGATTGGCAAGTCCGAATTCCATAAGGCAGGCCACAAGATGGGACTGCTAATAAAGGTTTTGATATATTTTCCAAGAGAAGCTGGATGGCTGGGGTAGAGATAGAAATTCTTTCTGACTGCTGAAATCATCAGTTCTCCCTCTAAGGCCTTCAACTGATTGGATGTGACTTCTCTCATGGATAAATACAGTCTCCTTTGTTGATTATAAACATAATTAGCCAGAGATGCAGTCAACTGGCTAATCCACAAAATACCCTCATCATAAAAAGCAGATCGTTTCTTGCTTGACCAAGACATAGACAACTTGACACGATCTCACCATCACAGTTACCACTATCTTCCTTTTCTCCTTCCATTTTCCCTTTCTTCTTTCATCCTGGCTGCCTAGAGCCATTCTATCAGGAGTTTAAATTCTCTAAAATAGTTTCCTGGAATGGCCTTCTTACCCCTCTATCCTTGACTTTCATAAGATACCCTTCCCAAGGTAGATGATCTTTTAAATACTCATTTTCTGAGTCTCAAAACAGTGACACATTTTTATTGTTCTATCCTGATTCTTCACTCCATAACTTTGTCTTTCTCAGGATCTTGCTAAATCTGGATATACCCCTGTCTCTCTTGAAAGCCCTGGCAAGACTCACTGAGAATCACCGCCTGAAGTTTCCTCTGATCATCTTTTATCTTTTCTAATCCAACACTTGTAAAACATAAATTTAATAAGCATACAAAAAAATACACACCCCATTAATAATAAAAAATGTGAATTAAAACAATACTGAATTACCATTTTTTATTATCAAATGGTCAAAGATTTCTTAAATTATTAATTTCTTATATGGGAGAGGTTGCAGAGAAAAGTACTGTCATTTACTATTGGAAGGGGTGTAAATTCTAGCAGTCTTTCCAAAGGGTATTTCAGAAACACTTATCAAAAGCCTTTAAAGTGTATTCAAACTATTTGATCCAGAAATTCCACATCCAGGAATTTATCCTGAGACCATAACTAAAATTATGCATAAAGGTAGAGGATTCAGGTCACTTCCTGAGAAGATGGTGGTGTAAAGAGCTCCAGGACTCATTCCTTCCTCCAAAACAGGTAGTGAACAGGCAGAAACTGTCTGAAACAATTGTTCTGAGGCTCCAGAGGCCAGAAGAACACTATACAGCATCCAGGGAGGTGCAGGAGGAAGTGACTGAGAAACTGAGGTAAAGAACTGTAAGTAGATTGCTCCAAGTGGCAGCTGCTAGCACCTATCCCCCAGTCTTGAGACGGACCACCTTGGGGTCCATGCCCTAGCTCTAATTACTGCAGACAGAAAGTGATATAAAAATCCTCTTCTTGGCCCATGCATTTCCACAAAAAACAAACAAACAAGCAAACAAAAAAACCAAACAAGTAAAATTCAACAAATTGGTACTGCAGTAATGGGATACTCACATGGAAAAAGAATGAAATGTGACCCCCACCTTACAGCCTACGAAAAAAAAAAAATCCTCTTCTCCAAGAACATTGGGGGCTAGCCAAGTACTGATTTTGGCTTTTGATTAATGAATTTGGATCACTGGGTCCTGGCTCTGAGCTACTGTTTCAACCCACCCTGGACAAAGGGAGACACAGCCATTGTTTAAACCCTGCCACTGACAGGGGCAGAGGTGGTTGAGGTTTAAAAACAATGCCTCCTTTGGGCTGTAGGGAACGGTGTGCTGAAGGGCACCATATGCTGGGCAGTCCAGGAAAGCATAACTTTGGAAGGCCATCAAAAAGGCTTTTGGCATCTTTCTTGACCCTTCTTTCCCCAAGTCTCTTTGGAGCTATTCTGAGCTCCCGTTACATGTCTCTGGCCCTGTTATGGCTGGGAAATACTGACTTGGGAAAGTCCTCTCTGGGGTGACCCTTCTCCCAGAATTTGCCCTCCAGGCAAAAGTGGCTAGAGACAATGAAACTTTTAATAAAAAAATAGAGAGTCACACTCTCTCTAAGCCCAACTCTGTAAGTGAAATAATTGCCCTCCCCACTACATGGGACATGACATCCAGGGGTGAAAATCTCCCTGGTGGCATAGGAGATGACTCCCAGGGATGAGTCCGGCCCTGCACTGTGGGATCAACAATTCCATCCTGACCAAAAGGGGGGAAAGAAGTATAACTAATGAATTATCTGTGGCTGGGAGAGTTCAAATAGAGTAGAGAGGTTACTCTGGAGGTCACTCTTACACAAAGCTTCAGTTAGACACTGCTGCCTATCATAACTTGCCAAACCCCAAACAGAAACATTCCAGCCAGTCCTAAAGAACACCTAGGGCAATATATAAGGTTTTATGAAGTTTCCATGCACTAGTGTAACTTTCCAGAAATCTGCAACCTCCAGATGGGTCCCTGGACCAGATAAGTCTTGAAACCTAGCGGGCCCAGCCTCTCTTGAACATCAGCTAGTTCAGTCTCCCTATCCCATATTTTTTTTCCTCACATCATCAGTGATATTTATTTCTTCCATCTAGAAAATCGTTTACTGTTTTTTTAAATTTATTTATTAATTTAAAAATTAAGAAACAAAATAAAACATCAACATATATAATCAGTAATTCACACTACCATCACTTAGTTGCATAGTCATCATTTCTTAGAACATTTGCATTAATTCATAAAAACAAATAAAAAGACAATAGAAAAAGAAATAAAACGAACACAGGAAAGAAAAAAAAAAGATTATACCTACCATACTCCTTACCCCTCGCTTTCATTGATCACTAGCATTTAAACTAAATTTATTTTAGCATTTGTTCCCCCTATTATTTATTTTTATTCCATATGTTCTACTCCTTTGTTGGCAAGGTAGATAAAAGGAGCATCAGATATAAGGTTTTCACAATCACACAGTCACATTGTGACAGCTGTATCATTATTTAATCATCCTCAAGAAACATGGCCACTGGAACACAGCTCTACATTTTCAGGCAGTTCCCTCCAGCCTCTCCATTACATCTTGAATAACAAGATGATATCTGCTTGATGCATAAGAATAACCTCCAGGATAACCTCTCGACTCTGTTTGGAATCTCTCAGCCATTGACACTTAGTCTCATTTCACTCTTCCCCCTTTGGTCGAGAAGGTTCTCTCAATCCCTTGATGTTAATTCTCAGCTCATTCTAGGGTTTTTCTCAGTCCCTTGATGCTGAGTCTCAGCTCATTCCAGGATCTCTGTCCCACTTTGCCAGGAAGGTCCACACCCCTGGGAGTCATGTCCCACGCAGAGAGGGGAAGGGTGGTGAGACTGCTCGTTGTGTTGGCTGGAGAGAGAGGCCACATCTGAGCAGCAAAAGAGACTCTCTTGGGGGTGACTCTTAGGCCTAAATTTTAAGTAGATGTGACCTATCCTTTGTGGGGTTAAGTTTCAAATAAACGAACCCCAAGACTGGGGTCTCAGCCTATAGCTTTGGTTGTCCACACTGCTTGTGAGAATATCAAGAATTCAACTTTGGGAAGTTGAATTTCTCCCCGTTCTCACCACTCCCTGAAGGGGGCTTTGCAAATACTTTTCCACTCACTGATCGAATCACTCTGGGATTCATTGGGGCAACACTCCTATTTCTATCTCCTGATGGTCTCTGTTACCAACAAAATATTCCAAGATTATTCACTAAAGTCAGTTCATATCAGTGAGACCATACAGTATTTGTCCTTTAGTTTTTGGCTAGTCTCACTCAGCATAATGTTCTCAAGGTCCATCCATGTTGTTACATATTTCATAAGTTTATTCTGTCTTAAAGGTGCATAATATTTCATCATATGTATATACCACAGTTTGTTTAGCCACTCGTCTGTTGATGGACATTTTGGCTGTTTCCATCTCCTTGCAATTGTAAATAATGCTGCTATAAACATTGGTATGCAAATGTCCATTTGTGTCTTTGCCCTTATGTCCTCTGAGTAGATACCTAGCAATGGTATTGTTGGGTCATATGGCAATTCTATATTCAGTTTTTTGAGGAACCGTCAAGCTGCCTTCCACAGTGGTTGCACCATTTGACATTCCCACCAACACTGGATAAGTGTGCCTCTTTCTCCGCATCCTCTCCAGCACTTGTCATTTTCTGTTTTGTTGATAATGGCCATTCTGGTGGGTGTGAGATGATATCTCATTGTGGTTTTGTTTGCATTTCTCTAAGGCCAGGGATGTTGAGCACTCTTCATGTGCCTTTTGGCCATTTGTATTTCCTCTTCTGGGAGGTGTCTGTTCAAGTCTTTTTCCCATTTTGTAATTGGGTTGGCTGTCTTTTTGTTGTTGAGTTGAACAATCTCTTTATGAATTCTGGATACTAGACCTTTATCTGATATGTCGTTTCCAAATATTGCCTCCCATTGTGTAAGCTGCCTTTTTACTTTCTTGATGAAGTTCTTTGATGCACTAAGTGTTTAATTTTGAGGAGCTCCCATTTATTTATTTCTTTCTTCAGTGCTCTTGCTTTAGGTGTAAGGTCTATAAAACCGCCTCCATTTGTAAGATTTATAAGATATTTCCCTACATTTTCCTCTAACTGTTTTATGATCTTAGACCTAGTGTTTAGATCTTTGATACATTTTGAGTCAACTTTTGTATAGGGTGTGAGATACGGGTCCTTTTTCATTCTTTTGCATATGGATATCCAGTTCTCTAGGCACCATTTATTGAAGAGACTGTTCTGTCCCAAGTGAGTTGGCTTGACTGCCTTATCAAAGATCAAATGTCCATAGATGAAAGGGTCTATATCTGAGCACTCTATTCGATTCCATTGGTCAATATATCTATCTTTATGCCAGTACCATGCTGTTTTGACCACTGTGTCTTCATAATATGCCTTAAAGTCAGGCAGCATGAGACCTCCAGTTTCATTTTTTTTCCTCAAGATACTATTAGCAATTCAGGGCACCCTGCCCTTCCAGATAAATTTGCTTATTGGTTTTTCTATTTATTTTTCTATTTCAAAAGTAAGTTGTTGGGATTTTGATTGGTATTGCGTTGAATCTGTAAATCAATTTAGGTAGAATTGACGTCTTAACTATATTTAGTCTTCCAATCCATGAACACGGTATGCCCTTCCGTCTATTTAGGTCTTCTGTCATTTCTTTTAACGGTTTCTCGTAGTTTTCTTTGTATAGGTCTTTTGTTAAATTTATTAGTTAAATTTATTCCTAAGTATTTTATTCTTTTAGTTGCAATTGTAAATGGAATTTGTTTCTTGATTTCCCCCTTAGATTGTTCATTACTAGTGTATAGAAGCACTACAGATTTTTTAATGTTGATCTTGTAACCTTCCACTTTGCTGTACTCGTTTATTAGCTCTAGTAGTTTTGCTGTGGATTTTTCAACATATAGTATCAATCATCAGCAAACAGTGATAGTTTTACTTCTTCCTTTCCAATTTTGATGTCTTGTATTTCTTTTCTTGTCTAATTGCTCTGGCTAGAACTTCCAACACAATGTTGAATAACAGTGGTGATAGTGGACATCCTTGTCTTGTTCCTGATCTTAGGGGGAAAGTTTTCAGTTTTTCCCCATTGAGGATGATAATTAGCTGTGGATTTTTCATATATTCCCTTTATCATTTTAAGGAAATTCCTTTGTATTCCTATCCTTTGAAGTGTTTTCAACAGGAAAGGATGTTGAATCTTGTCAGATGCCTTCTCTGCATCAATTGAGATGATCATGTGATTTTTCTGCTTTGATTTGTTGATATGGTGTATTCATCAATTCATTTTCTTATGTTGAACCATCCTTGCATAGCTGGGATGAATCCTACTTGGTCATGATGTATAATTCTTTTAATGTGTTGCTGGATTCGATTTGCTAGAGTTTTGTTGAGGATTTTTGCATCTATATTCATTAGAGAGATTAGTCTGTAGTTTTTTTTGTAATATTTTTGCCTGGTTTTGGTATGAGGGTGAGGTTGGCTTCATAGAATGAATTAGGTAGATTTCCCTCCAAATCAATTTGAGCAGGGTTGGTACTAATTCTTTCTGGAATGTTTGGTAGAATTCACATGTGAAGCCATCTGGTCCTGGACTTTTCTTTTGGGGAAGCTTTTTAATGACTGATTCAATTTCTTTACTTGTGATTGGTTTGTTGAGGTCATCTATTTCTTCTCGAGTCAAAGTTGGTTGTTCATGTCTTTCCAGGAACCCGTCCATTTCATCTACATTGTTGTATTTATTAGCATAAAGTTGTTCATGGTATCCTGTTATTACCTCTTTTATTTCTGTGGGGTCAGTGGTTATGTCTCCTCTTCCATTTCTGATCTTATTTATTTCCATCCTCTCTCTTCTTCTTTTTGTCAGTCTTGGTAAGGGCCCATCAATCTTATTGATTTTCTCATAGAACCAAGTTCTGTTTTTATTGGTTTTCTCAATTGTTTTCATGCTCTCAATTTCATTTATTTCTGCTCTAAACTTTGTTATTTCTCTCCTTTTGCTTGCTTTGGGGTTAGTTTGCTGTTCTTTCTCCAGTTCTTCCAAGTGGACAGTTAATTCCAGAATTTTTGCCCTTTCTTCTTTTTTGATATAGGCATTTAGGGCAATAAATTTCCCTCTTAGCACCGCCTTTGCAGTTTTGATCCCATAAGTTTTGATATGTTGTGTTTTCATTTTCATTTGCCTCGAGATATTTGCTGATTTCTCTTGTAATTTCTTCTTTGACCCACTGCTTGTTTAAGAGTGTGTTGTTGAGCCTCCACATATTTGTGAATTTTCTGGCACTCTGCCTATTACTGATTTCCAACTTCATTCCTTTATGATCTGAGAAAGAAAAGTGTTGTGTATGATTTCAATCTTTTTAAATTTGTTGAGACTTGCTTTGTGACCCAGCATATGGTCTATTTTTGAGAATGATCCATGAGCACTTGAGAAAAAGGTGTATCCTGCTGTTGTGGGGTGTAATGTCCTATAAATGTCTGTTAAGTCTAGCTCATTTATTGTAATATACAAATTCTCTGTTTCTTTATTGATCCTGTGTCTAGATGTTCTGTCCATTGATCAGAGTGGGTAATTGAAGTCTCCAACTATTATGGTATATGAGTCTATTTCCCTTTTCAGTGATTGCAGTGTATTCCTCACGTATTTTGGGGCATTTTGATTTGGTGCATAAATATTTATGATTGTTATGTCTTCTTGTTGAATTGCTCCTTGTATTAGTACATAGTATCCTTCTTTGTCTCTTTTCACTGTTTTACATTTGAAGTCTAATTTGTTGGATATTAGCATAGCTTCTCCTGCTCTTTTCTGGTTGTTATTTGCATGAAATATCTTTTCCCAACTGTTCACTTTCAACCTATGTTTATCTTTGGGTCTAAGATGTGTTTCCTGTAGACAGCATATAGAAGGATCCTGTTTTTTAGTCCATTCTGGCAGTCTATGTCTTTTGATTGGGGAGTTCAATCCATTAACATTTAGTGTTATTACTGTACAGGTAGTACTTTCTTCTACCATTTTGCCTTTTGTATTTTATATGTCATATCTATTTTCCTTCTTTCTACACTCTTCTCCACACCTATCTCTTCTATTTTTTCATATCTGTCTCTAGTGCTCCCTTTAGTATTTCTTGTAGAGCTGGTCTCTTGGTCACAAATTCTCTGTGATTTTTTGTCTGAAAATGTTTTAATTTCTCCCTCATTTTTGAAGGACAATTTTGCTGGGTATAGAATTCTTGGTTGGCAGTTTTTCTCTTTTAATAATTTAAATATATCATCCCACTGTCTTCTCACCTCCATGGTTTCTGCTGAGAAATCTACACATAGTCTTATTGAGTTTCCCTTGTATGTGATGGATTGCTTTTCTTCTGCTGCTTTCAAGATCCTCTCTTTCTCTTTGACCTCTGACATTCTGACTAGTAAGTGTCTTGGAGAACGTCTGTTTGGATCTATTCTGTTTGGGGTTCGCTGCACTTCTTGGATCTGTAATTTTAGGTCTTTCATAAGAGTTGGGAAATTTTCAGTGAAAATTTCTTCTCCTCCTTTTCCCTTCTCTTCTCCTTCTGGGACACCCACAACACATATATTTGTGTGCTTCATATTCAATTCCCTGAGTCCCTGCTCATATTTTTCCATTTTTTTCCCTCTAGTTTCTTGTCAGATTTCAGATGTTCCATCCTCCAGTTCACTAATCCTAACCTCTGTCTCTTGAAATCTACCATTGTACGTTTCCATTGTTTTTTTTTTCATCTCTTCTACTGTAACTTTCATTCCCATAAGTTCTGTGATTTGTTTTTTCAGACTTTCCATTTCTTATTTTGTTCATTCCTTGCCTTCTTCATATCCTCCCTCAATTCATTGATTTGGTTTTTGATGAGGTTTTCCATGTCTGTTTGTATATTCTGAATTAATTGTTTCAGCTCTTGTATCTCATTTGAACTATTGGTTTGTTCCTTTGACTGGGCCATATCTTCAGTTTTCCTGGTGTGATTTGTTATTTTTTTGCTAGAGTCTAGATATTTAATTACCTTAACTAGTTTATTCTGGAGATTGCTTTCACTTCTCTTACCTAGGGTATTCTTGCTAGATGAATTTGTTGTCTATCTGTTCTTTGACCTTCAGTTCAGCTTTTCTGGACCTCTAGCTTAGGTTTTGTTTAACAGAGGCTAATTTTTCAGTTCTTGTTTTCTTGTTTCTTGCCCTGCTTGTATGGTGCCTTTTCCCTCCCCACCCTTAAGAGGGTCTATGTAGATATTATAGACTCCAGCCGGGTTTTCCCGGACTAAACTGGCCTCCTATCGGGGGGAAGGAGTCACCTGTGTCAGTTTTCCCTGAGGGTGAGACCAGTAGGTTGAAAGACTTTCCTGTGAAGTCTCTGGGCTCTGTTTTTCTTATCCTGCCCAGTATGTGGCACTTGTCTGACTGCAGGTCCCACCAGCATAAGATGATGCAGTACCTTTAACTTTGGCAGACTCTCCCTGCTGGGGCTGTGGTGGAGACAGAGGAGAGGTTGTAGGCTGGTTTTAATGGCTTCAAATTGCCAAACCCTGGGGTCTGAATTCCTTGAGGGAGAGATTCCACATGAGTTGGGCTTCACCTCTCCCCTGGGGAAGGCACAGGTGGGAGACAGCCCTGAAAGCAGTGCGTTTCTGCCTATGCCTGGGGCAGTTGCAGCCCAGGAAGTCCTGCCGCTGAATCCAGAGGCAGCCAAGTCTCAATACAAAAACTGCCACAAAAACCTCTGTTTCCTCCCCTTTCCTCTTTTTCCGTTAGCCCAATGAGCGACCTCCACCTTGACCAGGTTCTCCTGAGCTGGGGGTCTATTTTTAGTAGTCAGAATTTGTTAATTAATGCCTCAATTGGTGTTTGGTTGGACTCAACCCCTGTTGCTGTTAGAGTTTTTTCCTTTCCCTCTGGGAAGCCACCTGTGGGGGAGGGGCGCTGGGCGCCAGCCGCTGCAGCTTGGGGAACTCATGGTTCTGGGAAGGCTCGCGGCTGGTCCAGCTGGTCCAGACTGGGGTACGCTGTGTGTTGGGTCACTGATGTGGCTCCGGGAGCTGTTCTGTATTGTTTCTGGTTATTTAGTAGTTGTTCTGGAGGACGAACTGAAACGCGCACATTGCTAAACCGCCATCTTGGCCCCTATCCCATACTAACAGCCCCTTCTAACACTGAAAAGTTCGAATGGCTATAGCCTAATTATGCCTAAAGAGTGGGACAGAAAGATCAAAGGTAATGGTAGACTTATACAGAGAAGGTAGTGTTTAACAAATGAGTATGATTGCTGAATCATTAAATTGATATTTCTTTTTAGTCTGCAGTATCATAAAGTAGCTAGAAGTAAAAACCTAAAATTGTGGAATTGTAACCCATACCAAACTGAAATCTTTTTTACAACAAATTCTGCTGTGCTTTGAAATTTATTGCTTTTTTGTATATCTCTTATTTTTCACAAAAAAGAAAAAATGTTGATTGTGATGATAAAAAAATATTTATTCTGAGCTAGAAGAAAAAAGGAAAGGACTTCCGGACAAGATGGCAGCTTAGTAAGACGCGCGGGTCTTAGTTCCTCCTCCAGAACAGCTACTAGGGAAGTAGAAACGGTACAGAACAGCTCCCGGAGCCACGACAGAAACCAAGAAGACAGCGTACCCCATTCTGGAATGGCTGACTAGCTGGGAGAACCTGCTGCGGTGAGATCACCGAGGGGCGCACGCTTCCCCGGGCCGGGGCAGCAGGCGGCCGGAGTCCCTCCCTCCTTCCTTCCCAGGCTGGCTGAGAGAATTGGACAGGTGATCCCCTCAAGCCGCGGCAGCTAGCACCCCCCCCAAACGCGTGAACCCCCGGACCAGCTGGGAGAATTGGAATGGAGATCCCCCAAGCCGCGGAGACCGGCGACCGGGGTCCCTTCCAAACACATGGCTTCCCGGTCCGGCTGGGAACCGTGGATACGCTCTCCCCCAAGCCGTGGCAGCTGGCGCCCCCCTGGCCACGCTTGGTGCCCCGGGCCGGCTGGGAAATTTGGACAGGAGCTCCCCCAAGCCGTGGAGGCTGGCGCCCGCCCACCACACTTGATGCCCCGGGCCGACTGGGAAATTTGGACAGGTGCTCCCCCAAACCGTGGAGGCCGGCGCCCCCCCACCACGCTTGGTACCCCAGGCCGGCTGGGAAATTTGGACAGGCACTCCCCCAAGCCGCGGAGGCCGGCGACCCTTCCCACACGCAGATCCCCAGGCCGGCTGGGAGATTCGGATTGGCATTCCCCCAAGCCGTTTCAGCTGGCGACCCTCCCCCACAGCGAGAGTTTTCCAAAGTTAAAGGAGCCACAGCATCTTTTACTGCTGGGACCCACAGACAGACGAGCACCACAAGCACCACCTACTGGGCAGGATAAGAAAAACAGAGCCCAGAGATTTCACAGAAAAATCTTTCAACCTGCTGGGTCCCACACCCAGGGAAATCTGATTAAATGCCCAGACGCCAGCAGAAAATAATGGATCACGCTCGGAAAATTGAAGATATGGCCCAGTTAAAGGAACAAACCAATAGTTCAAATGAGATACAGGAGCTGAGACAACTAATGCTGAATATACGAACAGAAATGGAAAACCTCTTCAAAAACCAAATCAATAAATTGAGGGAGGACATGAAAAAGACATGGGCTGAACAAAAAGAAGAAATAGAAAAACTGAAAAAACAAATCACAGAACTTATGGGAGTGAAGGACAAAGTAGAAAAGATGGAAAAAACAATGGATACCTACAATGGTAGATTTAAAGAGACAGAAGCTAGAATTAGTGAATTGGTGGATGGAACATCTGAATTCCAAAAAGAAACAGAAACTATCGGGAAAAGAATGGAAAAATTTGAACAGGGTATCAGGGAACTCAAGGACAACATGAACCGCACAAATATACATGCTGTGGGCGTCCCAGAAGGAGAAGAGAAGGGAAAAGGAGGAGAAAGACTAATATAAGAAATTATCACTGAAAATTTCCCAACTCTTATGAAAGACCTAAAATTACAGATCGAAGAAGTGCAGCGCACCCCAAAGAGAATAGACCCAAACAGACGTTCTCCAAGACACTTACTAGTTAGAATGTCAGAGGTCAAAGAGAAAGAGAGGATCTTGAAAGCAGCAAGAGAAAAACATTCCATCACATACAAGGGAAATCCAATAAGACTATGTGTAGATTTCTCAGCAGAAACCATGGAAGCTAGAAGACAGTGGGATGATATATTTAAATTACTAAAAGAGAAAAACTGCCAACCAAGACTTCTATATCCAGCAAAATTGTCCTTCAAAAATGAGGGAGAAATTAAAACATTTTCAGACAAAAAGTCACTGAGAGAATTTGTGACCAAGAGACCAGCTCTGCAAGAAATACTAAAGGGAGCACTAGAGTCAGATACGAAAAGACAGAAGAGAGAGGTATGGAGAAGAGTGTAGAAAGAAGGAAAATCAGATATGATATATATAATAAAAAGGCAAAATGGTAGAGGAAAATATTATCCAAACAGTAATAACACTAAATGTTAATGGACTGAATTCCCCAATCAAAAGACATAGACTGGCAGAATGGATTAAAAAAAAGGATCCTTCTATATGCTGTCTACAGGAAACACATCTTAGACCCAAAGATAAACATAGGTTGAAAGTGAACAGTTGGGAAAAGATATTTCATGCAAATGACAACCAGAAAAGAGCAGGAGTAGCTATACTAATATCCAACAAATTAGACTTCAAATGTAAAGCAGTTAAAAGAGACAAAGAAGGACACTATATACTAATAAAAGGAACAATTAAACAAGAAGATATAACAATCATAAATATTTATGCACCGAACCAGAATGCCCCAAATTACGTGAGGAATACACTGCAATCACTGAAAAGGGAAATAGACACATATACCATAATAGTTGGAGACTTCAATTCCCCACTCTCATCAATGGACAGAACATCTAGACAGAGGATCAAAAAAGAAATAGAGAATCTGAATATTACTATAAATGAGCTAGACTTAACAAACATTTATAGGACATTACATCCCACAACAGCAGGATACACCTTTTTCTCAAGTGCTCATGGATCATTCTCAAAGATAGACCATATGCTGGGTCACAAAGCAAGTCTTAACAAATTTAAAAAGATTGAAATCATACACAACACTTTCTCGGATCATAAAGGAATGAAGTTGGAAATCAATAATAGGCGGAGTGCCAGAAAATTCACAAATACGTGGAGGCTCAACAACACACTCCTAAACAACGAGTGGGTCAAAGAAGAAATTGCTAGATAAATTAGCAAATACCTCAAGGTGAATGAAAATGAAAACACAACATATCAAAATTTATGGGACGCAGCAAAGGCAGTGCTAAGAGGGAAATTTATTGCCCTAAATGCCTATATCAGAAAAGAAGAAAAGGCAAAAATTCAGGAATTAACTATCCATTTGGAAGAACTGGAGAAAGAAGAGCAAACTAATCCCAAAGCAAGCAAAAGGAAAGAAATAACAAAGATTAGAGCAGAAATAAATGAAATTGAAAACATGAAAACAATAGAGAAAATCAATAAGGCCAGAAGTTCGTTCTATGAGAAAATCAATAAGATTGATGGGCCCTTAGCAAGATTGACAAAAAGAAGAGAGAGGATGCAAATAAATAAGATCAGAAATGGAAGAGGAGACATAACTACTGACCTCACAGAAATAAAGGAGGTAATAATAGGATACTATGAAAAACTTTACGCTAATAAATACAACAATTTAGAGGAAATGGACGGGTTCCTGGAAAGACATGAACAACCAACTTTGACTCAAGAAGACATAGATGACCTCAACAAACCAATCACAAGTAAAGAAATTGAATCAGTCATTCAAAAGCTTCCTAAAAAGAAAAGTCCAGGACCGGATGGCTTCACATCTGAATTCTATCAAACATTCCAGAAAGAATTTTTACCAACTCTCCTCAAACTCTTCAAAAAAATTGAAGCGGAGGGAAAACTACCTAATTCATTCTATGAAGCCAACATCACCCTCATACCAAAACCAGGCAAAGATATTACAAAAAAAGAAAACTACAGGCCAATCTCTCTAATGAATATAGATGCAAAAATCCTCAATAAAATTCTACCAAATCGTATCCAACAACACATTAAAAGAATTATACATCATGACCAAGTAGGATTCATCCCAGGTATGCAAGGATGGTTCAACATAAGAAAATCAATTAATGTAATACACCACATCAACAAATCAAAGCAGAAAAATCACATGATCATCTCAATTGATGCAGAGAAGGCATTTGACAAGATTCAAGATCCTTTCCTGTTGAAAACACTCCAAAAGATAGGAATACAAGGGAACTTCCTTAAAATGATAGAGGGAATATATGAAAAACCCACAGCTAATATCATCCTCAATGGGGAAAAATTGAAACCTTTCCCCCTAAGATCAGGAACAAGACAAGGATGTCCATTATCACCACTATTATTCAACATCATGTTGGAGATTCTAGCCAGAGCAATTAGACAAGAAAAAGAAATACAAGGCATCAAAATTGGAAAGGAAGAAGTAAAACTATCACTGTTTGCAGACGATATGATATTATACGTCGAAAACCCGGAAAAATCCACAACAAAACTACTAGAGCTAATAAATGAGTACAGCAAAGTAGCAGGTTACAAGATCAACATTCAAACTCTGTAGCATTTCTATACACTAGCAATGAACAAGATGAGGGGGAAATCAAGAAAGGAATTCCATTTACAATTGCAACTAAAAGAATAAAATCCCTAGGAATAAATTTAACCAAAGAGACAAAAAACCTATACAAAGAAAACTACAAAAAACTGTTAAAAGAAATCACAGAAGACCTAAATAGATGGAAGGGCATACCGTGTTCATGGATTGGAAGACTAAATATAGTTAAGATGTCAATTCTACCTAAATTGATTTACAGATTCAATGCAATACCAATCAAAATCCCAACAACTTATTTTTCAGAAATAGAAAAACCAATAAGCAAATTTATCTGGAAGGGCAGGGTGCCCCGAATTGCTAAAAGTATCTTGAGGAAAAAAAACGAAGCTGGAGGTCTCACGCTGCCTGACTTTAAGGCATATTATGAAGACACAGTGGTCAAAATAGCATGGTACTGGCATAAAGATAGATATATCGACCAATGGAATCGAATAGAATGCTCAGATATAGACCCTCTCATCTATGGACATTTGATCTTTGATAAGGCAGTCAAGCCAACTCACCTGGGACAGAACAGTCTCTTCAATAAATGGTGCCTAGTGAACTGGATATCCATGTGCAAAAGAATGAAAGAGGACCCGTATCTCACACCCTATACAAAAGTTAACTCAAAATGGATCAAAGATTTAAACATTAGGTCTAAGACCATAAAACAGTTAGAGGAAAATGTAGGGAGATATCTTATGAAACTTACAATTGGAGGCGGTTTTATGGACCTTAAACCTAAAGCAAGAGCACTGAAGAAAGAAATAAATAAATGGGAGCTCCTCAAAATTAAACACTTTTGTGCATCAAAGAACTTCATCAAGAAAGTAGAAAGACAGCCTACACAATGGGAGACAATATTTGGAAATGACATATCAGATAAAGGTCTAGTATCCAGAATTTATAAAGAGATTGTTCAACTCAACAACCAAAAGACAGCCAACCCAATTACAAAATGGGAAAAAGACTTGAACAGACAGCTCTCAGAAGAGGAAATACAAATGGCCAAAAGGCACACGAAGAGATGCTCGATGTCCCTGGCCATTAGAGAAATGCAAATCAAAACCACAATGAGATATCATCTCACACCCACCAGAATGGCCATTATCAAAAAACAGAAAATGACAAGTGCTGGAGAGGATGCGGAGAAAGAGGCACACTTATCCAGTGTTGGTGGGAATGTCAAATGGTGCAACCACTGTGGAAGGCAGTTTGGCGGTTCCTCAAAAAACTGAATATAGAATTGCCATACGACCCAGCAATACCATTGCTAGGTATCTACTCAGAGGACTTAAGGGCAAAGACACAAACGGACATTTGCACGATTTATAGCAGCATTATTTACAATTGCAAAGAGATGGAAACAGCCAAAATGTCCATCAACAGATGAGTGGCTAAACAAACTGTGGTATATACATACAATGGAATATTATGCAGCTTTAAGACAGAATAAACTTATGAAGCATGTAATAACATGGATGGACCTAGAGAACATTATGCTGAGTGAGTCTAGCCAAAAACTAAAGGACAGATACTGTATGGTCCCACTGATGTGAACCGACATTTGAGAATAAACTTGGAATATGTCATTGGTAACAGAGACCAGCAGGAGTTAGAAACAGGGTAAGATAATGGGTAATTGGAGCTGAAGGAATGCAGACTGTGCAACAGGACTAGATACAAAAACTCAAAAATGGACAGCACAATAATACCTAATTGTAATGTAACTATGGTAAAACACTGAATGAAGCTGCATCTGAGCTATAGTTTTTTGTTGTTGTTGTTTGTTTGTTTGTTTGTGTCTTTTGTTTTTTATTCTTTTTCCTTTTCTTTTTTTATTATTATTTTTTTCTCTATATTAACATTCTATATCTTTTTCTGTTGTTTTGCTAGTTCTTTTCCTAAATCGATGCAAATGTACTTAGAAATGATGATCATACATCTATGTGATGATATTAAGAATTACTGATTGCATATGTAGAATGGAATGATTTCTAAATGTTGTGTTATTTCTTTTTTTTCTTTAATTCATACAAAAAAAAAGAAACAAGGAAAAATCATGGACCTATAAACCCATACCAAGCTTTAAAATCTATTGTATAACTACTTGTTAAAATGTACTTGGAAATGTATTGCTTTTTTGCATATATGCTATTTTTCACAATTAAATTTTTAAAAAGTAAAAAAAAAAAAAGTCCAAAATATATATATATATTTATTCTTTCTAGCCTCCTACATTCTAGTGCATTAGAAGGAAGAATCTGAGATGATAGTATGGTAGCCCATGACAAACTTTGGGATCTGTCCAGTAACTACTTTTTTCTTTCTTTTGCTTTTTTCTTTCTTTACTTTGTATATATATTATATTCTAAAATTAAAAAAAGTTTAAAAATAAAGAAATATAGAGAGTCAAAACAAAAACAATTGAACAGATTTTCAGAGGCGGTACAGAAGAAACGAAGCTTTTCACTTGGGGATGAAACAATTGCACAAATAGCGCAATTATAAAAATTATACCACATATCCAGGGCAAGAATCAGATGACGAAGAGCTGAAAAATCTAATCAAACAAGGTCTAGAATAAGTTGAAACAAGTGTCAAAAGAGCTTTA
Organism: Tamandua tetradactyla; assembly: GCF_023851605.1. Lineage (NCBI taxonomy): Eukaryota > Metazoa > Chordata > Mammalia > Pilosa > Myrmecophagidae > Tamandua > Tamandua tetradactyla. The sequence goes on from NC_135328.1 coordinate 178,409,621, forward strand.
ACAAAAAACCAATCAACAATAAAACCATAGGCAAGAGAGAGAAACTCACCTTCAGAGTAAACTCATCAAGTAGTCAGATGCCTAAATATAAAAAAAAAAAATTACAAACCATACTAAGAAACAGGAAGAGATGGCCCAGTCAAAGAAATATTAAAAGCTTCAGAGGAGACACAGAATTTGGAACAACTAATCAAAGATGATTAAACACATCTAAATCAATATAAGAATATGAAGGAAAATATGGCCAAAGAGATAAAGGATATTAAGAAGACACTGGGTGAGCATAAAGAAGAATTTGATGGTATAATTGAGGAATGCCTAGAGTGTATAATGATAGTGACTAAATGTGCAAATTTAAAAATGTTTCTGCATGAGGAAGAACAAAGGAATGTCAATAATGCAGGGTGTTGAAAATAGATGGTAATTAATATTTTAAAACTTTAATGTATGTGTGAGACAAGCAAAAAATGTTTATTTGGTACAAAATTTATATTTTGACTAGTGCATTTCCTATGCACTAGTCCACTTATGTGGACAGCTTAATCGAACACCATAGCAGTTGGAACCTTGAGTAGGGCATGAGATTTTGTAGATTTGTCCAGAATGATGCCCAGATAAATCCCAGAGCAATTTGAACAGTGGATAGGGAAGTATTTGCAGAGTCCCGTAGGGGAAATGGTGAGAAAGGGGGAAAATTCAATTTCCCCAAGTGGAGAATTCTTGATATTCTCACAGGCAGTGGGGACAGCCAAAGCAGTACGCCGAACCTATCATACAAATCTTGGGGTTTGTTCATATGAAACTTAATCCCACAAAGGATAGGCTAAGCCTACTTAAAATTAGGCCTAAGAGTCACCTGCAAGAGAACCTCTTCTGTTGCTCAATGTGGCCTCTCTCTCTCAACCGACACAGCAAGCAAACTCACTGCCCTCCCCCTCTCTATGGGGTGTGGACCTTCCTGGCAACGTGGGACAGAAATCCTAGAAAGAGCTGGAACTCAGTATCAAGGGATTGAGGAAATCTTCTTGACCAAAAGGAGAAGAGTGAAATGAGACAAAATAAAGTGTCAGTGACTGAGAGATTCCAAAAAGAGTTGAGAGGTTATCCTGGAGATTATTCTTACGCATTAAATAGATATCACCTGTTTAGTTAAGGTGTAATGGAGAGGCTGGAGGGAACGGCCTGAAAATGTGGAGCTGTGTGCTGGTGGCCATGTTTCTTGAAGAAAATTGTATGATGATATGGCTGTCGTAGTGTGACTATGTCGTTGTGAGAGCCTTGTGTCTGATGCTCCTTTTGTCTACCTTATCGACAGACAAATAAAACATATGGATTAAAAATAAATAAATAATAGGGGGAACAAATGTTAATCTGTGAGATTGAATTTAGTAGATTAAATTTAGTAGATTGAAATGCTGATGATCGGTGAAGGGGAGGGGTAAGGGGTGTGGTATGTATGAATTTTTTTCTGTTTTCTTTTCATTGCTTTTTCTGAATTGATGCAGATGTTCTAAGAAATGATCATGATGATGAATATACAACTATGTGATGATAGTGTGAGTTATTGATTATATAAGAAAGGAATGATCATATGATAAGAATGTTTGTGCTTGTATGTGGTTATGTACCATAAGTAAAAAATAAATTAATTTAAAAATAAATAAATCATGGGGAAACACATGTTAAAACAAATGGAGTAGGCTGAAATACTAGTGATCAATGAAAGGGAGTGGTAAGCAGTATAGAAAAAAATAGGGGGCAAAGGTTAAAATATACTGGGTAGATGGAAATACTAGTGGTCAATGAGAGGGAGGGATAAGGGGTATGTTATGTATGAGTTTTGTCTTTTTTCTTTTTATTTCTTTTTCTGGAGTGATTTAAATGTTCTAAAAAATTATCCTGGTGATGAATATACTAGTATGAGATGATATTGTGAGCCATTGATTGTACACCATGTATATGTTAAGAATGTTCGTGTTTGTATGTTGTTTTGGTTTGTCAATTAAAAAAGGAAAAAAAGTGTTTAAGATAAAAAAAGAATTTGAAAGTATAAAAATAAACATAACAAAATTGTAAAGATGAAAGTTACAATAGAAGAAATTTAAAATACACCTACAACAGCAGCAGATTTGAACAGGCAGAGGAAAGAATCAGCAAACTAGAAGACAAGAAAATTGAAATCCTACAAATAGAAGAACAGATAAAGAAAAGAATGGGGAAAAAAATGAGCAGGGGCCAGGGACTTGAGTGACAGCACAAAACACACAAACATATGTTTCATGGGTGTAAGAGAAGGGAAAAGGGGCAGAAGGAATATTTGAGGAAGTAATACTGAAAACTTCCCAATTCTTATGAAAGACTTAAACATATATGTTCAAAAAGTGCAATGTACTCCAAACAGACTAAATCCTAATAGACCTACGCCAGGACACATACTAATGACAATGTTAAATGACAAAGATAGAGAATCAGCAAAGAAAACTGATTCATTCATTTTGAGAAAACTTATTCATTGAGGGAGCCACAATAAGACTAACTGCCAATTTCTCATCAGAAACAATAGAAGCAAGAAAGTAGTGGTATGATATATTTAAGATACTGAAAGATAAAAATTGCCAACCAGAAATTTTATCTGGCAAAACTGTCTTTCAAAAATGAGGGAGAGTTTAAAATATTTACAGATAAACAGAAAGAGAGCTTGTGAACAAGAGATCTGCCCTACAAAAAATACTAAAAGGAAGTCTTCAGGCTGAAAGGAAAAGACAGGAGAGGCTTGGAGGAGAGTGTTGAAATGCAGATTTATCAACAAGGTAACTAAAAGGATAAAAAGAAAGAGACAAAAATAAGATATAACATGTAAAACAACAAAGGATAAAATGATTGAAGTACTGTCCTTACAGTAATAACACTGAATGTTAATGGACTAAACTCCCCCAAGAAAAAGACACAGATTGATAGAATGAATTAAAAAGTATGATCCAATTGTATACTGTCTACAAGAGATTTACTTTATATCCAAGGTCACGAATAGATTGAAAATGAATGGCTGGAAAAAGATATTCCACAGTAACAAAAACAGTAACCAAAAAAAGAGTTGGGATAGCTATAGTCTTTAATAGTCTTTAAATGCAAAGCTATCATAAGAGACAAAAGATACTATATAGTAATAAAAAGGACAACCCACTGGGAAGAAATAACAGTTATAAATAGTTATGTGCCTAACCATGATGCCCCAAGCACATGAGGCAACTAATGGCAAAACTGAAAGGAGAAACAGACACCTCTACAATAATAATTTTTTCAGTTTGCTAAAGCTGTCAGAATGCAATATACCAGAACTGATTGACTTTTATAAAGGGGATTTATTAAGTTACAAGTTACAATTCTCAGGCCATGAAAATATCCAAATTAAGGCACCAAAAAGAAGATACCTTCTTGGAGGAAAGGCAGCATCATGGAAGGCACATGACAACTCTACTGGCCCTCCAAAGTTGGTTTCAAAATGCTCTCTCATTTCCTGTGGGTCCTTCTGGCTTCTGCCAAGGGGCTTTCTGCATCTCCAAGCATCTATGTCTGGGCATTTGCTCTATTGGCTCTGAACTCTTTTGCTCTCTGTGAGCTCTTTTAAGGATTCCAATAAACTAATTAAGACCCACCTTGAATGAGTGGGTTCACATCTCCAACGAATCAAAAGGTCCCACCCACAGTTGGGTGAATTGCATCTCCATGAAAACAACCTAATAAAAAGATCCACCCTATAATGGGTGTGCTCCTACAAGATTGGATTAGGATTTAAAGAACATGGCTTTCCTGGGGTACATAATAGTTTCAAACCAGCACAGACCTGAAACAAGATAAGGTTGCCTACTGTCAACACTGTTACTTAACACTGTGCTAGAATTTCTAGCTACCACAGTTAGGCAAGAAAAAGAAACAAAATGCATCTAAATTGGAAAGGAAGAAGTAAAACTTTTACTATTTGCAGATTATATGATCCTAAGTATTGTAAGTCCCAAAAAATCTACAACAAAGCAGCTAGAGCTAATAAATAAATTCTGCAAAGTGCCAGGATACAAGATCAACAGACAAAAACCAGTAGTATTTCCATACACTAGTAATGAGCAATCTGAGGAATAAATCAAGAAAAAAAATCCATTTGTAATAGCAAATAAAATAATCAAATATCTAGGAATAAGTTTCACCAAGGATGTGAAGGACTTGTACACAGAATACTACATAGCATTGCTAAAAGAAATCAAACAAGACCTAAATAAATGGAAATAGAAAAGCCAATTATCAAGTTTATTTGGATGGGTAAGGGGCCTTGATTAGCTAAAAACATCTTGAAAAAGAAGAACGAAATTGGAGAACTCAAATTTCCTGACTTTAAAGCATATTACAAAGCTACAGTAGTCAAAACAGCATGGTACTAGCACAAGGACAGATATATTGACAATAGAATCAAATCAAGAGTTTAGAAATAGACCCCTCACATCTATGCAAATTGATATTTGACAAGGCTGCCAAGTCCACTCAAGTAGGGAAGAAAAGACTCATCAACAAATGGTGCTGGGAGAACCGGATATCAATATGCAACGGAATGAAAGAGGACCCCTACCTCACACCTTAAACAAAAATTAACTCAAAATGGATCAAAGACCTAAAACTAAGAACCAGGACCATAAAACTCCTGGAAAAAATATATAGGGAAGCATATTCAGGATCTTGTGGTAAGCAGTGGTTTCTTAGACTTTATACCCAAAGTACAAGCAATAAAAGAAAAATAGATAAATGGGACCTCCTCAAAATTAGAAACTTCTAGGCATCAAAGGACTTTGTCAAGAAAGTGAAAAGACCCTATTCAATGAGGGAAAGTATTTGGAAACCACATACTTGATAAGGATTTAATATCCAGAATATATAAAGAAATCATATACAATTCAACAATAAAAAGACAATCCAATTTAAACTTTGGAAAAGTAGGCATTTTTCCAAAGAAGAAATACAAATTGGTAAAAAGCACATGAAAAGATGCTCAACATCACTAGCTCTTAGGGAAATACAAATCAAAACCACAGTGAAATTAGATATCATCTCACACCTACTAGAATGCTCACTATTAAATAAACATAAAACTACAAGTATTGGAGATGATGTGGGAAAATAAAAACACTCCTTCACTGCTGGTGGGAATGCAAAGGGGTGCAGCCTCTGTAGAAGACAGTTTAGTGGTTCTGCAGGAAACTAATTGTCATATGATCCAGCAATCCTGCTACTTAGATATATACCCAGAAGAATTGAGAGCAAGGACTCGAACTGACATTTGCTCACTGATGTTCATAGCAGCATTATTCCCAATTGCCAAAAGATAGAAGCAACCCAAGTGTCCATCAATTGATAAATTGATAAACAAAATGTGGTATATACATATGATGAAATATTATTCAGCTGTAAAAAAGAAATGACATCCTGATGCATGTGGGCAACATGGATGAACCTTGAGGACAGTATGTTCGTGAAATAAATAAGACACAAAAGGACAAATGATCTCACTTATATGAACTAATTATAATGAGCAGGCTCATAGAGTTAGAATTTTAGGATATAAGTTACCAGGGGATGGATTTGGGTTAGATAGTGGAGACTTGATGTTTAACATGTACAGATTTTCTATTTAGGCTCATTGTAAAGGTTTAGAAATGGGTAGTGGTAATGATAAGACATTATTGCGGGTGTAATCAACACCACTGAACTGTGTAGGTAAATGTATAAGAATGTTTTTTCTTGGGATATAACAAATGTATGATACTATACAAAGCAGAGATAATACAGTGGTATATGGTAAAAAAAAGACAATGTAAATAATGGACAGTAGATAGAACTATTTTAATAATCTTTCATCAATTATAACAAAGGTAACTACTGTTAAAAAATAGTACCATTTTTTTAAGTGCTATCATCAATAGTAACAAATGTTCCACACCAATGCAAAGTGTTGATGATGGGCTGATATATGAGAATCCTGTATTTTATGCATGAGTGTTTGGTAAAATCACAACTTCTCTAATAAAAGAAGAAGAAGAAAGCTAGAGGTTCATTAGGGCATGGATATAAACAATTTGCAAATGTGAAAAATTGGAAACAATCTAATTGTCCCACATTAGAGGACTGTTTAGCTCAATGGATAGTATACAGTATACATATTAAGTGGAATGTCATTTGCAATGTTATAGAAGTATATTTAACCACATAGAAAGTAAGTCACAAAATATTAGTAAGTGAAAAAAGCCAATTACAAAATGATATTTATAATATATCCCACTTTTATTAAAAATTGAATAGAGAAATTGATTATCTGGGTAGTGAGATTATAGATGATTATTAATATCTTTTGTTTGTTTATCTGTATTTCCTAATTTTCTATGTAATTTTTAATGTTATCTTTAAAAGTAATCACAAAGTAAACCTAAATCTCATTATTATCACACATTCATTTTTAAGCCTTTACTAGACCTTCACTATCCCTAAAATAGATCCTAATTTCTTAATATGGCATTCAAAGCTTTTCACATTCCAAACTTTGTCTACCTTTGCAGCCAATCTCCAGCCACATAACCTAACTCTAGTTACATGAACTATTTTCCATACTCTGAAGATATTATATATTGTACTTTTTCGTGTGTTTTACCTGTATACCTTTGCTTATATGTTCCTTTTGTCAGGAATGCCTTTCAATGTTTACCTATTTAAAATCTTGCCTGTCCTTCAAGGCTGAACTTAAATATTTTCTCTCCGTATATTTTTCTAAATTCACTTCTTTTTAACTGTTTTGTAATTACCTTTTTCATATCATTTGTGGGCTCTTTGAAGGTGTGGCCATTTCTTATTCATCTTTGTATTTCCTTTGCCCAGCATGCTATCTGACATGTAGTAGGTTCTCAGGAAATGTAGGACTGATAAGTGAGTGATGTGTTTCCCTTAAAGTTGTTGGTTCCTAACTCCTCTGGGTTCCCATAGTACGTTTTCAAAGAGAGACTACATTTTATTATCCTAGTGGTGTGTTCTTTTCTACACCGTACCCCCCACCCTGAGGCTGCAATGTAGCTCTTTGAAGGTAGTGCCTGTGATTTATTCAACTTAATATCCTTAATAGAAAACCCAGTTCTTGATACACAGTAGATGTCAGGTCGAATTTGAGGAACTGCACTGAAGACAGACTCCCTTTGTCAAGCATATTTTTCCTGATTTAAAGTTTAATTCAACCAAAATATTTTCTTCTTATCTGGTAGAACATGTGCCTACAGCCTGTGCCCGGGTTGATGCCCTGCGTTCCCATGGTTATCCAAAAGAGGCTCTCAGACTCACAGTGGCCATTATCAATACTTTGAGGTTACAGCAACAGCGGCAGCTGGAAATCTACAAGCATCAGAAGAAAGGTATAATGATTAGAAGCCATCTAAACCCTAATGCAGATCCATCCTCAAGGGATACAGGGCATAGGATTTAATTTTCATTAAGTATCATGGAGTGGTATGATAGCGGTTAAGGAATTCCAGATCATTCCACCTGCTATATGACCTAGAATACCTCACTTTACCTCTATGAGTCTCAGTTCTCTCATCTGTAAATGAGAATAATAATTCCAGCCTGCCTCCCTCACAGAGCATTATAAGGTCCACATAAGATCTTATACAAGAAAAACATTTTAAAACTGTATCCACATGTATTCACTGCCAGTAGGCAGCCTAAATGCAATCCATATGACCTTGCAGCTGGCTGGTGAGCTTGTGACCAGTGCTGTCAGCAAAGGCAAGACAATGAGGGAAGCTCTTCTTTGATTCTCAGGGCCAAGGCCAAAAAGAGACTGAAGAGGAAACCCTCAGGCAGGGACAGCAATGTGTCTCTCACTCTCTAAAATTTTGACCTGCTTGCTTCCAGAACTGTTGCAGAGAGGAACCACAACTATCACAAACCTGGAGGGCTGGGTGGGCCATCCCCTGGATCCCATTGGCTGCCTATTTCTCACTTTGACTGAGGCCTGCCGCCTGAATGATGATGGCTATCTGGAAGTATCAGGTACAGGGGTCAGCCTGAGGCAAGACAGGGCTGCCCTTAGCAGTCCTATCCTCCCTGCCAGACTTTGTTCTGCTCCTCCTGCTGCCATTTCTTCTTTTTGTCCAAACTGGGCCTCCCCTGAGAAGTTTCTTTGGGCTTCTTCTCTTTGCTGCCTTCCTGCTACACTGTGGTCTGGCCCTGTCCTACTTTCCCATTTTTCCTTGCTAGACTTCGTTTGCCCTTCTCTTAATGCATGAATGCCTAGGGACTATAGTTCAAAGAAAATAAGAAGGACTAGAATAATGTTAGATTAGTCTGGGAGGGGGAGAAAACTTGCAGCAGTGTGTTTGTATCCCTTGCAATTGCACAATACTCTGATTTCCATTGAAATTTCTTCTTCATGATGATTTCATATACCAAGTTTACAAATGAGAAACAGAGGGTAAGTAATTTATTAGAGTCTCCAAGTGGCCGGGACTAGAAAGAGAAATAATTTTTCTCTCCTTTATGCCATTACTATCTTGTGTATATAAATCTGTTATAGTACATAGTATACTGAATTACAATTTTTCTTCAAGTAAGTATCTCTTACTAGATTGTCAGTTCCTTGAGAGCAAAAATTATGGCTTACTCATCTTTGTGATCCTAGCACTTAGCACACTACCTGTCATGTAGTAGTCCTCCATAAATACTTACTGTATACACAAAGAGAAAAAGCAAAGAAACCAAAACTCTGACTTCTAAACCTGTGCTCTTTTCCTGAAACTCTGAGTCTAGTGGTAGAACATATAGAATAATAACATAGACGTTGCAAGTGTATAAACGTAAGAATTTACTGGATGGATTGAGATTTCTCTGGGTGGAGATACAAAGGGTGGCCCTAAGCCAAGCAAGGACTGTCCTAAATCTTTCTTCTGATCCCCTGCATAGGGAATCAGCATCTTCTGTCTGTTTCATCTACACAGCAGCACTTACATCTTGAAAACCTGAGTTGCGCTGGAATTCATTCATCTACCATTAATGTGTACTTAGTTCCACCTGGCGGTCCTGCAGATACCAAAAACAATAAGATAAAGTCTCTTCCTTTTAAAGTACTAACACTCTGATGGAAAGAGACAGAACAAAACAATTATGGCATTATATAAGGTGCTAACAAAAGATAAGTATAAGGTTTTATATTTCCCCAACTGGTCTAGCCAGTTCCCATATTAGGAAGAAGCTAGAAATCTTTTTGGCTCTATGTAACTTTTTTGTTTTCAGTTTATTTTCCTTACTGCCCTGGAGTTCTGACTCAGCTTCCCTGTGATAGCTATTAATCAAACTGTATCCCAAAGAGAAAGGGAGAGCAGGGTAGAAGAATCCATCAGGCCTGACACAGGAATTTTGTGCCCTGTTGCCCTCAGATGTAAGTGAAAGCAGACCTCCTGTGTACCAGCATGTACCTGTGGCTGCAAGCTACCCAAACCTCAGTGAGTCCTACCTGTCACTGGCCCTGGAAGTTGCTCTGATGGGGATGGGTCAACAAAGAGTGATGCCTGAAGGCCTCTATGCACAGGACAAGGTGTGTCGTAATGAGGAGCAGCTCCTGAGTCGACTCCAGGAGCTGCAACTGGATGATGAGCTAGTGCAAACACTGCAGAAACAATGCATCTTACTGCTGGAAGGTAAGTTGAGAAGAAACTGTCAGCACAGTGACTCTGGGCTCCCCTATCTAACAGAGCACAGGTACAAGATCATTTATGGCATTGACGTGCAGTGAACGTTCTCATGGCTACCAGGCACATGCATGATCCTGGGGCTCAAGTCCATGCTGGTAAATGGAAGTATACAGATAAATAACTGAATGGCTTCTCTTTTTGCTACAGGAGGCCCCTTCAGTGGTCTCGGAGAAGTCATCCACCGAGAGAGTGTGCCCATGCACACCTTTGCTAAGTATTTATTCTCAGCTCTGCTGCCTCATGATCCAGACCTGTCCTATAAATTAGCCTTACGTGCCATGAGGTGGGTAGCCCTTTCTAAGCACCATTAATTTCACCAAAGCAGAAGTCTTGAATGCTGTTTTTCTTTATCTCACTTTCTTCTCTCTCCCTCTCTTTTATTTGGTTGGACTTGCCACCAAGCCTGTCCTTCATGAGTATTAATAAATATGGAGATATAGGACCACAAAGACCAGAGCATCCCTGTGCTGGAGCCATTTAGGCACCTTGAGAAGGGTTTTGAGCTCAGTTGAGTCATGGTTCCCAGGCACAAGTCCCCAGATGCATCTGGAAGTACAGATAAGCTTGTATATAACACGATTTGAAAACAATGAGATATGGGCATTGTTCTAGATTGCTAGCTGCTGGAATGCAATATACCAGAAATGGAATGGCTTTTTAAAAGGGGAATTTAATAAGTTGCTAGTTTATAGTTCTAAGGCCAAGATAATGTCCCAATTAAAACAAGTCTATAGAAATGTCCAATCTAAGGCATCCACGGAAAGATACCTTGGTTCAAGAAGGCAGATGAAGTTCAGGATTTCTCTCCCAAGTGGAAAGGCACATGATGAACACAGTCAGAGTTTCTCTCTCATCTGGAAGGGCACATGGCAAACACGGCATCATCTACTAGCTTCTTCTTCTGGCTTCCTGTTTCATGAAGCTCCCCGGGAGGCATTTTCCTTCTTCATCTCCAAAGGTCGCTGGCTGGTGGACTCTGCTTCTCATGACTCTGTCATTCTGCTCTGCCCTCTCTGAATCTCTTTTTCTCCAAAATGTTTCCTCTTTTATAGGATTCCAGTACACTAATCAAGACCCACCCAAATGGGTGGAGGCACACCTCCACCTAATCCAGTTTAACAACCACTCTTGATTAAATCACATCTCCAGGGAGATGATCTAATTACATGCAGTATTGAATTAGGATTATTCTGCCTTCACGACATGGGATTTTGATTAAAACATGGCTTTTCAAGCATACATACATCCTTTCAAACCAGCATAGGCATCTTGTTTCTAAACTATAAGATCCTTGGTTCAGGCAGATGGACCTCTAGAATGCAACAGACCACACAGAAGAATTAGTTAGACCATAAGACTGAGAGAACTCCTCAGCTCAAACAGGGAAGGCCTGCTGAATATAACTCTTATACTTTTTAAAATAACCTTATGGCTCTTGAACTGCCTTTCCAATCCATTTGCAGTGAGGACTAGTCCATTTGAGTTCTGTAAGTGCCCAAGCACCCACCTCACATAGCACACAGTACCCTAGGTTTAAAAACTTTCACAGCTCTTAGTTAACCCTTTCTTTCCCAGTTACTCCCCAGCAAAGAACAAGCTTCTCTAAGGTAACTGAGAGTGACAAAGGGTCTGGATGGTGGCTGATGGCTTTTCCTGATTCTTTTAGGTTGCCTGTTCTAGAAAACTCAGCTTCTACAGGTGACAGTTCCCACCCTCATCATATGGTGTCCGTGGTACCCAGCCGTTATCCTCGTTGGTTCACACTTGGGCATTTGGAATCACAGCAGTGTGAACTAGCCTCTACCATGCTGACTGCTGCCAAAGGTAAGCATAGTTGAATCTTAGGCACCCAGAGTCCCACTATGCCTGCACAGCTCTGGCCTGTCAAAGGCTTGTTCTGTGGTATCCTGAAGAACAGAAGCTATCTGGCTTCTCTTGACTACTTGGGATAGGGATCCTCACTTAAAATGCTGCCATGAGGAAGAGTACCTGTGAGTCAGAAAACCTGGATCCAAGCCAAAGCTTGTCCCTACTTACTCATGGTAGAACCCCAAATATATAGAATAAAGTAATCTTTAAAGTCACTTCACCTTTCCAAGCCTTAGGTTCGAAATCCATAAAATAGGGATCATTGTCGATGACCTTTCAGCCTCTCAAGGACATTGGAACAGCCGAAATATGACTAGGATAGACCTGCAAAATTCTTTACAGTTATGAGAGTTTGTGATTTTTCTGTGGCCCTTGGTCAAAAGACAGACAGCTCAAACTGTATCTTAGACCTTTCAGCTCACATATTCCCTGTCAGTTAAAAAGATTTCACCACAAAGAGAAATGAAAATAAACCCCTGTATAAGAATCTATAATAAAATACTAGCTATCATGGACTGTAAGTATTTTTCTTGCATCAGGAAATTACATGAATTTTTAAGCATATTTTAAAATAAATTTTTTTGTATCTTATTACAAAAAAATGCATGTTCATTGTAGAAAAGGTAAATATAGATAAGTCCATATAAAAATGATCGATAAACCAGTACAAAAATTGAACAGATATGATCAGACAATTCATAGAGGAGATACAAATGACTTTGAAACAATTAAAATGCTCCAGCCTCACTTGAGAAATATAAAGTAAAATTATCCTAAGATAACATTTTTCACAATTTTATTGGCAAAAAATCAATAAATTTGATAATAGGCATCCATGTGGGGGATGAGAAATAATGGCAGCAGTGGCCTGGAATGGGATGTCAGATTCTGAGCAGGATAAGGAGGATAGCACACAAGTGGGTAGATAGGATCAGTGGCATTGAACCAGCATGGATTTCAGAGCCCATGGGGTTTGAGGAAGGCAGATGTACAGCCTGGCAAGGAGTGACAGAGGCCAAGCAGGATAAAGAGGGAACCCATTAGGGGAGCAGCAGTGTTGGTAGCCAAATGAGGGGCTTCAGAGCCCAAAGAGGATTAAGAAGACAATTACACAAGAGGTCAGCAGTGGCAATGGAAGATTGGTTACATACCATAAGTATATATATTATTAGCATTCTCTAGAGAAATGGAACCATCAGGAGATGTCTGTAAATATGAGATTTATAAAGGTGTCTCATGCAACTGTAGGAATGGAAGAGTTCAAAATCTGTAGAGCAGGCTGTGAAGCTGTCAGCTCCAATGAAGTGTCTGCATGAACTCCACAGGAGAGACTTGCTGGCTGAAGAAGCAGTGAAAAAGTCTCTCTTCCTCCTTAAAAGTTTTCAACTGACTGGATTGTCTCATTAGTGGTAGGCATGCCTTAGTTGATCACAGATGTAATCAGCCACAGGTATAATCAACTGATTAATGATTTAACACACAGCCTTCTAGTTTATCAGCCAACCATGAAATATCCTTGCAGCAACAGTCAGGCCAAAGCTTGCCTGACCAGACCACTGGGCATCATCACTTGGCCAGGTTGACACCAGAACCTATATTAAGAATAAAAAGAGCCAGATTTATCTGTGCCAGAGAAGGTAGTTACAGATATGCAAACCAAGAAAACTAGAATGAATCCTATGATATTTTATTGGAATTGAAGGCACTGGTAAAAGCTCATAGTTTTTAATCAATATGAATATATATAGAAGTAAATATAAATATGGCAGCATGCATATATGTGTGTATGTATGTTCATTTGTGTGCATACATGAATATATGTTGATATGTTTGTGTGTGTGTATTCCTTAGTTCTGTTCATTGAGAAGTCCTGAGGACAGCAATTTCCCAACAGTATGAGCACATTCAGATAGAAACTATGGTTGCTTAGGAAAATGGATAATTTCAAGCTGAAGCAAGGAAGATACAAGTTGAATGTAGAATGCCTTGTGCCAGAAAGAAGGAAAGGACTCAAAGAATAATGAGGCATATCAAATAAAACTTAGAAGCCAACTTGAAGGGGCTACCCAACTGGCCAAGTCTAGGACAATTTAAGCATAAAAATAAATCATGATGACTACTGTTTCATGTCAAGATGGAGTAACAGTAACCAAATTTACTATCACACCTGAAATATCTAAAGAAAAATAACAATATATGGCAAAAAGGTTGGACATCAGTCAGTGAAGAAAAGTGATCTCTGAAAGATGGAAAACAAAGAATCTGAGCCCTAAGATTGTCCCAGCCTACTGCCTGGAGAGTTTCTAGGCCACAGATAGGGAGAAGAAACACAAGTGGAGCCCAGGAGATGTCCTGAGTTAAGGAGATAGAACTGGGAGTTTGGGAAACCAAGGAGGGTAGAATTCATAGGGCACAGCTCCAGAGAGGAGAAAACTACACAGAATACTCTGATGATCTAAAGAAGGCCCCCTCAAATGTGTTCCTCAAAAGAAAGTTCCAGAGGCCAGATGGAAAATACTATCTGATAGTATTTGAGGAAATAAAGCCCCTGATGCACACAGGATCAGAGTGAAAAGCCTTATAATATATGGAGTTTTGATATAGAGTACTCAGAAGGTTTTTATCTCAGTAGTGGTAGAAAATTAGCTCCAGACCAAATACTCTTTAGTCTGTCTAGCAAAGCTAAAAGCAAGACCTGAAAATTTTCAACTGTTTCCAAGTAACTTAACCACTCCAGAAGGAAGGTCAAGGATATTTACAAAATACCAAAAAATCAAACACCCAACAAGGTAAAACTCATAATGTCTGATATCCAGTAAAAAGTTACACAGCATTCAAGAAGCAGAAAAATATGACCATAATGAGGAGAAAAAATCAATCATTAAAATCAACCAAAAATGACACAGATGATAGAATTAGTGATAAATGTGTTAAAATGGTTATTATAACTATTTCATAAGTTTAAGAAACTAGAGAAGAGGGGGGCCGCGGTGGCTCAGCGGGCAAAGTGCTTGCCTGCTATGCCGGAGGACCTCGGTTCGATTCCCGGCCCCAGCCCATGTAACAAAAAACGGAGAAACAGAATACAATAAAACAAGAAAATGTTTAAAAATGTTTCCCTTTCTTCCTTCCTTCCTTCCTTCTATCCTTCCTTCCTTCTCTCTGCCTTTCCTTTAAAAAAAAAAAGAAACTAGAGAAGAGATTAAACATGAAAGATATAAAAACGCAAATCCAACTTCTAGAGATGAAACTACCATGGCTGAGATGAAAAATATATTTATTAGGATTAATAGCAGATTAGATATTGCAGAAGACTGAAATTATAGCATGTTCTAGTTTGCTAGCTGGCAGAATGCAATATCCAGAAATGGAACAGCTTTTTAAAAGGGGAATTTAATAAGTCGCAAGTTTGTAGTTCTAAATCTGTAAAAATGTCCAATTAAAGCAAGGCTATAGAAATGTCCAATCTCAGGCATCCAGAGAAAGATTCCTCAGTTTAAGAAGGCCAATGATATTCAGGGTTTTTCTCTCAACTGGAATGGCGCATGGCAAACATGGCAACATCTGCTAGCTTTCTCTCCAGGCTTCTTGTTTCATGAAGCTCCACCCCCACCCCAGGGGCATTTTCCTTCTTCATCTCCAAAGATCTCTGGCTGTGTGGGCTCTTGTTCTCATGGCTCTCCTATGGCACTCTCTCATTTTCTCCAAAATGTTTCCTCTTTTAAAGGATTCCAGTAAACTAATCAAACCCCATCTGGAATGGGTGGAGTCACATCTCCCTCTAATCAAGGTTACTACCCACAGTTGGGCGAGTCACATCTCTGTGGAGATAATCCAATCAAGATATTCTGACCCACATTATTGAATAGGGATTAAAAGAAACTTGCTACCACAAGATTGGATCAGGATTAAAACATGGTTTTGCTAGAGTATGTAATCCTTTCAAACCAGCACACAGTAATAGAAATTATCCAAAATGAAACCAGAAAAACAGGCTGAAAAAAAATGAACACAGCATTGGTACTCATTCTCTGAGAAGAAAGAGTAGAAAAATATTTGAAGAAATAATAGCCAGAATTTTCCAAATTTGGTAACTATAAATCTACATATCCAAGGAGCAAATGAATCTTAAGCACAGGAAACATGAAGAAAATTATAGGAAGGCACATCATAATCAAATTGCTTTAAAACCAGTGATAAAGAGAAAATCTTAAAAGCAGCAAGAGAAAAAAGACTCATTATATACAAGAGAAAAGAGACAAGTATGATAGCAGATTTCTCATTAAAAGCATTGCAAGCCAGGAGACCATGAAGAAATATATTTGAAGTATTTTTTTAAGTCACAAAGATGACGTAAAGACTTTTTCAGACAACCACAAAAGAATGAGAAAGTAATTTTTAAAAATATGGAAAATCATCAATTTTTTAAAAAGTGAAACCACTCACTTCTAAAAGCCAATTGGTGAAAGAAAAAAGAATTTTAAGGGGAGATTAGAAAATGTTTTGAATTGAATAAAAATGAAACCACAACATATGAAAATTTATGGAATTCAGCTGACGTTTGATTTAAGAGGAAATTTTTAGCACTAATTGCCCATATTAGAAAAAAGAGAAAGGCCTCAAATCAATTATCTCAGCTTCTACCTTTTAAGAAATAAGAGCAACTAAAACCCAAAATAAGGAAAGTTAGCTGAAGGGCTGCCTTTGCTGGACAGGCCAGGAAAGCTCAGCTGTAGGGAGCTATTGGAAACATTTTTAGTGACCTCCATGACCCCCTGCACAGGACACTTTGGAGTCAGTCTGGGCCCCATTCATGGGTTCCTGGCTGTTTTGCCTGGGGAAGACTGATTTGGGAAAGTTCTCTCTGGGGTGATCTTCCTCCCAGAAGTTGCCCTCTTGGCAAAAGCAGCATGAGACAATGAAATGAGTGTAAAAACTATAGAGGTTGACAATCTGAGACAAAGGCCTACCTGGGAGAGAAGGTTTGTCCCCTGATAAAGAGGGGATAACCAAACTTCTGTAAGTAGGTGAACTCCAAAACAACTAACAAACAAAAGCCCAGGACAAAACAGAGGCCCAGTAAGACAGGAAAAACCCTGCACTGTGCATTTGCCTCGAGCAGACCTTCCTGATGGAAAGGCTGAAGCTCAAGAAAATATGTCTTAACACCAGTTGGTTATAAAACCAGGAAGCTTATATTCCAGGGAATGAATCCCAGAGTTAACATTTAATATTTTAAAATGTACAGGGTACAACAGAAGAGTACACAACAAACAGGAAATAATGTCCCATCCAAAAGAAGAAGATAAAAACACCAGTGAAGAAGAAGAGAAGAATGTGGACATACCAAACAAGCTTTTAAATAAATGATCTTTAAAATGCTTAAGGAGATTAAGGAAAGTACAGAGAAAGAGCTACAGAATAGCAAGGAAACAATGAATGAACAGTATGAGAGTCAAGTAAAGAGAAATAAATTTTAAAAAGGAACCAAACAGAACTATTGGAGTTGAAGACCACAATAACTGAAATGAAAAATGTCTAGGAGGGTTTCAAGAGAAGAATGGAGCTGGCAGAAGAAAGAATCAGTGAACTTGAAGACAAGACACTTGAAATGAGTCAGGCTGAGGAGCAGAAAGAAAAAAAAGAAATATTAAAAGCAAAAATAGCCTAAGATAGTTATGACACACCATCAAGCACAACAATATACATACTTCAGAAATCCCAGAAGAAGAAGAAAAAGAGAAAGGAGCAGAAGAAATCCACAAAGAACTAAGGACATGAAATTTATTGCTTTTAATATATATATGTATTTATTTCATAATAAAAAGAAATATCCAACAACAACAAAAAAAAAGAACTAAGGACAGAGAATTTCCCAGACTTAATAAAATGAATATGCACATCCAAGAAGCCCAGAGAACCCCAAACAGGATAAACATGAAAAATATACCTCCTCTTATATTGATTACTTTATCAAATACAGAAGTCAAGGAGAGAGTTCTGAAAGCTGCAAGAGAAAAGCAGCTTGTTACATACAAGGGAAACCTATTAAGACTGAGTGCCAATTTCTCATCAGAAACAATGGAAGGAAGAAGCAAGAAGACAGTGGGTTGAAGGAAAACAACTGCCAGCCAAGTATTTTATGTCCAGTGACACCCTCTTTCAAAAAACAAGGGAGAGAGTAAGACATTCTCAGATAAACAAAAGCTGAGGCAGTACATCACCACTAGACTTGTCCTACAATCAGGGCTAAAGAGAATTCTTTGGAATGAAATGAAAGGACAGTAGATAGTGGTTCAAATGAGCATAAAGAAATAAAGACCTGTGGAAAAGGAAACTATTTGGGTAATTGAAAATTATTATTATATTATATGGTATATAACGCTACTTCTTACTTCCAACAGGTACTAAAATACAAATATATGAAAAGTAATGATAAATTTATGTTTTGGGGCATACACTGTACAAAAATATAAGTGGTAACAAGTAGGAAAAAATGGAGGAAAAGAGGGGTATAGGAAAAGTATATGTGCATGCTATTGAAGTTAAGTTGGTATGAACCCAAATATAATTATTATATATTTAGGATGTTACATTAAAAAAATTGATTTTTGGGCGGGCCACGGTGGCTCAGCAGGTAAGAGTGCTTGCCTGCCATGCCCAAGGACCTGGGTTCGCTTCCTGGTGCCTGCCCACGTAAAAAAAAAAAAAATTGATTTTTATTGGAAAATATCCACACACATACAGTCCACCATGTTATACATTCAATGGCTCACAATATCATCACATAATTGTGTATTCTTCACCATGATCATTTTTAGAATATTTGCATCACTCCAGAAAAAGGAATAAATAGAAAAAAAAAACTCATACATCCTATACCCCTCTCGTTGACCCAAAGTATTTCAATCTACCCAATTTTTACCCTTTATCTCCCCCTATTACTTACTTATTTATCCTTTTTTTTTTACTCATCTGTCAATATCCTGGATAAAAGGAACATCAGACACAAGGTTTTCACAATCACACAGTCACATTGTAAAAGCTGTATAGTTATATAAAAATCTTCTACAAGAATCAAGGCTATTGGAACACAGTTCAATGGTTCCAGGTACTTCCCTCTAGCCACCCCAATACACAATAAACTAAAAAGAGATATCTAAATAATGTGTAAGAATAACTTCCAGGATAACTTCTTGACTCTATTTGAAATCTCTCAGCCACTGAAACTTTAATTTGTCTCATTACTCTCTTCCCCTTTTTAGTGACGAAGGCTTTCTCAATCCCATAATGCTGGGTCCTGGCCCATCCCCAGGAGTGAGCTCCCATATTTCCAGGGAAATTTACACCCCTGCGAGTCATGTCACATGTAAGGGAGAGGGCAGTGAGTTCACTTGCCAAGTTGGCTTAGAGAGAGAGGCCGGGATGTTAAATCTTAAACCCATGGTAACCACAAGGAAAGCAGATGAAAAATACATCCAGATAAAAATGAGAAGGCACTTAATGTGGTACCATCCAAGAAAGCAAATATATATATATATATGTAGGTTTTTAATAGAAGTAAGGAATAAAAAAAGGTAAAAGTCTTGCTTACAAAAGCCAAATAGCAAAATGGCAGAAGAAAGTCCTGCATTTTCAGTAGCAACTTTAAGTGTAAAAGAATTAAACTCTCCAGTCAAAAGGCAGAGTTTGGCAAAATGAATAAAAAGATTTGACCCAACTATATACTGTCTGCAAGAGACTCACCTTAAAGTCAAAGATACAAGGAAGTTGAGGGTAAAAGAATCAAAAAAAAAAAATATGCCATGCAAGTAGTAACCAAAAAGAGAGCTGGAGTGGCTATTATAATACTAAGTCAAAAACAGTTACAAAGGATAAAGATACTGATAAAGGAAGCAATTCAACAGAAAGATACAGCAATTATAAATCTATATGCACGTAACAGCAGAGCCAAAAAATATGTGAAGCAAATACTGACACATTTGAAGGGAGGAATTAACAGCTCTACATCATAGTAGAAGACATTAACAAACCACTCTCAATAATGGATAGAAAATATAGTCAGAAGATCAATAAGGAAGTAGAGGACTGAAATGATACACTGGACCAACTAGACCTAACAGATACATATAGAACACTGCACTCAACGAAAACAAAATACACATTCTTCTCAAATAGAGTTAGGGTTAGGGTTAGGGATCATTCTCCAGGATAGACCATATGTTGTGTCACAAAATTAGTCTCAATATTCAAAAATGTTGAAATCATACAATGTATATTCTCTGACAACAACAGAATGAAGCTAGAAATTAAAAACAAACATAAAGGGAAAATTCACAAATATGTGGAAATTAAGCAACATATTCCTAAATAACCAGTGGGTTAAAGAGGAAATTAAAGGAATACCTTGAGGTGAATGAAAATGAAAACACAGCATACTAAAACCTATCAGATGCTGTTAAGGCAGCGCTGAAAGGGAAATTTATAGCTCTAAATGCTTACATCAGAAAAGAAGAAAGACTTCAAATCAGAGAACTAACCTCAAAACTAGAAGAACTAGAAAAGAAGAACAAACTAACCCCAAAGCAAGCAGGCAGAAGAAAATAACAAAAATTAGAATGGAGATAAATGAAATAGAAAAAAATAGAATTAGCAAAACAAAAAGTTGATTCTTTGAAAAGATCAACAAAATCGACCAACCTTAAGCTACACAGACAAAGATAAAGAGAGGATAAAATAACAAAAAACTGAAATGAAAAGGGGACATACTACAAACCCTGTTGAAGTAAACAGAACTATAAGAGGATACTATGAACAACTGTATGCTAATAGAGGAGATAATCTAGATGAAATGGACAGATTTTTAAAAACACACAAGCTACCTACATTGACTCAAGAAACAAGATCTCAACAAACCAACTACTAATAAAGAGATTGAATCAATCATCAAAAACCTCCCAAAAAGGAAAAGCCCAGGACCAGATAGTTTCACAGGGGAATTCTACCAATCATTCCAGGAAGCCTTAACTCCAATTCTGCTCAAATTCTTCCAAAAAAAAAAAAATAGAAAAGGAGGGAGCACTCCAAAACTCATTCTACGAGGCCAACATCACCCTCTTACCAAAGCCAGTAAAAACACCATAAGGAAAGAAAACTACAGACCAATAACTCTAATGAATATAGACCCAAAAATTCTCAACAAAACACTAGCAAACTGAAGCCAACAGCATATTAAAAGAATTAATACCATGATCCAATGGGATTTATCCCTAGTAAGAAACGTTGGTTTAACATAAGAAAATTCATTAGTGTAATACACCACGTAAAACAGAATGAAGCTGTGGGGGGGGGGGGGGAGCATGATCATCTCAATCAGTACAGAAAGAGCATTTGATACAACACAACACCCTTTCTTGATAAAAATACTTAGAACACTAGGAATAGAAGGAAACTACCTCAATATTGTAAAAGAGCATACATGGAAAGCCCACAGCTAATGTCCTACCTCATGGCAAAAGACTGAAAGCTTTGCCCCTAAGATGAGGAACAAGACAAGGATGCCACTGTAACCACTGTTATTCAACATTGTAGTGGAAGTTCTTGCCAGAATAATTATGCAAGAAAAAGAAATAGAAGGCATCCAAGTTTGAAAAGTAAAGTAAAACTTTCCCTGTTTGTAAATGATATGATCATATATACAGAAAATCATGAAAAATCCACAACAAAACCCCTATAGCTAATAAATGAATTCAGCAAAGTGACGGGGTATAAGATCAACACCAAAAAAAACAGTAATGTTTCTGTACACAAGCAATGAACAACTGGAAGAAGAAATCAAGAAAAAAATTCCATTCACTATAGCAGCTGAAAAAAAAATCAAATATCTAGGAATAAATCTAACCAAGGATGTAAATGACTTGTACACAGAAAACTAAAAAATCTCCCTGAAAGAAATAAAAGGAGACCTAAATAAATGGAAGGATATTCCGTGTTCATGGATTGGAAGACTAAATATCATTATGATGCATTGCTACCCAAAGCAATGTACAGATTCAATGCAATTGCAGTCAAAATTCCAACAACCTTCTTTGCAAAAATGGAATCATCAAATTTATATGGAAGAGTGAGGGGCCCCAAAGAGCTAAAGCCATCATGAAAAGAAGAATGAAGTTGGAGGACTCACACTTCCCAATCTTAAAACATATTAGAAAGCAATAATCAAAACAGCATGGTACTTGCACAAGGACAGATATATAGACCAATGGATTGGAATTGAGAGCTCAGAGATTAACCCTCATATTTATGACCAGCTGATTTTTGATAAAGACTACTCAACTGGAAAAGAATAGTCTCTTTATCAAATGGTGCTAGGAAAAGTGGATCCTAGCACCACCTTTTGCAAAAACAAAAAGAAGAAAGAGGAGGAGGACCTGTAGCTCCCACAATCAACTCAAAATGGATCAACAACCTAAATATAAGAGCTAGAACTATTAAACTCAAGCATCTTCAGGACCTTGTGTTAGGCATTGGCCTTTATACCAAAGTATATGCAACATCAAAAAAAATAGATAAATGGGACTTCATCAAATAAAAAACTTTTGTTACTCAAAGAAATTTATCGTGAAAGTAAAAAGACAACCCACACAATGGAAGAAAATATTTTGAAACCACATAACCAGTAAAGGATTAATATCTAGTATATATAAAGAAATTCTTCAATTTAACAAGAAAAAGACAAACAACCCAACTTAACAGTGGGGAGAAGACTTGAATAGACATTTCTTTAAAGAGGATTTACAAATGGATGAAAGCACGTGAAAAGATGTTACGCATCATTAGCCATTAGGAAAATCAAAATCACATTGAGGGTGCATTGAGGGTTCAGTGGTAGAATGCTCACCTTCCATGCGGGAGACCCAGGTTCAAGTCCTGGACCAAGCACTCAAAACAAACAAACAAACAAAAAATTCACATTGAGATACCATTTCATACCCATTAGAATGGCTATTATTTAAAAAATGGAAAATAAGTGTTGGAGAGGATGTGAAAAAAAAGAAAGTCTCATTCATCATTGGTGGCAATATAAAATGCTACAACCACTGTGGAAGACAGTTTGATGATTCTTCAGAAAGCTAAGTATATAACTATTATATGACATGGCAATCCTACTACTAGCCATATAGCTAAAAAAAATTGAAAGTAGTGCCTCAAACAGATAATTGCACACCAGTGTTCACAGCAGCATTATTCACAATTGCCAAAAGATGAAAGCAACCCATATTTCCATTAACCAATGAATGGATATATAAAATGTGGCATAGGGCGGGCCGCGGTGGCTCAGCGGGCAAGAGTGCTTGCCTGCCGTGCCGGAGGACCCCGGTTCGATTCCCGGCCCCAGCCCATGTAAAAAACAAACAAACAAACGAAATATAATAAAACAAGAAAATGTTTAAAAATGTTTCCCTTTCTTTCTCCCTTCCTTCCTTCTCTGTCTTTCCTTCCTTTCCTCCCTCTCTCTTTAAAAAAAAAAAAAAAAAAAAAAAATGTGGCATATATACACAATGGAATATTATTCATCAATAAAAAGGAATGAAGTCATAATAACGTGACAATATGGATGAACCTTGAAGACATCATGTTGAGTGCAATAAGCTAGACACAAAAGGACAAATACTGTATGATCTCACTGATTTGAAACCATTAGAGTAAGCAAACTCAGAGTCAGAATCTAGAATATAGGTTACCAAGGGACTAGGAGATGTAGATAGAGAACGGGAAGTTAAGTCTTAATATGTACAGGGCATCTGTTTGGAATGATGAAAATGTTTTGGGTATAGATGGTGATGATGGTAGCACAACACTGGGAATGCAATTAACAGCACTGAAATATTTATCTGAATATAATTGAAAGGAGAAATGTTAGATTGTGCATATAGTAACAGAATAAAACTTTTAAAAAAATCCAGGAACTTACATTATACAAACAGTGAACCCTAAGTTAAGCCATGGGCTTTAATAATAATAAAGAAAAGAAATCATAAAGAGTGGAGCAGAAATCAGTGAAATAGAAAATAGAAAAACAGTGGAGAAAAATCAGTGAAACTAAAAGCTAGTTCCTTAAAAAATTCAATGAAATCGAAAAATCTATCCAAATTGATCAAGGAAAGAAGAATGATAGAAATTATCAATATCAGGAATGAGAGAAGTGACATCACTACAGATTCTAAAGACATTAAAATGATAAAAAAAATATTACAAACAACTCTGTCAATGAATTCAGTAACATAGATCAAATGGACTAATTCCTTTGAAGACACAAACTACCAAAGCTATAAATATTTATTTGTATTTATAATAACAATAAATTCAAATAAATAACCTATACCTATTAAAGAAATAGAATTTGCAGTTAAAACCTTTCTATCATGACAATCCAATCCTAGATAACTTCAATGGTAGTCTACCAAACATTTAAGGGGAACATAAGTCTACCTAAACTCTTACAGATAATTAAAGAAAAAATATTTCCCAACTCAATTTATGAAGCTAGCATTAATTATCCTGCTACCAAAAGAGGGGGAAAGTCATTATAAGAAAAGAAAACTGCGGACTAATTTCTTTCATGAACAGAGATACAAAGTTCTTAATAAAATGTTAGCAAATTGGGGCCTGCTATGGGAGGAGTATGCGCACCCTGCTGTCGACCCCTGAAGTCTTCCATGCCGGCACCAGTGTCACTACCACTCCTGACTGTGGAGAGAAGATGGAGCAGGAGACGGTCGCCACGGACAGCTGGGATGGGCCAGGGCCCCGGAAGGATACAGGCGTATGCGCTTCCCAACATACGGTGGAGCTGCGACAAAGTTTCTCATGAACTCAGAACGACCCTATCAACCAGATTATGGGCTGTCACAGGGCTGGGGATGGCACAGAAGGAGAAAGGACAAAATCAAAGTAGCAGAACAGCGATAAACTGAACTCCCTCACCGTTCCTTGTTTCAAAGCGAGTAGTGCTGGTGATTCCGTCAGTACAGGAACAACTGCCCATCCGGATGGTGTGGCTGAGGTACAAGGGACCCAGCTGGGTAAAAAATTGGACTTTCATTATACTACCTGAGTGCAGTAATGATGTCAACCTTGAGATCCAGCAACGGGAACAGAGGGGACCTGGCCACAGCCATGTCCTTGAACAGTATCTCCCCAGATTTGAAGAAACAATGAAGCTAAGGATACAGCTAATTAGTGAGAAACCCAATCAGAAAGATGGAAGTTAAAACAGAAGAATTTGACTCTTTTTGAATAATTAGATTAGTAGGATGCACTCTCTTTGCCCTTAGAGTCAGGGCTTTGCTTTGCAAATATTTTGTCCATATTTGCTCCATTTTTTACTTTACAACTTACATACATGGGACTATGCAAGTATTCTCTGAAAGGTGCAAAGAAGATAAAGACTACAGTATGTACTGCTGCACTTCGATTATCTGGAATTCCTGTAGAAGTGATAAATCAGGATATATATACATATAGCAAAGTGGGTTAAATCTTCCCAGATCTCTGTGTCTACCTTTTAACGTTTGTCTTTTGTCAAGAACTCCTTTGATTATTGGAGCTCTGAAGTACCATGAAGCCTACAGAATTCGGATGGAGAAGTTTACAAAAAAAAAATTTCTCTATTATATTGCACTTTCTCTAAAGGATGCAAAATGGATTACATCATTATGTAATAGTTTTACTTTATAGGGGTTATAAAACCACTTGATTGGGAATGGAATGGCCGGTTCCCTGATCTAAAAGGTTTGAGTTTGTATTGGTACTAACGTGAAAAATAGAGTACGTATGTCATTGATTTTTTTTCTTGTTTAATTAGAATTTCTAGTCTATACTTTTCCCCTTCTGACTAAGATTTGTAATTCTTCTTTTAGGGGATGAGGTAGTAGTAAAGCCTTAATCTGTGCTTTTAGATGAGCAGATAGAGTCCTAAGAACTGCTTCTTGTATTTGTGTACTTTATATCCTGAGAAATTGAGCCATTTTTAAATAAAATGAAAGAAATGGAATTGTCTAATGTTAAGTCTGCATATTTAATTTTTAAGGGCTGAAAAAAGGTAGCCAGTCTCATCTCTTCTTGTTGAGTCAGTATTTTAATGTTTACTCTAGCATAAAAACTATTTAATGGAAGAAATCAGTAATAGTCTTACATGTGAATTAGAAGGTATTTATGAAATTTTTATTCGCTGTATACCAAACTTAGAGTTAGAAATTTTTACTTTTGAGCTTTCAATTTTCAGAAATATGTTTTTAAAACAAAGTAGAACACAGTAACTGAGATATGCAATTCAATTTCATAGATAAATATTCTTTTAACTTATTTAGTAACATTGTCTTATATGGAAGATTTGTTATTTAAACGGTGTAAAACATTACATTTCCTTACAGACTTTTGTATGGCCTATTTGCTTAATACTTGTGATATTAAAAAACTATTCTTTATTATTATTATTATTACTCATTAAAATCTTGACTTCTGTCATGTTTTATTCTGAATCAGAGTAATGGAAAATAAAATGTAATAATTTTTTAAAATGTTAGCAAATTGAATCCAACAATATATATTTTAAAGGATAATATATCATGATCAACTAAATTTTATCCCAGGAATGAAGTGTTGGTTTAACATCTGAAAATCAATCACAATAATTCACCATATTAACAGACTAAAAAAGACTAAACAGACTAAAATAGAAAAACCATATAATCATCTCAATAATACAGAAAAAGCACCTGACAAAATCAAACATCCATTCCTAATAAAAATTTCAGCAAACTTGAACTAGTAGGGAACTTCCTCAACATGATACAAGACATCTTGTATTACAGCTAACCTTATACTTAATGATAAAATATTGAATGCAATATCCCTAAAATCAGGAACAAGGCAAGGATGTTTGCTTACATTACTTATACTCAGCAACATACTGGTGGTAGCAGCTAATGTAAGAAGTCAGAAAAATCTATCCAGATTGGAAAAGAAGAAGATACCTTTCCAATCTGGATATATGATAATCCAGAAGACAATAACACATAAGATAACATGATGATGACATGATTATGTCTGTAGAAAATCCTATGATGTCTACTAGATAAAACTAATTAATAATAGTAATTCAATTATAACAAAATAACTCAATTTTTTAAATGGGCAAAGATCTGAATAGACACTTCAATAAAGAAGACATTCTTGTAAAAAATACACTGATGAAAAGATGCTCTACATCCTTAGCCCTTAGGGAAGTGAAAATTAAAACCACAATGAGAGAATAGCTAAAATAAATTTTAAAAATGTAACAAGAAACAAAACTCGCCACAGCAAGGTTTGGCAAGGATGTAGAGCAACTGGGACTCTCATGTACTGCTGGTTGAGGTATAAATTGTAATACCACTTTGGGAAACTGCTTGGCAGTTTCTTTAAAAATTAGACAGCTATTCCACTCCTAGGTATTACCCAAAAGAAGATAAAGCTTATATCCATTCAAAGACTTTGACACAAAAGTTCATAGCAGCTTTATTTTTAATAACCCCAAACTGGAAACAATCCAAATGTCCATCAGTAAGTAAAAAGATAAACTTATATAACTATATAATGGAATGTTACTTGATAGTCAAAAGGAATAAACTAAAAGATGCTCAACATCATTAGCCATTAGGGAAATGCAAATCAAAACCATAATGAGATACCACTTCACACCCACTAGGATAGTTATTATTTTAAAAAAATAGCAACTCTTGCTATTTTTTAAATAGCAAGAGTTGGTGAGAATATGGAGAAACTGGAACTCTGCTATATGGCTGGTAGAAATGTAAAATGGTGCTACTGTCAAAAACAGTTCTCCTCAAAAAGTAAATATCTAATTGCATGTGACCTTGCCAGGTATATATCCCAAAGAGTTGAAAGCAGAACTCAAACACTTGTATGTTAATGTTCATGGTGACATTATTCACAATAGCCAAAAAGTAGAACCAACCAAGTGTCCCTCAATAGACGAATGGATAGACAAAATGAGGCATCTCCAAGCAATTGAGTACCATTCAGTCATAAAAAAGAATGAAGCTCTGAGACATTTTATGACATGGATGAACCTTGAAAACATTATGTTAAGTGAAATAATCCAGACACTAAAGGACAAATATCATGATTCCACTTAGATGAAATATCTAGAATAAGAAAATTCATAGAAACAGAAATTAGATTAAAAGTTACCAGGAGCTTGGAGGAGGGAGAAATGGGAAGTTATTACATAATAGGTTTTAAAAATTCTGTTTTGGGTGAAGAAGAATATTAATAATAAATGATGATAATGGTAGCACACATTATGAAAATAATTAATGCTACTGACTGAATTGTAACTTAAAAATGGTTAAAATGGCAAATTTTATGTTACACACACATTATCACTATAAACAAAAAAAGGATGAACTGTTGATACACACTGCATCATGAATGAATCAAAATAATTACGCTATGTGAAAAACTAAAGAACAAACAGTATATACTATATGTTTCATTTATATAAAATTCTAGAAAATACCAACTAATCTACAATGCTAAGAAGAAGACCCAGATGTGTGGATAGTTCAGTGGTAGAATGCTCGCCAGCCATCCCAGGGATCCCAGTTCAACTCCTGGCCTATGCACCACCCCCACCACCCCCCAAAAAACGACCACTGATTTTCTGGGGACAGAAGTCAGACAGGCTAGGGTTGAAACAAAGGAGGGATTACAAAGGTTTATAAGGAAATTTGGGGGGATGATGGACATGTTTGTTATCTTGACTGTGGTAATTGTCAAAAAAAATTGTGGTTTTGTGGGTCATGTATGCATATGTCAATGTTTATCAAATTGTACACTTTAAATATGTGCCCACTATGTGTGATTACACCTCAATAAGGATGTAAATAAATAGATATGACAACTGATCATAATCCATTGAATAAAATAGGTATTCATGAGTTTTTACTGATACAAATACAAGTTGAGTGAAATGTCAGCTGAAGAATGTGAAAGGAATGATGTATTGAGAATATACCATTTGGCAACCATATAAAATTCTACTAAAAATATTATGAATGGATACTAAAAACAAATTGGTGAACATTTGTTGAAGAACAGGATTTACATAGCCTCAAGTACCTCTTAACAAATTCCTTATCAATTACAAAGGAAAAAAATATACATTTACAATAGACTTGAGAAACTTGGCTGGTGTCATTCTTATCAATAATCACAGTAATTTAGTAATGGGTCAAGCCAAAATCAAATATCCCACCTGATAGGATGCAATAAGAATTCCTCATCACTTCTGTGATATTACAATCAAAGATACAAACCTCATGAGGATACATCACACAAACTCAAATTGAAGGACATTCTACGAAATAATTGGTCTGTAATCTGCAAAAGTGTCAAGGTCATGAATATCAAGGAAAGACAAGAATTGTTCTAAATAGAAGACTAAAGAGACATGACAAACTAAATGCAACACATGATCTTGTATAAAATCCTTTTGCTACATAGGACATTATTGGAACAGTTGGTGAAACTTGAATGGGGTCTGTGTTAAATGGTAGTAATATATCAAGTGTGGTATAATCGTAGTTACATTGTTTTGATGGTTGTATTGTGGGTATATAGAAGAATGTCCTTGTTTTTAGGAAATATACACTACAGTATCCAGGGGAGATGAGGCATGAAGTCAGTTATTTACTTTCAAATGTTCAAGGGTGAGAAAAGAGCTCTTTTACTATTCTTGGAACTTTTCTATAAGTTTGATATTATTTCAAAATAAAACATTTTGATAGCACATTGTGTAGGCAAAAGGTGTGGAGAAGCTATAGCTCTTTTACATTGCTGGTAGGGGTATAGATTGGTAATCCTTTGTGGAGGACAATTTGGCACTATCTTTTAAAAACCACAAATGCACATATTATTTGACCCAACAACTTCACTTTGAGGATTGCATCTTACAAATATGTTTGTACAGATGTGATATTCCATCAGTACTAGGTTACTCCTACTTTGTAATGGCACAACATTTGAAGCGATCTAAATATCCATCAATAAGAGACTCAAATATATTACTTTAGGTCCAAAATCTCTTATACACAATTCCAAAAATCTAAAAACCTTAGGAAATGCAGTTTTTAAAATAAGTTTTGACAAAAAAACCTGACCTCAACTGACATTGAGGCATTAGTTATTTCTCAACACATTTACTAGTCACAGGTACCTCTCTGATTACTGATATTTTGTTGCCATTTTTGGTTGATGTTATGGTTGTTATTGTGTTATTTTAATTGCCCTGTAAAAATGTCAAAAATTGAAGACATTCCTATAGGTAAGAAGAGGAAAAAGAGGCTTCATTAATATCAGCAGCACAGAAAAAATAGTTATTGTAGAAACTTGATCAGGTGTGTCTCTAAGGCTTCTTACTAAAGAATATAGTGTGAGAATTAACACCATAGATGACTTGAAGAAATAGAAAGCAAAGTGTTGAAGTTTCACAGGGACAATGATGACCAGAACTAAAGAAGAATAGAATTTTTCAGAGGGCAAAAAATGAAAATATTGACCATGACTATTATTGAAAGGATTCAACAATGAACTATGCATATGCCATGGGCCACTGACTGGTATGTTAGTCATGAAACAAGTTAGAATATGCCATGAAGGATTTAATATTAATAGTAAGTATAGACTATTCATAAAATTGGCTGTAGAAATTTTAGAAGTAGCATCGTGTAAAATGTATCTGAAGATCTATGATGAAAAAGCTTCTGCTAATCATTAAGTAAATGTAAACTGAAATCATGAAGTAAATTGACAAATTTGCTAAGATAATTTTTCATGAAAACCTTATTCCTGAACATATATACAATATTGATAAAATAGCTCTGTTATGGCCAGTGTTCTTTAAAAAAAATTGAAAATGACTCATGAGCAAGCACCAAGAGGTTTTAAGGATTCTAGCATAAGTTCAAAGTTCTGGGGTGTTCCAATGCAGCAGATAGGTAAAGCTAAAAAAAAAAGCTAATATTCAATATGTTTCAAAAGGTATTCACAATTTTTAGCATGTAAACAAAAAAAGCATGGGTAATTAAATATTTTCTAAATGGTTCAATAACCTGTACCAGTGGCATGAGCTCATTGCACACAATCTTGACTGGAAGAAATCTATATAATTTAATTATTCCTGGACAACTATTCCACACAACCCCCTCCTGAACTGCTTGTGAAAAGCAACATTTTCAGTATATTTTCTTCCAGTACAATATCTATAATACAATCTTATGACCAAGTCATTTTACCCCCAATGAAAATCAAATATAAATACTTATTTTTTTGTTTCCGTACTCTATCCTTGTAGCTGTTAACGCAGGTTTAGGAACCCAAGGTTTCCTAAAAGACCTTGAAACTTAGCTCAGAAGTTTGATAGGGTTGCCTTAAAGAGGCCATTTACTCTGATACTTGGAATGATTGGCAAATACTTGGCACTGACATTGCCTTAAAATAATTTTGAAAGAGAACCTGTACATAAAGACTTTGAAGTATTTTGCATAACTAATAAAAAGATACATACTTTTACTTACACCAAACGTTTATTGGCTAAAAGTATAAATAAGTTAGAGCCTTGCTACTCAAAGTGTGGTCTGCAAACCAGCATCAGCATCGCCTAAGCAGTTATTAGAAATGCATATTCTTGGCCCCAACTCCAGGCCTACTGAATCAGAATATCTGGAGGTGTAGCCCGAGAATCTATGTTTTGACAAATTTTCCAAGTGATTTTTGTGCACAGAAAGATCTTAGAAGCACTGAGTTAGAGGAAACTGAGATGGAAAAAATACTGAATATTGTCAGTGATGCACTTGTACATTCCTTAAGTGATTAAAGAAATTTCTAAAATGGTGTTAACCACAAATAAGTATGAGACTAGTAGTGATGATGATAGAATATAACACAAGTGTGAAGAAATGTCCATAGATATGGGGAAAATGTATGAGCAGTTAATTGACCTTGAATAACATGCATTTATTAGTGAAAAAGAGATTATAGTCATTTACTTAATTGAAGAGACTGCTTATATATAAACCCATATTAATGAGATACATGATCTAGAGTTAGTTCTCTTTTAAGGTCATCTCTTCTAGTGCTACTTTATCACTAGAGAATCCCACTCTTAGACCATCATTAAATGTCCAATTCTATACTTTGCTAATAATTGCAGTACTGATGAATGCTTTTATCCAAGATCCTCCAGCAATCCATGTGACAAATACTCATTGCATGTATATGTACAGATATTTGTCTTATTTTGAGGTTTATTGAATGTTTTCCTTAGAAATAAAGAGTACCAAACATTTATAGTCTATATTTTCACACTATTTCATTTATCAGTTTACAATGAAATAAATAAACTGCAATGGTATTTTTTATCTTTATTCCACTGATTGTGAATATTTATAAATTTCACTGCAAAATAGTTAAGTGTTTAATTATGGGATGCTGCTCCAGACCCACAGAGGATATTATATAATAAATGGTAAATTCACAAATTATTTTTCTGTCATTTGAACATTTTTGAATTAAAAAACACATCTGGGACAGGCCACAGAGGCTCAGCAGGCAGAGTTCTCACCTGCCATGCTAGAGACCCAGGTTCGATTCCTGCTGCCTGCCCAAGCGAAAAAAAAAACCACATCTGGCCCCAGTGGTTTTAAATAAGAACTTGTAACTCTGTGCATCCACAAATGGAATATTATGCAGTTGTATAAAAGAATAAAAGTTCTTTATGTACTAATATAGAATACTCTCCAAGATATATTGATACATAAAAAAAAAAAAGATGCAAACCTGGTGTGTGTGTGTACTATGTTACTGTTTTAGCATTTGTCTGTTAATGCTGTGGAAATGCAATATACCAGAAATGCGTTGGCTTTTATAAAAGGAATTTATTAAGTTACAAGTTTACAGTTCTAAGGCCATGAAAATATCTAAACTAAGGCATCCAGAGAGAGATACTGTGACTCAAGAAAGAGCTGATGATGTTCAGGGTTTCTCTGTCAGCTGAGAAGACACATGGCAGCCACTGCTAGCTTTCTCTCCTGGCTTCTCATTTCAACCAGCTTCCTCAGGGATGTTTTCTTTCTGCATTTCCAAACATCTCTGTCTGTGTCAGCTCTGAGTTTTCTCCAAAATGTTTCTCCTTTTAAAGGACTCCAGTAAACTAATCAAGATCCACCTAATCTAATCAAAAGACCACACCTAAAATTGGGTGTGTCACATCTCCATGGAAACAATCCAGTCAAAGTTTCCACCCCACAATATTGAATCAGGATTAAAGGGCATGACTTTTCCAGGGTACACAATACTTTCAAACTGGCACATTCCACCCTCTGGACTCCAAAAAAGACATGTTCTTTCCATATACAAAATATATTCATTCCATTACAATATCACAAAGCCTTAAACCATTTCAGTAACAATACAAATATACTACAAAGGAAAAACCAGTACAAAATCTTATCAAGGTTAGTTACAGGCATGGTCTATCCTAAGGCAAAATTCTCCTCTGGCTCTGGGTCTGTAAAACTCAGAACAAGTTATCTGCTGTAAATATACAAAGGAGGAACAGTCATAGAATAGGTGATCCCATTGCCATAGGTAGAGATTGAAAGGAAAACAGGGGTCATCAGACCCATATAGTTCTGAAAACCTGCAGAGCAAACTCTATTAGATTTCAAAGTCTGAGAATCATTCATCCTCGAGGCTTTAGAAGCGGCAGTCCTACTCTTTCCAAGGGCCTATGCAGCAACCCTGTTCTCTCCAAACACTAGGGTGAAGGTTGCAACCTCGGGGAACTTTGGGGAGTCCACCTTTTCCTTGGCTCCACCCTCTCCAAGCATCGGGGCAGCACTCATGCTCTCTGCCATCTCTGGGGCACACGCTCAACCCCCTCAGAACAATAGGGTGGCAGCAAGGCTCTCCTCTATCCCCAAGGAAAGTGCTCCACCCTTTCCAAGCATTGGAGCACCAGATCTCTTCCAAAGCAATGGAGTGGAAGGCTTGCCATCTGTTTTTGGGGCAAACTCACCCTCTCCACGTGTATGGGTGGGTCCATTCTCCTATCCCAAGCTTTCCTGATCCAGACCTTACTTCTGCCTCTGAAGTCATTTTTCCTTCAATTTGTCCTGTTTCTGTTCCTTTTAGTCCAGACTGGCAGTAGTTTTGTTTATGCAGATCCCATGACATTTTTGTCAGTATTCTATGCAGTATGCAGAGATCATAACCATCCGATGGCAAGACTTTCCACAAATCCCTTCTGGATTACCATCTCCAATCCTCACTTGTCCTATAATGGCTGACTGGTTCCATGTTTGGTTAAATCCTCACATAGGGCACTATTCTCTGGGGTCTCCTTTTCTGGAAGCCCAGAATTTTCCAGACATCAGTTTCTGGTTTCTTTGTATCTAAAAGTTCAGTTCTCAGCTTATCTCTTTCCTGTCACATTTTACTATAGGCTGCAAGGAAAAGTCAGGCTGTGTCTTCCACATTTAGTTTGTAAATCTCTTCTGCTAAATATCCAAGTTTGCCACTTTTAAATTTTGCCTTCCAACACCAGTAATCATTTTTTCCAAATTCTTTCCCACTTTAAAACAACAGTTGCCTTCCTTCCAGTTTGCAGTAACATGTGCATTATTTCTGTGTAAAGCCTTTCAGGAGTACTTTAGAGTCCACATCTCTACCAAGAGTCTCTTCAAAGAATTCTCTATCAAGCTCTTCAAAATTCTCCCAGTATATTCCCCTTATCTATTAAAAAGTTGTTCCAACATGTTTGGTATTTGCAAACTGCAGCACCCCACTTCTCTGGTACCAAAATCTGTTTTAGTTTGTTAATGCTGCCAGAAATGCAATATACCAGAAACAGATTGGCTTTTATAAAGGAAATTTATTAAGTTACACATTTACAGTTCTAAGGCCATAAAGATGCCCAAACCAAGGCATCTTGAGAAAGATACCTTGATTCAATAAAGGGCCAGTGATGTTCGAGATTTCTCTGTCAGCTGAGAAGGTGCATGGCAACATCTGCTAGCTTTCCCTTGGCTTCCTGTTTCAAACAGCTTCCTCAGAGGGCATTTTCTTTCTGCATCTCAAACATCTCTGTCTGTGTCAGCTCTCTGTCAGCTCTGAGCTTTCTCCAAGATGTTTCCTCTTTTAAAGGACTCCAGTAAGCTAATCAAGATGCACCGTGAATGGGCAGAGTCATGTCTCCATCTATTCAAAAGGCCACACTCACAACTGGGTGTGTCACATCTCCATGGAAACACTCCAGTCAAAGTTTCCACCCCACAATATTGAATCAGGATTAAAGAACATGGCTTTTCTGGAGTACACAACAGTTTCAAACCAGCACAGCTACCATCTGTGATTTTTTTATAAAGAGAAAATAGATCATTGATTAGTTTATTCATAGAATGTCTTAGAAGGTAATATAAGAAACTGATATTGGTTGCATATAGAGTTAAAATTGGAAATGAGGAACAGAAGGAGTGACGGGGAGAAAGCAGAGATTTTCATTATTTACCTTTCATACCTTTTGAATATTGGAACATGAATACTTCATATTTTTTAAATTATATAAAACAAAGAGGATAGAAGAAGAAAGGAAATACCTACCTAAACCTAACACCCAGAGACAATTACTAATAAGACATTGGTATAAATATTCCTGGAGATCTTCTATTCCTATGTATGCACACACTATACACACACTGCTTTTTTATATAAAAGTAGAATCAGAGTATTCACACAAGTTGTTTGTAACTCTCACAACAACCCTAAAAGGGTATTTCCATTTTACAAATGAAGTAACTGAACTGAATCCCCAATATATTTTACTCCAAAGCCTATATACTCTTAACACTACACTTCCTTGACTTTATCACTTTATTACTAAGCAAACAGAAGCCATACTTTTTTTTTTTTTTGGTCAGTTGATTTTTTTTTTTAATATTTTTATTGGCAAATCTTCACAGACATACAGTCCATACATGGTATACAATCAGTGGCTCACAATATCATGACATAGTTGTGTATTCTTCACCATAATCATTTTTTATGTAACATAACCACATACAAACACAAACATTCTTACCACATGATCATTCCATTCTTGTTATATAATCAGTAACACAAAATCATCACATAGTTGTATATTCTTCATCATGATCATTTCTCAGAATATTTGCATCAATTCAGAAAAAGAAATAAAAAGAAAACAGAAAAAAATCTCATACTACCATACCCCTTACCCCTCCCTTTCATTGATCAATAGTATTTCAATCTACTAAATTTATTTTAACATTTGTTCTCCCTATCATTTATTTTTAATCCATACGTTCTACTCGTCTGTTGATAAGGCAGACAAAAGTAGCATCAGACACAAGGTTTTCATAAGCACACAGTCACATTGCAAAAGCTATATCACTATACAATCATCTTCAAGAAATATGGCTACTGGAACACAGCTCTACATTTTCAGGCACTTCCCTCCAGCTTCTCCATTACACCTTAACTAAAAGGGTGATATCTGTTTAATGCATAAGAATAACCTCCAGGATAACCTCTCGACTCTGTTTGGAATCTCTCAGCCACTGACACTTTATATTGTCTCATTTCGCTCTTCCCCCTTTTGGCCAAGAAGGTTTTCTCAGTCCCTTGATGCTGAGTCCCAGCTCAGTCTAGGATTTCTGTCCCATGTTGCCAGGAAGGTCCACAACCCTGGAAGTCTTGTCCCATGTAGAGAGAAGGAGGGCAATGAGTTTGCTTGTCATGTTGGCTGAGAGAGAGAGGCCACATCTGAGCAACAGAAGAGGTTTCTTCGGGGTGACTCTTAGGCCTAATAGTAGGCTTAGCCTATCCTTTGCGGGGTTAAGTTTTTTATAAACAAACCCCCTATTGCTTTGGTTGTCCCCACTGAGAAGCCCTACTTTTTGTTCTTTATTTCACATACTGCCTTTCATGTGGTATCCTAATCTTTCATACTCTATACTGCCCTCATATGGCAACCTTCACTTCCTTTGGTATACATACCCTTCCTGTGGTTATTCCTTAACTCCCTGCTAGCACTTTATATAGAATCCTTGCCTACCAAATAGGAAGAACTGCTCAGCAACTTTTTGGTCCAGGGAACACTGTAGAGAGAAGCACACCATGGAACTGGTATACTTTTCTTTTTCTTGCAGTAAAGTGGATCTCAAATTTCAGATCTGAGATCTAAGGAGACTGTGGATGTAGTGGGCAAGGGATGGACACAAATAAAAAATAGAAGCAATATCATGTAGGTGTCTGGGGAGAGAAGGAGACCCCAGTGGGTTGAGTGGAGACAGAGTTGTGCTACCCAGAAGGAATGGTAGCATTCAATGAATTGATAGCAGCCAGTCCAACCAGTGCCTGTTGTGATCAGCTGTCTGCTCAGGGAAGTTTTAAAGTAGACCCTGTCCCTACCTCTTTTCTCGGCACCTATAGGGGATACTCTAAGGCTCCGAACAATCCTGGAAGCAATACAGAAGCACATCCATTCTTCCTCCCTCATCTTCAAACTGGCCCAAGATGCATTCAAGATTGCTACTCCCACGGACAATAATACTGATAGCACCCTGCTCAATGTGGCCCTGGAGCTGGGGTTACAGGTATGGGGAAGGAGGGGTCCATCCCTGCTTTAGGCCTCTGGCCAAATGAAACTTGGCAGAAGATAAGACCCCAGGGGAACTGGGCGTGGACCAAGTCTGGTTCTTTTCTATGTCCCCAGAACATAAATTCTAGACTAGACACAAGGTAAGGAATCCATAATTTGGGCTCCATTTTGAAGTTAAGGCCAAAAGCAGTGTAGCTTTAAGCTCCACAGCATCTTCTCCCCTACCCTCAACATTCTTCTAAGTCAAGCAAAGTATGGTAATAAGGATTTTATTCATTACAGTTCATCACATAAGTCTCCTATCTGACTGATGGGAGGGGTGAGTCAGAGGTTAAACAAACCTATCTGTTCTTATCAGGGGAATAAATATTCATTGAATAAATGAATGGCAAGGGGAAGTGGGGAGGGGAAGTCACAGCAGTTAGGCCCACTAGAAATGCCTCTTGTGCCCAGGTGATGCGGATGACTTTATCAACCCTCAACTGGAGACGCCGGGAGATGGTACGATGGTTGGTGACATGTGCTACAGAAGTTGGTGAGTCTTCCCATGTCCCTCTATCCCCAGCAAAAAAAGAGTTTCTATATCATACTCTTGGGAGAGGACAACGAATACTTAGAGCTCTCATATTCCCATTACTGATGGCCTAGGAAAGGATGAAGCTGTTGGTAGGAGAAGACAGCTTCTATTCAGCCAGCCTAAGCTCTGCCCTCCCAGCTTGCACCATACCCTGATATCAGCAGCACTTTAACCCTCTAATTAGAAATATGTCTGAGAAAATGAATTTTCAGCCACTGATACTCAAATGCTCCCCAGGGAGATGGTTGGTCCAGTGGTTTAGTTCCAGTCCCTGCCCATGCTCCTGAAAAACCCCCGACACCTTGGAGGCTTGGGACCCCTTCTAGAGCCCTAAGCCCCAGCACAATACTCTCTACCCTAAGATATCCCACTTAAGTTAAAACCTTCACACAAATCTGGGACCCCTGCCTTAGGGCAGGCAAACCAGAGGCTCTGCTGCTCCATCCTTGTGAGCGTGTAAGAGTACCTGCAGAGACCTTCAACCCTCTGACCTGGGGCAGGCAGGGAAGGGAAGAGACCCCCAAGCAAGGTCTGGCCATCCGGGATGCTCCTGTTGCCCTGGTTTGCCTCAGATCATCTCAAGGCTGCTGAGGAGGAGGGACAGCTCATCTCTGCAGGCCAAGTTCTGACCCTAAACGGTAATCCAGGCAGGCCTGGATCACGACCCAGATGGCCACGGCTGAGCTCAGGCTCTCCCTGACAGGTGTGCGGGCCCTTGTGAGCATCTTGCAGAGCTGGTACACACTCTTCACCCCCACCGAGGCTACTAGTATTGTGGCTGCCACCGCCGTGTCTCACACCACTATCCTGCGCCTCAGTCTGGACTATCCACAGCGAGAGGAGCTGGCTAGCTGTGCTCGTACACTGGCCCTACAGTGTGCTATGAAGGATCCACAGAGCTGTGCCCTGTCAGCCCTTACACTCTGTGAGAAGGACCACATTGCCTTTGAAGCAGCCTACCAGATTGCCATTGATGCTGCCGCTGGTGGCATGACCCATTCACAGCTGTTCACCATCGCCCGCTACATGGAGCTCCGTGGCTACCCGCTACGTGCCTTCAAGCTGGCCTCACTGGCCATGAGCCATCTCAACCTGGCCTACAACCAGGACACCCACCCAGCCATCAATGACGTGCTCTGGGCGTGCGCTCTCAGCCACTCTCTAGGCAAGAATGAGCTGGCAGCCCTCATCCCCCTTGTGGTGAAGAGTGTGCACTGCGCCACAGTGCTTTCAGACATCCTGCGGCGCTGCACAGTGACAGCTCCTGGCCTGGCTGGCATTCCAGGCCGCCGCAGCTCCGGAAAGCTCATGTCCACTGACAAAGCTCCCCTCCGCCAACTGCTGGATGCCACCATCAATGCCTATATCAACACCACACATTCAC
The DNA here is from genome assembly GCF_023851605.1 of Tamandua tetradactyla. NCBI lineage: Eukaryota > Metazoa > Chordata > Mammalia > Pilosa > Myrmecophagidae > Tamandua > Tamandua tetradactyla. Next base: position 178,448,971 of record NC_135328.1, read on the forward strand.
GCCTGACACACATCAGTCCCCGCCACTATGGAGAGTTCATCGAGTTTCTGAGCAAGGCTCGGGAGACCTTCTTACTGCCCCAAGATGGCCATCTGCAGTTTGCCCAGTTCATCGACAACCTCAAACAGATCTACAAAGGCAAGAAGAAGCTGATGCTGCTGGTGCGAGAGCGCTTTGGCTGAGAAAACAAGACAGCTCACTGACAGGGCAAGCCGGTCCCCCAGGAACTATCAGGTTAGGCCAAGAACACAAAGATATGTCTACCCTGAGAGGACTCCAGGTACCTGTGGCTGAAGTCTAAAGACCACAGGGCTAAAGAAGGGGAGAGTCCAATTCTAGCCAGTAAACCTGCCTTGGCAAAGTTCTCACTACAGCCCACTGTTCCTGGAGGAGCAGGCCCTGCAGATCAATCAGAAACCCTACAACATGCCACCTCACGCCCCTATATCCTGCATGTCCTAGGCATTGGTCCGCTCTTCTCTGGCAAACATAGAACACTCTTCCGTCTCAGGGATTGCTTAACCAGAGAAACAGAAGCATTTATGGTACTGTAAATACTAAAGTATATGTGTTACCAATTACATTGTAAAGTTGTAACTATTTATAATTCTAGTCTAATTTGATGGACACCTGAAGTAGCTGTGGATGGGATGATAGGCTGATTGAAAGGAGGTCTTTTATTTTCTGAAGATACTCACAACCATTTCTCAGGTTTCTTTTGCAGAGTGTATGTTGTCAGCAGTAGAAGAGTGTGGATAGCAGGGAGAAAAATGGCCAGTTAGAACAAATCTCAAGTCTAGTCTATACAGAAACCCAGCATGCAGATGAGGCATCTATATCCTAGTGGTGGGTAAGGAACAGAGGCCAAGACTGGACTTAAGTTTGCCTCATGGAGCTATGATGACCCTGAAGCTCCTGCTCCTGCCTCACATAGCCTCTCCAGGAGCCTGCTGAGCTCCTGAAAAACAAGTATAGGAAGACGATGAAAGTCTGGAAGTCGCTGCTCTTATAATGTACATCTTCCTACACGGCTCACCTTTGTATTAGAGTCAAGTTTCATCTCTAGTTATGTATGTGTGTGTATACCCATCTGGCTAAATGCATGTGTCTATGGGCATAGATACATCTGCACATGCTTGTCTATATGTACACATCTATATGTATGTATATCTGTCAGTTCTGCATGTGTTTGTATACATGCCTGTACATGTACGTGTCTGCTGGACTGTGGGTTTCTGTGTGAGTATACATATTTACATACATGTGTGAATATATGAACACAAGTGTGTATGTTTATGCATGTGTAGTGTATATCTGATCACACATGAATGCATGTTTGTATCTTTGTGTATGTGCCTGCTATCCATGGATCGCTTTATGTGTAACTGTGTGTATTTCTACATGGAGGTATGCCTGCGCACTCATGTGTTTGAGGATCTGCATGAACGTGTTCCTTCTCTCTTTGCCAGATTTTTTTCCCTATGCCTCTTTTAAGTCTCTCTCACCAGCTAACATGTTCCCCATTTGTGTGCCTCCTCTATTCACCATTGTTTCCACCAAACAAGCTTCTAAGCACAGTCTCTTTCTGCCCTAAGACTGACTGCTTGAATGCCACAGTTCTCTTCTTGCTGTACATCCTTGCTTTCTTCCCCTGCCTTTCTACCTCAAGCTTCTTCTGCCTACTTTTGTCACAGTCCAAGTGGTTGCTGATAGGAGGCTGGGGCTGGAATGCATTTGGCCTTTCCCTTCCTAATTTCTAGCCCTACTAGGCAACCCGTTTTAGCCCTGGCTGACCTCCACAGTGTATCATGTTCCTGCTACCCTCCTGTCCCCTACTGTCAGCCTAGAATTATAGGAGGTAGCAAAGGGTATTCAGAAGTCATTTGGATACCAGTGTTTTGGTGTTTACTGTTTCATGTCTTAGTTCCTGCGTGGGGGTGGGGTGGGATGTGGTAGGGAAGAGTTGGTATAGCTAGAGTGTGAACTAAGGTCCTCTCTATCTGCTTTGCTTTATCTCCCTTCCTTTACAAACTGTTTGTATAACTTATTTTTGATCCAAACTGACCAGTAAGTTGTATTTACTATTGATGGCTACTGAAGTCTCACTGTCCAGCCATAGGCCTCTATAACCTTTCAGCCCAATGTGTTAGTAAAAAAGAAAAGTCACTCCCATTACTGTATCACAATTGCCCTTTTTTTAGCAAGTGTGTGAACTCAGAGTGCTTTTCTATAAATAAATCACGGATCATGGAAAAGATCATTTTTCTAAAAGCAGAAGTTGTGTTAATTCATGGGGCCCTTTTCTTCCTTCTCCACTGCCCGGACTGGGAAAGGGAACAAGTTGGGCCTACAACTCAGTGGGTTCATAGTGGTCTAAGATGTAGGATGACAGCTAAAGAATTTCCTATCATGCCAGACCCCTCTCCAGAGCTCAAAGACATCTCAGAGCTTTGTCCCAGGAAGGAGGTACCACTATCCTGGGCAGAAACACCAAGATCATGAGAAAATTCCAGAGTTTTCTCAGGATAATACAGAACAACCCTGAGCATCAAAGTGGCTTATGGCTTCAGAGGCACCAATCCTAAGTAATCCAGCCCCCTAATTCTGAGTCTTTAGTCTTCCTCACCTTTTGGTGTCAAAGCTGACAGCCTCTGAGTTTCTCCCTGCTTTTGCAGACCCCATCTTCTTCCTCAGTCCTCTCTGAAGTGTTCTAGCCACTTCGGTAACCCCCTTTGCTCTATACTCTCCTCTCTCCCCAAACATAAAATACTGTCAATTTGACCTTTGTATGCTGTGGGGGCCCCACATTTTTCTCTGCAAATGTCACATCCTAGTAGCTAGAAAGTTGTACCCAACTTCATGTAGCTCTGGGGCTTGATATCTGACAGCAAGATATTGATGAGGGCCTTGACATTAATTCCTCTAGTATATGTTCACTGACACGTGAGTCCCCATGACTTGTGGGAGAGGGTACCAAGAGCAGCCCCAAGGAAAGAAGAGATGTTAAGAAGGAACTGAGGATAAGGGTGCAGATCTTTCACAAATAAAATCACATACTAGACTCCAATTCTGGCACTTTTATTCTTCTGGAAACAATCATATCTATTGGTGGTAGGGAGAAGGTATATATGCTCAGTTCTGTCGAAGCAGACGTGAGTATCTGTGCACAGCATCCACAAAGGCCCCCACATGTTCTGGGTCCATGTCAGGGTAAAGACCATGGCCCAGGTTGGCAATGTAGCGCCATGGCCCAAAATCATCCAGCATCTGCTGCACCAGCTGCCCGATCTCCTCCTGGGGGACCAACAGGGCACTGACTAAAGGGAGAGAGCTAGCAGGCCTCTGTCTTCTCTATATACGACAGTGAGAGACACATATAAGCATGCTTCTACTCAATGCTATTCATTCAATCGTTAATTCAAAAAAAAAAAATTATTGCATGTCTGCTATGAACCAGGCACTAAGAAAACACACAAAATATCCCTGCCCTCATAGAGCTTACACTGTGTCTATGGGATAGGGAGAGGTGAATGGAGGGAATGAACATAATAAAAATACAGACTTAGTAATATACACAACCATATCCACAGCTATATTAGTGCAGAGGCAAACTCACAGACATACATGGGGACCCTGGGTGTTACCTTAGACGCATACAGAGCACAGGGATCCAGGTTGCCTTGCAAGGTCACAGTCTTCCCCACACGCTCCCTGAAAGGAGAGCCAGTGCCACATTCTGGCAACTGCTCATATGGCAGCAGCCTCCCCATCCTTCCACCTCAACCCCTAGGGCCCACCCCTCCATCACTCACCGGGCTTTCTCTGGGGCCACTGTCCAGTCAATCCCAACCACCTCATAGCCAGACTGGGCCAGCTCCTCCAGGGCAAAATGTCCATCCTTAGCAAAGATGATCTGGGGAAAAGGGCAGATCTCAGGCTACAGAATTCCTTGCTACACACACTAGCCTTTCTCAGCTGTACCTCTGCTGCCCTCCAGTGGTTATTTCAGTCCATGCAGGACTTGCCCAGAAAGCACTACAGGTCCACTTTCACTCTCCCCTTCCCCAAGCTCACCATGGGCACCGGTGCCAGGCCTGCCTCCTGCACTCTTGCCTTCACCTGCTTGGCCACGTCACGGATGTAGGGCAGCGCAAACTTGTTGAAGAGCTGTGGGCCAAGATGCCCTGCATGGGACTCAAAAAGCTGTAATGCCTATAGTTAGAGAAAGGTGAGGAGAAATAAACATACAAAAAGGCAGCACCTTGCACACAGAATGTGCCTCGGTTTTTCCCAAGTGACCTCAAGCCCTGATACTGCCTTAGCCTATAAAACCAATTCCAGTCAAAAGAAAAATTTGCCTTCTTCAGACCCTAGCACTAAGCCCTGGTCCTCAGACACACAGACCATCAAGCCTTTCTGCCAGTGTCAAGGTGGGCTTGGCTTCTCCAGCCAGATATCTGGAGGCCACCCTCCACTCATGCCTGACATTAACAACCCTGTTCTCGCGGGTTGAGAACTCTATTGCCTCTGGTATTTATAGACTAACCACCAGCATACCTTTCTCTCCCTCAGGACTTACCTGGGCACCAGCAGCCACTTGTCCCACCAGATATGGGACCAGAGCATCAGTAAGGATGCGAAGCAGCTGGTGGCTGGCCTGAGGTCTCTGATAAAGCCAACGCTTTGCCTGAGCCATGGTGCTAGAGCTGCCACCTTCAACCATGTAGGTCATCAGGGTCCACTGCAGAAGGATACAAAGGATATCACAGATACAAAAGCCAAACTGACATTTCTTTCCCTTGTCTATACCAGACCTACCAGAGTGATATCCCCATGCCTGAGCCCTTTCCCTGTCCCACATTACCGGGGCACCAGCAAAGCCAATCAGCGGTACACGTCCAGCCAGTTGCTGTCGGGTAAGGGTGATGGCTTGGAACACATATCCCAGTTCAGAAATCACCATTGCTGGATCTCGTAGGCGCCCCAGGTCCTGCTCTTCCCTTAATGGCTCTGGGAAACTGGGCCCTTTGCCAGGCACCATGGTCACCTCCATGCCCAATGCCTGAAGGGGAGAAAACACCTGGGTTCCCAACTTAGAACTTCAGAAGAGTCCAGCCCATGCCAGGAGGAGAGAAGTAAACCTCAGGACAAATTCCGTTTTTCCTAACTTTAGTTTTCCCCCTCTGTCCAGTGAGCACAAGTGCTTATCTCGAACCCTGACTGGACTGACAGGACGATTTACAAAGGGTCTCAAGGAGTCTCTTCCCTTTTTACCCATTCCAGAATCATGCTTGAGCTGGTACCTGGGGTACAACAAGGATGTCGGAGAAGATAATGGCAGCATCCAGAGGGAAGCGACGCAATGGCTGTGGGGAAGAGGAAACAGGTTGCGAGGTGGCAAGCTGAGGGCAGAAAGCTGAGGGTAGAAATCCCTTCCTCTTTTGTGAACCCCTCACCTGCAGAGTGAGTTCACAGCAGGCCTCAGGGGAGCGACAGGTGCTGAAAAAGTCCTGGGCAGCCCGGGTTTCCCTAAACTCTGCAGACAGGAGAGGGAAGACTGGGCTCAGCCTTGAGGCCCTTGAGAACCCTCCCCGCTCCTGAAAAACTTTCATCGATCAGAGTTTTACCTAGATTCCAGGCCCTGACTGACCTGGTAAGTAGCGGCCTGCCTGCCGCATGCACCAAACGGGAGTGTAATCTGTATCCTGCCCCCAGGCTGCTCGCAGGAATGTATCATTCTTCGGCTCCGGAAAACTCTGGTGTCTGAAGATCAGGTTGGGGGGCGGGGGGGGGGGCGGATAGGAAGAGATGTCAGTATGCGACACTAGGCTTGGGGTAGGGAAAGCGCGGGTTCTTAGGCAAACTCAGTGAGGGACCGCTATCTGCCTTCTCCAGGCCAGTTCCCAAACCCGCAGCTCCCCACCCACTGGGCCGCCTTTCTGTCTATCAGAAGGTACACTACACCAGAAGGGCCCGCGCTGGGGCCTCTTCCCGACACTCAGTCCCAGGTCCACCAAACACAAAGCAACTGGAGGGACTAGGGGGCGAGGAGACGAAAACCAGTTAACGGTTTTTGGGGGGGTCTTCGGAGCAGGGAATCTCAGGAATGGAGGTTCCAGTAGGTTGATTCCAAGACTGGAAAATCACGAGCAAGAAGCGAGTAGGGTTGGTAGTCAAGGAGGGATCCTAGTTGAGGATTAGAAGGTTCTGGGCGCTTCCCCGAAATTAAAATCTGTAGGACGCAGTCCCGTTAGGCGGTCCCTGGGATGAAGGTCTCAGAAATCTGTGATTGGAGTTCAGTGTGAGAGATCTCCAGGGTGGGAGAAGGGAGGTATAGGGACTGATTCCTGAGTCGGAAGACTCGGGTTAGAAGCTCCGCTGGCCAAGCACAGAATCATGCTGTGAAGAACTCACCCCAATCCGTTCGCCTCCATGGTAAACTGTAACTGCGAGCAGCCTCCACCTTACACTGAAACCTACCCAGGCTCCGCCCCTTCCTGAAGTTAGTCAAGGGCGTCGCCATATTGAAAGTCACATGATCAGGCTCCTTTGACAGCTCTCGGGTGCCCCAGCCTCTGCCAGTAGGACCCCTACCTCTCTTCACCGTAAAGTCCGCTGTAGCGGCGCAGAATAAAACGCGAAAAGGTAGACCGGTAACTACATCTTAGGGTGGCGTGAGGGCTTTGTTCTCTGATGGTCAAGTCTCACTCTCCCTGATTCTATCTTACAGCAGATAATGAAACGGCTGTACAGGGAACTGAAATCATTATATGCTTATGTTAACTTCTAACAGCGGTCGTTAAATACTGGGTGCAGAGGTTATGGTGATGAACAAGACAGCCACTGCCTTTACAGAGCTACAGACTTATGGGGAAAAAGAAGCCAGCAATCACAATAGTAAATGTTTTCATAAGGAAAAGCTGGAAGCACCTAGCTTAATTGGGGAAAAGGGGGAGGGGGCGGGGCGGGGATAGTTGTTCCTAGCAGAGAACTGCTGGTGTAAAGAGAAGACCCAAAAGAGCAAATGGCTGTTAAGGAGAACCGGGTAGAGGCTGGAGATGTCTACAGGGTCCAGGCCATGCAGGGTCTTGTGCAGCGCGCTCGTTTCACAGTCTCCTGTGGAAGTGAGGCAGCATACAAACGGCTTGGAGCCAAGCTAGGGAAGGCTCTGTGTTCCCAGCTTCCTAGGAGAAAAATACGGAAGACTGTCAAAATTACATGGGATAATTTATTAATTACCTCTATATAACCAGTTAATTGAAAACTACGTCAAAACAATTTCCGTTTCCTCCATGACTGTACTTCACCAACAGCTCTTGTCCATCTGTCTTTCTCTGCCCCCCTTCCCATCACTGTGGCCCCTCTTCTTATCTGGTTTAGAATTGCCAGAAGAAATTGCATAATGGTCTTTAGCGTCTTGGAATTAATAGAAACAACCGGGACCGAGCCAGAATGACTGAAGACTTTGTCACTGGCAGAGGTGGGTGTGATTCTCCCATTTTAGTCACAGGGCCCCTAGGATGGAAAGCCAGAAAGGATGCCCGGCAGGAATGGTCTAATAGTCTGGATTTTAAAAGATTCCTCCGGTGGTAGTATAACTATTTGAGTATAACTGTTTGAGATGCGGGGTGGAGGGGCAGCTGGGAAGGTAAAACAACCAGTCGGGAAAGACGAGAAAAATGGCTATTGCAATAATCCAGGCTAGAGAAGACAATGGCTTGAACAAAAGTGAAAGCAGCGGGGGAGAAAGTGGGTATTGATCAGGTAGAAACGTCGAAACCTGGGTCTGGTTGACCCGGTGATGAAAATGGATTGAGTATTGTGGCTGAGTACGGGCTACACAGGGCAGTAACGGTGTCGGGGGTGAGGGAGGCCGCTTACTCCAAAATATACGGCGAAGGCTGGCTGGAGGCGGGGCAGGGCGTGGTGGGAAGCTTGATGAGCAGTCGCGGTCGCTGCCGCTGCTCTGGGGGCCGGATCGCCCCTGAGCTCCCCTCTCTTCCTTAAGCCATGTCTGGCCCGGGCGCGGCGCTGGAGTCCCCGCGACAGCTGCTGGGTCGCGTGCGCTTCCTGGCAGAGGCAGCGCGGAGCCTCCGTGCCGGGAGCCGGCTGCCGGCGGCGCTGGCTTTCGTACCGCGGGAGGTGCTCTACAAGCTTTACAAGGACCCGGCGGGACCGTCACGCGTGCTGCTGCCGGTGTGGGAGGCGGAGGGCCTGGGGCTGCGTGTGGGCTCCACGGGTCCGGCTCCTGGTACTGGATCCGGGCCCCTCCGCGCCGCCCGCGACAGCATCGAACTCCGGCGCGGCGCTTGTGTGCGCACCACCGGCGAGGAGCTGTGCAACGGCCACGGGCTCTGGGTGAAGCTGACCAAGGTGCGGCATGGCTTACTCGGGGCCCCGCAAAAGACCCCCAGGCCAGGGAAGCCCCCGATTGTTCCCTCCCACCACCATCACCCACCACCCCACCACCACCCCTCCTGATTGAGCTAGCACTGCGTTCAGTGCCCTTTGGCCTGGGCTGGGCAGGGCAGGCCGCTGGGCAGCTCCCTGACGGCTGTCCCCATCTGGTGCATCCGGGCAGGAGCAGCTGGCAGAGCACCTAGGCGACTGCTGCGAGTTGGACGAAGGCTGGTTGCTGGTGTGCCGCCCAGCCGAGGGCGGGGCCCGCCTTGTGCCCATCGACACCCCTGACCACCTCCAGCGGCAACAGCAGCTCTTTGGCGTGGACTATCGGCCAGTGCTCAGGTCTTGCACCTGAAGGGGCGAAGCTCGCTGCTCGGCCGGGAGGAGGAGGAAAAAGCCTGGCACTCGCCTAGGGTTCAGATATTGGAGGGGAGGCAGGGTTAAGACCTGGAACGGGCAGAACAGAAGCGGGCTGGGGTGGGATTTCTAGGAGTGTAGTCTGCCAAAGTTAGTACTCTGAGAAGACTTAAAGGCCTGGAGGGGGTGTCCTGCTGCTCGCTGATACCTCCTCCTCCCACCCACCCCCACCTCGTACCCACAGATGGGAGCAGGTGGTGGACCTGACATACTCGCATCGCCTTGGTTCAAGGCCTCAGCCGGCAGAAGCATACACAGAAGCTGTTCAAAGACTGCTGTGAGTGAGCTGAGCTGGGAATAGGGAGGAGGAAGCTCCTGGTCTGGGCCTGACCTAATTAGAGGCTTGGGGTTGCTTAGCTATGTGCCCCCGACATGGACCTACGAGTGCGATGAAGACCTGATCCACTTCTTATACGACCACCTGGGCAAAGAGGATGAGAACTTGGGTAGCGTCAAGCAGTACGTGGAGAGCATTGACGTTTCCTCCTACACGGTGGGTTCTGGGACTCCCCTTACCCCAGGCAAGATGTAGCCACAATCCTCAAGGCTAGATTCAGAAACGCAACGTCCAGCCCAAGACAAACCCAACCCCCCACAAACCAGATCCTTTCTAGCCCACCATCTTAGGAGTCTTATAGGGACCCCTAGTCATTTCCCTTTCCCCCAACACCTGCTGTGTCGTTTGCCCTGTTGACCCAATACTACTGTGCTTTCTCTTCTGTACTCCCTAGCCAAAGCATACTCCATGGCAGGGAGTGAGGGTAACCTGACTCATCTCTCTGCCCTCTACAGGAAGAATTCAACGTGTCCTGCCTGACGGACAGCAATGCAGACACTTACTGGGAGAGCGATGGGTCCCAGTGCCAGCACTGGGTACGGCTTACCATGAAGAAGGGCACCATCGTCAAGTGAGTGAGCTCTCAGACAAGGCAGGATGGGTGAAGTACTTGCCCATAGGTAAACAGAGATCCATGTGCACAATCTGATTCCCCAGGAAGCTGCTACTCACAGTGGATACCACGGATGATAACTTCATGCCTAAGCGGGTGGTGGTCTATGGGGGCGAAGGGGACAACCTGAAGAAGCTGAGTGACGTGAGCATTGACGAGTGAGCAAGCTGGCCTGAGGTGTTGAGGGCAGGGGGAGGGGGTGATCCTAGCAATGGGGCCTGACCCAGCTTGAAAGCATGAGGTTGGGTGGACCCTACCAATCCCTGAAGGACTGGGAGGGGAGTGTGTCTTAGTTTGCCAGGTCTGCTATGACAAAAATCACTAACTGGTTGGCTTAAACAACAGAAATTTATTATCTCATGATCTGGGAGCATAGAAGTCCAAAATCAAGATCTCAACAGGCCAGGCCTTCTCCCAGTCTGTAGCGTTCTGGTACTGGCTTGCTGCAGTCCTTGGAGTTCCTCTGTCACATGGAAGTCTCTCTCCTTGTCTCTGCTTTTCTGAGTTCTGCTGATTTATGACTTCTATTCCCATGCCCGATTTCCTTTGCTTATAAGGACTTCACCTTAACTAAACTAGCATCTTCAGGAGTCCTGTTTACAGATGGGTTCAGACCCACAGGAATGCAGATTAAGACCTGAAACATGTCTTTTGTGGGGGACATGATTCATTCTCCAACAGTGCCTCACACCCATCTCCTCAGGACCCTGATTGGAGATGTTTGTGTCCTGGAAGACATGACTGTTCACCTCCCAATCATCGAAATCCGCATCGTCGAGTGCCGAGGTGGGGCTTGAGGTGATAAGGGAGGGAAAGGAGGCTCCAGTACGTACATGAGGCAAGCTGGCAGTGGTTGTGGAAAGAAGAAGATGGGCTTGTAGTTGTGGTGAAAATAATAGCTGAGCTAACTCCAGGATTTGAGACTTTGGTGCCTAGGTTGGGTGGAAGATGCCTTAAAAAAGTCCCAGATGGACTCATCTGGGAGAGGAACTGAGTGGAGACCTTGGGGGATCCCAATAGTATATTGGTGGACAGAGCCAGCAAAAACTATATAAATCACAACTGGATGAAGAGAAGGAAGCCCAGAAGTTCCCAGTTTCTAGGGGCTAAGTGTGGTGAGAGGCTGAGCAGTAAGAAGCCCTTCTTAGGTCTTGGGGCCAAAGAGGCAGCAGGTGTGCAGTAAATCACCTCAATTTGACCTCTTCCCTCAGATGATGGGATTGATGTGCGTCTTCGAGGGGTCAAGATCAAGTCTTCTAGGCAGCGGGATCTGGGGTTGAATGCAGACCTGTTCCAGCCAGCCAGTCTGGTGCGCTATCCACGCCTGGAAGGCACAGACCCAGAAGTACTGTACCGCAGAGCTGTTCTCCTGCAGAGGTGCGTGTGGCCCTGGACCTGCCAGGCCCTCCCTTCCCCCTACCCAAGCTGTGTGTTTTGTGCAGAGACTGACCTCATGGTCTTATACTATAAACTGTACCACTTCAAGGGTCAGAGCCATGCCTGGGCCCTGCCTCCTCCACATCTCTGTATCTCTGTGTGTTGGGGAGGGGGTCTTGCTACTTGCATCCATACCCAACTCTTCAATTGCAGTCATCTTTACCCATCCCACCCTAGGTTCATAAAGATCCTGGACAGTGTCCTGCACCACCTGGTACCTGCCTGGGACCACACACTGGGCACCTTCAGTGAGATTAAGGTAAGCCTAACCCACCCAGTACCGGCCTTGGCAGTGAGATTCCCCCATCCTATTCATGTAGTCATTCACTCTTCAGCAAAGAGTTCCTAAACTCTGCTTTAGATGACCTTTACTGGGCTCTGGGAACACAGGAAAAGCCAGAAACCAATGGTGCAAATTGAAGTGTTTGAGAGCCATTCCCTAGGTGAATGTGGAATACACAAGAGCTGGGGGAGGGGAGGTGATAGCGGGAACAGGGCAGGTGGCATGAATGGTGCACACTGGGAGTTACCAGCAGTTCAAGATGACTAGACTAGAGAGAAGCCGGAAGATAGATGGAAGCAGCACACAGGGATGAAGCTGAGAGGGATTGGGCAGGAAGCAAGACCAGTAGCAAAGGGTCTTGTGGCCCAGGCAGTGAAAAGGTTTTGTCCCAGGTCACTGGAGCCATTGGAAAGGTTTTAAGGAAGGGAATGACGATGTAGGGTTTTTGTTTTAGAAAGCTCCTCCTGGTGGGTGGACTGAGGGAGGGACTGGAGGCAGGGACGGGGCTGGCGAGGCTGGGACTGGAATGATGGAATTGGGTCTAGACCTAGAGGAAGGTCCCTGGACCTGGGCAGTGGCTGACTTGCCCACTGGTCCTGCTCCAATCTCCTCTCCTTATCAGCAAGTGAAGCAGTTCCTGCTGCTGTCACGCCAGCGGCCCGGCTTGGTGGCCCAGTGCCTGCGTGACTCAGAGAGCAGCAAGCCCAGCTTCATGCCACGCCTATACATCAACCGGCGCCTTGCCATGGAGCACCGGGCCTGCCCCTCACGGGACCCTGCCTGCAAGAACGCAGTCTTCACTCAGGTCGGGACCAGCTGGGGGCAGTCTGGGGGAGAGTAAGGGAGGTCTTCAGGCCATAGTGGGGTCAGGAACTGACGCAGGCTTCCCTCCAACCTCCCACCCCCACCCCCAGGTTTATGAAGGCCTCAAGCCCTCTGACAAGTATGAGAAGCCCCTGGACTACAGGTAGGGCTCTGGGATGAGGAACTTGCTCAGGGATACATATGCCCACGCACTCCTTCTGGAAGCCCTACCGTACCCATCTGTAGCCCCTACTCCCAACTGGTCTCTGGGCTGCTGAGTCGTCCTAAGCCCCGGCCCAGCATGATGACAGAGATCCACCCCTGCAGGTGGCCCATGCGCTATGACCAGTGGTGGGAGTGTAAATTCATCGCAGAAGGTATCATTGACCAAGGTGAGGTCCTGCGAGAGGTCCACAAGGGACCTACTTTGTTGCCCTGTTTAGGGCTGCAGAAGTTTCTGGTGTCACTGCCTAACTATGATGGAGGTCATGCTTCCCACCCCATTATGGGGGCTGGGCTTCTGAGTACACTGCTGAGGGCATCTGTGTTTTCAGGGGGCGGTTTCCGGGACAGCCTGGCAGACATGTCAGAAGAGCTATGTCCTAGCTCAGCAGATACCCCCGTGCCTCTGCCCTTCTTTGTGCGCACAGCCAACCAGGTAATCTCCTACCCCCACCTCCCAATTTGTTTCTGCTACTCTGTCCCTGCAAAGCTTCCGAGGGCCAGGCTGCACTAGAGAGGAGCCAAAAGAGGGACCAAGTTGCCTTGGGCAGCCTCTGGGCCAACAGGAAGAGAAAATGCATTCTCAGAGGGGATCTCTCAGGGCTCCCAATGGAAGGTGCTCGGAGACCTGGGGAGCTGGGGTCCATCCCCTGCCACGCTGACTGCGCTGTCTCTGCGGCAGGGCAATGGTACTGGGGAGGCCCGGGACATGTACGTGCCCAACCCCTCCTGCCGAGACTTTGCCAAGTACGAGTGGATTGGACAGCTGATGGGGGCTGCCCTTCGGGGTAAGGAGTTCCTGGTGAGTAGTCTAATGCAGCAGCTCAGCCCCTGGAGGGAAGGAAGGCCCCACGAATGGGTAGTTGAGGGTGAGAAGGTAGTAGTGAGTCCTTGTCCTGCAGGTCCTGGCTCTGCCTGGCTTTGTGTGGAAGCAGCTCTCCGGTGAGGAGGTGAGCTGGAGCAAGGACTTTCTAGCCGTGGACTCTGTGCTGGTGAGTAGGGCCTGGAGCCATTGTTTTCTCTGCCCAGCTCCTAAGGGTTGGTGATCCCCAGGGCTCTGTCCTGGACCACCATCTTCTCATCACACACATGCTTTCTCTCCAATCTCATATGTTCCCAAGGCTTCAATACTGTCTCTATTCTGATGGCCCCTGAATCCTAGCCTCCAGCCCTAGCTCTCTCCTAAGCCTCAGGCCATATATGTATCTACCTCTTGGACATCTCTGCAGAGATGGCACCGGAGGCTCAGCACACTTCATCTTCTACCTGGGCTACTGACCTCTAGGGCTCCCTGTCTCACAATGGCACTTATTCCTCCCCATGACAGAGCTCTCAGAATCATCTTTCCCTCCTCCCCCCTCATTTCCCACATCTGTCAAAATTCCCTCCTAAAGGTCTCTCGTTCAGGCCATCTTCCTTTCTGATCCATCCACTTACTGTCAAAGCAGTGTCCCTCCATTCTAATTCATCTGATCCGCAGGCAACCAGAGTAATTTTTCATTCTCCAGTTTAAACACTTTGATGACTCTGCTCTGGGCTTAGGATAAAATGCAGAACCCGGAAAGGCCTTAAATGATCCCTATATCTCTGGGCACTCAGTTCTTGTTAACACTCCTGCCAAACAGGTTTTTTGGTTCTTCCATCTTTTTCCAAGATGCTTCCTTGTGGGCCAACTTCCAGTCATGACTTGGGTCTCAGCTTAGGTGCTCTTTCCCTGGCCTCTAAGGCTGGTTAGGTGTTATCTCAATGTTTTCACAGCTCTTTTACTGACCCCCTCCCTGTCCTCATTGCCCGCGTGGGGACTGTTTTATTTTGCTATCTCCTCCATCTCCCTGTGAACATTTTGAGGAAAGGCAGAGACTGTCTCTACAATGAAAAAAGTAACCCCTCCTCTTCTCTTCAACCACCAGGTGAAGCTTCTGGAGGTGATGGAAGGAATGGACAAGGAGACATTTGAGTTCAAGTTTGGGAAGGAACTAACATTCACCACCGTACTAAGTGACCAGCAAGTGGTGGAGCTGATCCCTGGGGGCTCAGGCATCGTGGTGGGATATAAGGACCGTTCCCGTTTCATCCAACTGGTGCAGAAGGCACGGCTAGAGGAGAGCCAGGAGCAGGTACTACCAAGAGGCCAGTGGAACAGCGAGTTTTGGACCCCATCAAGCCCCACCCCTAGTAGGCACAGCCCAGCCTAACAGGCCACCAGAATACAATCCCAAGAATTCACGTCCCACCCTTCCTCAGCTCCACATTCCTACTGTGGGACACAGAGATACCCTCCATGCTGAGCAAAGACCTGTGTGCCCCACTCATCTCCACAAATGGATGTCAAGTGTTCACTCCACACACTGAAGAGGGAGTTATGCCCTCTTCTGCAGCCAAGGCCACCTCTTCCCTCCCCAGGTGGCAGCCATGCAGGCTGGTCTGCTGAAGGTGGTGCCACAAGCTGTGCTGGACTTGCTGACCTGGCAGGAGTTAGAAAAGAAGATCTGCGGGGACCCTGAAGTCACTGTGGATGCTCTGCGCAAGCTCAGTGAGTCTCAGATGGCGGGGCAGGGTGGAGGGGACAGCAGGGTGCAGAGGTGGGGATTAAGGATCGGGCAGGGTGGAACCTAGCAGTGAATTCTGGCCTTATTCCTCCCAGCCCGGTTTGAGGACTTCGAACCGTCAGACACGCGGGTGCAGTACTTCTGGGAGGCACTGAACAACTTCACCAACGGTCAGCAGAGGAGGGCAGAGTGGTGCCCGGGGTCATACTCTGGGAGTCAGAGGCAGGCTAGAAGTTATAGAAATGACAGCTTCCTTCTCCTCGATACAGAGGACCGGAGCCGCTTCCTGCGCTTTGTCACAGGCCGCAGCCGCCTGCCAGCACGGATCTACATTTACCCAGACAAGCTGGGGTGAGTGCAGAGGAGAGGGGGCACCCCTCCATCCCCCGTACTCACACAGCAGATGCCTGCCCTGTGTGTGCCCCTGCGATTCTCCCTGATGTGTGGCCCTTCCACGTCCCCAGATACGAGACCACCGATGCACTGCCAGAGTCTTCCACCTGCTCCAGCACCCTCTTCCTACCGCACTATGCCAGGTGGGTTTCCTAGGCTTGAGCCTGGAGAGCGGGGAGTGGGGGATGGGGAGAGAAGGTAATATCTGTCGGTGGGGGGGATGGACTTCAGCAATGAAGTGTACAAGCTGGAGCCCCATCACCCCTGGCAGTGATGGAGGGGCCTCTGCAGCTGGCACTAACTAGGTCCCCACCCTGGGCAGCGCCAAGGTATGTGAGGAGAAGCTCCGCTATGCTGCCTACAACTGTGTGGCCATTGACACAGACATGAGCCCTTGGGAGGAGTGAGGTGGCATCAGGGGTTGGCTGCGAGTCCATCAAGATTGCTCCTGCACGGGCCCCACTTGGCCCCGACCAGGGACAAGTCAGCTTCCCCAGACCACTTCGGTCTGTGCTCCTGGAGCTGAGAAGCTTGGAAAAAGACAGTGTGCACCTCTCCTGCATGCAGCTGGGATGGGTGTAGTAGGTTCAGACGGTGGCCCAGCCACACATATCCACAAGCCCTACTTGTGCTGGAGTTTGCCTTCTGAACTATTTACTTAGCTTCTGTGAGAGGGATTCTTCTACAAGCCCAGCACGAGCTGCCCAGACCTGAGCTACTTGAAGGGGGTCTTTTAGCCCCCCCACCCCATGGACTTTGCTTCTATTTTCAGCTCCTATTTTTCTTCTTGTTTCTCTCTGGCTTTAGCCTGGACTCTTAATTAAACAGTTTGGAGGGTGATAGAGGCCACTCCCCAAGCAGGGTGCCAGGCATGGGTAGGGAGTGATGGTCCATCCTCCTTGGGTCCATTCTCGGATCCCTTTTCCCAAGAAGGACTCAACAGCTGAGCACCCTGTCCCTCACACACTGGTCTTTTCCTCTTCTCCCTCCATACGCGAGGTGTGAGCTCTGCCCTCCTTCTTCCACCCCAGTTTCAACCAACAAAGTGTCACCACCCTCCCTGGGGTGGAAACCCACAACCACTCAAATTCAAATCTACCACCATATCATTATTTTTGTATCATGCCTCCAGCCTATCCGCAGTCTCACCCTCAAGATTTTGCACAGGTTAAGTCCAGTTATGTCCAGCTCTGAAACCTTCGATAGCTCCCCCTTACTCAACTCGAAAATAAAGCCTAGACTTTAAACCTGCTCCTCTGGCTATGCCCATTGCTGCCCCAGCCCCCCTCCCTTCAGGGCCTCTGTGACACTCCATCAAAAGAAGTCTCTGCACACAGGAAAAATGAATAAATGGATGAATTCATATCTTCAGCGTGTGCTTATTGGGCTCCTGTGCTAGGTACAGGAAGTGCACAGGGAAAATGCTCTACACTGGAAGAGCTAGGGAAGGCTCTACCAGGACACCAGGGCCAGGCTGGGAACCTGAGAGGTGTGGGCCAAGTGGGAATCAGGGCCCCATTCCTCAGAAGAAAAAAAAAAAGCCTGGCGAGGCACCTTCTGGGATGGGTGTGGTAACTGTTAAGGGATGGGATCCACCCTCTGGGACCAAGTAAGCAGAAAAATTTGACACGGTAGACGACAAAGATGTGGGATGATTAACAAACTAGTCAAGTCAGGATTTTTTTTTAATTTTAAATTTTTTTAGAAACATAATAACATACAAACAGGAACATTCTTACCATATGATCAGTCCATTCTTGGTATATAATCAGTAACTCACAATATCATCGCATAGCTGTATATTCATCCCCATGGTCATTTCTTAGAACATTTGCATCAATTCAGAAAAAGAAATGAAAAAAGCAAAAACGCATACATACCATACCCCTTACCCCTCTCTCTCTCTCATTGATTGCCAGTATTTCCATCCACCCACTATATTTTAGCTCGTCAGGATTTTGACAGAAGAAAAGTGGCAGCATGCAACCCTCTTCCCTTCCAGTAGCCACACAACTAGAGGTACCGACTTTAAGAACAAGTATCCCTTGCTCAGCCCCTCCGGGAGTGGACAGTCACACCTGATACCGGGACCCAAGGTCCTTTGGGGAAAGGAACGTCTCAGTCATGGGAAATTGTGAGACGTGAGGGAACCGGCCGCTCAGCCTAGAGGCGGGCACGGGATCCCACGCTCAGAGGGCTTTCCGGCGCTGTCCTCTAGGGCGCACCTGACGCAGCCCTGACTGGGAAACCCCCTTTTCCGGAAGGCGGCTCAAAGCTCCTCCCCGCGGGGCGGGGCGCCCCCAGAGGCCTCTAGCCTCCAACCGCCCCCGCTCGGCCTCGGGCCCGCTCTCGCCCCGCCCCACCGAGTCCGTGCGTCTTGGGTGGTCCACCCGCGGGCGCCTCCCAGGCAGCCTCTTCCGGTTCTGGGAGCCGCTGAAGGGCTAGGAGTCCCAGGGGCCGTCAGCCCCACCAAGGTTGGCTCTTCCCAGGAAAGCTCCCTCCGGCTCGTCCGGACCCTGGAAGGCCGCCCGCCTGCGTCCACTTCTCGGTCCCTGCGGCCTGACGCTGGCCCGCACGCTCCCCGGACGCCTGCAGGAGGCAGTCCGTCTGTGTGTCTAGTTCAGGAGGTCTGTCCTTGCATCCCTGTTTTAACTGTTTCCCCAGAATAGCTTCCTAAATCACTTTCTTAAATGGCACGCACAATTTTAGGGCTTTTGATACTGGCAAATTGCTCTCCAAGTGGGATGTAGCCATTTTCACTCCCTCGGGTATCCGTTTCCTAGACTCTCAGCACCCTTGAGCATTAACGTTTTTTAAAAAAAATTAACCATTTGATGTGCAAAAAAATCGTGTAATTGTCATTTTAATTTGCGTTTCTTTGCAACGCTCTTATTGAGCGCTTCCTTTAATTCCTTGTGACTGCCCTTTGTGTATTTTTGCCCATTTTTCTCTTGGTTTAATTGTTTTTCTTACTGATCTGTAAGCATCTTCACGTAGCACTAAAATAAAAGCTTGGTAGTCGCTTCCCACCCTCTTGGTTTGTAAGCACATGCTCAAGTGGTGAGCGCGGGCCTGTTCATGGGAGAGACACACCTATTACCTTCTTTTATTTTCTCAACATCCTTATGAAGTAGGTACTATTATTATGCAGATTTCCACATAAAAAGATCCTAGAGCAAAGAGTTATGTAACTTGCCCAGGGTCGTGTAAATAGTGAGTGATGAAGCTGGAATTTGAGTGGTGGTCTGCCAGCTCCAAAGCGTGCTGACTTGGTCATATATCACATATATATATATATCCCTTGGTCTGTCATCTCAGGAATTGCAAATGTTTTCCCAATTTGTCCTTTGCCTTTTAATTTTAAATGTGTTCTTTTTAATGTACAGAATGTAAAATTTTTATGAATTCAAAATCTTTTTCTTTACGATGAAGTCATATATTGGATACATACCACAAGGCGGCAATAGGGTATTCTAGTTAAGAGCCTCTGGAGTTAGCTTGCCTGTATTCCTATCGTGGCTTGGCCACATACAGCTATACTGTGGACAAGTTCTTAACGTCTCTGTGCCTCAGAGTCCACCTTTTTAAAATGAGGGGATAATTGTTGTGCCCACCTCATCCGGTTGCTAAGAGGAATAACCTAATCCAGGAAAGCCTTTAAAAATGGTGCCTGACACCTGGTGAGGAAAGAATATTAGTTATTGTTAATAGAATTCTTAAAGTCCTTCCCCACCAAGATAGGATCAACAATAGCCTAATTTTTGTTTTCCCCATGCTACCTTTTTTGCATACACATATCATCATTACATACTAAATTTTTGTGTATAAGAAGTCCTCATTTTGCATGGTAGTGCAGGGCCATAAAAATGACCCTGTACACTGAAACCTAACAAAGAGCTCTTAATAATCCATAGGAAAAATTGTGATTATTTCATGAACTTGAAAACTTTTTTGGTCAAAACATTAAGACTTTTGTACTGTCAATTTTAAATATATAGGGAAGTAAAAAATATAATGAAACTAATATTTATTTAGTACATTGTAGTATAAAACATTAGAAGATTAAGAACTGAAGTGGTTTTTTTTTTTGTAAAAAAAGCTTACTAAGAATAGTTTAAACTGTACTGGGTCTCCTTTATCTTCTCATGTAACTTATGATACAGAGTAAGCATTTTTCTATGCCTTGGTGAATTGTCTCTCTCTGTTTAAAGTTTGGATCAGCTTCCAAGATTTTATTCTTTGTGCTTTCAATGGCATGAAATATCTCTTGAGAGTTCCTTTCATGTGAACACTTTTTTGCCAGCATTCCCTCCTCTGCAAATTTTTTTCATCCAATTTACTACAACTTTCTTCATTTATGGGATGAGGTCGCCTTCCTTAAGTTTCTCTGACTGCATATTGACAGGCTCTTGAACAGCGATAGTCGAGATTCCTACAATCACCCATTTCTTAAATTCCATTTCTGTTCTCTTTGAATTTCACTTCAAGCATTATCACTTTTCATTTCTTTGTTGTCCTTTCACTTTTGTTGGCCAGTTCTCTCTTTGGAGTGTCTATTTTTATAAAATATCACATGTATTTATCACTGGGAGTAAAGGAGGCTACACAACTACACTCTTTGCTGTCTATGCATGAAGTGAATAACAAATGCATAGCAATCAGTCGCCAACAGACTTTGAAAGAAGTGACATGATTGGTCACTGATCATGATGCACTTTTGTTATTTATTTAGCGATTAGTGGACTGAGGAGCTAGCTGAAGTTTGTTCTTAATACACTTGATCACAGATAATAATCTGTGGCAACTGCAGTGTGAACCACATTAGGAGAATGGTGTTATTTCACAACACCGTGGTAACTGAATAGCCATGCTTCTAATTGAAGAGGACTGCCTGTACACACAATTCTCACATGTTATTGGATCTGTTTCTGGATTTAACTTCTGTCCCTCAAAATCCATTCCTATTCTATCTACTCTATAATTATTATAGCTTTAGGACTCATTTTACAATTTCAGAGGGCAAAATCCATCCTTAATACTCTTTTAAAAATGTTTCTTGGCACTTAGGGATGCATTCTTTCTGCAATTGAACATTAAGGAACATGCTGTTTTCTCAGAGCCTGAGATTCTGAGTTCATCAGCAATCAAAACCCCTTATTTGTTTATTGTTTTTGTGAAAACCTTCAAAATGCCCACTGCTGCCAGCTCAGCTTTAGTCACTAGTGCAAACAAAGCTCCATGACCAGGCAGAATCAAGGTCTTTTTTAGAAATAAAAAGCTAGAGCACATTTGTGAGAGCTTTGTTGCTGGAGTGCTATCAGCACTGCCATCAGCTGGTGGCTCAAAACAGAAGTTAGGGCATAACATAGAAATAGAGAACACGCGCCCAACATGAAGTTCTCCTTTAGCTCGTAGGGACATTGCCTTGCTCCACAGAGTGCTAATTAGCTTGAACATAGTCCCAGCTTTCATTCTTCTTTCATAGGTAAAAAGACAACACTTTTGTTTTTCTGTTATTTTGTTGATGCTTTAAGTGGATGGGTTGAGTTTGTAATTCAAATAGCCAAAAGACTAGGTGTTCCCTCTGACCAACTTTATACCAAGACTGAGGAGAAATTCCGTTTCCTTTGTATTTTCTAAAATTGGGATATAGTTTGCATACCAAAAAATTCATCCTTTTAAAGTTTACAATTCAGTAGTTTTTTAGTTTATTTACACAGTTGGGCAACCATCCTAACTATCAAATTCTCTCTCATCACCCCAAAAAGAAATCCGATACTTGTTAGCAGTCACTTTTCATCCCCTCTCCTCCCATCCCCTGACAAACATTAATTTGCTTTTCATCTCTGTAGATTAGCCTATACTGGATATTTCATATAAATGCAATCATACAATATGTGGGCTTTGGTGTCTGGCCTCTTTCACTTAGCATAATGTTTTAAGGTGCACTCATTTTGTATGACAGGAATCAGTACTTCATCCCTTTATGTTGCTGAATAATCTTACATTGTATGGGCATACCATACTTTGTTTATCCATTATCAATTGATGGACATTTGGATTGTTTCCACTTTTTGCCTATTATGCATAATACTGCCATGTATGAATATTCATATATAAGTTTTTTATATAGATATAAAATTCACTTCAGTTCTTTTGGGTATGTACCTAGGAGTAGTATTACTGTTACATATGTAAGCCTATATTTAACTTTTTGATGAACTGCCAAACTCTTTACCAAAGTAGCCGCACCATTTTACATACCCACCAATGATGTATGAAGGTTCTAATTTCTCCATATCCTCATCAACACTTGTTATTGTCTGTCTTTTTGTTATAATTGTCCTAGTGTGTGCTGGTTTGCAACTGTTGTGTATCCCAGAAAAGCCATGTTCTTTAATCCTCATTCAGTGTTGTTGGGTGGGAGCTTTTTTATTAAGTTGTGTCCATGGAGATGTGACCTACCCAGTTGTGGGTGGGACCTTTTGAGTAGGTGGTTTCCATGGAGATGTGTCTCCAGCCATTCAAGGTAGGGTCGCTTACTAGAGTCCTTTAAGAGGGAACCATTTTGGAAAAAGCTTCAGAGACCTCTGGAGATGCAAAAAGAAAATGCCCCTGGGGAAGCTATTAGAAATGAGAAGCCTGGAAGGAAAGCTTGTGCTTTTAAAGTCATATCTATGAAACAATTGCCTAATCCTTGTCACAAAGATTTATGCCACTGTTTTCTTCTAAGAATTTTATAGTTTTAGCTTTTATATGCAGGTATTTGATCCATTTTGAGTTAGTTTTTGTATGTGGTGTGAGATAGGGGCTCAAATTCATTCTTTTGCATATGGATATCCAATTTTCTCAATATCATTTGTTGAAAAGACTATTCCTTATTGAATTGTTTTGGTACTCTTGTCAAAAATCTATTGATCATAAAATTATGAGTTTATTTCTGGACTTGCAATTCTGTTTCAGTGATCTATATGTCTATTCTTGTGCCACACCACAGTGTTTCCATTATGGTAGGTTTGTAGTAAGTTTTGAAATCTGGAGGTATGAGTTTTTCAACTTTGTTCTTTTTTCAAGATTTTTCTGGTTCCTTTGCATTTCCATCTGAATTTTAAGATCAGTTAGTCAGTCTGCTAAAAAAAAAAAAAAAAAGGCTACTGGGATTTTGACAGGGATTACGCTGAATCTGTAGATCAGTATGGGGAGCACTGTCATCCTACCAATATTGTCATCCAATCCATGAACGGGGGCTGTCAGTCGATTCAGTTAAGTCTTTTTTGACTTTCTTTCAGGAATGTTTTATAGTTTGTAATGTGTAAGAATTGGGCTTCTTAAATTTATTCCAAAGTATTTCTTTCTTTTTGATGCTATTTTAAATAGAATTGTTTACTTAATTTAACTTTTTGGATTATTCTTTGCCAGTGTAAAGAAATGCAATTGATTTTTGTATATTGATTTTGTATCCTGCAACGTTACTGAACTCATTTATTGCCTCTAATATTTTGTGTGCATATGTGTGAATATATTTATTCCTTATGATCTCATATATACAAGATTATGTCATCTGCAAATAGAGTTACTTTTACTTCTCTCTTTCCAATCTGTAAACCCTTTCTTTTTTTTTTTCCTTGCCTAACTGCGTCGGACACAACATCTTGTATAGTGTTAAAAGTGGTAACAGTGAACATCCTTATCTTATTCCTGATCTTAGAGGGACTACTTTCAGTCTTTCACCATTCAGTATAATATTAGCTGTGGGTTTTTCATGAATGCCCTGTATCAGGTTGAGGAAATTCCCTCTTTTTCTAATTTTTAGGTGCTTTTATTATGAAAGGGTTTTGGATTTTGTCAAGTGCCTTTTCTGTGTTTATTGAGAAAACCATGTGGGTTTTATCCTTTAATCTCTTAGTATGTTGTGTTACACTGATTTATTTTCATATGTTAAAACAATCTTGGATTCCTGGGACAAGTCCCACTTGGTCATGGCATATAATTCTATTTGTATGTTGCTGGATTCACTTTGCTAACATTTTCTTTAGGGTTTTTTCATTTCTATTCATAAAAAACATTGGTCTTAGCTTTCTTTTCTTGTAATACCTTTTTCTGGTTTTGCTATCAGGATAGTACTGGCCTCATAAAATGAGTTGGGGAATGTCTTAGGTTACCAGTGCCATACCACACCCTTGTTGGCTTAATTTATTGGAATTTATTGTCTTACAGTTTGGGAGGTGTCTAGTTTGCTAGCTGCCAGAATGCAATATACCAGAAACAGAATGGTTTTTTAAAAGGGGAGTTTAATTGCTAGTTTACAGTTCTAAGGCTGAGAAAATGTCCCAATTAAAACAAGTCTATAGAAATGTCCAATCAAAGGCATCCAGGGAAAGATATCTTGGTTCAAGAAGGCTGATGAAGTTCAGGGTTTCTCTCTCAAGTGGAAGGGCACATGGCAAACACAGAGTTTCTCTCTTATCTGGAAGGGCACATGCTAAACACGATGTCATCTGGTAGCTTCTTCTCCTGGCTTCCTGTTTCATGAAGCTCCCTGGGAGGCATTTTCCTTCTTCATCTCCAAGGGTTGCTGGCTGGTGGACTCTGCTTCTTGTGGCTATGTTGTTCTGCTCTCCTCTCTCTCTCTCTCTGAATCTGTTTCATTCTCCAAAATGTTTCCTCTTTTATAGGACTTCAGAAACTAATTAAGACCCACCCACATCGGTGGAGACATGTCGTCACCTAATCCAGCTTAATAATCACTCTTGATTAAATCACATCTCCAGGGAGATGATCTGATTACAGTTTCAAACATACAGTATTGAATAGGGATTATTCTACCTTTATGAAATGGGGTTGTGCTTAAAACATGGCTTTTCTAGGGTTCATACATCCTTTCAAACCAGCGCAGGAGGCTACAAGTCCAGTATCAAAGTGGTGCAGGATTGTGCTTTCTCTGTAGTCTGTAGCATTCCATTGATGACTTGCCAGCAATCCATAAAGCTTTCTCTCACATTTCTCTCCTTCTGTATGTTTCCTTCTAGTCTCCTCCTACTGCTGTGTCCAAATTTCCTCTGCTTATAAGACTGCAGTCATATTGGATTAAGGCTTCCTGATTCATTTGGGCCTTATTTTAACCAATAACATCTTCAAAGATCCTATTCACAAATGGATTCACATCCACAGAACTGGGAGTTAGGATTTGAATGTGTCTTTCTGGGAGACAGGTTCAACCTATAACAGGAAGTGTTCATAAACTCGTTTTGTAGAAGAAACTGTGAAGGATTGATATTAATTTTTCTTTAAATGTTTGTAGAATTCACTAGTAAAGTTGTCGAGACCTAGGCTTTTCTTTGTGGAGAGATTTTTTTTTTTTTGATTATTTATTCAGTCTCTATTTGTAGGGCAGGTCTGCTAGCAACAAATTCTCACAGTTTTTGCTTACTTGGGAATGTTTTACTGTTCCTTTTTAATTATTGTATTGCAGTAATATACACACACACACATATATATACAACATAAAATTTTTCACTTAACCATTTTTAGTGTACAATTCAGTGTTGTACAACTTTATCACTATCCATTTCCACAGCTTTCATCCCAGGAAGAAACTCTGCATATAAACTTACACCTTGTCTAATAAAAAAAAATGTTTTAATGAGAAGAGGATGAATCCTAATGATAAAGTTCACTGATTATCTACTTAGGTCTATTATGTGCCAGGGACAAGTGCATGATACCTTTCTTGCAATCTGGAAATCCAGACAGCTCTTATAAAAATCATTTTTAATAGCTAATTTAAAAATAAAACCTGACCTGAAATGGAAAAAAAAAGAAGAAACCCTGTATACATTAAGCCATAACTTCCCATCTCCCCCCAGCCCCATGTAACCTGTAATTTACCTTCTTTCTCTATTTGTTGATTCTAGATATTTCATATAAGTAGAATCATTCAAAATTTGTCCTTTAATATCTGGCTTATTTCATGTAGCATACTATTTTCAAGGTTGTTCCATGTTGTTGCATGTATCAAAGCTTCATTCCTTTTTTTATGGCTGAATTATATTCCACAAATATAATTTGTATTATAACTCAGAATAATCACGTTTTGTTTTTACCTTCATTTGCTGACCAACACCTGGGTTGTTTCCACCTTTTTGCTAATTGAATAATGCAGCTCTGAACATTGTTTACAAGTAACTGTTTGAGTCCTTGTTTTCAATTCTGAGGAGTGGAATTGTTTGGTCTTCTTCATTTTCAAAGGATAGTTTTGCCAGATTTAGAAATTTTGGTCGACAGACTTTTTCTTTGTCACATCACTGACTTCTTGTCTCCATGGTTTCTGATGAGAAATTATCTGTTAATCTTATTGAAGTTCCCTTGTATGTGGTGAGTCATTTCTCTCTTGCTGCTTTCAGGATTCTGTCTTTATCTTTCAGCAGTTTTATTGTTATGTATGTGGATCTCTGAGTTTATCCTACTTGGAGTTCATTGAGTTTCTTGTATGTGTATATTAAAGTTTTTCATCAAATTTGTGAATTTTTCAACCATTATTTCTTCACATTTTTTTTTCTGCTCATTTTTCTCTCCTCTCCTCTGAGACTCCCATTCCATGCATATTAGTATGCTTGATGGTATCCCACTGGTGTCTGAGGCTCCATTCATGTTTCTTTATCCTCTTTTCTTTCTATTCCTAAGATTGGCTAAACTCAATTAATTTATCTTCAAGTCTGTTGATTCTTTCTTCTGCCTGCTCAAATCTGCTGTTGAGCCCCTCCAGTAAATTTTTCATTTTCATTACTGTACTTTTCAATTACAGAATTTCTTCTTGTTTTTTTTTTCTTAAATAATTTGTAGCTATTGATGTCCACTATTTGGTGTGATGTCATTCATATATTTTATTTTCATTCTTTAGAAATGGTTTCCTTTAGTTCTTTGAACATATTTTAAATAGCTCAAGTCTTTGTCTAGCAAGTCCAACATCTGGGCTTCCTTAGCTTCATTTTCTATTGACAGTATTTTTTTTTTCTTTGTCTGGGTCATACTTTCTTGTTTCTTTTCATGTCCATAATTTTTTGTTGAAAAATGGACTTTTAAAATAATAGAATCCAGATTTTGCTCTCCCCAGGATTTATTGTTGTTATTATTGATATTTGTTTCTTCAATGACATTTCTGATCTAATTATTGTAAAGTCTGTATTCTTTGTCACATGCAGACACTAAAGTCTCTGCTTGATTAGCTCAGCAGTTAGCTAATGGCTAGACAGAGATTTTCTTAAATGTGTGGGATTGGTAAGTCTTCCAGACTTTGGTAAGGAACTCCTTTTTTGAGGATGACTTTAACAGTTAGCCAGGCAGTTTACAACTCCTCCTTAGCTTCACATCCTGTTTGCACCGATCCTTAAGATTAGCCAGAGATGAGAGCCTACAGCCTTCTTGGATCTTTCCTGAGCATGCACAAAGCCTTAGGTCTGTGCACAGCCCTTCGCGTACACATGGCCTTCTAGATTCCCAGGAATATGCTGGAGTTTTCCAAAGTCGCTGACAGATATCATTCTCCAGTTTTTCCTTTTAAGTTTTTTCACTAGCCTATTATTTGTCCTAACTGTTATCTACCACCTCCAGTAGCTGTTAAAGCAATTGCCACTGTTTTTGGTTTTTTTATTAGAGAAATTGTGGGTTTACAGAACAATCATATAAAATACAGGATTTCTACATACCACCCCACCAACAACAACTTGCATTGTTGTGGTACATTTGTTACAATTTATGATAGCATATTTTTATAATTGTACTATTAATTAAAGTCCATGGTTTAAATTCTGTTTTGTTTTTTGACAACAAGCCAGGAGGAAAGGCTGTTTATACTGTGTCATATCTGAGTCAAATCATATAAAGACAGCCTTGCATTGGGGGATCTTCTGGGGAACTACCAGATAGGTCACATATTTACAGTTCTCTGGAAATGGGGTTTTAAAGGAGCTCTAATCCTTATCTGACCCTTCCAAAAGCTACCAGGCTGCTGTTTTTCACTCTGATTGTAGGTGTTGGCTTTCAAAGCTACCACAGAGGTAGGGAGGGAGGAAAAGGAATAGGACAAGTTAAAATGCCATAAAGTTCACTACTCTTACCAAGAGTCATCCATTTGTCTTGAATAAATGCTCCCCAGATTGCTACAAGTCTGATTAATTTCCAGAGTTCTGAAAAAGTTGATTCTGACAATTTTGACAGTGTTCTCATTGTTTTTATGGGTGAGAGAATTTACATAAAAACCCTTCCTCCATCACTGTTCTTTTTGTATTTGCTTCTAAAATAATTAAATAGTTGTGAAAAGATTTAAATGAAATACAAGTCCCAAATTTTGATAGTCTCTATAAAACATTAAGACTGTCCAGCTGTCAGTGTGGTATTCTCCCTCCTCCTTCCACTTCTTCCTGCCTAACTTTTTTCTTATTCTCAAAGCACTTATCATCTTTTAATACATTGTACAATTTACTTTATTATTTAGCATTCTGAATAATTTGCACTTCCTCTCCCTGTTAAAATGTAAATTCCATCAGGACAGGATGTTTATTTTGTTTACTAATCTAGACTCTAGTGGGATGTAATATGCATCCCACTAGAGTCTAGAACTGTCCTTAATGCCATGGTGGGTACCCAATAAATATTTGTTGAATCAGTAAATGAGTTGTGGCTCATAAGCCATTCTTTCCAATTTAAAAATAAGGGAAAACCAGCCATCTGAAAAGTATTGTTGCTCTTAATAATGGAGAAACTCAGCAAATTGATATAGTCACTTATTTTTTAAAGTTGACCCATCAGTTTAGAACATGAATGTCTAGATCCAGACCATGAAAACCACCAACGATGAAAAATCTGTGTGCTTGAAAAGAAATATTGATGTCCTAATTAATGAAGTTTCCTCCACCCCACCCCCGAGCTCTTTGATGAACATTGTAGCATCATTTGGCCTATAATTTATGAATCTCTTAGGCAACTTCTGGGCTTGTGTACAAAAATAAAACACGAAATCTTTTAGAGCCAAAACGGAGTTCTCCTTTCATTTTTACCTTTCACTCAACACTCTAAAAATAATAATCCCCTGCCCCGCTGACTAGTCTACAGCCAAATGTAGTAGATTAATATTGTGATATGGCCAGCAAATTCCCAAAGAGAGATCTCTAGCAGACCGTGGGAAAACTATTTGTGAGCCAAGGCCCAACTTTTGAAAAGTTCCTTTTGCCTCCCACAACTCAGAGGAATCTTTCTAGCTTTCCTTTATTATGTTATTCTCCCACCACACAAAACATACTCAAAACATACAAAATTATCCTTTGGGGAATACATGTGAAATAATCATTGTGAACAGGAAATAAAAATCAGAGGGAGCAGCCTATATTCAATAAGCATTTATTAAGTGCTTCCCATGTTCCTAAGCATGAACCTAGGCTACATGGTAGACTTAGTGAGAAGGTCTGGAGGGGAGGAAGTTCAGGCTCTCAGCCCAGTTTCCCACCACCAAAAGGGAGGTAAAGGAAACATTTATGAGGCGTTTTCAATTTATTCAGTATTATTCATTTAGCATGGCCCAGGTCCTGTGTTAGGTCCTGGTGATAGAAAAGCAAAATAACCCTTGTGCTCAAAGAGTGCCTAGTCTGATAGAGAAGATATGACAAAGGGAAGGGTGATCCTTTGTGGTGAGTGCCATAGTAAGTATGAAGAGCAGTGGGATCCAGGAGGAAAGAATATAGAAAGCAGCAGTTCTTAAAGTGCAAGGTCCCCAAGATCCTTTTAGGGGTCTGCCAGGTAAGAATTATTTTCATAATAATACTAAAACATTTGCCTTTTTCATTGTGTTTTTATTTGCAGTTAATGGGAGTTAAAATTGCTGGTGCTTTAGCATGAATCAAGGTAGTGGCACCAAATGGTACTAATGATCATTGTATTCTTCACTGCCACACACTTGTAATTAAAATAAATAAATAATAATAAAAATAAAGCAAGCCTAGTTTCACTTGAAAATGCCCTTGATGAAGCAGTAAAATATATTAATCATATTAAATCTTGAAACTTGAGTACACATTTTTTTAGCATTCTATGTGATAAAATGGGAAGCACATATATAATACTTCTATGCATACTAAAGAAGTACAATGGTAGTCTCCAGGAAAAGCACTTGTGTGATTGAGTTGTGAGTTGAACTACTGCGTTTTTCCTGGAACTCTATATTTATTTGAAAGAACAACTGACAACAATGGATAACATATTCTCAAAAATGAACAAAGTGAGTCAGTCACTTTAAGGAAAACAAATAATAGTATTTGCTGCCAGTGCTGATAGCTTTCTAATGTTTAGGGACTTTTCTGATGAGAGTGGCAGTGATCATTAACAAATGTGACTTTTTTGATAGTGTATAATGAGTCAACATTTGGAAGATCTGCATAACGTGTTGTACTACTCAGAGATCTCTAGAGAAACACAACCAAGAGGAGATATCTCTACATATGAAATTTATAAAGGTATCTTGTGTAACCATGGAAATGGAAGAGTACAAAATCCGTAGGGCTGGCTGTGAAGCTGGCAGCTCTAATGAAGGGTCTGGGCAAACTCCACAGGAGAGGCTCACTGGCTGAAGAAGCAGTGAAAGAGTCATCTTCCTTAAAAGCCTTCAGCTGATTGGATTAGCTTATTGTGGAAGATGTGCCTTTAGTTGATTGCAGATGTAATCAGCAGCAGATGCAGTCAACTGACTGATGATTTAATATACTGGTTTATCAGCCAGTTACAAAAGATCCTTGCCGCAATGGTCAGGCCAGTGCTTGCCTGACCGGACAACTGGGCGTCATCATTTGGCCAAGTTGATACAGAAATTAATCATCACACACATTGAACCAATATTTTCCAAATGATCATTTCATCAAATTGCAAAATCATGCATGGTAACATATCCATTCTAAGTACAAAATTTTTAATATAATAAAGTAAAAATGTTACTGATATAATTTCAAGTCCCACATTAACAAACTACCACTTATCGAGTTTTGGTATGTTATCAAATAATATCTATAATTATTTGACATAGCTATTAAAATACTTCTCCCTTTTCCAACTATGTATCCATGTGAAGTCAAGTTTTCTTTATATAATTGAAAGAATATTGTTTTAGTTTGTGAGCTGCTGGAATGCAATATATCAGAAACAGAATGGTTCTTAAAAAGGGAATTTATTTAGTTGCAAGTTTACAGTTGTAGGGCTGTGAAAATGTCCAAATTAAGGCATCCAGATAAAGACACCTTAACTCCAAAGAAAGGGCTGTTGAAGCTCAGGGTTTCTCTCTCAGCTGGAAGGGCACATGGCAACATCTGCTAGCTTTTTCTCCTCATTTCATAAGGCTTCCCCAGGGACGTTTTCCTTCTGCATCTCCAAAGATTGGGTGGGCTCTGTCAGCACTTGCCAAAACGGTTCCCTCTTAAAGGGCTCCAGTAAGCAACTCCACCTTTAATGGGTGAAGACATATCTCCATGGAAACCATCTAATCAAAAGTTACTACCCACAATTGGTTGGGACACCTCTCTATGGAAACAATAAAAGGATCCCACCCAGCAATAGTGAATGAGGATTAAAGACTGGCTTTTCTGGGGTACATGATATTTTCCAACCAGCACAAATATATTGCAACAGATAGTAGAATCCAGCTGTTTTTTATTAAGCCAAACATTTAAGAGATGTGCTAAAATGTAAAACAATGCCACTGTTCTCACACTTTCCAAAGTTGTTTGGAAAACATAGTTATGAGGTGAGCTTCCAGTTGACCAAGATGGCAAAGTGCAATATTCCATGGTTCGGTTCCCTCAACAGAATCTTTGAACTACTAGCAAAAACTGGCAGAGCCATCTTCCTCAGAGCTCCAGAAAACAGTTTAAGGGTTAGAGTGACTAGGCTAGTGCCAAATCAAGAAAAAGACAACTTAAAAATGGTAAGAAGGAAGATTGTGGGAAGATGACAAAGTTGGGAGCTCAAGGCATCAGTTCCTCCACTGGAACATTTATTGAACTTACAGAAACTGTCTGAATCAGTTATTTCGAAATTCCAGGGCCTAGTAGAACACTGCAGTGTAGAGGGAACAGTGGGAGGAAGAGGCTAGTAAGTTGTGGTAAAACCAGTGAATTTCCCTCTGTGCAGTAGCTACCATACCCCTCCTTATAGCAGGCAGCAGTGGGATACTCAACCCCAGCCCCTGGTACAGTTTGATGGCACCAAAGTGGGATATAAAGATCTAGTTCCCCAAGATCCAGGGGTGTGTGAACCAATCAAGGCTTGCTGCTTTTGATAATTACTTCATATCACTGGGGCCCAGTTCTGAGGGTGGCCATTGTTCCAACCTACCTAGGGCAAAAGCAGCAGAAGAATCTTAAGGACAGTACCCTTCCTCAGAACTACAGAAAACAGTTAAAGGGCTGCATTACGTGGGAAAGTGTCAAATTAAGAAAATGCAGCTTCCAAAATCCATAGGAGTAGCTCCTGGCACTCTTGCTGGCCCCTTCCCCAGCCCATCTCCAATGCAGTGTGGAACCAGCCAGTGCTCCCACTGTAGGTCCCTGGCTTTGTTCTGAGTGGGAAAGACTGACCCAGGAAACTCCTCTCAGACTCACCCCTCACCCAGAATTTCCCATCCAGGCAAAAGTAGCTTTGGACAGCTAAAGCAGTAAGAAGCAATTAAGTCAAACAGCTTGGAACAAAGGCTTACCTGCTATAAGTCCTACAATAGAGCATCCCAGAGAGGGAGAAAGCCCATTTCAGAGGGAACATTCAAATTCCTGTAAACAGAGGACCTCCTAAGGCCACTCTTTGCAAGCACAAGCCCAGGACAAGACACCGCCACATAAAAGACAGGGACCCTGCACTTTGTATATGCCATGGGCTGACCTTGATAAGAGGGTTGAACTCTGAAGGAGGGCATCAGCCAATGCAAAGCCAATTTGCGAAGTCTGTGAAAGGTGTTTTTTGCATTGGTTTGTTTGGTTCTATTAGCTCTTGGACTCAAGTACATCTCTGTCATAACATCAGCTAGGATAGAACTCAAAAACAAACTAAATCCTAAAGTTAACACTAAAATATTAAAATGTACATTGTGCAATAACAGGTTATACTACAAAAAGAAAAGGAACAGGAAATGATGGCCCATCAAAAGGAAGAGGGAAAAAGTCCAGAAATGATCAACTAAGAAGACTGTGGATATACCAAGGACTTTAAAAAATAATCCTCAGAGTGCTCAAGGACATATGGAAAATACAGAAAAGAACAAAAGGATATCAGGAAAACAACGAATGAACAATATTAGACTCTCAATAAAGACAGAATTTTTAAAAAGGAACCAATCAGTGCTATGGGAGTTGAAAACCATAATAATTGAAATGAAAACTTCCCTAGAGGGTTTCAGCAGCAGACTGGAGCTGGCAGAACAACCAGTGAACTCAAAGGCAAAACAATTAAAATGATTCAGGCTGGAGACCAGAAGGAAAATTAGAAAAAGCCTAAAATACTGAGACACCATCAAGCATACCTTATACAGATTATGAGAGTATCAGAAGGAGAAAAAAAAAAAAGAGAAAGGGGCAGAAGAATATTCAAAGAAATAATGACAGTAAACTTTCAAACTAAGCAAAAACAGAAATATGAACATTAAGAAGCCCTGTTTACACCAAAAAGGGTAAAGTTGAAGAGAAATATGCTGAGGCACATAGTCATAGTCAAACTATTGAATGCAAAGAATAAGGTGAGAGTTCTGAAAGCTGCAAGAGAGAAGCAACTTTAATTATTTCATCCCACTGCCCTCTTGTCTGAAGTGGAATTTCTCCCTCTCTGGGATTGCTCTATTGTAGGACTTACAGCAGCTAAGACTTGTATTATGTACAAGGGAGTTCAAACAAGATTGAATGCTGATTCTCATCAGAAGCCATGGAGACAAGAAGGCAGTGGGATGAAATACTTAAAGTGCTGAGAAAAAAATTTCCAGTGGGAATTTTATATCCAGTGAGACTCTTTCAAAAATAAGAGAGAGATTAAGCATTCTCAGATAAACAAAAGCTGGGGAAGTTTGTCACCACTAGACTTGCTCTATAAGCAATGCTGAAAAAGGAAAGGATACTAGAAAGTAAAGCAACACAAAGAAAATACTCCGGTAAAGGTAACAACATGGGTAACAGAAAATGCCCACACTATTATATTTTTTAGTATATAACTCCGCTTTTTACTTCTTACAGGTTATAAAATGCAAATGTACAAATAGTAATGATAAATTTATGGTCTAGGAAATATGCAAATATGCTGTATAAAGATGTAATTTGTGGGCAGGCCACTGTGGCTCAGCAGGCAAGAATGCTTGCCTGCCATGCCAGAGGACCCGGGTTCGATTCCCAGTGCCTGCCCATGTAAAAAAAAAAAAAAAAAGATGCAATTTGTGACAAGAACAACAAAACTGTTGGGGTCAAAGGGGAATAAACCGGGTAGGTGCATGCTATTGAAGCTGATCTCAAATCAAATATGATTGTTATAGATTTAGGACTGTAATTTTAACCCCATGGCAATCAGAAAGAAATATATGAAAATATATACCAACAGAAATAAAGTGGAGTCAAAATGGTACAAAACCAAAAAAATCAAATAAATATGAAGGTAGGCATTACAGAAGAACTAAGGAACAAAAAAGGTATATTTACAAACACCATGTAGCAAAATGGCAGAAGAATGTCGTGCATTATCAGTAGTAACTCTAAGTGTCAATGGCCAGTCAAAAGGTCAAGAGATTGACAGAATGGATAGAAATACATGGCCCAAATATATGCTGTTTACAAGAACACTTGAATGATACTATAAACCAGTTAGGCCTAACAAACATATATAGACATTTCACCCAAGAGTAACAGGATACACATTCTTCTCTAGCACACATGGATCATTCTCCAGGATAGACCATATCTTAGGCCACAAAACAAGTCCCATAAGTTTTAAAATTTTGAAATCATACAATGTATCTTCTCCAATCGTAATGGAATGAAGTTAATAGTCAATAACAGAGGGAAAACTGGAAAATTCACAAATATGTGGAAATTAAACAACAAATACTTAAAAAACAACAACCAATGGGTCAAAAAAGAAATTACAAGGGAAATTAAGAAATATCTTGACATTAATTAAAATGAAAATACAACATGCTAAAATTTATGAGATGCCGCAAAGGCAGTGCTGAGAGGAAAATTTATAGTTCTAGATGCTTACATTAAAAAAGAAGAATGATTTTTTTTTCTGTTCAACCAAAAAGCCGATTGGTAATGGAAGCCAACTAGGGATGCATTGGAGATGTTCATCTTTTATGTTGAAATTGAGCAAAGACCAGATATCTCCTTAGAGAGGTGTTTCTAAGCACCACTCACAAAATGTTCTGATGGTATTTCACAGCAGTTGGGTAGTGACAGTTCTACAACAAATGCTTCCCAACTAGGAATTTCTGCAGACTATATTGAAGAAATTCATTAAACCATACAGCCTCATGATGATACTGAGGACAGCATGAGTAATCATGAAGACACAAATGGCTCAAAAGAAAGTTTCAGAGAACAAGATATATTCTCTTCCAATTGCAAATGTGGCAAGAATAATGAAAAATGCCACACCTCAAACAAGAAAGATTGCAAAAGATGCCAACAAATGTATTCAAGAATGTGTGAGTTCATCGGCTTAAAACATCTGAAGCAAGTGAAAGATACCATCAAAGGAAACAGAAGACAATCAATGGAGAAGAAATTCTCTTTGCCATATCTACTTAGGGTTTGACAGTTATATAGAACCTCTGAAATTAGACCTTCAGAGATTCAGAGAGAAAGGAATTGGCATAATGGTGACAGCTACAGATGGACCAAGTAAGGAGTTGACAGAGGAGGCATTTACCAACCGGTTACCAGCTGGCTTAATAACTGCTGATAGTCAAAAACAAAATGTTATGGTTTATATAGTATCATATCAACACATTTCTTGTGTTCAACAAATTGACTTTTTGTGATCTGAAGAAATGACGCAATAGGGGTATAGAGAAGTGGAAGAGAATGTACAATTCTAGAACAGAGACATTAGAAGAAAACAACTATTTGGAAAGATGTCCCTTTTTATATTAAATAGCTGTAATGTGGGTTCCTGATGCTTGATTAACAAGGTGTTGATTCTGATTTGAGAATCTTTTTCATAAACAATTTTAAAGAAAGATGTGGATTTTACAAGTATTAAAATATTGTTTTGTGTGAGTTTGTTCCTCTGTATGACTCCTGTATGCATTGTATATTGCAGTTTCTTACTGTCAGAGATTTGTAGACAGTCCCTTATTTTCACACTGAATCATATTACTTTTATAATTCAAGTAAACAACTGTGTTAATTTATGATCTTTGCCCTTTTGATGAAATATAAAGGTAGAGTTCATTTTGAATGCAAGTTGCCTTTATTATAAATTTGAGCTTGTCTTGGTTATATAATACCTTTCTTGAAAAACTAGCTAGTTTTTAGCTTTTGATGTATTCATTAAAACAAAAAAAAATAAGTTAGGTAAAACATTCACAGCTTAAGCAGCATCATTTTCTTTTAAAAATAGAAAAATTAAGTGTGAATGCAGAAGCAAATATTGTTTGCCATGTTACACTCAGTGCCTGTTGACAGTATTTGTACTGTTTATTGTGCCTATTAAGATAGTAACTATTGGAGCTTTTTGTTAAGACTCCAATTTTGTTAAGACTAGTTTTCAAGAAAGGTATTATATAACCAAGACAAGCTCAAATTTATAATAAAGGCAACTTTGCTTTTGAGTTACATTATCATGAGTATTAAATTCAAATTTAATCTAATCCTAGTACTCTTGAAAGGGTGCTCCTTTCATTTTGTGTATGATTTTTTTGAAGCATATTTCAAGTACTATAATATCTACTTCTAGAAGAAGAGTTTTACGGTCTGATGGTAAATGTTGTCATTTTAAATTTTTAATTAAAATGTCAAGTTTTCTACTTTACTAAAGAATGAAGAAACATGTGACATTGTATATACAGACATTTGCAAGGGTGAGTGAATGAAATGAAGAACAGAGTCGGGGTGTGAAATAAAAGCTGCCAACTTCTAGGGTGCTGTCTTGATCTTTGCAACAAACTAAATTTAGATCATGAAAAAAAGAGAATGATCTCAAATCAGAGACCTAACCTCAGAAGTAGAAAATCTAGAGAACGATGAGCAAGCTAAACCCACAGCAAGCAAAAGGAGGTAAATAATAAAGATTAGAGTGGAGATCAATGGAATAGAGTATAAAAGGCAATAGAAAGCGGTGTGACAGTGGCTCAGCAGGCAGAATTCTCGCCTGCCATGCTGGAGACCTGGGTTCGATTCCCGGTGCCTGCTCATGACCAAACAAAAAGCAATAGAATCAACAAAACCAAAATTTGGTTCATTGATGAGATCAATAAAATAAGCAAAACCTTAGCTAGACCGACAAAGAAAAGAATAGAGGATTAGCAGATAACTAGAATCAGAAATGAAAAAGAGATATTACTACTAACCCTGCAGTAATAAAAATGATTATAAGAGGGTATTATGAACAACTGCACTCCAATAAATTAGATAACCTAGATGAAATGGGCAAAATCCTAGAAAAATGATTACCTATGCTGATTCAAGAAAAAATGAAGATCTGAAGCAACCAATAACAAGTAAAGAGATTGAATAAGTAATCAAAAAAAAAAAAAAAAACTCCCAAGAAAGAAAGCCCAGAACCAGATGGCTTCACAGATGAATTACACCAAACATTCCAAGAAGAATTAATACCAGTCCTACTCAGACTTTTCCCAAAAATTGAAGAGAAGGGAAAACTTCCCTACTCATTCCATGAGGACAGCATCACCCTAATACCAAATCCAGATAAAGATACCACAAAAAAGGAAGTTACTGACCAATACCCCTTATGAATGTAGACTGAAAATCATCCACAAAAAAAGAACACTAGGGACCAGGCTGAGGAGGGTCTATGGATTCGGAACCACAGGATGGATTGTT
Source organism: Tamandua tetradactyla (assembly GCF_023851605.1). Lineage (NCBI taxonomy): Eukaryota > Metazoa > Chordata > Mammalia > Pilosa > Myrmecophagidae > Tamandua > Tamandua tetradactyla. Next base: position 178,486,496 of record NC_135328.1, read on the forward strand.
TCTGTGGCTGCATTAACTGCTCACAGGTCCTGAACGGGGCGGAATTCTCCAGTTTGAGCTTTTCTCACGGGCAGCAGTGGAGTGTTCCATGGAGAGTTGCACGGTCAGATGAGTTGGTGTGCTTCTAACCGTACCAAGTGGCTTTGAATCTCTTCGAGAGCCTTTTGAGGGATCAGATACTGTCGCACTGCCACGGGGGTCCACCAGGGAGGCAGTTCAACTCTTGGATATCTTGGCCATTTGCAGTCCAGGGACTGGGATGTGGACACGTCTTTGAAGGGCCACCATTCGCTCCATGTTGCTAACGCATCGACCCTGGCCGATGACTGCGTGTGTTTCCATGTGTTTACTTCCTGATGGGTCGACCTCCTTTTGCTTTGTCCTGGAAATACACCTTCAACGCCTGGCACCTCCCTCATCCTTCTTTGAGGCACAGTCCATGTTTCATCTCACCCCGTCATAAGCAACTACTAGGTGACCAGAAACAGTGCAGAACAGCTCCCGGGGCCACGGCAGGGACCGGACACACAGCGTACCCCAGTCTGGACTGGCTGGACCAGCTGTGAGACTCTGCTGTGGTGAGCTCAATGAGCGGCGCGCGCTTTCCCGGGCCGCGGCGGCTGGCAGCCGGCACCCCTCCCTCCCTCCTTCCCGGACTGGCTTAGAGTCTTGGAGAGGCAAGTTCCCCAAGCTGTGGTGGCCGGCGGCCGGCACCACACTCTCGCGGGCGGCTTCCCGGACTGGCTACGAGTCTCGGATCAGTGAGCTCCCCAAGCCGCGGCAGCCGGCGACTGGCACCCCTCCCCGACAGGCAGCTTCCCGGTCCGGCGGCAAGTCTCGGATCAGCGAGCTCCCCAAGCCGCGGCGGCCGGCGGCCGGTGCCCCTCCTCCACAGGCAGCTTCCCGGTCCGGCGGCGAATCTCGGATCAGCGAGCTCCCCAAGCTGCGGTGGCTGGCTGCCAGTGCCCCTCCCCCACAGACGGCCGCCCAGAGGGAGAGGAGGGAGTCTCCGACAGTGGCAGGGACTGGGTCCAACCAAACACCAATAGCGGCATTAATAAAGGAGCCACAACATATTTGCTGGTGGGACCCGCAGACAGACAAGCGCCACATACTGGGCAGGATAAAAAAAACAGAGCCCAGAGACTTCACAGGAAAGTCTTTCAACCTGCTAGGTCTCACACTCAGGGAAATCTGATTAAAATTCCAGACGCCAGCAAAAAATAACAAATCACACCAGGAAAACTGAAGATATGACCCAGTCAAAGGAACAAACCAATAGTTCAAATGAGATACAGGAGCTAAGACAACTAATTCTGAATATACGAACAGAAGTGGAAAAACTCTTCAAAAACCAAATCAATAAACTGAGGGAGGACATGAAGAAGGCAAGGGATGAACAAAAAGAAGAAATGGAAAGTCTGAAAAAACAAATCACAGAACTTATGGGAATGAAAGATACAGTAGAAGAGATGAAAAAACAATGGAAACTGTCTTAGATTGGACATTTCTTTAGACTTGTTGTAATTGGGACATTTTCTCAGCCTTAGAACTGTAAACTTGCAACTTATTAAATTCCCCTTGTTAAAAAAAACATTCCGTTTTTGGTATATTGCATTCCGGCAGCTAGCAAACTAGAACAGATTTTGGTACCAGAGAGTGGGGTGTTGCTGCTGCAGTTTGCAGATACCAAACATGTTGGAACGGCTTTTTAAATGGATAAAGGGAAGATTCTGGAAGAGTTGTGAAAAGCTTGATGGAGAAGGCCTAGAATGCTTTGGAGAGACTGTTGGTAGGAATGTGGACTCTAAAGATACCTCTGATGAGGCCCTAGACAGAAATGAGGCACGTGTTATTGCAAACTGGAAGAAAGGCGATCCTTCGCCAGGCAGATAATCTGGCGAAATTGACTAGTGGCTTTGGCTGGAAGGCTGATTTTAAAAGCCATGAACTTGGATACTTAGCAGAAGAGATCTCCAAGTTAAATGTGGAAAGTGCAGCCTGGTTTCTCCTCACAGCTTATAGTGAAATGCGACAGGAGAGAGATAAGCTGAAAACTGAACTTTTGAGTAAAAAGAAACCAGAAATTGAGGTCCTGGAAAATTCTGGGCCTACAAAAAGGGAGACTCCAGAGTATAGTGCCCTGTGTGTGGATTTAACCAAATGTGGAACCAGCCAGTCATTTCAGAGAAAGTCAGGATCAGACATGGAGTTATCCAGGAAGGATTTGTGGAAAATCCTTACGTCTGATGGGCATGATCCAACACTACTGCATAGAAAGCCAACGAGAGTGCTGTGGGACTTGTATAAACACAGCCGCTGCCAGTCTGGACTGAGGGGTTCAGAGAAGGGACACATTGGAGGAAAAATAACTTCAGAGCCAAAACCGTGGAGGCTGAGGTCTGAAGTCAAGAAGCCTTGGGCAAGGAGAGCGGACCCACCCAAACCCATGGAGAGGGTGAGTTTGCCCCAAAGGCAGAGAATGGGCCTTCCACCTCATTGCAGTGGAAGAGTCATGCCTCCTCAGGCCTTGGAGAGGGTGAAGCACATTTCTTGGGGTTGGGGGAGAGCCTGGCTGCCACCACATGGAGTGGTTGAGTGTGTGCCCCGGAGATGGCAGAGAGCCCGGGTGCGGCCCCAATGCTTGGAGAAGGTGGAGCTGAGAGAAAGGTGGTCTCCCCAATATCCCCCAAGGTTGCATTCAGAGAGAGGCAGGCGTAGGCATTTGGAAAGGGTGGGACTGCCACTTTCTAAAGCCCTGAGGATAAATGACTCTCAGACTTCGAAATCTAATGGACTTTGCCCTGCGGGTTTTCAAAACTGTATCGGTCCAGTGACCCCTGTGTTCCTTCCTCCCTATGGAGATGTGTATATGTATCCTATGAATGTTCCTCCTTTATATGTTGGCAGCAAATAACTTGTTATGAGTTTTCAAAGGTCCAGAGCAAATGGAAAAAATTTTGCCTTAGGATAGACCATGCCTATAACTGACTTGATGAGATTTTATACTGTCTCTAATTTTGTACTTCATTGTATTGCTACTGAAAGGTTTAAGGTTTCTGATATTGTTATGAAATTAATGTATTTTGTATATGGGAAAAACATGTCTTTTTTAGGGGCCAGAGAGTGGAATGTTCTGGTTTGAAAGGAAGTATGCCCCCTAAGAAAAGCCAAGTTTTGATATAAATCCCATTTCATAAAGGTAGAATAATCCCTATTCAATACTGTATATTTGAAACTGTAATGAGATCATCTCCCTGGTTGATGTGATTTAGTTAAGAATGGTTGTTAAACTGGATTAGGGGATGACATGTCTCCACCCATTTGAGTGGGCCTTGATTAGTTTCTGAAGTCCTATAAAAGAGGAAACATTTTGGAGTATGAGAGATTCAGAGAGAGCAGAGAATGCTGCAGCACCACGAAGCAGAGAGTCCACCAGCCAGCGACCTTTGGAGATGAAGAAGGAAAACGCCTCCCAGGGAGCTTCATGAAACAGGAAGCCAGGAGACAAACCTAGCAGATGACACCGTCTTCACCATGTGCCCTTCCAGCTGAGAGAGAAGCCCTGACTGTATTCACCATGTGCCTTCTCACTTGAGACAGAAACCCTGAACTATATCAGCCTTCTTGAACCAAGGTATCTTTCCCTGGATGGATGTCTTAGATTGGACATTTCTTTAGACTTGTTGTAATTGGGACATTTTCTCAGCCTTAGAACTCTAAACTTGAAACTTATTAAATTCCCCTTGTTAAAAAACCATTCCGTTTTTGGTATATTGCATTCTGGCAGCTAGCAAACTAGAACAGAAACCTACAATGGTAGATTTCAAGAGACAGAGGTTAGAATTAGTGAACTGGAGGATGGAACATCTGAAATCCAAAAAGAAACAGAAACTATAGGGAAAAGAAAGGAAAAATTTGAGCAGGGGCTCAGGGAATTGAATGACAATATGAAGTGCACAAATATACGTGTTGTGGGTGTCCCAGAAGGAGAAGAGAAGGGAAAAGGAGGAGAAAAACTAATGGAAGAAATTATCACTGAAAATTTCCCAACTCTTAAGAAAGACCTAAAATGACAGATCCAAGAAGTGCAGCGCACCCCAAAGAGAATAGATCCAAATAGGCGTTTTCCAAGACACATACTAGTTAGATTGTCAGAGGTCAAAGAGAAAGAGAGGATCTTGAAAGCAGCAAGAGAAAAACAATCCATCACATACAAGGGAAACCCAATAAGACTATGTGTAGATTTTCCAGCAGAAACCATGGAGGCAAGAACACAGTGGGATGATATATCTAAATTATTAAAGAGAAAAACTGCCAACCAAGAATTCTATATCCAGAAAAATTGTCCTTCAAAAATGAGGGAGAAATTAAAACATTTTCAGACAAAAAGCCACAGAGAATTTGTGACCAAGAGACCCGTTCTGCAAGAAATACTAAAGGGAGCACTAGAGTCAGATACGAAAAGACAGAAGAGAGAGGTGTGGAGAAGAGTGTAGAAAGAAGGAAAATTAGATATGATATATATAATACAAAAGGCAAAATGGTAGAGGAAAATATTACCCAAACAGTAATAACACTAAATGTTAATGGACTGAATTCCCCAATCAAAAGACATAGACTGGCAGAATGGATTAAAAAACAGGATCCTTCTATATGCTGTCTACAGGAAACACATCTTAGACCCAAAGATAAACATAGGTTGAAAGTGAAAGGTGGGGAAAAGATATTTCATGCAAATAACAACCAGAAAAGAGCAGGAGTAGCTATACTAATATCCAACAAATTAGACTTCAAATGTAAAACAGTTAAAAGAGACAAAGAAGGATACTATCTACTAATAAAAGGAACAATTCAACAAGAAGACATAACAATCATAAATATTTATGCACCGAACCACACTGCCCCGAAATACGTGAGGAATACACTACAAATACTGAAAAGGGAAATAGACACATCTACCATAATAGTTGGAGACTTCAATTCCCCACTCTCATCAATGGACAGAACATCTAGACAGAGGATCAATAAAGAAAAAGAGAATTTGAATATTACAATAAATGAGCTAGATTTAACAGACATTTATAGGACATTACACCCCACAACAGCAGGATACACCTTTTTCTCAAGTGCTCATGGATCATTCTCAAAAATAGACCATACGCTGGGTCACAAAGAAAGTCTCAACAAATTTAAAAAGATTGAAATCATACACAACACTTTCTCAGATCATAAAGGAATGAAGTTGGAGATCAATAATAGGCAGAATGCCAGAAAATTCACAAATACGTGGAGGTTCAACAACACACTCTTAAACAACCAGTGGGTCAAGGAAGAAATTACAAAAGAAATTAGTAAATATCTCGAGGCGAATGAAAATGAAAACACAACATATCAAAATCTATGGGACGCAGCAAAGGGAGTGCTAAGAGGGAAATTTATTGCCCTAAATGCCTATATCAAAAAAGAAGGGCAAAAATTCAGGAATTAACTGTCCACTTGGAAGAACTGGAGAAAGAATAGCAAACTAACCCCAAAGCAAGCAAAAGGAAAGAAATAACAAAGATTAGAGCAGAAATTAATGAAATTGAGAACATGAAAACAATAGAGAAAATCAATAAGACCAGAAGTTGGTTCTATGAGAAAATCAACAAGATTGAAGGGCCCTTAGCAAGATTGACAAAAAGAAGAAGAGAGAGGATGCAAATAAATAAGATCAGAAATGGAAGAAGAGACATAACCACTGACCTCACAGAAATAAAGGAGGTAATAACAGGATACTATGAACAACTTTATGCTAATAAATACAACAATGTAGATGAAATGGACAAGTTCCTAGAAAGGCATGAACAACCAACTTTGACTCAAGAAGAAATAGATGACCTCAACAAACCAATCACAAGTAAAGAAATTGAATCAGTCATTCAAAAGCTTCCCAAAAAGAAAAGTCCAGGACCAGACAGCTTCACATGTGAATTCTACCAAACATTCCAGAAAGAACTAGTACCATACCTGCTCAAACTCTTCAAAAAAATTAAAGTGGAGGGAAAGCTACCTAATTCATTCTATGAAGCCAACATCACCCTCATACCAAAACCAGGCAAAGATATTGCAAAAAAAGGAAACTACAGACCAATTTCTCTAATGAATATAAATGCAAAATCCTCAACAAAATTCTAGTAAATTGAATCCAGCAACACATTAAAAGAATTATACATCATGACCAAGTAGGATTCATCCCAGGTATGCAAGGATGGTTCAACATAAGAAAATCAATTAATGTAATACACCATATCAACAAATCAAAGCAGAAAAATCACATGATCATCTCAATTGATGCAGAGAAGGCATTTGACAAGATTCAACATCCTTTCCTGTTGAAAACACTTCACAGGACAGGAATACAAGGGAACCTCCTTAAAATGATACAGGGAATATATGAAAAACCCACAGTTAATATTATCCTCAATGTGGAAAAACTGAAAACTTTCCCCCTAAGATCAGGAACAAGACAAGGATGTCCATTATCACCACTGTTATTCAACATCGTGTTGGAGGTTCTAGCCAGAGCAATTAGACAAGAAAAAGAAATACAAGGCATCAAAATTGGAAAGGAAGAAGTAAAACTATCACTGTTTGCAGATCATATGATACTATACATCGAAAACCCTGAAAAATCCACAGCAAAACTACTAGAGCTAATAAATGAGTACAGCAAAGTAGCAGGTTACAAAATCAACATTCAAAAATCGGTAGTGTTTCTATACACTAGCAACAAACAAGCTGAGGGGGAAATCAAGAAACGAATTCCATTTACAATTGCAACTAAAAGAATAAAATACTTAGGAATAAATTTAACTAAAGAGACAAAAGACCTATACAAAGAAAACTACAAAAAACTGTTAAAAGAAATCACAGAAGACCTAAATAGATGGAAGGGCATACCGTGTTCATGGATTGGAAGACTAAATATAGTTAAGATGTCAATTATACCTAAATTGATTTACTGATTCAACGCAATACCAATCAAAATCCCAACAACTTATTTTTCAGAAATAGAAAAACCAATAAGCAAATTTATCTGGAAGGGCAGGGTGCCCCGAATTGCTAAAAGTATCTTGAGGAAAAAAAAACGAAACTGGAGGTCTCACGCTGCCTGACTTTAAAGCATATTATGAAGCCACAGTGGTCAAAACAGCATGGTACTGACATAAAGATAGATATATCGACCAATGGAATCGAATAGAGCGCTCACATATAGACCCTCTCATCTATGGACATTTGATCTTTGATAAGGCAGTCAAGCCAACTCACCTGGGACAGAATAGTCTCTTCAATAAATGGTGCCTAGAGAACTGGATATCCATATGCAAAAGAATGAAAGAGGACCCGTATCTTACACCCTATACAAAAGTTAACTCAAAATGGATCAAAGATCTAAACATTAGGTCTAAGACCATAAAACAGTTAGAGGAAAATGTAGGGAAATATCTTATAAATCTTATAATTGGAGGCAGTTTTATGGACCTTACACCTAAAGCAAGAGCACTGAAGAAAGAAAGAAAGAAATGGAAGCCCCTCAAAATTAAACACTTTTGTGCATCAAAGAACGACAAATCAGATAAAGGTCTAGTATCCAGAATTTATAAAGAGATTGTTCAACTCAACAACAAAAAGACAGCCAATTCAATTACAAAATGGGAAAAAGACTTGAACAGACACCTCTCAGAAGAGGAAATTTCTCTAAGGCCAGGGATGTTGAGCACTCTTCATGTACCTTTTGGCCATTTGTATTTCCTCTTCTGAGAGGACCTTTATCTGATATGTCATTTCCAAATATTGTCTCCCATTGTGTAGGCTGTCTTTCTACTTTCTTGATGAAGTTCTTTGATGCACAAAAGTGTTTAATTTTGAGGAGCTCCCATTTATTTCTTTCTTTCTTCAGTGCTCTTGCTTTAGGTTTAAGGTCCATAAAACTGCCTCCAATTGTAAGATTCATAAGATATCTCCCTACATTTTCCTCTAACTGTTTTATGGTCTTAGACCTAATGCTTAGATCTTTGATCCATTTTGAGTTAACTTTTGTAATTGGAGCTGAAGGGATACAGACTGTGTAACAAGACTGGATACAAAAACTCAGAAATGGACAGCACAATACTACCTAATTGTAATGTAATTATGTTAAAACACTGAATGAAGCTGCATCTGAGGTATATTTTTTTATTATTATTGTTTTTTCTCTCTATTATCGTTTTATTTCTTTTTCTGCTGTCTTTCTATTTCTTTTTCTAAATCGATGCAAATGTACTAAGAAATGATGAATATGCATCTATGTGATGATATTAAGAATTACTAATTGTATATGTAGAATGGAATGATTTCTAAATGTTGTTAGTTAATTTTTTTAATTAATAATAAAAAAAAGAACACTAGCAAACCAAATACAATATAACATTAAAAGATGTTTTACACTATGATCAACTGGGATTTATCCAAGGCATGCAAGGATAGCTCAACATAAGAAAATCAATCAGTATACTATACCATATTGACAGCATAAAGGAAAAAAATAGCATGATCATCTCAATTGATGCAGAAAAGATATTTAACAAAACCCAGCACCCATTTTTAAAAAAATTTATTTATTAATTTAAAAAATTAACAAACCAAATAAAACATCAACATATATAATCAGTAATTCACAATATCACCGCTTAGTTGCATATTCATCATTTCTTAGAATGTTTGCATTAATTCATAAAAAGAAATAAAAAGACAATAGAAAAATAAATAAAACGAACACAAAAGAAAAAAAATTATATCTACTTTATCCCTTACCCCTCGCTTTCATCGATCACTACCATTTCAAACTAAAGTTATTTTAGCATTTGTTCCCCCTGTTATTTATTTTTATTCCATATGTTTTACTTGTCTGTTGATAAGGTTGATAAAAGGAGCATCAGACACAAGGTTTTCACAATCACACAGTCACATTGTGAAAGCTATATCATTATTCAATCATCCTCAAGAAACATGGCTACTGGAACACAGCTCTCCATTACATTTCCATTACATCTTGAAAAACAAGATTATATCTACTTAACACATAAGAATAACCTCCAGGATAACCTCTCAACTCTGTTTGGAATCTCCCAGCCATTGACACTTTGTCTCATTTCACTCTTCCCCGTTTTGGTTGAGAAGGTTTTCTCAATCCCTTGATGCTAAGTCTCAGCTCATTCTAGGGTTTCTTGATGCTGAGTCTCAGCTCACTCTAGGATTTCTGTCCCACATTGCCAGGAAGGTCCACACCCCTGGGAGTCATGTCCCACATAGATGGGGAGGGCAGCACCCCTTCTTGATGAAAAGTACTAAAAAACTAGAAATAGAAGGAAATGTCTTCAACACAATAAAAGGCATATATATATATATATATATATATATATATATATATATATATATATATATATAAAAAACATTGCTAACATCATACTTAATGGTGAAAGACTGAAAACTCTCCCTTTGAAATCTGGAATAATACAGGGAAGAGCCCTGTCAACACTGTTATTCAACAATGTCCTGGAAGTTCTAGCCAGAGCAATTAGGTTGAAAAATAAAAGCTATCAAAACCAGAAATGAAGATGTGAAACATTCATTTTTTACAGGTGACATGATCAAATATATAGAAAGTCCAAAAAAAAAAAAAAAACCCTACAACAAAGCTACTAGAGCTAATGAGCAAGTTTAGTGAAGTGACGGATTACAAGATCAGCATGCAGACATCCATAGTGTTTCTATACACTAGGTCGTGAGCAAAGAGTAAATTAAGAAAAAAAAAACCCATTTACAATAGTAACTATCTAAGAATAAATTTAACCAAGATGTTAAAGACTTGTACATGGAAAACTAAAAAATATTGCTAAAAGAAATTTTAAAGAGACCTAAATAAATGGAAGGATATACCATGCTCATGGATTGCAGACTACATAATGCCAAGATATCAATTCTACACAAAGCAATCTACAGAGTCAATGCAATATCAATCAAAATCCCAACAGCCTGTGCAGGATGACAAAGCCAATCATAAAGTTTATAGAGAAGAATAATGGTCACAAAAGCCAAAACTGTTTTAAAAGGAAGGACAAAATCAGAGGACTCATACTTCCTGATTGTAAAACTTACTATAAACTACAGAAGTTGAAGCAGCACACTTGTGGCACAAGGATAAACTTAAAGACCACAGAATCAAATTGAGACTTCAGAAATAGACTCTCACATCTATGACCAACTGATTTTTCACTAGGGTGTCAGGTCCACTTTGTTTAGGAATGAATAGTCTCTTCAACAGTTGGTCCTGGGAAAACTGGATATCCTTATGTAAAAGAAGAAAAATGTAAAGAAACATCTTCAGGACCCTGTGCTAGGCAGTGGTTTCTTAAGCTTTACACCAAAAGCATGAGCAACAAAAGAGTAAATGGATCAGTAGAACTTCATCAAAATTTAAAACTTGTGTATCAAAGGTTTTCATCATGAAAGTAAAAAGATAACTTATAGAATGGGAGAAAATATTTGGAATCCATATTTCTGCTAGAAGTTTGATTTCTTTGAATTTATAAAGAAATCCTACCACTTAGCACCAAAAAGACAAACAACACAATTTTTATATTGGCCAAAAACTTGAATAAATGCTTCTTCAAAGAAGAGATACAAATGGCCAAAAAGCACATGAAAAGATGCTCACCATCACTAGCTATTAGGGAAATGCAACTTAAAGCCACAATGTAATACCATTTCACAGTCACTAGAATGGCTACCATTAAAAGAATGGAAGGTTCCGGGCCAAGATGGCAGCTTAACAATGTGCGCATTTTAGTTCATCCTCCAGAAAAACTACTAAATAACCAGAAACAGTACAGAACAGCTCCTGGGGCCATGTCAGTGACTGGACACACAGCGTACCCAAGTCTGGACCAGCTGGACTGGCTGCAAGTCCCCCTAGAACCGTGAGGGACCCAAACCGTGGTGGCTGGTGCCCCTCCCCCATAGGCTGCTTCCCAGAGGGGAAAGGAAAGAGACTTTACCAGCAGCAGGGGCTGAGCCCAGCTAAATGCCAATTGTGGAATTAATTAACAAGTTCTTCCGACTACTAAAAATAGGCCCCCAGCTCAGGTGAACCTGGTCAAAGTGGAGGTTGCTCATTTTTGCCCAGGCACCGAGGGGGCAGGGCTGATGGAAAAAGAAAGAAAAAAAAAAAGGAAACAGAGGTTTTTGTGACTGTGTTTCTACAAAGGCTTGACTGCCTTTGGATATAGCGGCAGGACTTCTCAGGCTGCAACTGCCTCAGACATAGGCAGAAACAAGGTTGTTTGAGAGCTTGTCTGGAGCCTGTGCCTTCCCCAGGGGAGAGGTGAAGCCCAACTCAGGTGGAATCCCTCCCTCAAGGAATTCAGACACCAGGGCTTTGTGATTTGAAGCCATTAAAACCAGCCTACAACCTCTACTCTGTCTCCACCATGCCCCCAGTAGGGAGAGTCTGCCAAAGTTAAAAGTACAACATCATCTTATGCTGGTGGGACCTGCAGGCAGACAAGCACCACATACTGGGCAGGATAAGAAAAATGGAGCCCAGAGACTTTACAGGAAAGTCTTTCAAACTGCTGGGTCTCACCCTCAGGGAAAACCGATGCAGGTGACTCTTTCTTCCTGAGAGGAGGCCAGTTTGGTCTGGGAAAATCCGATTGGGGTCTATAATACCTAAGTAGACCCTCCTAAGGGGGAGGGGGAAGGCACCATACAAGCAGGGCAAGAAACAAGAAAACAAGAACTGAAAAATTCTCCTCTGTTAAACAAAACCTAAGCTAGAGGTTCAGATAAAGCTGAACTGAATGTCAAAGAAAAGATAGACAGCAAATTCATCCAGTAAGAAAACCCTAGGTAAAAGAAGTGCAAGCAATCTCCAGAATAAACTAATTAAGGTAATTAAATGCCTAGACGCCAGCAAAAAATAACAAATCACACTAGGAGAATTGAAGATATGGCCCAGTCAAAGGAACAAACCATCAATTCAGATGAGCTACAGGAGCTGAAACAATTAATTCAGAATATACAAACAGACATGGAAAACCTCATCAAAAACCAAATCAATGAATTGAGGGAGGATATAAAGAAGGCAAGGAATGAACAAAAAGAAGAAATGGAAAGTCCGAAAAAACAAATCACAGAACTTATGGGAATGAAAGGCATGATAGAGGAGATGAAAAAACAATGGAAACCTACAATGGTAGATTTCGAGAGGCAGAACATAGGGTTAGCGAACTGGAGGACAGAACATCTGAAATCCAACAAGAAATAGAAACTATAGGAAAAAAATGGAAAAATATGAGCAGGGACTCAGGGAATTGAAGGACAATATGAAGCGCACAAATATACATGTTTTGGGTGTCCCAGAAGGAGAAGAGAAGGGAAAAGGAGGAGAAAAACTAATGGAGGAAATTATCACTGAAAATTCCCCAACTCTTATGAAAGACTTAAAATTAAAGATCCAAGAAATGCAGCATACCCCAAAGAGAACAGATCCAAATAGAAGTACTCCAAGACATTTACTAATCAGAATGTCAGAGGTCAAAGAGAAAGAGAAGATCTTGAAAGCAGCAAGAGAAAAGCAATCCATCACATACAAGGGAAGCCCAATAAGACTATGCGTAGATTTCTCAGCAGAAACCATGAAGGCGAGAAGACACTGGGATGATATATTTAAATTACTAAAAGAGAAAAACTGCCAACCAAGAATTCTATATCCAGAAAAATTGTCCTTCAAAAATGAGAGAGAAATTAAAACATTTTCAGACAAAAAGTCACTGAGAGAATTTGTGACCAAGAGACCAGCTCTGCAAGAAATACTAAAGGGAGCACTAGAGACTGATACGAAAAGACAGAAAAAACAGGTGTGGAGAAGAGTGTAAGAAAGGAAGACTATGAGTAAAGGCAAAAAAGAAGGAAAATTAGATATGACATATAAAATCCAGAAGGCAAAATAGTAGAAATTAGTATTACCCGTGCAGTAATAACATTAAATGTTAATGGTAAACTCCCCAATCAAAAGACATAGACTGGCAGAATGGATTAAAAAACAGGACCCATCTATATGCTGTCTCTACTCAAAGGACATGAGAGCAAAGACAAATGGACATTTGCACACCAATGTTCATAGCAGCATTATTTACAATTATCAAGAGATGGAAACAGCCAAAATGTCCATCAACAGACGGGTGGCTAAACAAACTGTGGCATATACATACGATGGAATATTATGCAGCTGTAAGACAGAATAAAGTTATGAAATATGTAACAACATGGATGGACCTTAAGGACATTATACTGAGTGAGATTAGCCAACAAAAGGACAAATACTGTATGGTCTCACTGATATGAACTGACATTAGTGAACAAACTTGGAATATTTCGTTGGTGACAGAGACCATCAAGAGATAGAAATAGGGTAAGATATTGGGTAATTGGAGCTGAAGGGCTACAGCTTGTGCAACAGGAATGAATATAAAAACTCAGAAATGGACAGCACAACCCTACCTAACCATAATACAATTATGTTAAAACACTGAATGAAGCTGCATGTGAGAATGATAGAGGGAGGAGGGCTGGAGGCATAAATGAAATCATAAAGAAAAAATAGACAATAAAGATTGAGATGGTATAATCTAGGAATGCCTAGAGTGTATAATGATAGTGACTAAATGTACAAATTTAAAAAATGTTTTTGCATGAGGAAGAACAAAGGAATGTCATTACTATGGGGTGCGGAAAATTTATAGTAATTAATATTTTTAAAATTTCAACTTATGTGTGAGACCAAAGTAAAAAATGTTTATTTGGTACAAAATTTATATTTTGACTAGTGCATGTCCTAATATAACTTATGTAGATATTTGGTTGAACAACATAAGTACATGGAACCTTGAGTATTACATGAGATTTTGTTGGTTTGTCCAGAGTGATGTCCTGATGAATCCCAGAGTGATTTGATCAGTGAGTGAAAAGTATTTGCAAAGTCCCCTTTGGGGAATGGTGAGAATGGGGGAATATTCAATCCCCCCCCAGTTGAATTCTTGATATTCTCACAAGCAGTGTGGACAACCAAAGCTATAGGCTGAGCCCCCAGTCTTGGGTTTGTTCATATGAAACTTAACCCCACAAAGGACAAGTCAAACCTACTCAAAATTAGGCCTAAGACTCACCCCCAAGAGAGTCTCTCTTGTTGCTCAGATGTGGCCTCTCTCTCCAGCCAACACAACAAGCAAACTCACCACCCTCCCCCTGTCTATGTGGGACATGACTCCCAGGAGTGTGGACCTTCCTGGCAACGTGGGACAGAGATCCTGGAATGAGCTGAGACTCAGCATCAAGGGACTGAGAAAAACTCTAGAATGAGCTGAGACTCAGCATCAAGGGATTGAGAAAACCTTCTCAACCAAAAGGGGGAAGAGTGAAATGAGACAAAGTGGCAATGGCTGAGAGATTACAAACAGCATCGAGAGGCTATCCTGGAGGCTATTCTTATGCATTAAGTAGATATCACCTTGTTATTCAAGATGTAATTGAGTGGCTGGAGGGAACTGCCTGAAAATGTAGAGCTGTGTTCCAGTAGCCATGTTTCTTGATGATGATTGTATAATGATATAGCTTTCACAATGTGACTGTGTGATTGTGAAAACCTTGTGACTGATGCTCCTTTTATCCACCTTGTCAACACATGAGTAGAACATATGGAATGAAATTAAATAATAAGGGGAACAAATGTTAAAATATATTTAGTTTGAAATGCTAGTGATCAGTGAAAGGGAGGGGTAAGGGGTATGGTATGTATAATTTTTTTCTGTTTTTGTTTTATTTCTTTTTATGTTATCTTTTTATTTCTTTTTCTGAATTGATGCAAATGTTCTAAGAAATGATCACGATGATGAATATGCAACTATGTGATGATACTGTGAATTACTGAATGTATATGTAGAACGGAATGATTATATATTAAGAATATTTGTGTTTCTTTGTTATATTTTTTTATTTAAAAATTAAAAAAAAAAGAATGAAAATTACAAGTGTTCGATGTGGAGAAATAGGAACATCATTCATTGCTGGTACAAACGTAAAATGGTGCAGCTGCTATTGAAGACAGTTTAGTGATTCCTCTAGTTAAATATAGAGTTACCTTATGAACTGACGATCCCACTTCTAAATAGATAATCAAAGGAATTAAAGTAGGGACATTAACAGATATTTTCACACTGATGATCATAGCAGTGTTGTACACAATTGCCAAAAGATGGAAGTAAGCCAAGTGTCCAACAGATGAGTGGATAAACAAAATGTGGTGTATACATATAATGAAATATTATTCAGCAGTAAGAAAGAATGAAGTCCTGAAGTACACAATAACATGGATGAACCTTGAGAACACTATGTTAAGTGAAATAAGTCAGACACAAAAAAAAACAAATATTATATATACTCACTGGTATGAAATAATTAAAAGAAGTAAATTCATAGAGTCAGAAATTAGAAAATAGGTTATCAGGGGCTGGGGTAGGGTAGGAAATTGGGAGTTAATTTTAATTGGGGCAGAGTTTCTGTTTAGGGTGATTCAAAAGTTTTGGTAATGTTAGTGGTAGTGGTAACACAACCCTGAATGTAATTAATACTTCTGAATCACATATCTGAATGTGGTTAAAAAGGGAAATTTTAGTTGGTATGTATATTGCTAGCATAAAAATGTAAAAACAAAAAACAGCCATAGGACTGTACAACAAAAACATTGAACCCAAGTGTTAACTAAGGTGTGCTGGTTTGAAATGATGTATGTACCCTAAAAAAGCCATGTTTTAATCCTAATCCCATTTTGTAAAGGCAGCCATTTCTTCTAATCCCTATTCAGCATTGTATGTTTGAAACTGTGATTAGATCATCTCCCTGGAGATGTGATGTAATCGACAGTGGTTGTTAAACTGGATTTGGTGACGACATGTCTCCACCCATTCGGGTGGGTCTTGATTAGTTTCTGAAGTCCTATAAAAGAGGAAACATTTTAGAGAATGAGAGATTCAGAGAGAGCAGAGAATGCTGCAGCACCATGAAACAGAGAGTCCACCAGCCAGTGACCTTTGGAGATGAAGAAGGAAAATGCCTCCCGGGGAGCTTCATGAAACAGGAAGCCAGGAGAAGCTAGCAGATGATGCCGTGTTTGCCATGTGCCCTTCCAGATGAGATAGAAACTCTGACCATGTTCGCCATGTGCCTTCTCACTTGAGAGAGAAACCCTGAACTTCATCGGCCTTCTTGAATCAAGGTATCTTTCCCTGGATACCTTTGATTGGACATTTCTATAGACTTGCTTGACTGGTATATTATCTTGGCCTTAGAACTGTAAACTAGCAATTTATTAAATTCCCCTTTTTAAAAGCCATTCTGTTTCTGGTATATTGCATTCTAGCAGCTAGCAAACTAGAACATAAGGATTATAGTTAATAGTACATTAGTACATAGTACAATAGTACATAGAAAATAATAATGTTTGTTTATCAATTGTTAACAAAAGTACCACACTAATACAAAATGTTAAAATGGGATCAGGCATATTAGAATTTTGTATTTTCTGTATGATCTTTCTATAGACACAATTTCGCTAATAAAAATTTAAAAATAAATAAATAAATAGTAGGAAAACCTCGCAGCACCTTTGCTGGCCCTTCCCCTGTGTCCTCATTGGTTCTATTTGGAACCAACTCCTGCTCTTAGTGTGGGTCCCTGTTTCTGGTTCTGAGAGGAATATAGTAACCCCTGTGCACATACTTGCCTCTGGTTCACCAACCCAGAACTTGCTCTGCACACAAAAATTGCTTGTGGACAGCTAAATCATTGTACAAAACAACCAAATTGAAGAGACCTGAGGCATAGGATTACCCACTTTAAACACACTGTAAGGCTTCCAGAATTAGAAAGGCTATTTCATAGGGAGAAGAGGGGACATTGGGATCTCTGTAAATGAGGGAATTCTTGATGCCACAAGCACATGCTCAGGACAAGATGCATGCTCAAAAACAGAATGCATTTTTAAATTCTTTTGCACCTTCCCCTCAGGCTATTCCTCAGGTGCTTTGGTAGGAGGGTTAACTTCTGAAGGAGAGCACCAGCCTATCGAGCCAATCTGCAGACTGTGAAAAGTGTTTTTTGCATTTGTTTTTGCTAGCTCCTGGCATTCAAGGAAATATTTTTGTCATATCACTAGCTGGATATAAAGTTAAGAAACAGATACCTCAGGACCTAAATTCCAGACTCACCACATTAAAATATTAAAATTTACAGCGTGCAACAGATTGCAAGGCATACGAAGAAACAGGATATGATGGCTCATCCAAAGGGACATGTGGACTTTAGTTAATAACATAACTGTAATAATATAGAGTCATCAATTGTAACAAACGTACCACACCAATGTAAAATGTTAATAATAGGGAAAACTGTAGGTGTGTAGGGGAGGATATATGGGAACTCTGTACTTTCTGCATGATTTTTCTGTAAACCTACAACTGTTCTAAAAAATAATGTAAATAATGATAATAAATCTGAAATATCCCTCAACAACTGGAGGAGAAAGCCCTCTAGTGACCTGAAAACAATTTGTTCATTTAAACATGAGTATTTGAAATAGTCATAAGTAGAAGGCTGAATTCTATTCCTTCCTCATTATTGGTTTTTACCTCAAAACTATGTTTAAGGCTTGTTTGCTTGCACTAATCCAAGGAGAGAGAGAATCTTGCTGCGGAAGGAAGAGGCAGCCAGGTTTTAGGCCTCCTGTGATAGAACCAATCACCTTGTGGGTCCTCCTTATTAACAGACTCCATGTTACATTTCGGTTAAAATGAATAATTATTCAGTAAACTCATCCAATATCCTAAAGTAAAGTAGAGGCAGGGTAGGAAAGGGCTGATTTTATGCATATGAGCGTTGGGGTTTTTGTTTGTTTTAGCAGAATGTAAGCCAAACTCCTTTTCTTCTTGCTGAACATTTGGGGAAAATTATAAGTCCTTTCTTTCTCCTTGATCTGTTGTATCCCCAGCACCTAAGACACAGCTTGGCACATATAGACACTCAATACATACTGTTGAATGAAGTAAAATGCCCTTATTTTTATTACCGAAACTTTGCCTCCTAGTTGGCAGGGAGCTAAAGCAAGTCTCAAGATTAAGAGATGGATAGAAAAAGAGGAGGTCTCCCGAAGATTACTGTTCTGCTTTCAATCTGTTATGTACCCCAGAAAAGACTATATGTTCTTTTGATTAGTTCTTATGGGGGCAGACCTATCGTACATGGGACCTTTTGGTTAGGTTGCTTCAATTGAGATATAACCTCTCCCATTCAAGGTGGGTTTTTTAAAAAAAAATTTTATTTTTATTTTTCCAGGTATCAGAACATAACTGATTTTAAGAATTAATACAATAATAAATGATGAATTTTAAAAATGCATAAACTCTCTAGAAGACTAATAAAAACCCTCAGATCAAGCAAAGTAGTTACATAATTCATTAAAATAAATGCAAGGTACAGGATTTCAAAATTTATCAAACATATTCCCAAATATTTTATTCTGTGTGTCCTACAGTCACTTTTTAGGATAATACTTAAAGAAACAATTAGTTAATTAGACTGAAAACTTTGCAAACTTTAACCCTTCACTGGAGTCCTCTGTGAAGAAGATAGAAGGAAGTAAAAGCCCAGAGAGCTGAGAGAGAGAGAGAGAGAAATTGCCAGGAGAAGCAAGAAGGATCTACCCGAACTGAGAGAGAAAGCCATCGAAACCAGAACCCAGGAGACAAGGACCAGCAGAGGTTAGTCATGTGCTTTCCCATGTGACAGAGGAACCCCAGGTGTCAGCAGCCTTTCCTCAGAGAAGGTATCTCCCCCTTGAGGCTTTAATTTGGACATTTTTATGGCCTTAGAACTGTAAATTTGTAACCTAGTAAATCCCCACATTGAAAATGTCAACCCATTTCTGGTATATTGCCTTCCTGCAGCTTTAGCAAACCAAAACAAATACTATGAGATTGGAGAATGTATGTGGAAGAGAAAATGGTCATTGTTCCATTTATCTACTGCAGCATGACAAACCATCCCAGAATTTAGTACTTAAAACAATTATTTTATTACACTACCTCACAGTTATGGGAGTTGTCTAAACTCAAGAGGTCTGCCGTCTTCCACACAATTGCAGCGGCTTAAGTGGTCTCCCTTCTTCCGGAGAGTATATTCTCAAAACAACAACCATAGTGACCCTTTAAAAACCTAAATTATATCATAATATTTATGATATCATAATTCCTCCTCTGCTCAACAATCTTTGGTAGCTTCCTATTTCGTTCACAACGAAAAGTCCTCATCATGCCCTAAAAGCCTCACAAGGAATGGGAACTTCTTGAGCAAACAGACTGTGACTTGTCCTATCTGGGTTTCTGGCGTCCTGCATTGGGCGGGACACCCAATGGGCGTTGACGTTTTGTGAATGAACAAAAAAGCAAAGAAGACGGCAGTTCTATAGCGTAGCGCGGAACCAGAGATCTTGAATTTACCCTCCGCGGCTCCACCGCCGCGGGCCTGGACCAGGATCTTCCCAGCCGTCATCCATCGCTCGGCGCTCGTCCTTTATCCGAGGGCTTGCCCAGCAAGTCCATCGATCGGCTCGGCCATCGCGCGCCGGCGCTAATGGGCTGTCAGTCAGAGGTGCGTGGGGAGTGCCGGGAGCAGTTGCAGCGCGCCGGAGCTGAGGTAAAGCTAGGGCTTCTACGCTCAAGGCCGCACTCTAGCCGGCTTGCGGGGTGAGCCGCGCGGTGGGGGCCGTCTGGCCCAGCTTCACGTGAGGGAGGCGGGCTCCTGGAGCAGGGTCGGGGTAGGCCCAAATGGGTAGGCGGGGGTGGAGAGCTCAGGGACCGCGAGTCCGGGCCCACCCTGCCCGTGGAAACATGTGCCCGAGCTAGAAGGGAGCTTGGGGAGAGTCTGAGCCAACCACCTCATGCGACTGATGGAGAAACTGAGTTTCGGGGAAGGATCTTCTCGAAGTCACAGCGAATAAGCACCAGACCCGGGCCAGACTCCCTTAGAGCACAGTAGCCTGAACTCTCTATCTTAGCCTTCATTCATTTATTCTACCAACCTTGAGTGGTTTAGGTTCAGGGCAATGAAATACCAAGAGGAATAAAATAAAGCCCCTCTCCGGCAACATTCTGTGGGATGGGAGACCAGTTATGATAAATCCTTTATTTACAACAGAACAGAACGCCATCAGTGCTAATGGAGGCATGTCTGAGATGCCTTGAGCATCCCTTCTAGAGCTTGGGAGGGCTAGCGAAGAGACTCGTCGCCTTGAACCCAGAGTCGTGACAGTGATACTGAGGCGTTTGACACAGTTTACTTAGTATCTTGGTTATGTTTATGACTATTACCCAGAGACTATAACCTTATTGAAACCAGGAACCACAGACCTCCAGGCAACCTGAGTTCTTATGCCACTTCTTGCACCTGTTTGATTTTGACTTATAATTATAGCCGGTTGTTGTGACGGTTACAGATCCTCATTCCACAAACATCATTTGAGTCCCTGGCACTTGATACACTTTGTGTTAGGTGCTGGAACTATGGTGGTAACTGACAGATGTTTGAACACATTCGTGCAATAAAGGCTGCAAGGCCTGAGATGATATGTACAAGAAAGAGTGGGACTTGGTAGGAAGGGTTAGGGTGGCTTTGGAGGCAAGGTGACTGTTGAAATGAGTCCTAACAGTTTAGTAGGCGATTACTAGGCTCAGGAAAAGGATAATGTAGGAAGCAAGTGAAACAATGCAGAGATCACAGTTTTGAAACAGCATGGTTCAGTTGGTATAGAAGGCTCTTGATCTGCTTCTGTCCAATATAATACACATATACAATGCCATGTTGTGAACACTATTTAGTGTATTTTACATAAATTGACTCGTTTAATCTTCACAAAAGTTTTGTGAGGTAGAAACTGTAATTATCCCTAGCTTATAAACGAAGGAAACTGAGGCATTTAAAAGTTGTGTAGCTTGAACTGATTCACTGAGCTTATAATTGGTACAACTGGAATTCAAACCTAGGCAGTGTGGCTCTAGGATCTGTGCGCTTAACCACTAGAATGTACTGCCTGACCACCATCTCACTTGCCCCATCCTCCCCGACCCACTTACTCCCCCCACCCCTAGCCTCCTTGCTTAAACCAGCTACTTGCAAGGGTGTTTCATGACTCGGTACCCATGCTCGTATTTCTCTCTCTGCTTGGATTGTTCTTTTCCTCTGCACCACCAAGATTCCTGTCTATCTATCCAATATCTGCTCATCTTCTAAGGTTTACCACTAGTGTCACTTCTAAAAACCTTTGCTGCCATCCCGAATAAAACTAATCACCTTTTTCTTTGGACTCCCACTGTCCCTGTAACATTTTATTTCTCTCTTTTGTTTATGTTTGCTCCCTACCACAGTTCCTTAAAATAAGGAATATTTTACTCATCTCTGAAATCTGTGGTACCTAGCAAAATTATGGATACATAGTACATGCTGAATAAACATTAATTGAATGAAGTGTTATATGAGAGGGAGTGGAGTGTGCTATGTAAGCCCAGAGTGTTTTCATCTGAGAAGATCAGGGAAGGCATTCAGGAGAAATTATGTCCATGTACAGTGAGTTGTCAGAGAAGAGCAAGGAGTTTAGTGGGAGAAAGGGCAGGAAGGAAAAATGGTGTTCTAAGCAGAGGAAACATGTAAAAAGGCCTAGAAGTATAAGAACATAGGGAGATTGTGGTTTATTTGCCTGACTTTTATTTGGTCAGGGATGCAGAAAACTAAGCATAGGGCCCATTTTAGTGCTGTAATGCTTGGGTACTTCCTAGAATATTGTCGGAGCATACAATACTTGGCTGCTGATGTGATGAGCTTCTCAGTTATATCATTGTTTGGATGTATAGTGCTATAAATATTCATATAGGTAAACCATGAGAAGTGTTGTTTCTGACTATGGACTGCATGCAAAGCTGGTGATATGAGAGGAGGGAGGCCTATTGAGTTGCAACTTGGAGCACTTACCTCACAGAATTATGAATGTTAATCTTGAATGCAATGAAGCCCTGGACTTTCAGATCCTGTCTTGCGGGATTCTAAAGTTCCAGGAAGAGGCCTCAGTGGCCTGGAGTAGAAGAAGTCTATTGGGCAGTGTTTCAGGTTTCCTCTTTGGCAGATCCACTCTTAACTCTTAGGTAGATCCACTCTTACTTTCAACAAGAGAACACTCTGATTTTATATATTGTACACATTGGGCTTTCAAGTAATGTTTTTGTTTGAAGAAAGAATTCACTATTTTAAAGAGGAGGAATTGAGGACTCAGAGTTTTAATGTCATGTTCCAGGTCACACTATTATAAGTTGAGAAACCAGAATTCACATACAGGTCTTTTGACTTTTATATTCTCTTTTCATAGTCAGATGTGGTGGTGATTGTTTATTGCCAAACTGAAGTTAAATACCAAACCACACTAACACAAATGTTAATAGTAGGGGAAATTGTATGTGTGAGACAGTGGGGAGAATTATATGGGAACTCGGCTGATTTGTGTAAATTTTCTGTAAACCTACAACTCTAAAATATAAAGCCTGTTTTTTAAAAAATCTGTTAATACCAGGAAAAAACAAAACAAAGAAAAAAATTGAAGATAAATTTCTGTCTGAGGCAATGCTGGCTAAGATTGAAATTACCATACCTTAAGTTATGACTGTTGTATAAGAGCATTCACTTTGTGCCTTGGGGTAGTGTGGGTTTTAGTGCTGCAAGTTAGATATTGTTGTAAGGGGCCTGAGAACAGATCATAATTATGTTAAAGGTGTAGCGTTTTTTACCAGTATGGTGGTAAATAAATTCCTTTTTCTGAATGTTCTCTTTCATATTTGTGTTGGAAAGTACACATCACTTGTAAGTCAAAGATGAGTAGTTTTAATTTAAATTAATAAGGATTTATGACTTTTTATTGTGGCTCACTGTGCTAGCTGCTGTAAAGAGATGCTTTTGAAGGTTAGACAGGTTCATTTAGTACCTTGAGTTAGAAAAAGAAAACTAATAATTTGGTTTATTTCTGCAATTTGATACTGCAAATCTAGGTTCAGAGACAAGACCCCATTTATATTTATAGTGATATCTTTCATAGTTGGGGTGATGAGAAGATAGAAGCAGGTGACCAAGTTATCAGGGGAATCTTCAGTCATTTCATACTTTTCAGGAACATAACCTGCTTATTGTCTCTTGCTATTAATTTTAATCTGAAGTTTTTTAATTTATCAAGGAATAAGAACTCAGATATCAGAAGTGTCTACTTATAAAATTCTTACTCATTCTTCAAGAATAAGCTTAGATTATCCCTTCACAGTATGCCCACTGCATATTGGTTTTCTCTTTGTGGTGGCAAACTGTATTGTAATTTACTGAATTGTCTTCATCACTTCTTATGAGCAATTCAAGAGCAAGGGCCAGATTTTTTTCATTCATTTCTTCCCTCACTCCCCCAGGCTGGAGCAAAGGGGTCAGTGAATAAAAGAATATGATAAAGGAGATGTTTATACTTCAGTTAAGGAGTCTTTCTTACTCCCATTACCAGACTTGGAAGTGATACATTCGATTTAAATCAAGTATCTTTTTTTATAAAGGTGTATTATTTCCAAAAAAATTTGAAACCAGTGACCAAAGATCAGTTGAAGATTACATGAACAACAAAATATATGATGCACTATATTTTTAGAACACCAGTATTCCTAGAAGCGTTATTTATAATAGCCAAATGGTGGATGCAACCCATGTGCCCATTAACTGATGGCAGGATAAACAAAATGTAGTACATACTTATAATGGACTATTATTCAGCCTTAAAAAGGAATGAAGTTCTGATACATGCTACAATATGGATGAACCCTGAAGCCATCATGTTGTGTGATATATACCACCTGTTACTTAGCCACACATTAGTACTGAGTGTACTTTGTTTTTTGTTACATCTTTTTTTAACCATTAATTGTTTCTTTCGCTATGCTTTTAGTTTGTAAAAATGGAATTTCAAGCAGTAGTGATGGCTGTTGGAGGGGGATCTCGGATGACAGACCTGACTTCCAGCATTCCCAAACCTCTACTTCCAGTTGGAAACAAACCTTTAATTTGGTACCCACTAAACCTGCTTGAGCGTGTTGGATTTGAAGGTGAGTTATGGCAATGAGATGCTCTCGTAACACTTTTGAGGTGTTTGAACCCTATGATTTGTCAGCATTATGAGGATTAATGAGAGGTAACTAGGGCTCAAAGCTGGCTGGACACTGGCCTCTTTAAATTTGGAACATAGGAGTTTGAAAAAGATTGGGAAGATAGGGTTACGTGCTAGTCCTATAGTCCTATACCAATTAAACTCGGTATAATTATAGCTAGATTTGTATTTTAGCTATTCCGAGTCCTTTGCATTTTTATGTAACTTTTAAAAACAGCTTATCGATTTCTACAAAAAGCCTCCACAACAACTCAAAATGAGCCTTGTAAGAATATCAGGGCAGGTTGGTAATCCAAGTGCCTTGTATTCACAATTTACTAAAAATCTTTTAGTGCCAAGTAATATATTAAGTACTGGTTTACAGAATTAAAAAGACAGCTCAGGCTCTGACTTCCAGGACCTTAAAGTAAAGTAGGGAGAGAGACATATAAACACTCTAATATTGTGTAATATGATAAAATTTATAACAGAAGTTCTATTTAAGTGCTTGGGAATATAGAGAAGATTACTGTTTCTATCTGAGGAAATCAAGGAAGGCTTTACAGAGTATCTCACCCTTGAGCTGAGTCTTTAAAAAAGTAAATTGCTACAGTGAGCAGTGTTGAGAGAACATTCCATGCAGAAGTAATACATATGTAGAGGTACAGAGGCATGATCAGGTTGCTATGTCCTAGCGGTTGCTATTCATCCTATGTAGCTGGAGTATAAAGTGTAAGGGGAAGGAGTAAAGGTAGTGAAAGATAAGCAGGGGTTATATTATGAAGGACCTTTTATTCCATATGAGGAATTTAAGTTTCTTTATGGAAGCAGTGGGAAACCAGTTAAACAAAGGTATAATATAGTTAGATTTATATTTTGACTATTCCAAGTCCTTTGAATTTTTATGCAAGTTTTAAAATCAGCTTATCAATTTCTACAAAAAGCCTGCTGGGATTGCATTGAATCTGTAGCTCAATATGGTGAGAATTCCTATCTTAACAATATTGAGTCTTCTGATATATGGGCATGGTA
Source organism: Tamandua tetradactyla (assembly GCF_023851605.1). Taxonomy (NCBI): domain Eukaryota; kingdom Metazoa; phylum Chordata; class Mammalia; order Pilosa; family Myrmecophagidae; genus Tamandua; species Tamandua tetradactyla. Next base: position 178,511,877 of record NC_135328.1, read on the forward strand.
TACTTCTCCATTTATTCAGATCTACTTTAATTTCTCTCAACAGTATTCTGTAGTTTTCAGTGTACAGCCTTACATATATTTTGTTAAACTTATCTTTTCTAAATAGTTTATATTTTTGATGCTACTGTAAATTATTTTTATACTTTAGTTTCCAGTTGCTTGTTGTATATCAAAATTCAGTTGATATTTTTAATCTTGATCTTGTACTGTGTAACCTAGCTAAACTTATTATTAGTACTAGTAGCATTTTGTAGATTCCATACGATTGTCTACAATTTGATCTAATTGACATTTTTAGAATATTTTTAGAAGATTGAGCCAAATAAAGTAGCATTTATATTCTTATCCAGTATTCAGAACTTATACCAAGATAACCCATTGCTGTGATTTGCTTAAGCTGCCAAATGCAATATATCAGAAATGAGTTGGCTTTCACAATGTGAATTTATTACAGTTCTAAGCCCATGAAAATGTCCAAATTAAGGCATCAGCAGGATGATACCTTCCCTGAGGAAAGGCCGCCAGCATCTGGGACACCTCTGTCATGTGGGAAGGCATGTGGCTGGTGTCTTCTGGTCCTTTGCTCCTGGATTCTCTTGCTTTCAGCTTCTGATTCCAGTGGCTTTCTCTCTGAACATCTGTAGGTCCTGTCTTAGCATCTCCGGGGTTATTCTCTCTCTCCTTTCATAAAGGGTTCCAGTTAAGGATTAAGACCCAACTTGAATTTGGTGGGTCACATCTCAATTGAAACAACCTAAACAGAAGTCCCACCCACAATAGGTGTACCTCCACAGGAATGGATTAAAAAACATGGCCTTTTCTGGGGTGCTCATAACACCTTCAAACCAGCACACCCATATTCTTGAGAATAAAACAGATTTCACTAAATGTATAAACATTAAAATCATACAAAGGATGTTCTTTAGACCACAGTGTAAGTAATTAGAAATAAGTAATAGAAAATTATTAGGAAAATCCCTAAATATTTGGAAATTAAATCACATACTTTTTTCTTAAGAAAAAAACTTTTTTTGTAGGTTTACAGAAAAATCATGCAGAAAGTACAGAGTTTCCATATAACACCCCTAACATGCACACAAAGTTTTCCCGATTATAAACATTTTGCATTAGTGTGGTACCTTTGTCACAAATTGATAAAACATTATTGTTATGATTATATTATTAACTATATCCATAGTTTACATTAGGGCTCATGCCTTGTGTTATACGACTTTCTTGCTTTCGACTGTGGGTGAGCAAATTAAAATGTGAACTCTTTGAGTATTAGAAGCAAAAGAAGTCTCCATTACATATGATTTTGTAGTAAGACATTTACCTATTGGAGCCTCTGAGGACAATAAACATAAAAAGACAACATAAAGAGAGGCGACCTTACAGATGGAACTATACTTTTGAAGTTTTGAAAGCAAGTTTTAGTTTTAGGTGTTAATAAGCTCTTGTGAGATCAGACGTTCAACCCATAGGGGCTAATATGCATATTTCCTACTGGACCAGTTTGGACTCCAAGATGGACAAGGCAAGATGGCCTTAGGAAAGCCTTGCTTGTCGCTCAGACTTTGGAACACAGCTACCTAGCCCTCCAGCTTCTATGCATTGCTACTGCCCAGATGTCCTGGAATCAGAGATATTGATTGCCTGACTGCCTCTAGGCTGATACCTGAGCATCTGCCATACACTGCTTTATAAAGCTTAATCTGAGCTGGGCTGAACTAAGAGCAGGTGCAGCCCCAGTGGACAGGCCTCTGGTACCTGTGCAGATTCAGAGCTCTCCTTTGCAGGGCCATAACCTGGGAAACATGGAGGTTGGCTGGATCATCTGCGTCACTCACAGAGGCCCACAGGAAAGGACTTATTCTCCAATGGAATCATCTTTAATCAAGCTACTGTTCAGTTCTCTATTTCTGACACAGAGATGGATTGCATTCCAAATGTGTGATTCCTGTAAAAGTTGCAAGTTGGGTGAGGGCACACACAGGAGCTCCAGTGTGTTGGAGCACATCATCTTCAAACTGCTGGCAACCCTGCCATTCATGCCCCACAGTTCTGACCACAAGCCACAGAGGATGGGCCCAGCTCCTGCACTTCCAAACAGAACACCTCCACATGTAGTCCCCACACATCAGGGAATGAACTGATGTCACAGACAGTCAGGACATTTGGAACTGATTGCCTCAGGCAGGCTCTTTGAAACCAAGCACTGAACTGGATTATTTCCACTGGACCAGGGCAGGGGTTATTCCCATGGTGGGGGCCCAACTGGGACCCTGTGAACCTGTGCTTCCTGGCTATCCTGCTTTTCAGGGGGCTGTGTGTGCTCTCTGGATTGTACTTCTTGGGTGTATGTCCTGTCTGTCATGACAGGGCTTCAACCCTGGAAAGCATTCAGGTCAGCTTCAGTCTACTGGCCAGAGTGGTACTGTGCCTGATATGCTGGGCAAGTAAAGCAGGTTAATTCAGAAACTTACAGAGAATGATGCCTGGTGTTCTGAAATAGACCTCTGTGGTTAATGGTGAAGTTCAAGAATTGGTTATTTTAACTGGAAAATCCAAGACCCTGATGGACATGATAGAAGTCAGAGCACACACTGCTTCATAGGGTCCTCCTGATAATAATTTTATAGTAAAGATCCTTTTGCCAAGGACCAAGGGAATGGGCTGTATAGAACATAGCAGATCTGAGACTGTGGTTTGGAAAGCTCTAATTACAGTGTTAGATGTTGGATGGCATCTGTGAACTTGGCACTTAAACTGTTCCCTAACTGATAAAGATGTTTTACCATGCCTTGATGTAAACCACACACTTCTAAATAACCCATTGGTCAAAGAAGAAATTACAAGGGAAATTAGAGAATATTTTGAATTTACTGAGAATGAAAACACAACCTGTTAAATTTAGAGAGAGACAGCTAAAGCAGTGCTTAGAGAGAAATTTATAGCAATAACTGCTTATTAAAGAAGAAATGTCTCAAATAATGATCAAAGCTTCTACTCTAAGAAACTAGAAAAAGAGCAAACAAAACCCAGAATAAGCAAAAAGAAGGAAATAGAAAAAAAAAAAAAAAACAGTAGAACTAAATGAAAGAGGAAAAAAAAGTTAGAGAAAATAAAACCAAAACCTGGTTCTTTGAAAAAACTAATGATAGCATTGTTAAACCTCTAGCCAGACTGTTCGGGAAAAGAGAGAAAGAACAAATTACTAATATCAGGAATGAAAGATAGGACATTACTATAGATCCTACAGACATTAAAAAGATAATAAGCTACTTAGGTTGGATAGTATGATTTGTGAATAAAGCTGTTTTAAAATGAACAAAGAGAAACAAGTGTTAGAGAAATGTGGAGAAAGAGGTGTACCTATTCACTGTCAGTAGGGAAACTGAGAGGTGCACTCCTTGGAGGGCAGTGTGGTGGTTCCACAGGAGGTTAGGAGTGGGGTTGTCATATAATCCTGAAATCCTGTTGCTCAGTATATACCTGGAGGAACTGAGTGTTGGGACACGAATGGACATTTGCGAATGCACATTTGTACACTGGTGTTTATGGCAGCAGTGTACCTAAGGGTACAATAACTGAGGGAAAGAAGGGGGAACTGTGGTGTATACATTCAATGGACTACTGAGCAGCCACAAGAAGAAATGAAGTTGTGAGGCATTCAGTGAGGTGAGTTAACCTGAAGGATTTTATGTTGAATGAAATGTCAGAAACAAAAAGATAAACATTATCATGCCTCACTCATATGGACTAACTATAATACACAAACTCGGAGAATTGAAGTCGAGAGCATGGGTTATAGATCTTGCCTATTGTAAAGGGTCTAGATTTTAAGCTCTTAGAGCAGTCACATCTATTCTGAAGTTGTAACTGTTATTTCTAAATTCGGAGATACTGAGTTGTTTGTGTATAACCTGGTCATTCCCAGAAACTTTGGTTATTTATGTGACACTTGAGACTCAGAGTTAGAGCTCGGAAGCTATGAAAGTCAGCTCTACCTCATACAGGAACTGTTTAAAAAGTGAAAAGGGATCAGATTTTGACTACAGATATGAATGAAGCTGATCTGGAAAAGACCAGAGGTAGGTCAGAATGCAGGGTAAAGGATGATATGTTCTCTCTTTTAAAACTTCAACTTCTAAATGAGACCAAATGAAGAGATGCTTATTTGGTGCAAAATACTTTTGGTAGTGCATTATCTAATTTAACTTGTATGGTTAGTTTAATCAAACATCATAATTACATGGAGTCTTGACTAGGGAATGAAATCTTGTTGGTTTGTACAGGCTAGTGTGATGCCCCAATATATCCCCAAGTCGTTTGGACAGTGAATAAAGAAGTATTTGCAGAGTCTTCTTGAGGGACTAAGGAGGAAGAAGAAAATATTAAACTTCATTTGAAGAATTCCTGATATTCTCACAAAGAGTGGGCACAACCCAGTCCTTAGGCTGAGCCGTCGATCTTGGGGTTTGCCCCTATGGGACTTATTCCTGCAAAGGGTAGGCTAATTCTATAATTATGCCTAAGAGTCACCCCTAGAGAACTTCTTTTGTTGCTCAGATATGGCCTCTCCCTCTAAGCCAACTCAGCAGGTGAACTCACTACCCTCTTCTCCCCTTCCTGGGACATGACTCCCCAGGGTGTAAATCTCCCTGGCAACATGGGACAGAACTCCTAGATGAGACAGGACCCAGCATCATGGAATTGAGAAAGCCTTCTTGACCAAATGATTATGGATAGCTGTTTGGCCAGTCAAGCACTGGCCTGACCATTGCTGCAAGGACATTTCATGCCTGGTTGTTAAACCAGAAGGCTGGTGTATTAAATCATCAGTCAGTTGATTGCATCTGTGGCTGATTACATCTGTGATCAACTAAGTTGTGTCTCCCACTGAGATAATCTGATCAGTTGAAGGCTTTTAAGGGAGAAGAGAGACTCTTTCAGGTGGGCCACAGTGGCTCAGCAGGCAAGAATGCTTGCCTGCCATGCCAGAGGACCCGGGTTCGATTCCCTGTGCCTGCCCATTTAAAAATAAAATTAAAAAAAATAAAAATAAAAAAGAAGAGAGACTCTTTCACTGCTTCTTCAGCCAGCAAGCTTCTATGGAGTTCGTCCAGATCCTTCATTGGAACTGCCAGCTTCACAGCCTGCCCTGTGGATTTTAGACTCTTCCATTCCCATGGTTGCATGGGGTACCTTCATAAATCTCATATTTACAGATCTCTCCTGTTGGTTCTCCTTCTCTAAAGAACCCTGACTAACAGAAGGGGGAAAAGAGAAATGAGGCAAAGTTTAAGTGGCTGAGAGATTTCAAACAAAGTCAAGAGGTTATCCTGGTGGTAATTTTTTTGCATTATATAGATATCCCTTCTTAATTTGTAATGTATTGGTGTAGCTGGAGGAAGTACCCGAAACAGTTGAGCTGTGTTCCAGTAGCCTTGATTCTTGAAGATGACTGTATAATGATATAGCTTTTATGATGTGACTTTGTGATTGTGAAAACCTTGTGTCTGATGCTCCTTTTATCCAGGATATGGACAGATGAGTAAAAAAATGTATGGATAATAAATAGTGGGGGTGGGGTAAAATAAATTGGGTAAATTGAAGATTAGTGGTCAATGAGAGGGAGGGATGAGGGGTATGGAATGTTTCAATTTTTTTCTTTTTCTTTTTGTTTATTTTTCTGGAGTGATACAGATGTTCTAAAAATGATCATGGTGATGAATGCACAACTGTGATGATACTCTGAGCCATTGATTGTATACCGTTTGTGGGCTGTATGTGTGAAGATTTATCAATAAGGAAATTTAAAAATAAAAGAAGATAATAAGGAAATGTGATGAGGGTGATTAATTTGAAAACTTAGATTTATAAATCTTACTTTTAAAAAGATTGTTTTGGAAGCTGTATGAAGTATGGAATTGAAAGCATCAAGACTAGGATCAGGGAGATGAGTTAAGGAGTGAATATGAAAGTCCATGCCCACACTGAGGAGAATCTGAACTATGAGAGCAGCATTACGAATGGAGAAGAGGGAACTAAGAAATTCAGCTTTGGCCATGTTAAGTTTGAGCTGTCCTGTAGTTAAATAGATCAAATCACAGTACTAGAGGGAGGTGGTACCAGATCCTAGGGCACAGTCTTACAGTTCAGTGTTCATTCCACCACAAAAATTGCCTTCCTGACACAGACCCATGAATATTTTTATGTAGTAGTCTGTATGATAGTGGTTGCATTAGTCAGGGTTCTCAAGGGAAACAACCAACAGGATATATATTTATATATATAATATTTATATAATGTAAGTAGTATGAAATTTATTATAGTGATTGGCTTACGTAACTGTGGGGATGGACAAATCTGAATTCTGTTGATCAGGGCACAAGCTGGGAAAGTTTTTCATGAATTCCCTAGGAGAAGCTGTCTAGTTGAACTAGAGATGGAGATTTTTCCTTCTGACTGCTGAAATCATCAGTTCTTTTAAGGCCTTCTACTTATTGTTTGAGACTTTTCTTATTGTTGAAGCCAGTCTCCTCACTTGATTATATATGTCATCAGCCATAGGTGCAATCTACTTTCTGATGATTTAAATCCATGAGATATCCTCACAGTAGCAGTCAGTCCAGTGCTTCCTTGTGCAAACAACTGAACATTGTAACTTAGCCAAGTTTACACACGAATATGACTATCACACTGCTATTAAGAGATATGTTTTGAAAGAGATTTTCTTTTTAGACCTCAGTCTCACATATCAGGGATACACCTTAACATACTTAATATATCCTTTAGTAAATCCTTATGAATTTATCATTGAGAATTTTTTTTTTTTAATTTTTACTATTACTTTAGTTCACACTTGGAAGTGTCCTTATATGGTATGTAATAACCACTATATGGAAAAGTTCCTTCTCACTGAAACTAACTCAGACTTTAATGAGTGCTCCCTAAACATAGGATTCTGGAGTTTAATAGACAGGCCTATGTCCAGTCTGTTCAGATTGTTCATGATTTTAGAGAAGTTAACATAGTCCTTGTTTAGCATTTGTCTCTGTATATGGAAAAATCTTGGTCCAGTTGATAAAACAAGGGTCCCATATTTGCAGTTATGCTCTTCATTCTAAATGTTCCCCCTGACCTATGGAAATGTCATCTTTTCTTTCTTCTTTGTATGAGGAATATTTTACTGAATTGCTTGTTTTTTGACAATTATGATTGCTCTTATTCTAAAGCTATGCTGTCCAATATGGTAGCCACATATTTCAATTAACTGGAGTTTAGTAAAATTAAAAATTAAGTTCCTCAGGTGCAGTAGTCATATTTCAAACACTCAGTAGCCACCCTTGGCTACTACCCACTGTATTGGACAGTGCAAATGGAGAACATTTCCATTATCACAGGTAGTTCAACTAGACAGTGCTGCTCTAAAGTTAGTATCGATTTTTTTTCCTCATGCATTTTTTAATTTTATTACTCATCTACCTATACACTGGATAAAAGGAGTGTCAATCACAAGGTTTTTACAATCACAGTGTCACAAGATAAAAACTATATAGTTATAGAATCATTATCAAAGATCAAGGCTATTGGATTACAATGTAACAATTTCAGGTATTTCCTTATGGCTAATCTAATACACTAGAAACTAAAATAAGTATCTATATAATGAGTCAGTAGTCATAAGTTTTGTTAAATCTTAAGTTCTCAGTTACACCTCCTCCCTCTCATTTGATCATTCTCTCAGTCTTCAAGGATATCTGAGCAATGACCATTCTAACTTCTTCATGCTGACAAGGGTTTTCAGGATTATAGGGCAGAGGAATGAAACTGGTTGATGTTCTTAGAGAGTCTGGTATATCTGTGTTTTAGGGCTTATCTGTCAAATGAACAATCCAGAGGCTTTAAGCCTCTAAAAAACAAGCCTAATAAGTAAAACCTTTTATAGGGTCTTAGATAAAGCCCAAGGTATTCTTTAGATTTTTTAGGAATATTGTTGGTTGGAGTTTGGCATACTGTGGCAATTTGCAATAACTGGCTGAAGCTTGTATAAGAATGACCTTTTAACTATATTTGAAGTCTCTTAGCCACTGAAGCTTTAATTTTTGTTTCATTTCTTTTCCCCCTTTTGGTCAAGGCATTATCAATCCCATGATGCCAGGGCCAAGCTCATCCCTGGGAGCCATGTCCCATGTTGCCAGGGAGACTTGCACCCTGTTGTCCTACAGAGGCGAGAGGGGAGTGAATTTGTTTGCAGAGTTTGGCTTGAAGAGAGAGGCCATATTTGAGTAACAGAAGAGGTTCTCTGGAGGTGACCCTTAGACATAATTATGAGTAGGCTTAGCTTTGTCATTACTGAAATAGGTTTTGTAAGGGCGAGCTTCAAATCAGGGTTTGGCTTATTAAATTGTGAGTCCCTAATGCTTGAGAAAATATCAGGAATTCCCCAGGTGGAGAAGTTTACTATTTCCACATTTTTTTCTCCAGACCCTCAAGGAACTTTACAAATAGTTTTTAATTTTCTCTCTAGAATACTCTGGAATATATCAGGGTATTACATTAACCTGTACAGAATAACAAGAGTTCATTCCGTATTCTAGGTTCCATGTAATTAGGTTATTTAAATAAACTAACCAGAGAGGTTAAATTGGATACAGAATGTACCTTATTGAACTCTCTGTGCCACAGAAAATTTAAATTTTAGACAAAATGAGCATCTTTTTCTTTGGCATCACAGAAGTTGAAGTTTTAAAATACAGACAATATCATCCTTTACCCTTTATTCTGATTTCTTAATCCTAACCAGTTCAGCTTCATCGATATCTCTCATTGAAGTCTGATCTCTTTTTCAGCTTCTTTAACAGTTGCTATCTGAAGTAATGCTGACTTCCATCGCTGAACAACTCTAACTCTGAGTCTCAGGTATACATAGATACCCAAAGTTCCAGTAAACTATCTGATTATTCACAAAGGGCACGACATCTCAGAAATTCAGAAATAACAGTTAAAACTCAGGAATAAATGTGACTGCTGTAAGAGCTTATAGTCTGTGCCCTAATTTTCTTATAAACATTTTCACATAGTATTGTACTATTTATTTCTGAACCTTTACAATGAGCCTTACTGAACATTCTGTACACCTTAGTCATAGATTGCCCAATCTCTGCCCACTTTCTATCTCTTGATAAACTATGCTCTTAAAATTAACTCTCATAGTTTGCTCATTATAGTTAGTTTTTATCAGTGAGACCATACAGTATTTGTCCTTTTGTTTGTGGCTTATTTTGTACAACATAATGTCTTCAGGGTTCATTCACCTGTTGCATGCTTCATGACTTCATTCTATTCTACAGCTGCATGACATTCCATCATTTGTATACAGTATAGTTTGTCTTTCAGTTCATCAGTCGATGGGCCCTTGGGCCACCTCCATCCATTGACCGTCATGAATAATGCCATCATATACAGTGTGCAAATTTTTGTTTATGTCCCTGCTTTCAGTTTTTCCAAGTATGTACCTGGTAACAGGATTACAGGATCATATGGCAACCCTATACTTAGCCTCCTGTGGAACCACCACACTGCCTCCAGAGGGGCTGCACTGTTCTACTTCCTTACCAACAGTGAATAGATATACCTCTCTCTGTCCACATCTTCTGCAGCATTTGTATCTTTCTGTTTATTTTTTAAACAGTTTTATGCACATACCATATAATCCATCCTAAGTATGCAATCGGTATATCCTAGTATAATCACTTGGTTATGCATTCACCACCATAATCTATACGATAACGTTTCCATTTCTTCCACAAATAAAGAAGAAAAAGAAAAGAAAAAAAAAAAGGAGAAAAAAATCCATAGCCCTTCCTTATATCCACCTCTTATTGATATTTAGCTTTAGTGTACTGCCTTTGTTATAATTAATGAAAGCATATTACAATGTTACTGTTAGCTTTGGACCCTAGTTTGCGCTGATTGTATTTTTTCCATATATCATTCCCATTTTTAACACCTTGCAGTGGTGACATAATTTGTTCTTATTCATGTAAAAAATTTCTAATTTTTAGGAATTAAATTGTACGATGAATAAAAATTGTACGATGGTACAATTAATTACCATCATTGTCCACTCCAGGTTTTGCTAAGTTAAACAGTCCCAGTTTTTACCCTGTCTTTCCTTCTAGTGTCATACATGCCTCTAGCCTTCTTCTTTCAACCAGATTCATACTCAGCTTTGTTCATTATATGTACAGTATTGTGCTACCATCACACAGTATTGTGCTATCTATTTCTGAATCTTTACAGTCAGTCTTGTGAGGGTGCATGAGTGGTTCAGTGGTAGAATACTCACCTTTCATTAGGGAGACCCAGATTCGATTCCCAGACCATGCACCAAAAAAAAAGTTACAATTTTTTTAAACATTCTGTACTCCTTCAGCAACAAATGCTCAATCTCTACCCTTTTTCTGTCTTCTGATAACCTGTGTTCTCAACTTTAACTCTCAGAGTTTGCTCTTTATAGTCAGTTCATATAAATGAGACCGTGCAGTATTTGTTCTTTTGTTTCTTACATATTTCGCTCAATATAATATATCCTCAAGGTTTATCCATGTTGCTGCATGCATCATGACTTTATTCTGTCTTCCACCTGCATAATATTCCATCGTATGTATGTGCCACAGTTTGTTTATCCACTCGTCAGTTGATGTCACCTTCTCTTTGAAACCTCCCAAGCAGCATTAAGTATCTTTTCCTCTATTCTTCCATTACTTTTTCCTATTTTAGCACTTCTTGATGCCTGTTTTATACTGTAGTTAGTGGTATGGGAGACTCTGTGATCTTCCTGATAGTAGAAACTCTGTCTGATTCACCTTTGCAACTTTAGCATTTTACATATATATGTGATAAATTTTTGTTGAACTTGAATTCATCATGGCCTAATTCTAAGGTCATCCTTTCCATGAAGCCTTCCATAGTTAACCATTTCCATGTCTGATTTTTCCTTAAGTTTCCTGAGATTTAGAATGTAAATTCATTTCGAAATTCTCAGTGCCTATTTGTCCTTTATGTATTAAATATATTTCTTTTTTGGGGGATGAATAAGTGAGTTTAGTCATTTAGTTGGATGAGTAAAAGAAAGAAATGGGTGGGAAGAGATAGAAAGTAAATGAAGAAAGGGTGATTAAATTATTTGAAAGAGAAAGTAAGAGTAAAAGGAAGAAAATAATGATTGTACTGAAAGGGAGAAGTAATTTTGACCTAGAGGGCTTTTATGGAGCAAGTGGAAATTGTTGGAGGGTACTAAAGTCAAATTGTCAGGCATCAGACATCATGTTACACAGGATTACATTATTCCACCTAAGATCCATGAAAAAACTGCACATTTTCTGTCACTGACTGATAGTTGTATGGATAAGGTGAAGATATCTGTTACTTGAAAATTGGTTTTTACTAGGATTCACTGTGATCCTCAATAAGCACTAATGGCTGCCTGTTAGAAAGCTCTTCCTTGAAGTTGAATGTAGATTTAAAATGAGATCCCATTTGTATATGTTTTGATGAATACTGTTATAAATTGTCTATTTCAAGAAGAAGTGGCACAAAGAATATTTCTTAAGGTGTATCTCAAAGTGTAGGTTCTAATCACTTTAGCCCTGAGTTTAATCTTGGCTCCATTACTCATTAGTTATGGGACCCTGAGCAAAATCACTTAACGTCTTGCCTTATTTGTAAAATGAGATTGTTGTAAATATTAATTGAAAGACTGCATGTAAAAAGCAGTGAAGGGATCTTCCAGGAAGATGGCTGAATATGATAGGCCAAGTTCATCCCAGTTCCAAGGAACATTTAGATAAGTGACAGAAAAATGACCAGGATGGTGGTTCCAGGGTATGAGTGACCTGAGAGGGTCTTCTATATTACGTAGTGTGGTCCTAGATGAAAAAGCTGAGAAATTGAGACCCAAAGAATTGAGTGAGTAGGTGCCATTTGGAATGCCAATGGGGACAAGCAGCCATGCCCAGGAAAGTGCCTGCCACTGCAGCTAGCTTAGGATATCAACCTCCCCCCCCCACCCCCCCACCCCCCACACACAGTCTGGAGCTCCCTTGGGGAACACGGAAGCCAGTAAATGAGCTTTCTCTGTTCATAGAGACCATCCAACTAGTGCACTGAGCCTACCGTGGACCTTTCTGAATGAAGGCCTAGAGCCCTAAGGAGTTGCACAGATAGGAAGGTGGGGTAAGGAAGCAAGCCAGGCTATACCCCTTGACCACCCCATTCCTATGCATGTCACCTCGCCAACCAGATCGTTTACCCCATACCCCTGAGCCCCATGCCCCTGGGCCCCATGTACCTGTATCCTGGACACTCGTACCCTGCACCCTGCTCTACCTCTGGTGCCACTACAGGTGCACGTAACTGCGCCCCAGCCCCCTGCATGCAAACATACTTACCCCGCCCCTCTGCATCCACAGCCTCCCCCTGGTGACCCACGTGAGTGCACCCCCTAACCCCCTATGCCACAGGTACCCACACCCTGCTGCTCTTGCACCCACACCCTACACCTCCATGACCCTTGCACCCCATCACCCATACCCTGTCCCCCGCCCACATTCCCCACACTCACGCATCCATGTTGCGCGCCTGTGCCCCATGCACACATGAAGCCAAGCCCTGCCCACCCCCCACCCACCCTTCTGTAACCAAAAGTTGGTTCTTTGAGAAAATCAATAAATTCTCTGGGCCCCTAGTTAGGCTGGAAAAAAAGAGAGGATACAAATGAAATCAGAAATGAAAGGGACATCGTTATCATGGACCCTGAAGAAATAAAAACAATCATAAGAGGATACTATGAACAACTATACGCCAACAAAGTAGACAACTTAGAGGAAATGGACAAATTCCTTGAAACACCCAAACAGCTACACTGTCTTGAAAAGAAATAGATCTCAACAAACCGATCACAAATAAAGAGACTGAATCAGTCATCAAAAATCTTCCTGCAAAGAAAAGCCCAGAGCCAGATGGAATTTTATCAAACATTCCAGAAAGAACTAACACCAATCATGCTCTGACTCTTCCAAACAATTGAGGAAAGAGGAACACTATAATTAAGGAAAGAGGAACACTTCCTACCTAACTCATTTTAGGAAGCTAATCTCACTCTAATACCAAAACCGGTAAGGATACTATAAGAAAGGAAAACTGCAAGCCAATCTCCCTCATAAATATAGATGTAAAAATTCTTAACAAAATACTAACAAATCAAATCCAACAACACATTAAAATAATTTTACACCATGACCAAGTGAGGTTTATACCAAGAATGCAAGGATGGTTTAACACAAGAAAATCAATCAGTGTAATACAGCATGTTAACAAATTGAAAGGGAAAAATCACATGATCATCTCAATTGATGCTGAAAAGGCATTCACCAAAATTTAGCATCCTTTTCTGATAAAAGCACTTAAAAGGGTAGTGATTGAAGGAAACTTCCTCAATATAATAAAGGGCATATATGAAAAACACATAGTCAACGTTGTACTCAATGATAAGCAACTGAAAGCCTTCTGCCTAAGATCAGGAACAAGATAAGGATGCCTTCTGTCACAGCTATTATTCAACATTGTACTAGAAGTTCTAGATAGAACAATAAAGCAGGAAAAAGAAATGAAAGGCATACAGATTGGAATGGAAGAAGTGAAACTGATTATTTGCAGATGATGTGATCTTATACTTGGAAAATCCTAAGACAGCTACCACAAAACTTCTTGAGCTAATAAACAAATTTAGCCAAGTGGTGGGATAAAAAATTAATGTGCAAAAATCAGTAGTGTTATTATACACAAGCAGTGACCTATTTAAGGAGACAAGGAAAAATTTCCACTCAAAATAGCAACTAAAAGAATCAAGTATCTAGGAATAAAATTAACCAGGGGTATAAAGGACTCATACATAGAAAACTACAGAACATGGCTAAAAGAAACTAAAGAAGATCTAAATAGGTGGAAAGACATTCCCTGCTCATGAATAGGAAGGCTAAATGTAGTTAAAATGTCAGTTCTACCAATATAGGTCTACAGATTCAATGTAATACCAATCAGAGTTCCAACACGCTACTTCAAAGACTTGGAAAAGCCAGTTATCAAATTCATTTTGAAGGGAAAGAGACCTCAAATAGCCAAAAATACCCTGACAAAGAAGAATGAAGTCGGAGGATTAACAATTCCTGATTTTAAAGCTTATTATAAAGCCATAGTGGTCAAAACAGTATGGGACTAGCACAAAGATAGGAGGATTGACCAATGAAATCAGATCGAGAGTGTGGAAATAGACCAAATCTATGGTCAACTGATCTTCAACAAGTCCCCCAAATCTTTTGAACTGGGACAAAACGGTCTTTTCAGTAATTGGGCTTGGGAGAACTGGATATCGATAGCCAAAAGAATGAAAGAAGACCCTTACCTTGCACCTGATACAAAAATTAACTCAAAGTGGATCAAAGACCTAAATACAAGAGCCAATGCCATAAAACTCCTAGAAGAAAATATAGGGAAACATATTTAAGACCTAGTAATAAGAGGTAGCTTCTTAAACTTTACACCCAAAGCACAAGTAATAAAAAAAAAATAGATAAATAACTCCTCGAATGCTTCTGTGCCTCAAAAGACTTTCCCAAAAAGATGAAGAGACAGCCAATTCAATGGGAGAAAATATTTAGAAATCACTTATTGGATAAAGGTTTGATATCCTATATATACAAAGAAATTTTACAACTCAACAACAAAAGAACAAACATCCCAATTACAAGTGGGCTGAAGATGTGACGAGACATTTTTCTGAAGAGCAAATGCAGATGTCTAAAATGCACATGAAGAAATGTTCATTTTCATTAGCTGTAAGGGAAATACAAATCAAGATTACAATGAGATATCACCTCACACTTGCAAGAATGACTGCTGTTAAACAAATAGGAAACTACAGAAGTTGCAAAGGAGAAATTGGAACACTTATTCACTGCTGATGGGAATGTGAAATGGTGCAGACGTTATGGAAGACAGTTTAGCTGTTCCTTTGAAAACTAAGTGTTGAGTTGCCCTATGACCCAGTAATACTACTACTTGGTATATACCCAGAAGACCTAAAAGCAGTGCCACAAAAAGGCATTTGCACACCGATGTTCATAGCAGTATTATTCACAATTGCCAGAAGATGCAAACAATCCAAGTGCCCATCAACAGACGAGTGGATAAACAAAATGTGGTAAATACATATGATGGAATATTATGTAGCAGTAAGATGAAATGAGGTCCTGAAGCATATGACAACATGGGTGGACCTTAAAGACATAATGCTGAGTAAAATGTAGATCTGTATGATTTCACTTTTATGACCCTGGTAAAGGTAAACTCAGAGATTTATAATATAGAATATAGGGGACATAGAGATACATGGAAGTTAGAGATGGGTGACTGGTTAGCTAGTGAAGTTGAACTTAATGTACAGGATGGATAAAAGTGAGGGCAATTCATTAGTGGGTCTGTAAGTAATATTGCCATATTGAAGGTGAACATGATTGTGTATCCTACCGATTAACACTACAAATATAAATAGTTCTTGCATAAACTACTTCAGAAGTATTACTCTTGTACAAAGAATAAATTTGGAGTATAGGGGGAATACTACTTTGCATGGTATGGCCTATGTTTAACAGAAGACATCAACAATACCACAGCAATACCATGGGTGAGTAATTGGGAGGGGAAGGACAAGAGTTAAGGGTGGTTTGGATTTTCTATTTGATGAAGCTGTATTTATTAGCTGTTTTTCTCTTGGAAGCAGTGAAAACCATCTAAAATTGTGAGTGTTGATTATACAATTAAGTGAGGATAATGTGAGACTTGGATTGTTGACTTTGGACGTTATGCATGATGCCCAGTTGATGGAGGTGGCTGAAGGATACATTGACTGAGAAGTAGAATGGCAAATTGTAGTATATATGATTGAATATTGTGTGGCTACAGAAAGGAACAAAGTTTGTGAGGCATGCAATGAGGTGAATGAACCTGGGGGACATTATGTTAAGCAAAATAAGCCAGAAACAAAAGAGCAAATATTGTATGGCCTCTTAGAAAATAATTATAAGAAAATAGGAGCCTAGATTGTAAAATTTATACTAATCACATGTAGTCCAGAGCTATATTAGTTATTTCAAGATTTTGACAAGCTGTGGGAAAATGTACAGCCTGGTATTTCCTTGGAACTTTGGGTATATCTTTGACACCTAAGACTCAGAGTAGGAGTTCTTTAGGTCTGAAAGTCAGTATTGCCACATACAGCAATGGTTAAAGAAACTGAAAAAATGATCAGGCTTCAATTAGAGATAAGAATGAACCTGATCAGGTTGGGACTAAGATAAATCAGCATACAGGGGTAAGAAGGGCACTGTTTGTATTTTGAGCTTCACCTACCTAATGAGACCAAAGGAAGAGAGGTTTATTTTGTCCAAAACCTTGATTTTCTATAGCACATACTCTAATACAACCTGTCTAGATAGATCATTTAAACAACCCAAACACATGGACCCCAGAATGGGAATGAGAACTTTTAATTCTGTATAGTTTAATATAGTGTCCGGATACATCCCAGAGTATGTTGAGCAGATAATTAAAAAGTATCAGTAAAGTCCTTTGAGTGACATGAGAAAAAACATAGAACTAATAAGCTTTACCATCTGGGAAACCCCTGATACTGTCTCAAACATTAGGGACTTCCAAGTCAATAGGCCAAGCCCTTGATCTTGAGGCTTGCTCTTGTGAAGCTTATTTATGTAGCAGAGAAGCTAAGCTTACCTATAGTTATGCCTAGGAATTACTTCCAGAGGACCTCTTTTTTTGCTCAGATGTGGCCTTTCTCTCTCTAAGCCCACTCTGCAAATAAAATCATTCCCTCCCCCTTACATGGGACATGACATCCAGGGTCATGCAGTGTGGGATATGAATCTCAGGAATGAACTTAACCCTAGCACTGTGGGATCGACACTGCCTGCCTGACCAAATGAGAGGGGAAAGAATTGTATCAAAATATGGTATCAGTAGCTAAGAGAGTTCAGATAGAGTCGAGAGGCTATTCTGGAGCTGTGCTCTTAAGCTGGCTTCAGTTAGATATTGCTGTTTACCATGGTTTGCCAAACCCGAACTGAAACCATTCTTGACAACCATAAGTAGTACCTAGGGCTCTGTCAGATTCTTCACAAGTTTCATGCACTATGATTACTCTCTCACAACCTACAACTTCCATATGGGTTCCTAGGCCAGATAAGTCCCAAAACCCAGAGGCGCCAGCTTCTCCAGAATATCAACTAATTCCATTCCCTTTATTATCAACAGCCCTTTCCAACATGAAAAAATTAGAATAGGTATAGTCCAAATACCTCTAAAGATTGGGGAAAGATCAAAGGAGAGGAGGAGTTATAACAGAAAAGATAGGATTTAACAAATGAGTATGACTGCTGAATCATTTTATCAATACTTCTTTTAGTCTCCAGTGTCCAGTGTCTTGGAGCAGCTGGAAGGAAGAACCTAAAATTGTAGAACTGTAACCCATACCCAACTCTGAAATCTGTTCTATAGCCATTTGTTACAATGTACCTTGAAATTGATTACTTTTTTGTGTATATTTCACAATAAAAAATGTTTAAAAAAGCATTGAAAAGGCTGGATAATATTAGTTATTATTATACCTAGAAACAGACCAAATCTAATTAAAATAAGGAAACCTTTATCTAAAAGAAGGAGCGTTTTTGCATTTTTATTTCTGTTTTCTTTTGTGCTGTAGAAGTCATTGTGGTTACAACCAGAGATGTCCAAAAGGTTCTTTGTGCAGAATTCAAGATGAAAATGAAACCAGATATTGTGTGTATTCCTGATGAGGCTGACAAGGGAACTGCAGATTCTCTGCGCTACATATATTCAAAACTTAAGGTGAGAAAATATTTCTTTGACTTTTATTTTTATTGAAGAAAAAACCTTAATATTGATGTTTTTCCAATGCATCAAGTTTACAAAAACATTTTAAATATATATTCTTTTTTTCTTTTTTAAATGATTGATTATAGAAACATATAAACAACCTAAAATATCCCATTTTAACCATCCTGAAGTGTATAACTCATCGATACCAATTACATTCACAGTATTCTGCTATCATCACTGTTTTAGTTTGTAAGCTGCTGGAATGCCATATACCAGAAATAGAACAACTTTTAAGAAGGGAATTTATTAAATTGCAAGTTTACAGTTCTAAGACCGTAAAAATGTCCAAATTAAGGCAAGGCTATAAAAATGTCCAACTAAAGCATCCAGGGAAATATACCTTGGCTCAAACAATGTTGTTGATGTTTGGGGTTTCTCTCTCAGCTGGAAAGACACATGGCAACCCTTTCCAGCTTCTTCAGCAGCTTCCCCAGGGGCATTTTCTTTATGCCTCTCCAAAGGTCTCTGGCTGTGTGGGCTCTGTTGGTTCTCTTGGCTCTTTCTAAAATAATTCCTTCTTAAAGTACTCCGTGAGCAACTCCACCTTGAATGGGTGGAGACATCTCCATGGAAGACATCCAAATAAAAGTTACCACCCACAGTTGGATTTTTGAGTAATAATACATCTTTATAAAAAAAGATACACTTCAAAATGTAGTTCAAGTCGTCGGACCAAGATGGCAGCTTAGCAATGTGTGTGTTTTAGTTTGTCCTCATGAACAACTAATAAATAACCAGAAACAGTACAGAACGGCTCCTGGGGCCACGTCAGTGACTGGACACACAGCGTACCCCAGTCTGGACCGGCTGCAAGCCCCTCCAGAACCATGAGTTCTCCAAGCTGTGGTGGCCAGTGCCCCTCCCCCACAGGCTGCTTCCCAGAGGGAAAAGGAAAGAGACTTTACCAGCAGCAGGGGCTGAGCCCAACCAAACACCAATTGTGGAATTAATTAACAAATTCTGACTACTAAAAATAGGCCCCCAGCTCAGGTGAACCTGGTCAAAGCCAAGGTCGCTCATTTTTGCCCTGGTGCCAAGGGGGCAGGGCTGACAGAAAAAGAAAAAAAAAAAGGAAACAGAGGTTTTTGGCTTGTTTCTACAAAGGCTTGACTGCCTTTGGATACAGCGGCAGGGCTTCTCAGGCTGCAACTGCCCCAGGCATAGGCAGAAACAAGCTCGTTTGAGGGCTTGTCTGGAGCCTGTGCCTTCCCCAGGGGAGGGGTGAAGCCCAATTCAGATGGAATCTCTCCCTCAAGGAATTCAGACACCAGGCCTTGGTAATTTGAAGCCATTAAAACCTGTCAATTGAAATAACCTAATCACAATGTCCCACAGTAGGTCTACATGCATAGGAATGGATTAGCTTTAAGAATATGATCTTTTCTAGGGTACATAACAGCTTGAAACCATTATAGGTAGGAATTATGATAGAAAGCCCAGGCTGTTATTACAAGTTTTCTTTACTTTTGGATGACAAGCAGCCCACATGGCTTAGATTTTTTGGAATTGTAAATAGAGACACATGATCCTGCTATAAATCATGAGGTGATACTACAACCTAACCAGTGGAATGGCTGTGTACAATATCTGGGAAGTCAGAAAGCCTTCTGTCATTATGACCAGGGAGTTCATTTGAAATTGCTTATAGTCACCCAACCTGTTTTAGCTCTTAACTTAGGCATCATCTGCCTCAACAAGTGTTCCCTTGCTTTCTAAAACTGGATTAGGTATGTCTTTTTTATATCTGCACAGATAGTTAAAATTATATGGTGCTGTTTCTCTATATTAGACTTGTGGACAAGAATTATATCTGAACCTGGTATAGAAAGGATGCATAATATATATTTCTTAAATGAATGAATGACAGATGAAGACAAACTCTTTGTAAACATTTGAAACAAGTTCCCTACTTCTTTAACATAGTCACAGATCTTTATGTGAGCCTAAGAATGAGTAGTGTGAATGATTGTAGCCCTGAGGGATTATGGCATTGTCTGCTTGGTGCTCACACTTTTTGCATCTGTAAGTTCCCTTCAAGTTCTAAATTTACTGACATGGCTGACTCTCTACCCCAAGCCAGGGCTACATGGGGAGATTTTTGTTTTTATTTTTGTTGTATGTTTTTTTTTTTAACTTTTTAAATTGTAAAATATATATACAAAGCAAAGAAAGAAAAAACCAACAATTTTCAATGCACAGTTCAACAAGTAGTTACAGAACAGATCTCAAAGTTTGTCATGGGCTACCATTCCATCATCTCAGATATTTCCTTCTAGCTGCTCCCAAACACTGGAGGCTAGAAGGAAAATTGATATAGTGATTCAGCAGCCATACTCATTTGTTAAATCCCATTTTCTCTGTTATACCTCCATCTTCTCCTTTAATCCTTCTCCCAATCTATAAGGATATTTGGGCAATGCCTATTCTGTTGAGAAGGGGTGTCCACACTATAAAGGATAGGGAGATATAAATAATTGATAATCCTGGAGAGGCTGGTCTCTCTGAGTTTCAGAATTTATCTGACCTAGGAAGCCTCCAGGAATTAAATGTTCCAGGAAGGTAAACCTAGTGCATGAAATCTTTATAGAGTCTAAGTTCAAACTCTAGATGTTCTTAAGGGTCAACAGTAGTGATGTTGATTGGGGTTTAGCAAACCATGGGAGTTGGAACTATCTAACTGAAGCTTGCATAAGTCCATCCTCCAAAATAGGCTCTTGACTCCATTTGATCTCTCTTGGCCACTGATGCCTTATTTTATTACACTTCTTTTCCTCCTTTTGGTCAGGAGGGCATTGTTGATCCCACAATGCCAGGGCCAGACTCATCCCTGAGAGTCACACCCCATGTTGACAGGGAGATTCCACCCCTGAATAGCTTGTACCATATAGTGTGGAGGGTAGCAGTTTTTCTTGCAGAGTCACGTTTAGATTAAGAGAGGCCACATTTGAGCAACAAAGAAGCTTCTTGAAAGCAACTCTTGGGTTCTGTTATAGGTAGTCTTAGCTTCTCCCCTACAGAAGTAAGTTTCATAAGGGCAATCCTCAAAATCGAGGGCTTGGTTTATTTTTTTGGGAGTCCCCAGTAGTTAAGATGTTACCTAGAGTTTCCCAGATTGAAAAGTTTAATAGTTCCATATATATATATATATTTTTCCCCTTCAGATCATTAAGGGACCCTACCAATATATTTTTTAATATTTTTATTGATAAAACAAAACAACATACAAACACGAACATTCTTTTTTTTTTTTTAACATTCTTAACATATGAACATTCCATACTTCATGTACAATCAGTGGCTCACAAGATCATCACATAGTTGTATATTCATCACTCCAGAAAAATAAATAAAAAGAAAAAAAAATTCATACATACCATACCCCTTATGTACCAATATTTTTTAATTATCAGCCCATCGTGGTCTGAGATGTATCCTGAAATTATATTAAACTATGAAGAATTATAAGGTCTCAGTCCTGTTCTGGACTCCAGGAGTTTGGGTGGTTGAAATGAGCTATCCAGAGGGATTGATTTAAATTATGTGTTACAGAAAATTTAGGTTCTAGACATAATAAACCTCCCTGCCTTTGATCTCATACCATAGCTGAAGGTCTAGAGTCCATGCACTATCATCTTTTTTTCCCTTTTTTGGGGGGGTGAGGGGTGGGGTGTGTGAGTCTGGGAACTAAGCCCGAGCTCCCACATGGAAGGCAAGCATTCTACCACTGAACCGCCAATGTACCCACTCTCATCTTTTAACCTGCGTTCTAATTTACCTTAGTCTCAGCCAGATTGGCTTTGTTTTCAACTCCAATGGAGGCCTGATCTCTTTTTCAGTTCCCTAACTGTTTATATAGCTAACTTTCAGGTGTGCTGCTCTCCATTTCTGGGACCTAGGTGGTCACAGAGCTACTCAAAGTTCCAGGGAAATAACAACTGATAAAACATATAGCTCAATGTCCCAGAATCCAGAAATACATCTACAACTTCAGACCAAATGTGGCAGCATTAAGGGCCCACAATGTAGACTCCTATGTTCTTATAAGTGTATTCTGAACAAAACCTTAACATATTAGTTCTTTTGTTTCTGGCTTGTTTCTCGCAACACATTGTCCCCAAGGTTTATTCAGTTTATTGTGTTCCCCTCCTTTTCGTAGCCATGTATCAGTGTTCGTCATTCTACCTCTCAGTCATTGTATCCTTCAGGTTCCTCCATCTATTGGGCATCATGGATAATGTCCACAGTAGACAAACCATGTATTATAGTGACTTTGTTTGGTTGTACAATCAGCAGCACTCTTTATTTTAGACAGTTTTCATTGGTCCATAATGACAAAGAACAGACAAATACAATGTCACCAAATATCAAATCAAAACTACCCCATATCACTTGTTCCTCCCCCCCTCCATTAGTTGCCCCTGCTAGTGATGTGGTACTGTTGATATCTTCCTGTTAGCTATTGGCCATATAAGCATTTTTAGTTTTCTCCCTCTGTCCTTCTACTATTGACTCTTTGTCCTAATGGATAAACCATTGAAATAGTTCATATGAGAACTTACTAGATTTAATTGGTGGGATACATGGCACTATACATCCCCTTTCAGTCATATTCATCTTTAATATAAAAATGTTGCTTATAAACCCGCTAGTTAATTATCATCACTTCAATCCATTCTCTTGCATTTAGATTCAGCCTCTCTGGGTAGTCTTTCCTCTATCTCTAGCTTTTGTATACCTCTAAGTCTGCTATATCCTATAGTGTAAGCACTGAGAATACCTTTACCAGAGTCATAATAGCAAAATAATACAGTATCTGTCCTTTTGTGTCTGACTTATTTCAGCCAGCATTACATCCTTAAGGTTCATCCACATTGTCATATGCTTTGGGATCTCGAATTCATCTTACTGCTGCATTAATATTCCATCATATATATATATGTACCACATTTTGTTTATCCACTTATCTGTTGATATCCACTTGGATGTTTCCATCTTTTGGCAATTGTGAATTGTGCTGCTGTGAACATCGGTGTGCAAATGTCTGTTCATGTCACTGCTTTTAGCTCTTCTGAGTATATACTCAGTGTTGGTATTGCTGGGTCATAATGCAACTCAATATTCAGCTTTCTGAGAATCGCCAAACTGTCTTCCACAGTGGCTGCCACCCTTATACGTTCCCACCAGCAGTGAATAAGTGTTCCAATTTCTCCACATCCTTTCCAACATTTGTACTTTCCAGTTTGTTTATTAGCAGGCATTCTTATAGGTGTGAGGTAATATTTCATTGTTGTCTTAATTTGCATTTCCCTTATAGCTAATGAAAGTGAGCATCTCTTCTTGTGCTTTTCAGCCATCCATATTTGCTCTTCAGAAAAGTATCTGTTCATATCCTCTGCCCATTTTATAATTGGGTTGTTTGTTCTTTTGTTGTTGAGCTGTGTAATTTCTTTATGTACACAGGATATCAAACCTTTATCTGATGTGTTTTTTTCAAATATTTTCTCCTATTGAGTTGGCCACCTCTTCACCTTTTTGACAAAGTCCTTTGAGGCAGAGAAGCTCTTGATCTTATAGAATTCCCATTTATCAATTTTTTCTTTTGTTGCTTGTGCTTTACTTGCTCTTATATTTAGGTCTTTAATCCATTTTGAGTTAATTTTTGTATAGGGTGTAAGGTAGGTGTATCTTGCATTCTTTTAGCTATTGATATCCAATTTTCTCATGTCCATTTATTGAAAAGACAGTTCTGTCACAGAATAGTGGATTTAGGGGCCTTATTGAAGATCAGTTGTCCATATATTTGGTGGTCAATCTCTGTATTCTCAATTTGATTCCATTACTCATTTATACCAGTACCATGCTGTTTTGACCATTGTGGCTTTATAGTGAGCTTTAAAGTCAGAAAGTGATAGTCCTTCCACTTGGCTCTTCTTGTTAAGGATATCTTTAGCTATTGGGAGTCTCTTTCCCTTCCAAATAAATTTGATAACCAGCTTTTCCAAGTCTTCAAAATAGGTTGTTGGGATTTTGATTGATACTGCATTGAATCCGTATATCAGCTTGGGTAGAATTGACATCTTGACGACATTCAACCTTCCTGTCCATGACCATGGAATGCTTTTCCATCTATTTAGGCCATTTTTCATTTCTTTTAGTAATTGTTTGTAATTTCCAGTATACAGATCATTGACATTCCTGGTTAGGTTTATTCCTAGATACTTGATTCTTTTGGTCATTATTTTGAATGGAATTTTTTCCTTAATTGTCTCCTCAGGTAGGTCTATTGTATGTTTTTATCTCATTTCGTGAAGAGGTAGTGTAGCATGGTGAAAAAAACACTGGCTTTCACAAAGACAGGTGGATATGGATTCCAGTCTTTGCTCTGCTGCTCACTAGCCATGTAACCTTAGATGAGGTTACAGATCCCCTCCAGGTTGCATTTAACTTATCTATAAATACCATTTGTTCACTTATTCAACAAATATGTATTGAGTACCTACTATATGCCAGACACTAGTCTATATGCAGAAATATGATGGTAAGCCACATAAACAAGGTCTCTGCCTTCATTGGGGTACTATATTAGAAAAGAGAAGTAATAAACAAATAAAGGAGTAAATAATTTCAGGTAGTTAAAAGTGCTAAGAAGAAAAGTAAAGCAGGATAAAGAGTGGTGGTGGAGGAGAGGTCTTTTAGAAAGGATATAGCATTTCAGAAGAAATTGCAATGATGCAGGGTAGTAAGACATAAAAAGAACTGGGAGAAGAATTTTCCTTACAGAGAGAATAGCAAATACAAAGGCCCTGGAGTGCAAATTAACTTGGCATGTTTGAGAATCGGCAAGGCTAGTGTGATTGGAACTCAGAAGTACAGAAAGCCTAACATTTAGGAGAGGACTAGGCCATTAACAATTTTATAGATCATAATAAGGATTTAGAGTTCTGATTTTATTCTGTTGGAAAGCGTTTGGAGGGTATGCTGGTTTGAAACTGTTATGTACCTGAGAAAAGGATTGAATTTTAGTCCTAATCCAATTTTGTGGGGACAAATCTGTTGTTTAGGGTGGAACCATTTGATTACATTGTTTCAATGGAGATTGACACACCCAATTGTGGGTGGGAACTTTTTAAAAAATATTTTTATTGAGATATCTTTATGCATCATACAATCTATCCAAAGTATATGACCAGTGCCTCCCAATAACATCACACAGTTGTGTATTCATCATCATGATCGTTTTTAGCATATTTACTTTACTTCATACAAAGAAAAAACATATATCCCATACCCCTCACCTCTCCTCTCCTCTCATTGACCCCTAGTATTGCAGTCTACCTAATTTTTTTCCCCTTATCTCCTCCCTATTATTATTATTTTTCATCCTTAGTTTTTACTCATCTGTCCATATCCTGGGTAAAGGGAGCATAGGCCACAAGGTTTTCGCTATCACATGATCACATTGTAAACATTGTATAGTTATACAATTGTTTTCAAGAATCAAGGTTGCTGGAATACAGTTCAGCAGTATCAGGTACTTCCCTCTTGCTACTCCAATATACCGTAGACTAAAAATGGATATCTATATAATGCAGAAGAATTGCCTCCAGATAACCTCTCGACTCTGTTTGAAGTCTTTCAGCCACTGAAACTTAATTTTGTCTCATTTCTGTCTTTCCCCTTTTGGTTAAAAAGGCTATCTTAATCCCATGATACCGTGTCCCAGTTCATCCTCAGATGTCATGGGGACACATAAGGGGGAGGGCAGTGAGTTCACCTGCTGAGTTAGCTTAGAAAGAGAGTCCACTTCTGAGCAACAAAAGAGGGTCTCTGGGGGTAACTTTTAGGCATAATTATAAGTTGCTTTAGCTCCTCCTTTGCAGGAATAAGTTTCATAGGGGCAAGCCCCAGGATCAAGCACTCAGCCTATTGAATTCATTGTCCCCATTGTTTATAAGACTATCAGAAATTCCCCAAATGGGAAAATTTAATATTTCCTCCTTTCTTCCCAGTATCCAAAGGGGACTTTGTAATTTTTTATTCTCTACCCAGATTACTCTGGATGTATTAGGGCATCATACTAACCTGTATAGACCAACAAGATCTCACTCTGTATTCAAAATTCCGTGTAATTATGGTGTTCGAATAAACTGATCATGCAAGCTAACTTATTAGATAATACACTAAATAAACATCTCTTCCTTTGGTCTCAGAAGTTGAAATTTTGAAATGTAGAACATGTCATCCTTACCCTGTATTCCACTTTACCTTAGTCCTATCTAGATCAGCTTCATTCATATCTCTAGTTGAAGTCTGATCATTTTTTCAACTTTTTTAAACATGTGCCATATCAGGGAATGCTGGGTCTCATAGCTTCAGAGGTATAACTCTGAGTCTCAGGTATCACACAAATACCTGAAGTTCTGGGGAACAACCAGGTTATACACAAATAGCTCAGCATCTCAGAATTTAGAAATAGCAGTTACAACTCTGGAATAGTTGAGACTGCTGTAAGAGCTTACAGTCTAGAAACCTTTGCAGTAGGCTCCAACCTCATAACCCGTGCTCTCGACTTCAGTTCTCTGAGTTTGTATATTATAGTTAGTCTTTATGAGTGAGGCATGATAATATCTGTCTTTTTGTTTCTGACATTTCATTCAACATACTGTCCTCAGGGTTCATTCACCTAATTGCATGCCTCACAACTTCATTCCTTCCTGTGGCCACTCAGTAGTCTGTTGTATGTATACGCCACAGTTCCTCCTTCCATTCCTAAGTCTGTACCCTTCAGCCACCTTCATCCATAGCAAATTGCGAACACTGCCACCATAAACACCAGAA
Organism: Tamandua tetradactyla; assembly: GCF_023851605.1. Classification (NCBI taxonomy): domain Eukaryota; kingdom Metazoa; phylum Chordata; class Mammalia; order Pilosa; family Myrmecophagidae; genus Tamandua; species Tamandua tetradactyla. The sequence continues at coordinate 178,538,757 of NC_135328.1, forward strand.
TGCAAATGTACATTCATGTGCCCACACTCAGTTCCTCCAAGAATATCTAGCAACAGAGTCGCAGGATCATATGGTAGCCCCACTTCCCATGGAACCACTACATTGCCCTCCAGAGACGCTGCACTATTCTGCTTCCCATCCAACAGTGAATAGATACGTCTCTTTCTCCACATTTTCACCAGTATTTGAATCTCTCTGTTTGTTTTTAAACAATTATATTTGTATGTCATACAATCCAACTGAAGTAAAAAATCGGTGGTTCCCAGTATAACCTCATAACCATGCCTTCGCCATTACAATCTATATAAGGATATTTCCTTTTCTTCTGCAAAGAATCCCACACTCCTCCCCATATCCCCCACTTACTGACATTTAGTGTACTGCCTTTGTCACATTCAGTGAACGCATATTACAATTGTTACTGTAAACTATAGACCCTAGCTTGCATTTGAGTGTATTTTTTCCTGAATACCCATTTTCATCACCTTGCAATGTTGACATTCATTTGTTCTCCCTTATGCAAAAACGTTCTTATATTTGTACATTTAGTTACCATCATTGTCCACTCTAGGCATTCCTAAGTTCTACCATCTCAGTCTTTTTCTTCTGTCTTTCCTTCTGGGGTCACTCATGCCCTTATTCCTATTCCCTCAAACATACTCAACATTCAGCTTCAGTGTATTTATATTATTGTGTTCCCATCAGATAGTATTGTGTTATCCATTTCTGAACCTTTACAGTCAATCCTGTGTACATTCTGTATTCCTTCAGCAGCACATGCCCAATCTCTACCCTCTTTCTATCTCCTGATAACCTGTTCTTAACTTTAACTCTCAAAGTTCACTCAGTAATGTTGGTTCATATTACTAAAACCATACAGTATTTGTCCTTTGGTTTCTGGCTAATTTCACTCAGCATAATGTCCTCAAGGTTCATCCATGTTGTTAAATGTTTCATGACTTTTTTCTGTCATACAGCTGAGTAATATGCTATTGTATGTATGTACCACAGCTTGTTTAGCCATCATCCACTGATGGACATTTGGACTTTTTCATCTCTTGGCAGTGGGTTGGACATTTTAATTGGATTGTCTCCACAGATATGTGACTCCACCCATTCAAGGTGGGTCTTAATTAGTTTACTGAAGTCCTTAAAAGAGCTGACAGAGAGAGCGAAGAGTTCAGATGCTTGCAGAGCCGACATAGACACATATGTTGCAGATGCTAAGCCAGGAAATGAAATCCAGAGTTTGATCTGGAGAAGCTAAGAAAGGACCATCAGAAACTTAGAGAGAGAGGACCACAGGAAACAGGAGCTGAAAGTGACGAATCCCAGGAGCAGAGGGCCAGCAAATGTTGCTATGTGCCTTCCCCTGTGACAGAGGAACCCAAATGCTGCCTTTTCTCTAAGAAGATATCCTCTTTTTGGCACCTTAATTTAGACATTTTCACAGTCTTAGAATTGTAAGTAGTACCTTAATAAATCCCCTTTGTAAAAGCCAGTCCATTTCTGGTATATTGCATTCTGACAGCATTAGCAAACTGAAACAGATTTTGGTAACAGAAGTGGGGTGCTTCGGTTTGCAAATACCAAACACTTTGGACTGGCTTTTTACATGGACAATGGGAAGATTGTGAAAAAACTGTGAGGAGGTGAATAGGAAAGGTCTGGATTGCTTTAAAGAGACTGTTGGTAGAAATACGGATACTGAAGGTTCTTCTAATAAGGCCTTAGACAGAAATGATGTATCATTGCTGACTTAGACACAGACATTTGGAGATGTTAGGCTAAGAAATGAAGTCCAGAGTTTGCCCTAGAGAAGCTAAGAAAGGACCCACAGATATTTAGAGAGAAGAGACCACTGGAACCCAGGAACTGAAAGCGACAAAACCTGGGAACAGAGGACCAACAGATATCACTATGTGCCTTCCCGTGTGACAGAGGAACCCAAATGCTACGTTTTCTCTGAGAAGGTACCCTCTTGTTGGTGCCTTAAAGTGGAATTTTCACAGCCTTAAAAAAAGTGTCAAAGGCTGAGAGATTCCAGACAGTCGAGAGGTTATCCTGGAGGTTATTCTTATGCATCAAGTGGATATCATTTTGTTATTCAAGATGTAATGGAGAGGCTGGAGGGAACTGCCTGAAAATATAGAGCTGTGTTCCAGTAGCCATGTTTCTTGAGGATGACTGTATAATGATATAGCTTTCACAAGTGACTGTGTGATTGTGAAAACCTTGTGTCTGATGCTCTTTTTATCTACCTTGTCAACAAAGGAGTAGAACATATGGAATAAAAATAAATAATGGGGGAACAAATGCTAAAATAAATTTAGTTTGAAATGCTAGTGATCAATGAAAGCGAGGGGTAAGGGTATAGTAGGTATAATCTTTTTTTTTTTCTTTCCTGTGTTCGTTTTATTTCTTTTTCTATTGTCTTTATTTCTTTTTCTGAAATAATGCAAATGTTCTAAGAAATGATGAATATGCAACTAAGTGATGATATTGTGAATTACTGATTATGTATGTTGTTTTATTTTGTTTCTTTCTTTTAATTAATAAATAAATTTAAAAAATTGTAACTTGTACGTTTATAAATCCCATTTGTAAAAGCCAATCCGCTTCTGATATATTGCAATCTGGCAACATTAGCAAACGAAAACAGAGGATGTTGAGTGACATGCTTTTAAAAGATCACTCCAACAGCTGTATGGAAAATATGCAATAATAGGACATGACCTAATCTGGCACTCCAGTTAGAAGATGACTGTAATACTCCATATGAAAGATAACGTGGACTTAGAATAAAACTATAGTGGTGGAAGGAATTGAATTCAAGACAGATTTTGAACATAGAGCTGATAGGAGATTTTATGGATTGGGTGTATGGAATAAGGAAAAGAGAGCTCGATGTATGTGTTTGGGCTTGAACAGAAGAAGTGGTGATGCCATTTACTGCAATGCAGAAGACTGGAGCAAATTGGGAATCAAGGTTCATTTTGGCCGTTAAATTTGAGGCAGTTGGATGGGCCACGGTGGCTCAGCAGGTAGAGTTCTCGCCTGCCATGCTGGAGACCCAGGTTTGATTCCCGGGGCCTGCCCATGCAAAAAAAAAAAAAAAAAAAAAAATTTGAGGCAGTGGGTGTTAGATTTCCCAGTTGTGATGTCTAGTAGGCAGTTAGATTTACAATTCTGAATCACAAAGGAGATGTCAGGGCAAGAGGTAAATTTGGGCATCAACAAATTAAATGGTATTTAAAACTATGTAAAAGCATAGAGGGAATACCTGTGGCAAAAGAAAAGAGTGCCTAAGACTGAGCCCCATATTTGGAGATCAAGAAATAGAGGTAAAACAAAGAAAGATGGTTAGAAAATTGTGTCCACTAAGGTGGGAAGAAAAATTAGGGGATTATGGTGTCATGGAAGGTGAGTGCTCTAGTTTGCTAGCTGCCAGAATGCAATATACAAGAAACGGAATTTATTTTTTTTATTATTATTGTTCTAGTTTGCTAGCTGCTAGAATGCAATATACCAGAAATGGAATGGCTTTTAAAAAAGGGAAATTTAATGAGTTGCTAGTTTACAGTTCTAAGGCTGAGAAAATGTCCCATTTAAAACAAGTCTAAAGAAATGTCCAATCAAAGGCATCTAAGGAAAGATACCTTGGTTCAAGAAGGCCGATGAAGTTCAGGGTTTTTCTCTCAAGTGAGAAGGCACATGGCGAATACAGTCAAGGCTTCTCTCTGAGCTGGAAGGGCACATGGCAAACATGGCATCATCTGCTAGCTTTCTCTCCTGGCTTCCTGTTTCATGAAGCTCCCCAGGAGGCGTTTTCTTTCTTCATCTCCAAAGGTCGCTGACTGGTGGACTCTGCTTCGTGGTGCTGCAGCATTCTCTGCTCTCTCTGAGTCTCTCTCTCCAAAATGTTTCCTCTTTTATAGGACTTCAGAAACTAATCAAGACCCACTCAAATGGGTGGAGACATGTCATCCCCTAATCCAGTTTAACAACCATTCTTAACTAAATCACATCAACCAGGGAGATGATCTCATTACAGTTTCAAACATACAGTATTGAATAGAGATTATTCTACCTTTAAGAAATGAGATTTATATTAAAACATGGCTTTTCTTAGGGGGCATACTTCCTTTCAAACCAGCACAATTATTATTTTTATTTTTTTTAAATACAAAAAAACACCAAATAAACGCAAACATTCCTATTTTGATCATTCTGTTCTACATATATAATCAGTAATGCACAATATCATCACATAGTTGCATATTCATCATCATGATCATTTCTTAGAACATTTGCATCAATTCAGAAAGAGAAAAGGACAACAGAAAAAGAGATAAAACGAAAACAGAGAAAAACAAAAAATATACATACCATACCTCTTCCCCTCCCTTTCAGTGATGACTAGCATTTCAAACTAAATTTATTTTAACATTTGTTCCCCCATTATCTATTTTTATTCCATATGTTCTATCGTCTGTTGACAAGGTAGATAAAAGGAGCATCAGTCACAAGGTTTTCACAATCACAGTCACATTGTGAAAGCTATATCATTATACAATCATCATTAAGAAACATGGCTACTGGAACACAGGTCTACATTTTCAGGCAGTTCCCTCCAGTCTCTCCATTACATCTTAAATAACAAAGTGATATCTACTTAATGCATAAGAATAACCTCCAGGATAACCTCTCCACTCTGTTTGGAATCTCTCAGCCATTGACACTTTGTCTCCTTTCACTCTTCCCCCTTCTGGTCTAGAAGGTTTTCTCAATCCCTTGATGCTGAGTCTCAGCTCATTCTAGGGTCTTTCTCAATCCCTTGATGCTGAGTCTCAGTTCATTCTAGGATTTCTGTCCCACATTGCCAGGAAGGTCCACACCGCTGGGAGTCATGTCCCACGTAGACAGGGGGTGAGTTTGCTTGTTGTGTTGGCTGGAGAGAGAGGCCACATCTGAGCAACAAAAGAGGCTCTCTTGGGGGTGACTCTTAGGCCTAATTTTAAGTAGGCTTGACCTGTCCTTTGTGGGGTTAAGTTTCATATGAACAAACCCCAAGACTGGGGGCTCAACCTATAGCTTTGGTTGTCCACACTGCTTGTGGAATATCAATAATTCAACTTGGGAAGGTTGAATTTTCCCCCATTCACAAAATAGTTTTTAAAAGGGGAATTTAATGAGTTGCTAGTTTACAGTTCTAAGGCCAAGAAAATGTCCCAGTTAAAACAAATCTATAGAAATGTCCACTCAAAGGCATCTAGGAAAAGATACCTTTGTTCAAGAAGGCCAATGAAATTCAGGATTTCTCTCTCAAGTGGGAAGGCACATGGCGAACAGGGTCAGGGTTTCTTTTTCATCTGGAAAGGCATGTGGTGAACATGACATCATCTACTAGCTTTCTCTCCTGGCTTCCCTTCACAAAGCTCCCTGGGAGGCATTTTCCTTTTTCATTTCCAAAGGTCGCTGCCTGATGGACTCTGCTTCTTGTGGCTATGTCGTTCTGCTCTCTCTGAATCTCCTGCTTTATCCAAAATGTTTCCTCTTTTATAGGATTCCAGTAAACTAATCAAGACCCACGCAAATGGGTGCAGACACCTCTCCAGGTAATCCAGTTTAACAACCACTCTTGATTAAATCACATCTCCAGGGAGATGGTCTAATTATAGTTTCAAACATACAATACGAAATAGGGATTAGAAGAAACGGCTGCCTTTACAAAATGGTATTAGGATTAAAACATAGCTTTTCTAGGGTACATACATCCTTTCAAACCAGCACAGTGAGTAAGAAAAGTCAATCAAGGAGCGGATGATTAGTTGTACCAAATACTATTGAGGAGTTCAATACGATGAACACTGAGAATTAACCATTGATTTCAGCAAGATAGGCTCATTGGTAACTTAAACAACCTTTATTGGAGTGGTAGGGACAAAAGCCTGATCAGAGAGAAGGGGAGAGGGGTGAGGAAACATGGTGAGACAGTTAAGTTTTTTGAGAAATGTTGATACAAAGGGAGAAGAAAAATGGGGCTGAAGTTGATAGGGGGCGAGAGAAAAGCTTCAAGGGAAGCTTTTTTTTTTCTTTGTTATAGAAGTAGTGGGTTTACTGAACAGTCGTGCATAAAATATAGGAATCCCATATACCATCTGTATTAGTTAGGGTTCTCTAGAGAAACAGAATCAACAGGAAACACTTGCAAATATAAAATTTATCAAAGTGTTTCACATGACCGTAGGAACGCAGAGTCCAGAATCCACAAGGCAGGCTGCAAAGCCAATGACTCCGATGGATGGCCTGGATGAACTCCACAGGAGAGGCTCACCAGCCAAAGCAGGAATGGAACCTGTCTCCTCTGAGTCTTCCTTAAAAGGCTTCCCATGATTGCATTTAGCATCACTAATTGCAGAAGACACTCCCCTTTGGCTGATTACAAATGGAATCAGCTGTGGATGTAGCTGACATGATCATGACCTAATCCTATGAAATGTCCTCATTGCAACAGACAGGCCAGCGCTTGCCCAATCAGATGAACAGGTACCACAACTTGGCCAAGTTGACACCTGTCCCTAACCATGACAGTCCACCCCTTGTCAACTTGGCACCTTAGACCATACTTAATTTCCAAATGAAAACAAATAAGCACACATTTTTTCTTTTACCTGACAATACTCAACTGTCCTGCATATAACTGGAAACACATTAAATCTCTCCAGAATAGGGTGCAAATCCTTGGGCAACATTCATTCTTAAACTTGATATCTTACAACTTAAATAGTATAACACGAACAAAACAGCATTACAGTCCTCGTTTCTATAACTGATCACGTGGTCGAAGTTCATATTTATCACTATCTTCTTCCACTACCCATTCCATGTTCCCTTTCCCCTCAGCAAGCACTTCAGCTGGTTGTGGTTCTTTGCCTGGTGGGGTGACCCAAACCTTCATTCCTGAAGTCTCAGAGCCATTAGTGGTCCTGCCTGGACTGTGTTGTTGCAGTTTTCCATTGATTTTAATCACAGGGCATGGTAGTACTAATAGACGCCCCAGGGGATCTCCTATATTCCAAGAAAACTCTTCTTTACCTCCATTATGTAGTTGCAGTCCTACTTCCTTCTGATAGTCAGGGTCAATTACCCCAGACAATAATGTAATCCCCTTCTTGGTGTGTTGATCCAGAGGCATAAGTAGCCCAAAGTGACCAGGTGGCAATCTTAACTTCCAGTTCAGTGGTATCACTGTTGTTTCTCCTGGAGAAAGCACACCCCGTTTTGGAACTAAAACCTGTAGACCAGCAGAACTCAGGGTAGCAGGGACAGGAAGCAAAAATTTTCCTAGTGGATCACTAGGAGTAATAGTGAGTGGCACCACACCCATTTCCACCCCTTGGTTCCTGGACCCATGGATCCTGACTATGGGAGAAACAGCCACCATACAGCGGACACTGATTCAGAGCATACACAGCTTCCTGGAGAACATTACCCCAGCCTTTCAAGTTTTTGCCACCTAGTTGGCACCGTAATTGAGTTTTCAAAGGGCCATTCCACCGTTATATCAATCCAGCTGCTTCTGGATGATGGGGAACATGGTAAGACCAGAGAATTCCATGAGCATGTGCCCATTCCCGCACTTCATTTGCTGTGAAGTGTGTTCCTTGATCCGAAGCAATGCTATGTGGAATACCATGACGGTGGATAAGGCATTCTGTAAGCCCACGGATAGTAGTTTTGTCAGAAGCATTGTGTGAAGGGAAAGCAAACCCATATCCGGAATATGTGTCTATTCCAGTTAGAACAAATCGCTGCCCCTTCCATGAAGGGAGTGGTCCAATGTAATCAACCTGCCACCATGTAGCTGGCTGGTCACCTCGGGGAATGGTGCCATATCGGGGGCTGAGTGTGGGTCTCTGCTGCTGGCAGATTGGGCACTCAGCAGTGTCTGTAGCCAGGTCAGCCTTGGTGAGTGGAAGTCCATGTTGCTGAGCCCATGCATAACCTCCATCCCTACCACCATGACCACTTTGTTCATGAGCCCTTTGGGCAATAACAGGAGTTGCTGGGGAAAGAGGCTGACTGGTATCCATAGAACGGGTCATCTTATCCACTTGATTATTAAAATCTTCCTCTGCTGAAGTCACCCTCTACATCTTTCAGACGGCATTTGAGCTTCTCGTTTGAAGCCTTAAGCCCATCCCTTTCACCCTTTAATGTAGACAGTGTATCTAACAACAACTAACCAACATCTCTATAACTCTTATTTCTACAAAACTCTGTAAAGGTGTCAAAAACATTATCCCCCAGAGTCTGGCTTCGTACAAGCGAAGCATTAGGAGAATCGAATGATGATATTTTGACTATCTCCTTTGCCAACTCAGTCCATGGATTGGGAGTGTCATTCTGATTACAGGAATCAGACTCCTTAGTGTCTCTGAGTCCAGTCAGAGTAGAAAACCATTCATAAAAACCCATTTTTAAGATTCTGTTCCTTAAGAACCATTCTTGATACCAAGATGTATTAGTTAGGGTTCTCTAGAGAAACAGAATCAACAGGGAACACTTGCAAATATAAAATTTATCAGTGTCTCACGTGACCGTAGGAACGCAGAGTCCAAAATCCACAGGGCAGGCTGCGAAGCCGATGACTCCGATTGATGGCCTGAATGAACTCCACAAGAGAGGCTCACCAGCCAAAGCAGGAATGGAACCTGTCTCCTCTGAGTCCTCCTTAAAAGGCTTCCCATGATTGCATTTAGCATCACTAATTGCAGAAGACACTCCCCTTTGGCTGATTACAAATGGAATCAGCTGTGGATGTAGCTGACATGATCATGACCTAATCCTATAAAATGTCCTCATTGCAACAGACAGGCCAGCGCTTGCCCAATCAGATGAACAGGTACCACAACTTGGCCAAGTTGACACCTGTCCCTAACCATGACACCATCCCACCAACAACAACTTGCTTTGGTGTGGAAAACTTGTTACTATTAATAATAGCATATTTATATACTTGTGCTACTAATCAAAGTCTTGGTTTAACTTAGGGTTCACTGTTTATGTAGTGTAGTACCATGGATTTTTTTTAAAATTTTTTTTTATTATCATTCCGTTTTACATATATAATCAGTAATTCATAATATCATCACATAGTTGCATATTCGTCATCATGATCATTTCTTAGAACATTTGCATCAATTCAGAAAAAGAAAGGCAACAGAAAAAAATTCATACATACCATACCCCTTACCCCTCCCTTTAATTGATAATAGCATTTCAATCTATTTTATTTTAACATTTGTTCCCCATATTATTTTTTTTTTATTATTTTTTATTTTTTTTCAGCACCCTGCAATAATGACATTCCTTTATTCTTCCTCATGCAAAAACATTTTTAAAATTTGTACATTGTACATTTCACTATTGTTATACACTCTAGGTATTCCTAGATTATACCATCTCAATTTTTAACATCTATCTTTCTTTCTGATTTCATTTATGTCCCCAGCCCTCCTCCCTCTTTCATTCTCACATGCGGCTTCATTCAGTGTTTTAACATAATTATATTACAGTTAGGTAGTATTGTGTGTGTCCATTTCTGAGTTTTTGTATCCAGTCCTGTTGCAGAGTCTGTATCCCTTCAGCTCCAATTACCCACTATCTTACCCTATTTCTATCTCCTGATGATCTCTGTTACCAATGACATATTCCAAGTTTATTCACTAATATCAGTTCATATCAGTGAGAGCATACAGTATTTGACCTTTAGTTTTTGGCTAGTCTCAGCATAATGTTCTCAAGGTCCATCCATGTTGTTACATACTTCATAAGTTTATTCTGTCTTAGAGCTGCATAATATTCCATTGTATGTATATACCACAGTTTGTTTAGCCACTCGTCTGTTGATGGACATTTTGGCTGTTTCCATCTCTTTGCAATTGTAAATAATGCTGCTATAAACATTGGTGTGCAAGTGTCCGTTTGTGTCTTTACCCTTAAGTCCTCTGAGTAGATACCTAGCAATGGTATTGCTGGGTCATATGGCAATTCTATATTCAGCTTTTTGAGGAACTGCCAAACTGCCTTCCACAGTGGTTGCACCTTTTGACATTCCCACCAACAGTGGATAAGTGTGCCTTTTTCTCCACATCCTATCCAGCACTTGTCATTTTCTGTTTTGTTGATAATGGCCATTCTGGTGGGTGTGAGATGATAGCTCATTGTGGTTTTGATTTGCATTTCTCTAATGGCCAGGGACATTGAGCATCTCTTCATGTGCCTTTTGGCCATTTGTATTTCCTCTTCTGAGAAGTGTCTGTTCAAGTCTTTTTCCCATTTTGTAATTGGGTTGGCTGTCTTTTTGTTGTTGACTTGAACAATCTCTTTATAAATTCTGGATACTAGACCTTTATCTGATATGTCGTTTCCAAATATTGTCTCCCATTGCGTAGACTGTCTTTTTACTTTCTTGATGAAGTTCTTTGATGCACAAAAGTGTTTAATTTTGAGGAGCTCCCATATATTTATTTATTTATTCAGTGCTCTTACTTTAGGTGTAAAGTCTATAAAACCGCCTCCAATTGTAAGATTTATAAGATATCTCCCTACATTTTCCTCTGTTTTATGGTCTTAGACCTAATGTTTAGAGTTTTGATCCATTTTGAGTTAACTTTTGTATAGGGTGTGAGATATGGGTCCTCTTTCATTCTTTTGCATATGGATATCCAGTTCTTTAGGCACCATTTATTGAAGAGACTGTTCTGTCCCAGGTGAGTTGGCTTGACTGCCTTATCAAAGATCAAATGTCCATAGATGAGAGGGTCTATATCTGAGCATTCTATTCGATTCCATTGGTCAATATATCTATCTTTATGCCAGTACTATGCTGTTTTGAGTACTGTGGCTTCATAATATGCCTTAAAGTCAGGCAGTGTGAGACCTCCAGCTTCGTTTTTTTTTCCTCAAGATGCTTTTAGCACTTTGGGGCACCCTGCCCTTCCAGATAAATTTGCTTATTGTTTTTTTCTATTTCTGAAAAGTAAGTTGTTGGGATTTTGATTGGTATTGCATTGAATCTGTAAATCAGTTTAGGTAGAATTGACATCTTAAGTGTATTTAGTCTTCCAATCCATGAACACGGTGTGCCCTTCCATCTATTTAGGTCTTCTGTGATTTCTTTTAACAGTCTTATAGTTTTCTTTGTATAGGTCTTTTGTCTCTTTAGTTAAATTTATTCCTAAGTATTTTATTCTTTTAGTTGCAATTGTAAATGGAATTCGTTCCTTGATTTCCCCCTCAGATTTTTGAGTGTAACCTGCCACTTTGCTGATCTCCTTTATTAGCTCTAGTAGTTTTGCTGTGGATTTTTCAGGGTTTTCAACATATAGTACCATATCATCTGCAAACAGTGAGAGTTTTACTTCTTCCTTTCCAATTTTGATGCCTTGTATTTCTTTTTCTTGTCTAATTGCTCTGGCTAGAACTTCCAATCACTGTTGAATAACAGTGGTGATAGTGGACATCCTTGTCTTGTTCCTGATCTTAGGGGGAAAGTTTTCAGTTTTTCCCCATTAAGGATGATATTAGCTGTGGGTTTTTCATATATTCCCTTTATCATTTTAAGGAAGTTCCCTTCTATTCCTATCCCTTGAGGTGTTTTTATTCTTTTTGGCATGTATTCGATGTAACATTTTTTTCTTTCATTTTATTCAGATATATATTTCAGTGCTGTGAATTGCCTTCACATTGTTGTGCTGCCATCACTACCATCCATTAATAAAGCATTTCCATCATTCCAAATAAGAAGTGTCCCCTTTTTTTGGCACGTACAGGCTATAGGAATCAAAACCGAGTCTCTGACATGGCAGGTGAGAATTCTGCCACTGAGCCACCATTTCACCACCTGGAACCATGTACATTTTAAGCCTTAACTCAAGGGAAGTTTTTTGTTTGTTTAATGAAATATTTCATACCTACTAAAGAACATATGTGATATAAATAAATACCCACTTGCCTAGCTTATAGAAATGAAGTGTTGTTTTTTTTTTCAAGATGGGATATATTTTAGCATGCCTATATGCTAATGGGAATATCCAGAAGAGAGGGAAGTTGATGATAGGGGAGAAAAAGCATTCAATTATCAATTGAATTCAGTTCATTAAAAAAAAATTATTTTTTTCTCTACTATAATTTATTAGTTACTGTGCTGGCAGCTTGGGATGAACAGTGAGTAAAACAGAGTCCTTCTCCATATGGAATTTCTTGAATAAGTGAAAGGGAATGTGATCCAGTGTACAAGTGGATAGGTTTGATTTAGATTGGAGCAGAGACAGTTAAACAGTTTTTGCAGGAAGAATATGTAACAATGTGATACATGAAAATTTGTTAGTTTGGTGTCAGAAAGTTGTGTGCTTCTGAGGTCTTGTGTTTCTCACTGAAATAAGTAAAACTATGAGCTACAGGTAAGGAAGGGAGAGGGATGTTAAAGTTTTAAGGAAGGAGGAGAAGCTATGAAATTGTCTCAGAGAATGTGAGAGTGAATTGTCTCTGAAATGTATTGCTGGGACAGTGCTGAGGATCCTCTTTACATTTGGGTTATCAATTTAAAATGAGGTTAGCCAATACTGTTGTGATTTTTTTTTTCCATTTATGTTCAACTTCTTGTGTTCAGGTGTAAAATCGGGAGGAATTGGCATTTCACCAACTTCGGGGTTTTGCTAGGTCAGTACAAGGGATAAAGAGAGTGGCATTGAAGACAAAGATGTATATAAGGGAGTAAATAAACAATAAACCCTCTAAGTGTGGTCATAAGACGAATGAGGATGTGAAAAATGAGTGTAGCAAGTGGACTGAAGGTCCGATTGGAATCAGAATACTAGAGTGAGTGAAGAAATAGGTGAATGTGGTGAAAAATAGGATGTAAGTTCCATGAGGGGGGCTATTTTGTCACTGCTATATTTCTAGCATCTAAAATAGTGCCTGGCCATAGAAGGGAGAATGGGAGAATGATAGAGGGAGGAGGGCTGGGGGCACATATGAAATCAGAAGGAAAGATAGACGATAAAGACTGAGATGGTATGATCTAGAAATGTCTAGAGTGTACAGTGATAACGACTAAAGTACAAATTAAAAAATGTTTTTGCATGAGGAACAAAAGAATGTCAGTATTGCAGGGTGTTGAAAATAGATGGTCATTCATATTTTGAAACTTCAAAAAAAAATGAAATTTTCAAGGTGATGCTATTGTTGGCAATGCCAAGAACTAGGATATGACAAGTTGAGTGTCTAAGGTGATATGGAGAAAAAATCATTGAAAGTGAGGAAGTCAAGGAATCTCAAAGGTAGGGATGTTGAAATCACTGAGGTAATAAAAGAATGAGTGAAAGATGGGAAGTTAGTGAAGCAGGTGCTAAAATCTTTTTTAGAATATTATACTAATAAAAGTTATACATGCACAGCATTTAAAGAGTTAACTGTTTATTTAGTTCAGGGTTTATTCCTAAAAATATTGGTTCCCTATCCCCCACTCCTCATATTTTTCGCCATAGAGACAGTTACAGTTCTCTTTTGGTTTTTACCTCTGTATTTTTAAATAACAAGCTTATGTTATTACTTCTTTAATTTTCTGTTTCAGACACTATTTATTAATTCACTAGTTGAAAGTAAAGATTTAGCTCTCATCCCTCCTCCTTCCACCTTACAAATACATCCTTCCTTTCCTTCATCCTTGTAATATAGTTATATCATAATTTTGAAAGATCAATATTCAGTGTTTATTTAACTTTGTAGTTTGACTGTATAAACTGATAAGCCATGTGGTCAAATATGGTTATTTTTCTTTCCCAACAATTTTTTCCCTTCAAGTTAATAATCATATTGTTTTTTTTCTTTACTTAGTTTTGTATGAACTAATTAATTCAACTCCAACTTCTTGCTAGCTGTCTGAATCATCTCTCAAGATACATAGATTTGGCTTTCTTTTGCAATGGGTTTGCCTCCAGAACACAGGTGTTGTGAAAACCATCACTATATCTTAAGCTAAAATAGGAAAGGAAAAGATTCATATCAACATTGTTATTGTTGGATACAGATTTGGGCATGTCCAGCATGACTGACCATCTGATCTACAAATATGGTGGAATCGGCTAAAGAACCATGGGAAAAAAATTGAGAAGCAGGCTGCTGAGATGTCCTTCAAGTATGCCTGGGTCTTGAAAAAATTAATAGCTGAATGTGAGCACAGTATCACCGTTGATATCTACCTGTGGAAATTTGAGACCAGTAAGTATTATGTGACCATCATGGATGCCCCAGGACACAGAGACTTCATTAAAAACATGGTTACAGGCACATCTCAGGCTGACTATACTATCCTGATTGTTGCTACTGGTGTTGGTGAATTTGAAGCTGGTATATCCAAGAATGGGCAGATCTGAGAGCATGTCCTTTGGTTTACACACTGGGTGTGAAGCAACTAATAGTTGGTGTTAACAAAATGAATTCCACTGAACCACCATACAGTCAGAAGAGATAGGAGGAAATCATTAAGAAAGTCAGCACCTACATTAAGAAAATTGGCTACAACCCTGACACAGTAACATTTGTGCCAGTTTCTGGTTGGAATGGTGACAACGTGCTGGAGCCAAGTGCTAATATGCCTTGGTTCAAGAGATGGAAAATTCACATAAGGATGGCAACGCCAGTGGAATCACACTGCTTGAAGCTCAGGATTGCATCCTGCCACCTACTCGTTCAACTGACAAGCCCTTGCAGCTGTCTCTTCAGGATGCCTACAAAATTGGTGATATTGGTACTGTGCCTATGGGCCAAGTGGAGACTGGTGTTCTCAAACTGGGCATGGTGGTCACCTTTGTTCGAGTCAGCATTACAACTGAAGTAAAGTTTGTTGAAATGCACCATGAAGCTTTGAGTGACGCTCTTCCTGGGGACAGTGTGGGCTTCAGTGTCTAGAACATATCTCTAAAAGATGTTCATCATGACAATGTGGCTGGTGACAGCAAAAATGCCCCACCAGTGGAAGCAGCTGGCTTCACTGGTCAGATGATTATCCTGAACCATCCAGGCCAAATCAGTGCTGACTGGATTGTCACCCAGCTCACATTGCTTGCAAATTTCTCGAGCTGAAGGTGAAGATTGATCGCTGTTCTGGCAAGAAGCTGGAAAATGGCCCCAAAGTCCTGAAATCTGGTGATGATGCCATTGTTGATATGGTTCCTGGCAAGCCCATGTGTGTTGAGAGTTTCTCTGACTACCCACTTCTGGGTCGTTTTGCCATTCATGATATAAAACAGTTTCTGAGGGTATCATCAAGGCAGTGGACAGGAAGGCTGCTGGAGCTGGCAAGGTCACCAAGTTTGCCCAGAAAGCTCAGAAAACTAAATGAATATTACCCATAACACCTGCCACCCCAGTCTTAATGAGTGGTGTAGAACGGTCTCAGAATTGTTTGTCTCAACTGCCCATTTAAGTTTAGTAGTAAAAGACTGGTTAATGATAACTATGCATCATAAAACCCTCAGAAGGAAAGGAATGTTTTGTGGACCATTTGTTTTTGTGTGGCAGTTTTAAGTTATTAGTTTTTAAAATGAGTACTTTTTAATGGAAACAGTGACCAAAAATCTGTCACAGAATTTTGAGACCCGTTAAAGCAAAGTTTAATGAGAAAACTGTGTTTTCTTTTGGAAGGTCATCCTTGAATTGCTTAGGCAATAGACTCTTATTTCTGGTGTTCCATCTGCTAAATTTGATAGCTCAGGGTAAAGATTTGTTAAGACAGAAATTAAGGTTTTTTTCCACCTCTAAGGGGAGAGATCATGACTTAAGCTGTTTTACGTACTTAATAAAATACAGTGGTTTTTTGGTTGCAACCTTGGTTAGTATGGAAAAGCAGAGGGTAATTTGTAATGTTTATAAGCTTTCTTAGACCACTTTCTGTAATAAAGACCATGTGTTGCATGTAGAATACTTTTGTGTAGTTATGTTTAACTACCCAAAATAATTGAGTAAATGAGTTTATTGTATCTAGATTGTAGGAAAAATAGAAGGTGCTGGAAGTCGGGAGAAAGAAAGATATATAGATTCATTAGCTATTTTTTTCAGTTACATCATCCTAAAGAAGTCTATCCCAGAACTTCTGACTTGCTCCAATATGTATTGGGTTCCTTGCAGGCCTAATGTAAAGCTGTCATCCTGTGATCTCTCTTCACTATCATACCAAGGATTCCCTTTGTCTCTTTCTTGAGTTTGATGCCCTGTTTCCTGGAATCCATAATTCTGTTTTCTGGTTTTGCACCCTTCATTTTTATGAAACACATACTGAATCTGTATGTGTATAGGAGGTAAATTTTTTTGAGGCCTTGCATGCTTGCAGAATCCTTTTATTCTTTGCTCATACTGGATTGATAATGACTAGCAATACAATTCTAAGTTGAAAAGCATCCCTTAGAAGTTTGAAAGTATTGCTCCATTATCTTCTAATGTCAGGATTGTTTAGAAGTCCTAACATTTTTATTCATCTTTCATGTGTGACCAGTTTTTTTCTCTCTGGAAATTTGTAGGATTTTCTTTGTTCCAAGTGTTCTAAAAATTCATGATAAGGTAGTTTTGTGTTAATCTTTTTTATCCATCTGAGCCCTCCACTCAGTGAAACCCTTCAGTTTAGAAATTCATGTCCTTCAGTTTTGGAAAATATTTGTATCGTTTTATTGCTGATTCTTCCTACTGTTTTCTCTGTTCTTTTTTTCTGGATAACATATTATTCTAATAATGGACCTCGTAAACTGGACCTTTAGTTTTCTCATCTTTTCTTTCCTCTTTTCCATTTTTTTTTTTGTCTTTTTACTTAAATTTTACATATGAATGGGGCTTTTGGGATGAATGTCTAAAACCTATTTTATGTTTTTTCCTCTTGGGCTACTCAGATTCCCCAGAGAAGACTAATTCATTCTCTTACCTGAAAGGTAAAAATTTGGCTACTAGTATTCTAGGAAATGAGTGGGGGACAGGATTAGGGGTGTATGTATGTGTGTCAAAATCCTGTATACATACTTTTAAAAATTCTCCTTTTTCAGTAAGGAGCACTCTCTCTCCCCAGCCCAGCTATAAGTATTGTTCCTCAGCCAGACAGACTCTGTTTTATTCTACTCAAAGTCTAAGTCTTTAAGTCCTCCACTAAGGTGGGACTTGGACTGTAGGTGGGTTGTACAAAGTAGAGAAGTTGAATCTTTCAACAAGCCCTCCTTATTTATTTATTTAAATTATTATTTTGTTTCTTTATTGATCCTCTGTTTACATGTTCTATCTATTGGAGAGAGTTGTATATTAAAGTCTTCCACTATTATTGTAGGGACAGGTTTTGCCAGTGTTTGCCTTATGTACTTTGGGGAAACTTGATTAGACATTTAAATATTCATATTTGTTTTCTTTTTGGTGATTTGGTCCTTTTATTAATGTATAGTGTCCTTTTTATCTCAACGTTTTTGCATTTGCAGACTGTTTTGTCTGATATTAGTAATGCTACCTCAAACTTATAATCAGCATATAGATGGATCCTATTTTTTAATCCATTCTGCAAATCTGTTTTTTATTGAAGTGTTTAATCCATTAACATACAAAGTTATTACTGTAAAGGAAATTCTTACTTCACCTATTTTATCCTTTGATTTTTGTTTGTCAGTTCTATTTTTTTCTTTTTATCCTTTTAGTTACTGTGCTGGTTTGGAAGGATTTATGTACCCTAGAAAAGCCATGCTTTAATCCTAGTCAATCTTGTGGGAGCAATGGTTTATTCTAATCCTTCTTCAGCATTATAGGTTGGAAACTTGATTAGGTTATCTCCATGGAGATGTGACGTCTTATTTAAACTCCCCCCATCCCGCCCTCCAGTTTCTGAACTGTTTGGAGAATTTGGTATAAGTTTTTTGGTTCTCAGTTTTCCTACCACTGGCTTAGAATTCATTTTGTCAATTTTGTCTCCTCTCCCATTCTTCCTGTATTTGTGGGTTAATGAATTTTAAAAAATCATTTTGCTGTTATTTCAGTGATGTATTTGAAGGAGAAAATATATGTCTTCAATCTACCATCTTTATCTGAAAGATAAAGGAGGGGAGATGACAGGAAGGTCAGTATCTGACTGCAGCAAAGAAGAGGAATAGGTGATATTGTGTGTTGTGTGCGTCGAATGATCTGAAGTCATGGAGGAGTGAGTGAAATAGTCTGAAGATGAAAATAAGGAGCAAGGAGGACACCTATTCTACCTCTGAGCCCTTTGGTAGAAGGATGTATGGAAAGAAAAGACCACCACATAAAAGGGCTACAGGATAAGCAGTAATATCAGGCAACAGCCAGATTTTAGTAAAAATAAGAAAAGAGAAATAGTGGAAATGACTAACTTGCTCATGGTAAGACCATCCCTTCCTTGGTGGCAATACCAAGCCACTGCAGTTTATCAAAGAGGCCTCCAGAGCTCTACCTTTACCTTGAGAAAAAAAGCCCCCTTCCTCAGCTTTGACACTGATAGGTAGGACTTAAGGAAGGCCTCAAAGCTCCTTCTTAGTAAGACAACTATTCTCTTGTCACACACCACTTGGCCTTACCACTTCACACTGCCTAAGAGTCTAATCTCTTGATATAGGATAGTGATGATGATGATGATGCAGTATAACTAATCATGCCTTATACCTTAGTTATCACCAGAAGTTTATGCTTCCTAGGTCCGTTGTCATCTTCTGGATTCTTATCTGTGTGTCCTGTAATCTGACTAAATCTCCTTCCCCCTCTCTCCACCATGGCCGTCAAATAACTTTTCTCACCTTATTCTAGACCCTGCCTCTGATGTTAGCTTTATTTGTATTTGTAGTAGGCAATCTCCTGCCAATTGTGCTAAACCCATGGAGATCTATATGAACACAATTAACAAGGGAAAGGGTTACTTACCTTGCTTGTTATACTGGACCTTGTTCTTGCCTCTTTAAGCTCTATGGCATAGACATGGGACAGAGAAAATGTCCTTCTCAGCAGTTTGGAGTTGTTAAAATCAGATACCAGAGTGATAAACTCTTAGAACCTTAGAATTAGAAAAGATCTATAAACACATCTAATCTAATTTCTTACCCTGCATAAGAATCTATTCTTGAGTATCTCTCATAGAAATTACTCTAGGCTGTACTTGAAAACCTCCATTGGGGGTTTCTCATGAGGTTGTCACTGCCATTGTTGAATAGCTCCAACTATTAAGAAATTTTTTCCCAATGTTGAACAAATCAGTGCCCCCTTAAATTTCTGCTTTTTTATCATATTCTCTCTTTGAGCAACCAAAACATATTATCTTCCTCTTCTAATGGCAGCCTGTTCTAGTTTGCTAGCTGCTGGAATGCAACACACCAGAGACAGATTGGCTTTTAATAAAAGGGGATTTATTTTATTAGTTCATCAGAGGAAAGGCAGCTAACTTTCATCTGAGGTTCTTTCTTATGTGGGAAGGCATAGGGTGATCTCTGCTGGCCTTCTCGCCAGGCCTCTGGGTTCCAACAACTTTCCCCAGGGTGATTCCTTTCTGCATCTCCAAAGGCCTGGGCTGAGCTGCTTGGGCTGTGCTACATTGAGATCTCTCATTTAAGCACCAGCCAATTAAATCAAACACCATTCATTACAGCAGGCATGCCTCTTAACTGACTGCAGGTGTAATCAGCAACAGATGAGGTTCACATACCATTGGCTCATGTCCACAGCAACAGAACTAGGCACCTTCACCTGACCAAGCTGACAACTGAACCTAACTACCACACAGCCTTTTAGTTATTGTGTCCTTAAGTTCTTCTCTTGTCTAAGCATCCCTAGTTCTTATGATTTTCAGATCTTTGAGCTCCTTGGAACCCCCTCTAATCATTCTGATTTGTCAGTGTCTCTTTCAAAGTGTGATGTTATAAATGTGACTTGAACAGTGCAAATCACAGTGGGATTATTACACTTTATGATCTGCAGACCATTATTGTTATGAGATTTATTCATTTCAGTAAAAATGAAGTCTTACATTCATATAGTACCCCACATTTTCAGGTATCATATACAAGTTACTCTGACATACTATTTATCTTCAGTTTAATTTTTCACCAACTGTAATTTGTTTTTTTATCATTGTACTTGTAATGATAATCCATAGTTTACAGAATTGTTCACTGTGTTGTGCAGTCCTATGGTGTTTTGTTTTGCTTTTTCTTACACCCAAAACATCCCATACCCCCCTATTGTTTATTATTTTTTTGTCTGTTTTTTTTTTTCTTACTCATCTGTCCATACACTGGGTAAAGGGAGTGTCAGTCATAAGGTTTTCACAATCACATTGCAATTGGTTTTAAACAATAAGATGTCTGATCAGTTATAAATGAAATATGAATGGACTTAAAGAGGACCCAGATTCACCTAGTGCCACTACTACTGCTGGGTTTTTGTTTTGTCTTGTCCAAAAAAATGAGTTTAATTCTATCAATATTAATAGAATTGTATGAGAATTAAATAAAATAAGGTATGTGAAAGAGCTTTGCAAACTGTAAAATGCTATCCAGTTTTAAGTTAATTATTTTTGTCATCAACTCTGTTAGAAATAGCATAGCCTAAGTAAACCAGTTGAACTGGCAGTAGTAGGTAAGAGCATAACTTTTGCTTCCGAACTGGAGTCTCTCTGGATTGGAAGCCTAAAAGAATATTACTACTCAGGCTATTGTTTTGTTTTGTTTTGTTTTTACAAGGGCAGGCTCTGGGAATTGAACTCCGGTCTCCAGCATGGCAGGTGAGAATTCTGCCACTGAGCCACCATTGCACCGCCCCAGGCTATTGTTTTTTAAGAATGATCATCAAAATTGTAGTTAATACGTCATGATGATTCCCAAAGTGGATTAAAGAGTCAAGACCTTAAAATCACCGTTATTAATGATAGTTAACCAAGAACAAAACTATTATAGTTGCACAGTTCTATACCATAAAGAACTTCAAGATGGTGCAGCCCTCTCATCTTACAGATAACAAAACAGAGGCCGAGAGAGGGAGTAACTTATTCAAGGTCACGGGTGGAATTAATAGGAAAAAAAAAAAAAACACGCACACACAATCTTGAAAATTGCTTTTTAGGGATGTCAAAACCCTGGTTTTAATTTTCTGAACTTATTGTCTTTTTCTCACATTATTATAAATTCTCCTTTATCACAGCCCCTAATACACCCTCTGCGTGCCTTCTCCCAGGCTTTCTGGTTTCCAAGTAGACTAGACAATATTTTTATGCCATGCTCCAGGATAAAATTAAAATACAAGTTATAGACAGAAAATATGTAATGTAATTGTAGGAGTATGTTTCATGGTCTTAGAGTGTTTTACTAGACTATGGGGCAATAATATTTTTATCCAGTAGGGCTCTTAATGTCTGACCAAAGAGCAAAATGAAATTGTTTAATATAAATTCAACATAATTATTTTAGAGTGATGATTTGCTTTGAGAAAACAAAAAAAATACTTGTTTTTCTATTAGTGTCATTGCATTTAGAGATTAAAATTATATTGCCGATATCTAAATCCTGTAAGAGAAGTGGTTAGCAGTTTCATAGAGAACTCATTTTAATAATTAGAAATTAATACATTCTCAGTTACTTCTTTCTTGGTTTCAGCATTGGAAAGATGAATAGATTTCCTCTATTTGTTCTTAACCTGAATAGAAAAGCTTCCTTTGTGAAGGTGAATGAACTCTAAATATTGGAACTATAAATATTTTAAAAATATTTTTATTGAGAAATATCCACACACATACAGTCCAAGCATACTATACAATCAGTGGCTCACAATAGCACCACATAGTTGTATATTCTTTACCGTGATCATTTTTAGAACATTTGCATTGCTCCAGAAAAGGAGCTAAATATTAAGCCTCTATTTTAAAGTTATAAATCTAGCATTTTATCTTCTAGCCATGTCCTCCACAACAGCTGCATCTGATTTCCTGCCTTTCAGACTTCTCCACTATGCTTTTTTATTTGGAAATAACAGTTTAATACCCTACCTCCTGGCTTTAGAAAGCTGCAGAGTTACCTCTGTGGACACTACTCTTCTTCCTTTCATCCTCACTCTGAAAAGCCACAGTTGCTACAAGGGGCGCACTCAGCTCTTTCAGAAAGTATGGGTATCTAAATATCTGAAATGAAACGTTTCTTTTTGTATCAAATTAAGCAAGGAAGAGGAAACAAGAAGAACACTAATAGTTACTGATGCTTGTTTGCCAGCACTATATCAAACACTGGGAAAACAAAGATAAAAGAACTCCTAATGGAACTCTAAGTGTAGGTGGGAAAGCATATAATCCAGTTTGTGATTTAAGGCCTATAATGAACCAGAAAATGTTTCATCTCTAGAGGAAATAAAATATTGGTTCTGCCCTTTCTAGTATCTGTGACAAGTCCTGAATCTTTTTTAATCACATTATTTATTTATATATATATATTTTATTAAGTTTTAAAATATATAATAAGAAAGAAATACAAGTATTCTTAACATATGTTCATTCCGTTCTACATATATAATCAATAATTCACAATATCATCACATAGTTGCATATTCATCATCATGATCATTTCTTAGAACATTTCCATCAATTCAGAAAAAGAAATAAAAAGGCAACAGAAAAATAAAACGAAAACGGAGAAAAAAAATTATACATACCATACCCCTTACCCCTCCCTTTCATTGATCACTAGCATTTCAAACTAAATTTATTTTAACATTTGTTCCCCCTATTATTTATTTTTATTCCATATGTTCTACTCATGTGTTGACAAGGTAGATAAAAGGAGCATCAGACACGAGGTTTTCACAATCACACAGTCACATTGTGAAAGCTATATCATCATACAATCATCATCTAGAAACATGGCTACCGAAACACAACTCTACATTTTCAGGCAGTTCCCTCCAGCCTCTCCATTACATCTTGGATAACAAGGTGATATCTACTTAATGCATAAGAATAACCTCCAGGATAACCTTTCGACTTGATTTGGGAAGGACCTGAATCTTGATGAGCAGTTGGGGTCAGAAGAGAGGAAAGAGAATACATTCTTGTCACTTTACTGTGGCAAGTTAACATTGGCTAAATGAAGGGGAATTGTGTGAGAGAAGGCTGAATTAGGTAGGTGAAGTCATGTGTGGAAGTCATTTAATATTCTAAGGAATTTTAATTTAATCCTGTAGAACAGTATTTCTAAAATGCAATGTACTGACAGCCAGCTGATATGCAAGGTGGAGAACCTGAAGAAAATATTAGAATTTCTTGTTCTTTTAAGTTTATCTCTAAGTGTCTATTTTTGTGTTTGTTGTATAATGAACATATGCCATTATGGTGATTTGTGCATTTAAAAATAAATTTTAAAAGTAATTTAGGGGTGGGCCACAGTGGCTCAGCAGGTGCAAAGTTCTTTCCTGCCATGCCAGAGACCCGGATTCGATTCCCAGTGCATGCCCATGCAATAAAAAAAAAAAAAAGGTAATTTAATAAGTAGGGATAAGTGTTCAACTTTTTCTATTTTTTTATGTTTGGAGGTCACCGTTTTAGGATGTCTTTAAGTACAGAAATAGAATAAGCAGTAGAAATGAGAGTATGAACTAGAATAAGGAAAAACTGGAGCAAGGGAGACAGTTGAGACCAGAAAAATATTTTGAGGCCTGAACTAAAATTCTACAGTGGAGATTAAAAAAGAAGGAGGACATGAGAACCAGTGAGGTGGTGGCGTGAGAGAGGATGTACTCCAGGGCTATGGCCAGATTCCTGAGTTTAGCCTGTGAATGGTTGTGACACTATGATTGAGCTAAGAAGCACAGGAAAGATGTTTACTCTGAGCCTAAACATTATTGCCTTTCTTTCTTACACACTGATCTGGTCATTTGTTCTTGCACCTGTTGCCCAAAACTCAGTGAAAACAAACTGGCAGTTGGTGCTTACATTGCTGTGCACTTTGTGGACTGCAAACTTGGAATCTTTTCAAATACTTTGAACCAAAATTAGCCTGGTGAGTTCTCCATTGCAGGTTGACATTGGTGTTTATTAACACACACAAACTGTTCTTGGGAATTGGATTGGTATTGGACCAGATAGGAAAATGTATATTGTGACCATTCATAGACATGCCAACTAGCTGAATTCATTACCATTAATTCCATATTGCAGGGACAGAGTACAGAATGGTGATTTGGATCAAAGCCATTGTTTGGGGAAGTGCTGGGTGGGTACAAGCATGGTAGTTAGCTTGGCCTGACAGTTTTTTCCAGGAGACTGTATTTTTCTTTCTCTTTGCCATAGGAAATGTTTGCCAGATTGTGTTATTTATAACAGTCGTGGAACAGCTGCCAGGATAAGAAAAGAGGCTATTCCCAGTAGCTTTTCCTGCCTCCTACCCTACCGTCACTACCACACACACATACATCCGGTTTTCTGATTTAACTTTTTTTCTTTTTTTTCCTCTGGTTTTTCTCAGCAGTTTTGTTTTGATTGAAAATGCTCTTGTAATGAGAGGTTCAGGGCTTTGCTATGGCTTAGTAACTGGGTTTTCTGAGCTTAATTTTTTTTGCTTTAGCCACAACTGACTGGCAGCAGTTTGGGTTTTGAATTCCTGGGTATCTTGACTTCTTTACAAATACTAAAATGTTGCTTTCCCTTGGGGACCTTGTATGTCTCCACTTTGTCAACAATGTACACATTTACTATCTTATAGAAATATGCTTTTTAAAGCCTTTACCATAACCCTGGCTTCACTAAGAGCAGACTTGGGCTCCAGTTGATCTCTGTGGAAGAAGAGGTGTATTGTTGGTATTAAAACAGAACTGGGTCCCTGAAACAGAAGGCAGATGAAAATTGGGGTAACTTTTACGTTGATTGTTTCTAAGATATATACAACTACTTCATGGTCCAAACAGTCCATGTTATTCATGGCTTGTGGTCACATGTGATCAAAAGTACCTTTCTGGGGTTCGGTTCCCCCCCCAAAAAAAAAGTACCTCTCTGGCTCTTACGGTTTTTCCACTTCTCTCTCAGGGCTCCAAGCACATTTGCATTTCTAATTTGGGCTTTACATTTTTAGAATAAGATCAAAGCAGTGAGGTTTGAAATTATTTCAAAATAAGAAGTTGAAAACATTTTAAATCAAAATAATGTTCATTTTTTTTCTATTACAACTTTTATAAAAATGTAGAGAAAAGCAAATGGTATTATAATGGTGTAAGGATGTTTTATTTTTCTTTTTAGACTTTTGTTTCTTCCAGGATTTCCAGCTTTGGAAACAAAGTACGTTGATTAGACAGCAAAGATTTTTCTTTGGAGGCGATATGATTATAAAGAGGACTGGAAAGTATTTGGTGTCAGTGAATCTTACATGGTACATCTGTATCCTAGGCCTTGCCCTTTCAAACCAAAGCCCTTCTTTTCACACTGAAAACAGATGGCAACCAGACACTAGAGTCTGTTTGTTGTGCTCCTTGGGGATTTTGCATTCAGTTCAGCAGAAAGTCATTTAAGAGCAAAGAGAAAAATGAGCCTGTAGCCTGTTCACAATTATGCAGAACTTGTCAGATATTCACTATGTTGACAGATTTAAGCACTTTTGCAGATATTGAATGATAACAGCATTTCTTTTGTAAGACAATGTTGTCACCTCTTCAGAGGCATCTGCACTGGGGTTATAATTTATTATAGAACAGCCAAGGTGGAGAAATCAGTCATTTTAGAGAAACTTAGAAAAAATAGAAAGGAAAATTTCCCTCAGCAAACTGTCATTTCTATTGTGATGAAATGGGACAACTACTGTGCTGTTTTAGGGACAATTGTGTGAATGTCTTTAGTAATGGCTGAGTCCCCTGCCTTTCTAAGCATTTTTATAAATAGGATTCTGCAGGTTGTTTCCTCCTTAGTTTTCTTATATGTGGGCTTATTTGTTAGTGTTTGGTAGTTCCTGGATGTTGAGTTGCAGACTTAGGAATTTTTTCTCTAAAAAGACAATGTTCATGGAAAAATTTTTTCTTCATCTCAGTTTAAGAACCAAAAAGAATTATGGGAACCTTAAACAAAAGGGTAGAGAAACTTGAACTTCTTAACTGTAAGAGCCCAGCAAAAGGAATTGTTTAGGCTATAAATAATGAATTATATGTAGAAAAATAAATTATGTATCTGGGACATTCAGAATAAAAAATTTCAGTTAGTAAGACAAGGCATTCTGATGGTTGAGCCACTCTTTCAGAATGAACATGAGTCTTTGCTTTAGTAAAATGTGAATTTTAATCATCCATTTTCCCACCCAAAGCAGGAATCTAAATTTTAAATTAAAATCTTAGGGAAGTTGGAATCATAGAAATTGCCACATAGATATTCACTTTATTCCTGAGCCTGCATCTATGATAAAACATAATGGCAAAATGTTTGAGTAGAAATTTGTTTAAAATATCCTGAGTAACCTTACTTAGACTTAAAACTTTCTAATCCACATTTTCTCCATGTTCCAGCATAGGGCCTGGCATAAACTAAGTGCTCAATAAATGTTGAAGAAATGAGTCATTGTAAGTTACAATCCAATTTCTGCTTGGGCAGTTCAAATTATAGGGAACTCGTTGCTTACCAAATTGACTAGTTCTGATTGATACCAAGTTGATACAGAAACCAAAAATACTGTGCTTGCTTTACCTATTGTTCTTAGTTTTGCTCTTGGGCTACTCAGGTAAAATTTGGTCCTACATTCAGACTGTCAAGTATTTGAAGAATGCTGCTATCTCTCTTTGTTAACCCCCACTCCCTCACTCCTTGTCCTGCCCACTGTGCCCCTCACATACAATCTTTTCTCTTTCCTGCTAAAAATCCTGTTGTTTCAGCTGTCATGGTTTCTAGCTCTCTTACTATCTTGATCACCTTCTTATTGATACTTGCTAGTTTATCAAGGCTACAAAAATATGATACTCTAGCTGGACACAAAACTCTAAATTTAGATCTGTCTGATACAACGGGCTAGAACCTCTCTTAAATAGGTCATCAAACTAGCAAAACTGTGTTTCTTTAAATGCTCTTCAGTAATGCAGATCCATTAGTTATAGAAAAAGCTAATAGCCATTATTAGCTTTTAGACCTTAGACAAGTTATATAGCTAGTATTAACAGGTTTCTTTACTATAAGGGTCAAACAGTAACAGTGCTGACTGTATAAAGTTGTGAAAATTAAGTGAACTAGTACATGCAAAGTGTTATCACAATTCTTGGAAATACTAAGTATTTATTAAATGTTAATTGCCATTATTACTTATTATTATCATTAATCTGAATTACTAGAATTGTAATCAGAAAACCCATCACTGTGAGAAAAAACTTTTCCTTCCTTGATTTATGCATTCATTTGTTAAGCAGTTATTAAATGCCTTCAGGGTGCCAGACACTGTGGTAGGTAGGCTTCACTGTTCTTATCCATAAAAGTGTGGGTGAATAATACTAACAACCCAAGCTCTGTGAAATTGTTATAAAGATAAAATAAGTGCTTTGTACATACTTGAGATTGTATTATAATTGTGTTTATTAGCTAAACTGAGTTCCCAAAGGAAAGAGTGCTATATTCATCCTGTTATTTCCTAGTACTTTAGCTAAGTCACTATCCTACAGTATTTCGGAGCCATATTGAATGATCAAACTTTGTGAAAATGCTTTTAAAAATTAAAGGAATGTATAAATATAAGACCATTAATTCTGTAGTCATAGAAATAAGCAGTGTGGTGGTGGTCAGACTGTTCCTTAGAATCCAGGGTTCCAGTGATCCTCAGAGAATGCCCAATAAGACCCACAAAGGGAAGGTAAAAATTACAAATTCTTCCCCAGTATGATTCTATTAGAACAAATCCCATTTTTTTAAACTTGTCTTGCTTGCTGCTTTTAAAAGATTTTAAACCCTTGTCTAGTTTGTGTTGGCATCTAAGCTGTCATAAGTTTATCCTGTGATGATTTGTATGGTCTACTGTCCTTTTGATTATTCCCCTCTCCCTTTGACAGACTGATGTGCTGGTCTTGAGCTGTGATCTGATAACAGATGTTGCCTTACATGAGGTTGTGGATCTATTCAGAGCTCATGATGCATCACTTGCCATGTTAATGAGAAAAGGCCAGGATGGCTTAGAACCAGCTCCAGGTCAAAAAGGAAAAAAAAAAAGCAGGTAAGAAAAACTGGAGTTTGATTTATCTCATTGCTGCATTTTTACAGTAATTATTTTTGTTTATGCTTTCATTTAACAAACATTTATTGATAATCTGATACATACCCTGGCACTGTGCTAGAGGTTGATGACATAAAGTCAAGTAAGAGACAATACTTGATTTAAAGAGGCTTATTTATATGTGGTGAGGAATACTCAAGATTATTTGCATGGTGTTTAAGGCTCAAATACTTTACTGCATGTCTCTAAGAGACAAAAAGTCTAATTTAAAATCAAAGTTTTAAAAATATTTAAACTTTGATCACAAATTTAATTAGATACCTTTCAATGATTTAAATTACTATTACAAATTTAGTATGGTTGATTCTCTTAAATAACTCTAGTAACCCTAAATAGCCAACAAATGCCACCATAGTTACCATGCTTGCCTTCATAGAATTAAAGTGTTGTTTGTTGTTTTCCTAGGATTCTGTAGCAATTTTTTCTTCTCTTTTTAATATTCCTAAAGTTATAATAATCTTACCAGACCAGTTTTAAAAAGGAGAATAAGATTTCAGTTCAGCTAAAGTTACAGAATTTGGTTATTGACCTGTTCATTTCTGGTTGAGTCATGGTACCTGATGGCTTCTCCCAAAATGTCTGACCCTAAGCCACTGATTCTGTGGCTGGTCTACTGGTCTACTTTATTTATGACTGAATATGACCAAAAGCTTTTTTAATGACACTCATTATATAGTTTTAGTGTTTTACTCCATGGAGTTTTTCCCTGGAATGATGTGTTCATGTTTTGCTTAGCCTCATTATGTAAACCACTATTCTGTCTTTATTATACATTGGCCTAGCCTGTCACAATTATTGGAAACTATGTATGGCTTACTAGTATCTTACTATTAGTTGATCCACCTAGAGCTTTCCTTCCTAGAATATGAATAATCTAGTCTTTATTTTTTAGTTTTCTTCTTTAGAAAATTTGGCTATTTTATTATTTTGGAATATAGCATTGAGACTTCTTTCTACTTGCTCTCTGTGTTCAGGTGGATCACTGGTGCACATTAATTCTTGGATCCCCTTTCCACTTTGTTATGTGTCATTCTCATACTGATCAGATCTTTCCTAATCAATCCTTTTGTTCTTGATAGAGTTTCTAATTTTGTGAAACTGGCTGGTTTACTCACAGCTCCCTTTTCTAGGTATGCAGGTAGAAACTAGATATCCATAACTTAAAAACACATAACATTTTATAATATAATTTTATTTCTTTTTATCTATACTCCGATGCTTATAATAATCACTTAAAAATCAAATATATGCTAACTTTTCTTTGTATTAAATTTTTTTAGTACATTTCATATTAGTTTTGTTTGTTATATCATTATAAATGCATAGCTTTTCACAGTTTTACTTTAAATTATAAATATTACTTATCTACTCATCCATTAAAAATTATTTTGATGCTTCAATTGTAACATCTTGGCCAGTGGAAGTCTCGTTAAACTAGCTCCTATATCCTCTTTGAAAAAGTAACTTACTTTAACTAGAGTGTGAGTGAGGGAGAGACAAGAAGAAGAGATGGACTGGAGAAGATACAGTGATCAAACTGAAGAGTTTGAATTTTGTCTCCCAAAGAGTGGGGAGTGTTGAGGAATTTTAAGCAAGAGATTGTTAGGATGAGACAGAGAAGTGTTTTAGAGAGATTTCATTTTAACAGGAAATTTTAAACTCCCCAGTATCCATATTTTGTACATTTAAAAGCTGAGGTTCACCTAAATAATTGAGTTTTAAGTTCATCTCATGGAATGTGATCCATTTCAGTGCTAACCATTTTTTTTGCCTTAAGATTGTATGTTTGACCTGCCTTTTTGCTGCTGTTGTGTGCTAGAACAGCCAGCAGCCCCCTGTTACCCAGAAATTGTTTAATAGTCTGGATATCCGAGGTCCTAGTTCCCAAATGATGTTCTTTCAGATTTATAGCCAGAATGGCTAAAGGCTAATGTTTCAGGAGCCATCTTTCTCCCCCATGTTACTTTTTTTTAAGAAGACTTGTGGGAAATGCAGATACTAAGGAGGAAAGGATCAAATTTGTGTTTTGACTTTTTGATCCGTTTTTTTTCTTGCTGCAGGTCTTTATACATGTTGTTTTGTGTCTGAAGTGTTCTGCATGTCCCCCTCCCCAGTGCATAATCTAAATTTAGCCATCAGTTTATTTTCTGAGAGAAGCTTTCCTTGATCCTTAAATATAAAATTATATCCTCACTTTGCTTACATATAGCAGTCTGCATTCTTATTTACTCTCTACTGGATTGTAAACTCCACGAGGGCAAGAATGATGTATGTTTTGTTCATTTTATCTCTAATACCTGGCCCAGTTCTGACACATGGTGGTAAGCACTCAATAGATATTACTGAATGAATGATTGATTGGATAAGAGGCCTGTCTATAAAAGCAACTCTTATTGCTCCCAGGTAAGAGAAAGTCCAATTAAGCCCTAGTTGTTTAAATTCTAAAAATATGAATCTGAGCTGTGTTTGGATTCATGAGTGGATATTGTAAGACCACATAGACTTATGATGATTTTGAAATATGGGTTTGGTGGGCTGACACTACATTGTCTAATAATTTATGTTTAGAGGTGGTTTTAGATTTTTAAATAGAGACTTAGTGCTATAGCATGATTGTTAGGCACACAGGCTCTAGAAATTGATTGCCTGAAAACTGTATGAACTTGAGCTCATTAGATAGCTCTGTGAGCATTCTCAGGCTTCAGCACTACCCCAGGCAAGGGCGGAATTAAGGTCTGACTGAGAGACAAAGTAACTAGTCAGGTGAATGGGAATAATTCCCTAAGGGGTGTATCCCCACCAAGAAAAGTTTGGGGGGGGGCATGTCTAGCTCAAGTAACAGCCCTCATTCAGGGAGTTCAGGTCCTAGGGGCTGGAAACAGAAGCAACTTAAACCCTCATTACTTTCTGCTTATGGGAAGCTGAAGGCTGACAAGCCCCACATGCTGGGCAGAATAGAAAAAGTACAGAGTGTAGAGGCTTCATAGAAAAGTCTGACAACCTGCTGGGTCTCACCTTCAGGGAATTTTGACATGGATTACACACTCCTCCTGAGATGTGGGCCTGTCTGGTCTGGGAAAGCCTGACTGGTGTAGATCATATCTGAGGAGACTGCCCTCATGAAAAGGTTCCATATACACAGGACAAGAACCACAAAAACAAGAGCTGAGAAATTTTGATCAGTTAAGTGGAAGATAAGCTAGAGGTCTAGAATAAATTGAACTGAATGCCAAAGAACAGATAGAGAACAAAGCCAACCAGCAATAGACAAAAGTTCCAGAATAAACTAAATAAGGAAATCAAATGCCTAGATGCCAGCAAAAAATACTGAATCATACTAGGAAAAATAAAGATATGTCCCAGTCAAAGGAACAAGCCAGCATTTCAAATGAGATACAGGAGATGAAAAAGCTAAATAAAGATGTTTAAAAGACACACAAAATCACATCAAAAATCAAATCAGTGAGTTGAGAGAATTTATGGTAAAGAAGATGAAGGATATAAAGAAGATATTGGGCGAACATATAGAAGAACTCAAAAGTTTGAAAAAACAAATGGCAGAACTTACGGGAATGAAAAGGCACAATAGATGAGATGGAGATCTACAATAGCAGATTTGAGGAGGCAGAATAAAGGATTTGTGAACTAGAGGACAGGACATCTGAAATCCTATATACAAAAGAACAAATAGGGAAAAAATGAAAAAATATACACAAGGCCTCATGGAATTGAAAGACAACATAAGTGCATGAGTATTTGTGTTGTGGGTATTCCAAAAGGACATGAAAAGGAAAAGGAGGCAGAAAAACCAATGGAGAAAATAATCTGAAAATTTCCATCTCTTATGTAAGACTTAAAATTACAGATCCAAGGGTGGGCCACAGTGGCTCAACAGGCAAGAATGCTCACCTGCCATCCCAGAGGACCCAGGTTCGATTCCCGATGCCTGCCCATGTAAAAAAAAATTACAGATCCAAGAAGGACAGCGTACCCCAAATAGAATAGATCCAAATAGATCTACTCCAAGACACCTACTAATCAGATTGCCGAATACCAAAGACAAAGAGAGAACTCTGAAAGCAGCAAGTGAAAAGCAATCCATCAAATACAAGGGACACTCAATAAGACTATGTGAAGATTTCTCAACAGAAACCATGGAGGCAAGAAGAGAAAGTTTTGGTATATTTAAGATTCTGAAAGAAAAAAAACTGCCAACCAAGATTTATACAAAGCAAAACTGTCCTTCAAAAATGAGGAGGAGTTTAAAATATTTTCAGACAGTCACTAAGAAAGTTTGTTGCTAGGAAAATGGCTCTACAAGAAATACTAAAGGGAGCACTACAGGCATATAGGAGAAGACAGGAGAGAGAGGTCTGGAGAAGAGTGTAGAAATGGAGACTATCAGTAAAGGTAAATAGAAAAAAATAAGATATGGCATATAAAATCCAAAAGACTGCTTTTATAATAATAACATTAAATGTTGATGGATTCAACTTCCCAATCAAAAGACATAGTGGCAGAATGGATTGAAAAACAAAATCCATCTGTGTGCTGTCTTCAAGAGACTCACTTTAGACCCAAGGACAAAAGTAGATTGAAAGTGAAAGACTGGGTAAAGATATTTCATGCAAACAACAACCAGAAAAGAGTGAGGGTAATTTTACTAATATCCAACAAATTAAATTTCAAAGCAAAACAATTAAAAGAGACAAAGAAGGACATTATATATTCATCAAGAAGACGTTAACAATCATAAATATTTATACGCCAAGTGAGAGTGCCCCAAAATATGTGAGGCAAAAACTGGCAATACTGAAGGGAGAAGTAGACATCTCTATAGTATTAGTTGGAGACTTCAGTTCACTGTTCTCATCAATGGATAGAACATCTAGACAGAGGATCAATAAGGAAACAACTTTTGAATAACATGATAAATGAACTAGACTTAACAGACATTTACAGAACATTACACCAAACAACAGCAGGATACGTATTTTTCTCAAGTGCTCATGGATCATTCTCAAAGATAAGCCATATGGTGGGGCACAAAGCAAGTCTCAATACACTTAAAAAGATTGAAATTATACAAAACACTTTCTTGGATCATAATGCAATGAAGTAGGAAATCAATAACAGGCAGAGAGCCAGAAAATTCACAAATATATGGAAGCTAAACAACCAGTGGCTCAAGGAAGAAATTATAAGAGAAATCAGTAAATACCTCGAGGCAAATGAAAATGAAAACAGCATATCAAAACATATGGGATGGGGCAGACCAATGGTGGCTCAGTGGCAGAATTCTTGCTTGCCATGCCAGAGACCCAGGTTCGATTCTCAGTGCCTGCCCATGCAAAAAAAAAGAGAGAAGCATGTGGGATGCACAGAGTGATTTGAATAGTGAATAAAGAAGTATTTGCAAAGTCCCTTGGGGGAATAGGAGAAAGGGGGAAATATTCAACTTTCCCATTTGGAGAATTCCTGATATTCTCGCAAGCAGTGAGGGCAACCAAATCAATAGGCTGAGTCCTCAATCTTGGGGTTCACCCCTATGAAACTTATCCCTGCAAAGGACAGGCTAAACCCACTTATTAGACCTAAGAGTCACCCCCAGAGAACCTCTTTTGTTGCTCAGATGTGGCCTCTCTCTCTAAGCTGACACAACAAGGGAACTCACTGCCCTCCCCCTCTACATGGGACATGACTTCCAGGGGTATAAACCTCCCTGGCAGCATGGCACAGAAATCCTGGGATGAGCTGGGACTTGCATCAAGGGATTGAGGAAACCTTCTCTACCAAGAGGGGAAAAAAAGAAATGAGACAAAGTAAAAGTGTCAGTGGCTGAGAGATTTCAAACAGAGTCGAGAGGTTATCCTGGAGTTTATTCTTACACATTATATAGATATTCCCTTTTTAGTTTGGGGTATATTAGAGTGGCTAGAGGGGAAGTACCTGAAACTGTAGAACTGGTCCAGTAGCCATGTTTCTTCAAGATAACTGTATAATGATATAGTTTTTATAATATGACTGTGTGGTTGTGAAAACCTTGTGTCTGATGCTCCTTTTACCTACAGTATGGACAGGTGAGTAAAAAATATGGATAAAAATTAAACAAATAAAAGGGGGAACAAAGGTTAAAATAAATTAAGTAGATTGAAATACTAGTGATCAATGAGAGGGAGGGGTGAGGGGTATGGTATGTATGAGTTTTTTCTTTTTTTCTTTCTTTTGCTGGAGAGATGCAAATGTTCAAAAAAATGATCTTGGTACTGAATACACAACTGTGCGATAATATTGTGAGCCACTGATTGTATAGAATGTTTGTATATCAAGAATGTTTGTATGTTTACAATAGGTAAGGTTTACAATAAAAATATTAAAGTACATAAATATATGGGATGCAACAAAGGCAGTGCCGAGAGGGAAATTTTTTTACCTAAATGCCCATATTAAAAAAGAATAAAGAGCAAAAACGAGGAATTAAATGTTCCCTAGGACTAGAGAGAGAACAGCAAACTAAGCACAAAGCAAACAGAATGAAAGAAAGGATGAAGATTAAAGCAGAAATAAATGAAATTGAGACTATGAAAACAGTGCAGAAAATTTTAAAAACTAGAAGTTGGTTCTTTGAGAACATCGATAAAACTGATGGACCCTTAGCAAGGCTAGCAAAAAAAAAAAGAGGGAGAGAGGATGCAAATAAACTAAATCATAAATAGAAGAAGGTATATAACCATTGACCTCACAAAAATAAAGGAGGTAACGAGAGGATACTATGAGCAACTGTATGCTAATAAACTGGACAATGTAGATGAAATGCACAACTTACTAGAAAAGCATGAACAACCAATACTGATACAAGAAGGAACAGATGACCTTAACAAACCAATCACAACTAAAAAGATTGAATCAGTCATCAGGAAGCTCCCCAGAATGACTAGATGGCTTCATATGTGAATTCTACCAAACATTCAAGAAAGATTAGTACCAATCCTGCTCATATTCTTCAAAAAATTGAAGAGGATGAAAAGCTACCTAATTCATTCTGTGAAGGAAACATCACCTAATACCAAAGTCAGACAAAGATACTACCAGAAAAGAAAATTACAGACCAATCTCTTTAGTGAATATAGATGGTGAAGCCCTCAACAGAATACTTGCAAATCAAATCCAGGAGCATATTAAGAGAATTATACACCATGACCAAGTGGGATTTATTCCAGGTATGTAAGACTGGTTCAACATGAGAAAATCAATAAATGTAGTACACTGTATTGGTAAATCAAAGCAGAAAAACCACATGACCATCTTGACTGATGGAGAAAAGACATTTGACAAAATTCAATATACTTTTTTTATGAAAACCCTTCAAAGGATTGGAATACAAGAGAACTTCCTCAGCATAATAAAGGAAATATTTGAAAAACTGACAGCTAACATCATCCTCAAAAGGGAAAGACTGAAAGCTTTCCCTCTAAGATGAAGAACAAGACAAGGAAGTCCGTTATCACCATTGTTATTCAACATTGTGCTGGAAGTTCTAACCAGAGCAATTAGACAAGAAAAAGGAATAAGAGGCATCCAAATTGGAAAGTTAGAAGGAAAATTCTCATGGTTTACAGATAATATGATACTATATGTTGAAAATCCAAAAAAAAAAACTAAAGCAAAGCTGCTAGAGCTAATAAATGGTTACAGCAAAGTGGCAGTGTACAAGATCAACACCCAAAAATCAGTAGTGTTTCTATACAGTAGTAATGAGCAATCTGGGAAGAAATAAAGAAAAAAAATTCCATTTATAATAGCAACCAAAAGAATAAAATATTTAGGAATAAATTTAACGAAGGATACCAAAGACCTATACATAGGAAACTACAAAAAATTGCTAAAAGAAATCAACAAAGACCTAAATAAATGGAAGGGTGTACCACATTTATAGATTGAAGACTAAATATAGTTAAGATGTCAGTTCTACCAAAATTGATTTTTAGATTTAGTGCCATACCAATTAAAATCCCAGCAACTTATTTTGCAGAAATAGAAAAACCAATAGCCAGATTTATTTCCAAGGGTAGTGTGCCTGAAATAGCTAAAAATATATTGAGAAAGGAAAATGAAGTGGGAGGTCTCACACTACCTGACTTTAAAGCATATTAAAAAGCTACAGTGGTCAAAACAGCATAGTACTGGCGTAAAGATATATATACTGACCAATGGAATCAAATTGAGGGTTCAGAAATAGATCCTCTCATCTATGGACAATTGATCTTTGAAAGGTGGTCAAGCCAACCCACCTGGGACAGAGCAGGCTCTTAATAAATAGTGCTTGGAGAATTGGATATCCATATGCAAAGGTATGAAAAAGGATCCATATCTTATACCCTATACAGAAATTAACTCAAAATGGGTCAAAGACCTAAATGCTATTGGTCAAGCTAACCCACCTGGGACAGAGCAGGCTCTTCAATAAATAGGGCTTGGAGGAGAGGGGCCAAGATGGCGGCTTAGTAAGGTGCATGCGTCTTAGTTCCTCCTCCAGAACAACTACTAAATAACCAGAAACAGTGCAGAACAGCTCCCGGGGCCACGGCAGGGACCGAACACACAGCATACACCAGTCTGGATGGAGTGGTCCGGCTGCGAGAATCCACTCCGGTGAGCTCCCCAAGTGGTGCGCGCTTCCCTGGGCCGTGGCAGCTGGCGGCTGGCGCCCCTTCCTCCCTCCTTCCTGGACAGGCTGGGAGTCTCGGATCAGCGAGTTTCCCAGGCCGCGGCGGCTGGCGACTGGCGCCCCTCCCCCACAGGCAGCTTCCTGGTCCAGCAGCCGGTCTCGGATCGCAAGTTTCCCAAGCCGCGGCCAGTGACCAGGGCCCCTCCCCCACAGGCAGCTACCTGGAGGGAAAAGAAAGAGTCTCCAAACAGTAGCGGGGACTGAGCCCAACCAAACACCAATAGTGGTGTTAATGGACAAATTTTGACTACTAGAAGTAGGCCCCCAGCTCAGGCGAAACTGATCAAGGCGGAAGTCACCTATTGGGCTAACTGAAAAAGAGGAACGGGGGCGAAACAGAGCCTTCCGCGGCTGTTTCTACAGAGGCTCGGTTGCCTCTGGGCTCAGCGCCGGGATTACACAAGGTGCAACTACCCCAAACACAGAAACAGGCTGCTTTCAGGGCTCTCTACCACATGTCCCTTCCCCACGGGAGGGGTGAAACGCAACTCAGGTGGAGTCCCTCTCTCAGGGGATTCAGATCCCAGGACTTCGCAATTTGAAGCCATTAAAACCGGCCTACAGCCTTTCCTCTGTCTCCACCACGCACACAGCAGGAAGAGCCTTTCAGAGTTAAAGGAGCCACAACATCTTTTGCTGGTGGGACCCGCAGACAGACAAGCGCCACATACTGGACAGGATAAGAAAAACAGAGCCCAGAGACTTCACAGGAAAGTCTTTCAACCTGCTGGGTCTCACACTCAGGGAAATCTGATTAAAATTCCAGATGCCAGCAAAAAATAACAAATCACACCAGGAAAATTGAAGATATGGCCTAGTCAAAGGAACAAACCAATAGCTCAAATGAGATACAGGAGCTGAGACAACTAATTCTGAATATACGTACAGAAATGGAAAACCTCTTCAAAAACCAAATCAATAAATTGAGGGAGGACATGAAGAAGGCAAGGGATGAACAAAAAGAAGAAATGGAAAGTCTAAAAAAACAAATCACAGAACTTATGGGGATGAAAGATACAGTAGAAGAGATGAAAAAAACAATGGAAACCTACAATGGTAGATTTCAAGAGACAGAGGTTAGAATTAGTGAACTGGAGGATGGAACATCTGAAATCCAAAAAGAAACAGAAATTATAGGGAAAAGAATGGAAAAATTTGAGCAGGGGCTCAGGGAATTGAATGATAATATGAAGCGCACAAATATACATGTTGTGGGTGTCCCAGAAGGAGAAGAGAAGGGAAAAGGAAGAGAAAAACTAATGGAAGAAATTATCACTGAAAATTTCCCAACTCTTATGAAAGACCTAAAAATGACAGATCCAAGAAGTGCAGCGCACCCCAAAGAGAATAGATCCAAATAGGCGTTCTCCAAGACACTTACTAGTTAGAATGTCAGAGGTCAAAGAGACAGAGAGGATCTTGAAAGCAGCAAGAGAAAAACAATCCATCATATACAAGGGAAACCCAATCAGACTATGTGTAGATTTCTCAGCAGAAACCATGGAAGCAAGAACAGTGGGATGATATATTTAAATTACTAAAAGAGAAAAACTGCCAACCAAGAATTCTATATCCAGCAAAATTGTCCTTCAAAAATGAGGGAGAAATTAAAACATTTTCAGACAAAAAGTCACTGAGAGAATTTGTGACCAAGAGACCAGCTCTGCAAGAAATACTAAAGGGCGCACTAGAGTCAGATACGAAAAGACAGAAGAGAGAGGTGTGGAGAAGAGTGTAGAAAGAAGGAAAATTAGATATGATATATATAATACAAAAGGCAAAATGGTAGAGGAAAATATTACCCAAACAGTAATAACACTAAATGTTAATGGACTGAATTCCCCAATCAAAAGACATAGACTGGCAAAATGGATT
The DNA here is from genome assembly GCF_023851605.1 of Tamandua tetradactyla. Classification (NCBI taxonomy): domain Eukaryota; kingdom Metazoa; phylum Chordata; class Mammalia; order Pilosa; family Myrmecophagidae; genus Tamandua; species Tamandua tetradactyla. Next base: position 178,577,655 of record NC_135328.1, read on the forward strand.
AAAAAACAGGATCCTTCTATATGCTGTCTACAGGAAACACATCTTCAACCCAAAGATAAACATAGGTTGAAAGTGAAAGGTTGGGAAAAGATATTTCATGCAAATAACAACCAGAAAAGAGCAGGAGTAGCTATACTAATATCCAACAAATTAGACTTCAAATGTAAGACAGTTAAAAGAGACAAAGAAGGATACTATCTACTAATAAAAGGAACAATTCAACAAGAAGACATAACAATCATAAATATTTATGCACCGAATCAGAATGCCCCAAAATACGTGAGGAATACACTGCAAATGCTGAAAAGGGAAATAGACACATGTACCATAATAGTTGGAGACTTCGATTTCCCACTGTCATCAATGGACAGAACATCTAGACAGAGGATCAGTAAAGAAACAGAGAATTTGAATATTACAATAAATGAGCTAGACTTAACAGACATTTATAGGACATTACACCCCACAACAGCAGGATACACCTTTTTCTCAAGTGCTCATGGATCATTCTCAAACATAGACCATATGCTGGGTCACAAAGCAACTCTCAACAAATTTAAAAAGATTGAAATCATACACAACTCTTTCTCAGATCATAAAAGAATGAAGTTGGAAATCAATAATAGGCAGATTGCCAGAAAATTCACAAATACATGGAGGTTCAACAACACACTCTTAAACAACCAGTGGGTCAAGGAAGAAATTACAAGAGAAATTAGTAAATATCTCGAGGTGAATGAAAATGAAAACACAACATATCAAAATCTGTGGGACGCAGCAAAGGCAGTGCTAAGAGGGAAATTTGTTGCCCTAAATGCCTATATCAAAAAAGAAGAAAGGGCAAAAATTTGGAAATTAACTGTCCACTTGGAAGAACTGGAGAAAGAACAGCAAACTAACCCCAAAGCAAGCAAAGGAAGGAAATAACAAAGATTAGAGCAGAAATTAATGAAATTGAGAACATGAAAACAATAGAGAAAATCAATAAGACCAGAAGTTGGTTCTATGAGAAAATCAACAAGATTGAAGGGCCCTTAGCAAGATTGACAAAAAGAAGAAAAGAGAGGACGCAAATAAATAAGATCAGAAATGGAAGAGGAGACATAACCACTGACCTCACAGAAATAAAGGAGGTAATAACAGGATACTATGAACAACTTTATGCTAATAAATACAACAATGTAGATGAAATGGACAAGTTCCTAGAAAGGCATGAACAACCAACTCTGACTCAAGAAGAAATAGATGACCTCAACAAACCAATCACAAGTAAAGAAATCGAATCACTCATTCAAAAGCTTCCCAAAAAGAAAAGTCCAGGACCAGACGGCTTCACATGTGAATTCTACCAAACATTCCAGAAAGAATTAGTACCAACTCTGCTCAAACTCTTCAAAAAATTTGAAATGGAGGGAAAGCTACCTAATTCATTCTATGAAGCCAACATCACCCTCATACCAAAACCAGGCAAAGATATTGCAAAAAAAGGAAACTACAAACCAATTTCTCTAATGAATATAGATGCAAAAATCCTCAACAAAATTCTAGCAAATTGAATCCAGCAACACATTAAAAGAATTATACATCATGACCAAGTAGGATTCATCCCAGGTATGCAAGGATGGTTCAACATAAGAAAATCAATTAATATAATACACCATATCAACAAATCAAAGCAAAAAAATCACATGATCATCTCAATTGATGCAGAGAAGGCATTTGACAAGATTCGACATCCTTTCCTGTTGAAAACACTTCAGAGGATAGGAATACAAGGGAACCTCCTTAAAATGATAGAGGGAATATATGAAAAACCCACAGCTAATATCATCCTCAATGGGGAAAAATTGAAAACTTTCCCCTAAGATCAGGAACAAGACAAGGATGTCCATTATCACCACTGTTATTCAACATCGTGTTAGAGGTTATAGCCAGAGCAGTTAGACAAGAAAAAGAAATACAAGGCATCAACATTGGAAAGGAAGAAATAAAACTATCACTGTTTGCAGATGGTATGATACTATACGTCGAAAACCCTGAAAAATCCACAGCAAAACTACTACAGCTAATAAATGAGTACAGCAAAGTAGCAGGTTATAAGATCAACATTCAAAAATCTGTAGTGTTTCTATACACTAACAATGAATAAGCTGAGGGGGAAATCAAGAAACGAATTCCATTTACAATTGCAACTAAAAAAATAAAATACTTAGGAATAAATTTAACTAAAGAGACAAAAGACCTATACAAAGAAAACTACAAAAAAACTGTTAAAAGAAATCACAGAAGACCTAAATAGATGGAAGGGCATACCGTGCTCATGGATTGGAAGACTAAATATACTTAAGATGTCAATTCTACCTAAATTGATATACAGATTCAATGCAATACCAATCAAAATCCCAACAACTTATTTTTCAGAAATAGAAAAACCAATAAGCAAATTTATCTGGAAGGGCAGGGTGCCCCGAATTGCTAAAAGTATCTTGAGGAAGAAAAACGAAGCTGGAGGTCTCACGCTGCCTGACTTTAAGGCATATTATGAAGTCACAGTGGTCAAAACAGCATAGTACTGGCATAAAGATAGATATATCGACCAATGGAATCGAATAGAGTGCTCAGATATAGACCCTCTCATCTATGGACATTTGATCTTTGATAAGGCAGTCAAGCTAACTCACCTGGGACAGAACAGTCTCTTCAATAAATGGTGCCTAGAGAACTGGATATCCATATGCAAAAGAATGAAAGAGGACCCATATCTCACACCCTATACAAAAGTTAACTCAAAATGGATCAAAGATCTAAACATTAGGTCTACGACCATAAAACAGTTAGAGGAAAATGTAGGGAGATATCTTATGAATCCTACAATTGGAGGCAGTTTTATGGACCTTATACCTAAAGCAAGAGCACTGAAGAAAGAAAGAAAGAAATGGGAGCTCCTCAAAATTAAACACTTTTGTGCATCAAAGAACTTCATCAAGAAAGTAGAAAGACAGCCTACACAATGGGAGACAATATTTGGAAACGACATATCAGATAAAGGTCTAGTATCCAGAATTTATAAAGAGATTGTTCAAGTCAACAACAAAAAGACAGCCAACCCAATTACAAAATGGGAAAAAGACTTGAACAGACACCTCTCAGAAGAGGAAATACAAATGGCCAAAAGGCACATGAAGAGATGCTCAATGTCCCTGGCCATTAGAGAAATGCAAATCAAAACCACAATGAGATATCATCTCACACCCACCAGAATGGCCATTATCAACAAAACAGAAAATGACAAGTCCTGGAGAGGATGCGGAGAAAGAGGCACACTTATCCACTGTTGGTGGGAATGTCAAAAGGTGCAACCACTGTGGAAGGCAGTTTGGCGGTTCCTCAAAAAGCTGAATATAGAATTGCCATACGACCCAGCAATACCATTGCTAGGTATCTACTCAGAGGACTTAAGGGCAAAGACACAAACGGACATTTGCACACCAATGTTTATAGCAGCATTATTTACAATTGCAAAGAGATGGAAACAGCCAAAATGTCCATCAACAGACGAGTGGCTAAACAAACTGTGGTATATACATACGATGGAATATTATACAGCTTTAAGGCAGAATAAACTTATGAAGCATGTAATAACATGGATGGACCTAGGGAACATTATGCTGAGTGAGACTAGCCAAAAACTAAAGGACAAATACTGGATGATCCCACTGATGTGAACCGACATTAGAGAATAAACTTGGAATATGTCATTGATAACAGAGACCATCAGGAGATAGAAATAGGGTAAGATAATGGGTAATTGGAGCTGAAGGGATACAGACTGTGCAACAAGAATTGATACAAAAACTCAGAAATGGACTGCACAATACTACCTAATTGTAATGTAATTATGTTAAAACACTGAATGAAGCTGCATCTGAGGTATAGTTTTTTTATTTTTTTATTTTTTATTTTTTAAATTTTTTTCTCTCTATTATCGTTTTATTTCTTTTTCTGTTGTCTTTCTGCTTTTTCTAAATTGATGCAAATGTACTAAGAAATGATGAATATGCATCTATGTGATGATATTAAGAATTACTGATTGTATATGTAGAATGGAATGATTTCTAAATGTTGTGTTAGTTAATTTTTTTTAATTAATAAAAAAATAAAATAAAATAAATAGTGCTTGGAGAACTGAATATCCGTATGCAAAAGTATGAAAGAGGAACCATATCTCATACCCTATACAGAACTTAACTCAAAATGGGTCAAAACCTTAACGCTAGAGCTAAGACCATGAAACGTTTAGAAGAAAATTTAGGGAAATATCTTATAAATCTTATAATAGGCAGTGGTTTCCTACACCTTATACCCAAAGCTTGAGCATTGAAAAAAGAAATGGATGGGAACTCGTCAAAATTAAACACTTTTATGCATCAAAGGACTTTATCAAGAAAGTAGAAAGGCAGCCTAGGCAATGGGAGACAATATTTAGAAACCACATATCAGATAAGGGTTTAGTATCCAGGATATATGAAGAGATTCTTCAACTTGACAACAAAAAAGACAAATAATCCAATTAAAAAATGGGCAAAAGACATGAAGAGACATTTTTCAGAAGAGGAAATAGAAGTGGCTATAAGGCACATGAAAAGATGTTCAGCTTCTCTGGCTGTTAGGGAAATGCAATTCAAAACCATAGTGAGATATCATCTGACATCCACTAGAATGTCCGTTGTCAAAAAGAAAAAGAAAGAAAAAACAGAAAATGACAAGTGCTGGAGAGAATATGGAGAAAGAGGCACACATATCCACTATTGGTGGAAATGTAAAATAGTATGACTATTCTGGAAGGCAGTTTGGTGGTTCCTTAGGAAGTTAAGTATAGAATTGTCATATGATCCAACAGTGGCTTTCCTAGGTATATATTCAGGGGACCTGAGGGCAAGGATACAAACGGACATTTGTACACCAATGTTTATAGCAGCGTTATTTCTCATTGCCAAGAAATGTAAACAGCCCAAATTCCATCAAGTGATGAGTGGCTAAACCAGCTGTGCTATATATATATATGATGGAATATTACACAGCTATAAGACTAAATAAAGTCATGAAGTGTGTAAGAACATGGATGAACCTTGAGGACACTGTGCTGGGTAAAATTAACCAGAAACAAAAGGACAAATACTATATGGTCTCACTAATATGAACTAACATTAATGAGTGCACTTTGAGAGTTGAAGTTAAGAACACAGGTTATCAAGAGAAACAGCCCAAACGTCTACCAACAGACAATGGTTAAGCAAGCCGTAGGTATACATACGATGGAATATTACATAGCTGTAAGACAGAATAAAGTCATGAAACATGTAACAACATGGATGAACCTTGAGGAGATTATGCTGGGTGAAATTAGCCAGAAACAAAAAAATAACTACAGTATGGTTGCACTAATATGAACTAACAGTAATGAGTGAACTTTGAGAGTTAAAGTTACGAGCAAAGGTTAACAGAAAATAGAAAGAGGATAAGGAATTGGTATTTGGTGCTTAAGGAATGCACAGTGTGCAAAAAGACTGATTTTGGTATGGAAAGCAGTTCTGGGCCAAGATGGCGGCTTAGCAATGTGCGCATTTTAGTTTGTCCTCCAGAACAAGTACTAAATAACCAGAAACAGCACAGAACAGCTCCTGCAACCACATCAGTGAGTGGACACACAACGTACCCCAGTCTGGACCAGCTGGACTGGCTGCAAGCACCCCCAGGACCGTGAGTTCCCCAAGCCATGGTGGCCAGTGCCTCTCCCCCACAGGCTGCTTCACAGAGGGAAAAGGAAAGAGACTTTACCAGCAGCAGTGGCTGAGCCCAACCAAACATCAATTTTGGCATTAATTAACAAATTCTGACTACTAAAAATAGGCCCCCAGCTCAGGTGAACCTGGTCAAAGCAGAGGTTGCTCATTTTTGCCCTGGTGCCAAGGGGGCAGGGCTGATGAAAAAAGAAAAAAAAAAAAGGAAACAGGTTTTTCTGGCTGTGTTTCTACAAAGGCTTGACTGCCTTTGGATTCAGCGGCAGGACTTCTCAGGTTGCAGCTGCCCCAGAAATAGGCATAAACAAGCTTTTTTGAGGGCTTATCTGGTACCGGTGCCTTCCCCAGGGGAGGGGTGGAGCCCAACTCAGGTGGAATCGCCCCCTCAAGGAACGTAGACACTAGGGCTTGGTAATATGAAGCCATTAAAACCAGACTACAACCTCCCTCTGTCTCCACCATGCCCCCAGGAAGGAGAGTCTGCCAAAGTTAAAATTACCACAACATCTTATGCTGGTGGGACCCACAGGCAGACAAGCACCACATACTGGGCAGGATAAGAAAAACAGAGTCTAGAGACTTCACAGGAAAGTCTTTCTACCTGCTGGGTCTCACCCTCAGGGAAAACCGATGCAGGTGACTGTTTCCTCCTGATAGGAGGCCAGTTTGGCCTGGGAAAATTCGACTGGGGTCTATAATACCTAAGCAGACCCTCCTAAGGGGTAGGGGGGAAGGCACCATACAAGCAGGGCAAGAAACAAGAAAACAAGAATTGAAAAATTCTCCTCTGTTAAACAAAACCTAAGCTAGAGGTCCAGAAAAAGCTGAACTGAATGTCAAAGAACAGATAGACAACAAATTCATCCAGCAAGAAAACCCTAGGTAAAGGAAGTGAAAGCAATCTCCAGAATAAACTAGTTAAGGTAATTAAATGCCTAGATGCCAGCAAAAAATAACAAATCACACCAGGAAAATTGAAGATATGGCCCAGTGAAAGGAACAAACCAACAATTCAAATGAGATACAGGAGTTGAAACAATTAATTCAGAATATACGAACAGACATGGAAAACCTCATCAAAAACCAAATCAATGAATTGAGGGAGGATATAAAGAAGGCAAGGAATGAGCAAAAAGAAGAAATGGAAAGTCTGAAAAAACAAATCACAGAGCTTATGGGAATAAAAGGCACAGTAGAAGAGATGAAAAAAACAATGGAAACCTACAATGGTAGATTTCGAGAGGCAGAACATAGGATTAGCGAACTGGAGAATGGAACATCTGAAATCCGAAAAGAAAAAGAAAATATTGGGAAATTATGAGCAGGGGCTCAGGGAATTGAAGGACAATATGAAGCGCATGAATATACGTGTTGTGGGTGTCCCCAAAGGAGAAGAGAAGGGAAAAGGAGGAGAAAAACTAATGGAGGAAATTATTACTGAAAATTTCCCAACTCTTATGAAAGGCTTAAAATTATATATCCAAGAAGTGCAGCGTACCCCAAAGAGAATAGGTCCAAATAGATGTTCTCCAAGACATTTACTAATCAAAATGTCAGAGGTCAAAGAGAAAGAGAAGATCTTGAAAGCAGCAAGAGAAAAGCAATCCATCACATATAAGGGAAGCCCAATAAGACTATGCGTAGATTTCTCAGCAGAAACCATGGAGGTGAGAAGACACTGGGATGATATATTTAAATTATTAAAAGAGAAAAACTGCCAACCAAGAATTCTATACCCAGCAAAATTGTCCTTCAAAAATGAGGGAGAAATTAAAACATTCTCAGACAAAAAATTACTGAGAGAATTTGTGACCAGGAGACCAGCTCTGCAAAAAATACTAAAGGAAGCACTAGAGACAGATACGAAAAGACAGAAAAAACAGGTGTGGAGAACAGTGTAGAAAGGAAGACTATGAGTAAAGGTGAAAAGAAGGAAAATTAGATGTAACATATGAAATCCAAAAGGTAAAAGGGTAGAAGAAAGTACTACCCATACAGTAATAACACTAAATGTTAATGGATTGAACTCCCCAGTCAAAAGACATAGACTAGCAGAATGTATTCAAAAGAGGACCCATCTATATGCTGTCTACAGGAAACACATCTTAGACCCAAGGATAAACATAGGTTGAAAGTGAAAGGTTGGGAAAAGATATTTCATGCAAATAACAACCAGAAAAGAGCAGGAGTAGCTATACTAATATCCAACAAATTAGACTTCAAATGTAAAACAGTTAAAAGAAACAATGAAGGATACTATGTACTAATAAAAGGAAAAATTCAGCACGAAGACATAGCAATCATAAATATTTATGCACCGAACCAGAATGCTCCAAAATACATGTGGCAAACACTGAAAAGAGAAATAGACACATCTACCATAATAGTTGGAGACTTTAATTCCCCACTCTTATCAATGGACAGAACATCTAGACAGAGGATCAATAAAGAAACAGAATTTGAATAATACAATAAATGAGCTAGACTTAACAGATGTTTATAGAGCATTACACCCCACAACAGCAGGATACACCTTTTTCTCAAGTGCTCATGGACCATTCTAGAGGATAGACCATATGCTGGGTCACAAAGCAAGTCTCAATAAATTTAAAAAGATTGAAATCATGCAAAACACTTTCTCAGATCATAAAGGAAGGAAGTTGGAAATCAATAATAGGCAGAGTGCCAGAAAATTTACAAATATGTGGAGGCTCAACAACACACTCTTAAACAGCCAGTGGGTCAAGGAAGAAATTACAAGAGAAATCAGTAAATATCTCGAGGCAAATGAAATGAAAACACAACCTATCAAAACTTGTGGGACACATCAAAGGCAGGGCTAAGAGGGAAATTTATTGCCCTAAATGCCTATATCAAAAAAGAAGAAAGGGCAAAAATCGAGGAATTAATTGTCCACTTGGAAGAACTAGAGAAAGAACAGCAAACTAACCCCAAATCAAGCAAAAGGAAAGAAATAACAAAGATTAGAGCATAAATAAATGAAATTGAGAACATGAAAACAGTTGAAAAAATCAATAAAATCATAAGCTGGTTCTATGAGAAAATCAGTAAGATTGATGGACCCTTAGCAAGACTGACAAAAAGAAGAAGAGAGAGGATGCAGATAAGTAAGACCAGAAATGGAAGAGGAGACATAACCACTGATCCCACAGAAACAAAGGAAGTTATAACAGGATACTATGAACAACTTTACGCTAATGAATACAACAATGTAGATGAAATGGACAACTTCCTAGAAAGGCATGAACAACCAACTTTGACTTGAGAAGAAATAGATGACCTCAACAAACCAATCACAAGTAAAGAAATTGAATCAGTCATTAAGAAGCTCCCCAAAAAGAAAAATCCAGGACCAGATGGCTTCACATGTAAATTCTACCAAATATTCCCGAAAGAATTAATACCAATCCTGCTCAAACTCTTCAAAAAAATTGAAGAGGAGGGAAATCTACCTAATTCATTCTACGAAGCCAACATCACCCTCATCCCAAAGCCAGCAAAGATATTACAAAAAAAGAAAACTACAGACCAATCTTTCTAATGAATATAGGTGGAAAAATCCTCAACAAAATTCTAGCAAATCAAATCCAGCAACACATTAAAAGAATTATACATCATGACCAAGTAGGATTCATCCCAGGTATGCAAGGATGGTTCAACATAAGAAAATCAATTAATGTAATACACCTTATCAATAAGTCAAAGCAGAAAAGCCACATGATTATCTTGATTGATGCAGAAAAGACATTTGACAAAATTCAACGTCCTTTCTTGTTGAAAGCACTTCAAGGGATAGGAATAGAAGGGAACTTCCTTAAAATGATAAAGGAAATATATGAAAAATCCACAGCTAATATCATCCTTAATGGGGAAAAACTGAAAACTTTCCCCCTAAGATCAGGAACAAGACAAGGATGTCCACTATCACCACTGTTATTCAACAGTGCATTGGAAGTTCTAGCCAGAGCAATTAGACAAGAAAAAGAAATACAAGGCATCAAAATTGGAAAGGAAGAAATAAAGCTATCACTGTTTGCAGATGGTATGATACTATACGTCGAAAACCCTGAAAAATCCACAGCAAAACTACTAGAGCTAATAAAGGAGATCAGCAAAGTGGCAGATTACACTAAAAAATCTGAGGGGAAAATCAAGAAATGAATTCCATTTACAATTGCAACCAAAAGAATAAAATATTTAGGAATAAATTTAACTAAAGAAACAAAAGGTCTATACAAAGAAAACTACAAGAAACTGTTTAAAGAAATCACAGAAGACCTAAATAGATGAAAGGGCATACCGTGTTCATGGATTGGAAGACTAAATATAGTTAAGATGTCAGTTCTACCTAAATTGATTTACACATTCAATGCAATACCAATTAAAATCCCAACAACTTACTTTTCAGAAATAGAAAAACCAGTCAGGAAATTTATCTGAAAGGGCAGGAAAAAGCTATCCTGAGGGAAAAATGAAGTTGGAGTTCTCACGCTGCCTGACTTTAAGGCATATTATGAATCTACAGTGGTCAAAACAGCATGGTACTGGCATGAAAATAAATCTATTGACCAATGGAATCGAATAGAGTGTTCAGATATAGACCTTCTCATCTATGGACATTTGATCTTTGATAAGGCAGTCAAGCCAACTCACCAGGGACATAACAGTCTCTTCAATAAATGATGCCAGAGAACTGGATATCCATATGCAAAAGAATGAAAGAGGACCCATATCTCACACCCTGTACAAAAGTTAACTCAAAATGGACAAAGCGGGTGCATGGGTAGTTTAGTGGTTAGAATGCCCGCCTTCCATGTGGGAGACCCGGGTTCAATTCCCCTATCATGCACCAAAAAAAAAGGATCAAAGACCTAAACATTAGGTCTAAGACCATAAAACAGAAGAAAATGTAGGGGGAATATCTTATAAATCTTATACTTGGAAGTGGTTTAATAGACCTTACACCCTAAAGCAAGAGCACTGAAGAAAGAAAGAAAGAAATGGGAACTCCTCAAAATTAAACACTTTTGCGCATCAAAGAACTTCATCAAGAAAGTAAAAAGACATCCTACACAATGGGATACAATATTTGGAAATGACATATCAGATAAAGGTCTGGTATCCAGAATTTATAAAGAGATTATTCAACTCAACAACAAAAAGATAGCCAATCCAATTACAAAATGGAAAAAAGACTTGAACAGACACTTCTCAGAAGAGGAAATACAAATGGCCAAAAGGCACATGAAGAGATGGTCAACTTCCCTGGCCATTAGAGAAATGCAAATCAAAATCACAATGAGATATCATCTCACACCCACCAGAATGGCCATTAGTAACAAAACAGAAAATGACAAGTGCTGGAGAGGATGTGAAGAAAGAGGCACACTTATTCATGTTCACCTTTAAATCCTTATATGTACTTATGATTTATTTACCTTATATGTACTATTATAAAATTCCTTCCTGATATTTCAATCATTCTTCTTTTCTTTGTCTGTTTCTATTAAATGATTTTTCTCATGGGTATGGGTGACTTTTTTCTGCTTTTTTGCATGTGGGGTAATTTTCATTTGGATCCTGGATATGTTGATTGGCTGGATTTTTACCCTTCTTTTAAGGATTCTGGAGTTTTTCTGAGTCAAGGGTTAGTTCACCTTGTGGATTAATTTCAGACTTTTGAGATTTATGTTTAAGACTCTTTTTTCTTAGAAAGTATCCAGAGTAGCCTTTCCTCTAAGGCATTTTTAGTCTTACTCTTAAAGTGTGGTCTTTCTGGGTTCTCTATGAAACTCCTAGTAGTTCAATGATGCCTCCTTACTCTAGGTTGTTAGAACTCAAACACCTGTATTACACTAGATGATTTTCAGCTTTTGGCTTACCAGTAGTTGTTTTACCTGATAGTTGTTCTTTGCCCAGACTAGTGGAGTCTCCCCTTAAGCATCTACAGCTTAGTATGCAGCCAGACTCAAGGAGTCCCCTATGCAGATTGCAGCCCCTTCTCTGTGTTGAATTCCTCTTGGGGACTCTGATCTACAAATATTAGCTCACTGTACATGGTGATCTCTATCTCCTCTGCTCAGAAAGACTGCTGATCTCTACTTGGTTGTCCTCTCCCTGTTCCAGAGTCCAGCAATTGTCTACAGGCAGAAAACTGGGAAACCATAGAAATCACTGTTTCCTTCCTTCAGCAATCATAGTTCTGCACTACCTGTTGTCTAATGTCTGAATATAGTCATTCCATATAATTTTTTTAGATTTCTAGGTAAGTGACAGGAAGTCTCTTCTGGTGCTGGTTTTTCATCACGGCTGGAAGTATTTTCAAGAGGAAATTTTGAACTATTAATTTCTATTTAATAGTTCTAAAATGAGAAAAATATATCCATTCTCAAAATTTTCTACAAGTCCAGGTAGATTGTTTGTAATGTGATATGGATTGAATCGTATATTCCAGTTTGGACATATACGTGATCTTGGTCTGCATTCTGGTGGGTATGGACCTATTGTAAATAAAATCCCTTCAGGATATTACTTCAGTTAGAGTATGGTCTGACCACATCAGGCTGGATTTAATCCACATAACTGGAACCCTTTAGAGTGTAACAGAAGTCAGATGGAGAGAAAATCCACTGGAGCAGCCAGAAGATGGAAGTCAATGGGAGTTGGAAAAGAAAGGAGAAGATACCTTTGTGTATTATCATGCAAAAGAAAAGCTAAAGTATACCAAAGACAGCTGATCAGCAAGAGAATACTGACCCAGGGATACTAGCCAAGGAAAGAAGCAAGGCTTCTAGCCTCCAAAAGCATGAGCCAATAAATTCCTGTTATTAACCACTGCCCCACACCACCCCCACCCCCAAAAAGCTACGATGGTTAAAGCAACATGATCTTGGCATGAAAATAGATATACTGAGCAATGAAATAGAATTGAGTGTTCAGAAATATACACTCTCATCCACAGACAATTGATCTTTAGTAAGGCAGTCAAGCCAACCCAACTGGGACAGAGCAGCCTCTTAAATAAAAAGTGTTTGAAAAACTGGATAGCCATATGCAAAAGAATGAAAGAGAACCCATTCTTGAAAATACTGCAATATGACATGCTTCCAGCCATGATGAAAACCCAGTACCAGAAGAGGCTTCCTGTCACTTATCTAGAAATCTAAAAAATTATGTGGAATGACTATCTTCAGACATTAGACAACAGGTAATGCAGGTAGACCTAAATGCTAGAGTTAAGACCATGAAACTTTTAGAAGAAAATTTAGGGAAATATCTTATAAATCTTACACTGTGAGAGTGCTTACACATTACACCCAAAGCTCGAGCAATGAAAAAATCAAAGAAGTAAATGGATCTCCTCAAAATTAAACACTATTGTGGATCAGAGAACTCAAGAAAGTACAAAGGCAGCCTATGCAATGGGAGACAATATTTGGAAACCACATATCAGATAAGGGTTTAAAATCCAAAATATATGAAGAGATTCATCAACTTCAGATATAAAGATTGTCTTCAGAAAAGACAAAGAACTCAACCACAAAATGGGTAGAAGACATGTACAGACATTTTTCAGAAGAGGAAATACAAATGACTAAAAGGCATATAAAAGGATGCTCAGCTTCATTGGCTATTAGGGAAATACAAATCCAAACCACAATGAGATACCATGTCACACCCACTAGAATGTTCATTATCAAAAAAAAAAAAACATAGCTGGAAAGGATATGGAGAAAGAGGTACACTTATTCACTGTTGGTAGGAATGTACAATGGCACAAGAGCTGTGGAAGGCAGTTTGGTAGTTCCTCAGGAAGCTAAATATAAAATTGTCATATGATTCAGCCATTCCATTACTAGGTATATATTCAGAGGAACGGAAAGCGAGGACACAAATGGGCATTTGCACACTGATGTTTATAATGCCGTTATTCACAATTGCCAAGAGGTGGAAACAACCCAAATGTCTACAGATGATGGCTAAACAAGCTATGGTGTATACATATGATGGAATATTATGCAGCTGTAAGACAATAAAGTCTTGATACGTGTAACAACATGGATGGAAACTTGAGAACATGCTGAGTGAAATTAGCCAGAAACAAAAGGATAAATACATTATGGTCACACTAATATGAACTAACATTTAATAAGTAAAATTTGAGAGTCAAAGTTAAGAACAAAGGTTAACAAGCTAGAGGGCAGAAATTGGGCTTTTGGTGCTGGAGAAGTACAGGAGTGATTGTAAAAATTCAGAAATGGTTAGAACAGTACTATCTAATGGTAGCGCAATAATGCAAGTACTCTGGATGAAACTGAATGTGAGTATGTTTGAAGAAGAAGCGCTGGGGTATGAATGACACCAGAAGGAAAAACAGAGATCAAAGACTGAGATGGTATAACTTAGGAATGCCTAGAGCGGACAGTGATGGTGACTAAAATAAGAATGTTTTTGCATGAGGGAGAACAAATGAATGTCAACATTGCAAGGTGTTGAAAATGGGATGATATTCAGGAAGAAATACAATCAATACCATCTAGGGTCTATTGTCAACAGTAACACTGTAATATGCTTCCATTGAATGTTACAAAAGCAGTATGCCAAAACTAAATGTCAGTAAGTGGGCGATATGGGGAGGGATATGGGATTCTTTGTGGAAAAAAGGAAATGCCCTCACATAGATTGTGGTGGCAAAGCCATGGCTATGTGATTATACCGGGAACCATTGATTCTTTTACTTCAGTTGGGTTGTGTGCCACGTGAATAAAACTGTTTAAAAATGAAGAGAAATAGAAGTGCTGGAGAAAATGTGGGGAAAGGGGTGTACCTATTCACTGCTGGTTGGGAAGCAGAATGGTGCAGCCCTCTGGAGGCCAATGTGGTGGTTCCACAGGAGGCTAGGGATGGAGTTACCATATGATCCTGTAACTCCATTGCTAGGTATATACTTGGAGGAACTGAGTGTGGGAACACGAATGTACATTTGCACACTGGTGTTTAAGGTGGCAGTGTTCAAGATTTTCAGTGGATGGAAGGGTACACTGACTGAGGAATGGAAGGGGGGGACTGTGGTGTATGCATACAACAGAATACTGAGTGGCCACAAGAAGGAATGAAGTTGTGAGGCATGCTCCTAGGTGAATGAACCTTAAGGACAGTATGTTGAATGAAATGTCAAAAACAAAAAGACAAATATTATCATGCCTCACTCATGGACTAACTATAATATACAAACTCAGAGAATTGAAGTCGAGGGCGTGGGTTATTAGGTTGGGACCTGTTGTAAAGGTTTCTAGGTAGTAAGCGCTTACAGAGGTCACAATTATTTCAGAGTTGTAACTGTTATTTCTAAATTCTGAGATACTGAGTTGTTTGTGTATAACCTGGTTGTTCCCTGGAACTTCAGGTATTTGTGTGACACCTGAAACTCAGAGCACTGAAGTTACGAGAGTCAGCATTACCCCACATGGCTAATGTTAAAAAAAGAGTTGAAAAAGTGATCAGACTTTGACTAGAAATATGAATGAAGTTGATCCGGATAGGACTAAGGTAAAATAGAATACAGGGTAAGAATGATATGTTCTATATTTTAAAACTTCAACTTCTATGTGAGACCAAAGGAAGAGATGCTTATTGATGTAAAATCTAAGTCTCCCACAGTGTGCATATTGGTACACTTGATAATGTCTGTGCTGGTTTGAAAGGAAGTATGCCCCCTAGAAAAGCCATGTTTTAATCAAAATCCCGTTTCATAAAGATAGAATAATCACTATTCAATACTGTATGTTTGAAACTATAATCAGATCACCTCCCTGGAGATGTGATTTAGTCAAGATGGTTGTTAGGCTGGATTAAGTGACGACATGTCTCCAGCCATTTGGGTAGGTCTTGATGGTTTATTGGAGTCCTATAAAAGAGGAAACATTTTGGAGAATGAGAGATTCAGAGAGAGCAGAGCAGAATGACATAGCCATGAGAAGTAGAGTCCACAAGCCAGCAACCTTTGGAGATGAAGAAGGAAAATGCCTCCCGGGGAGCTTCATGAAACAGGAAGCCAGGAGAAGAAGCTAGCAGATGATGTCGTGTTCACCATGTGCCCTTCCAGATGAGAGAGGAGCCCTGACTGTGTTTACCATGTGCCTTCCAAATGGAAGAGAAACTCTGACTATGTTTGCTATGTGCCCTTCCACTTGAGAGAGAAATCCTGAACTTCATTGGCCTTCTTGAACCAAGGTATCTTTCCCTGGATGCCTTTGATTGGACATTTCTATAGACTTGTTTTAATTGGGACATTTTCTCGGCCTTAGAAGTATAAATTAGAAACTTATTAAATTCCCCTTTTTAAAAGCCATTGCATTTCTGGTATATTGCATTCTGGTAGCTAGCAAAGTAGAACAATGTCCCACAGATTCCTCAGGCTCTGTTTACTTTTCTTCATTCTCTTTCTGCTCCTCAGACTGGATGATTTCATTTGTCTTGTCTTAGGTTCACTGATTCGTTCTTTTATCGGCTCCAATCTGCTATTGAACCCCTCAAGGGAGTTTTTAATTTCTGTTGCTATGGTCTTCAGCTCTGTTTGGTTCCTTTTCATAATTTCCATCTTTGTCAACAGTCTTTGCATTCATCTGTTGCTTTCTTGACTTCTTTTAGTTCTTTGCTTATTTCTCCTTTAGCTCTTTCCATAGAAGGACCATTTTTTAAAAGTCTTTGGAATGTTCCAGGTATGGTGCTCCACACTGATGGTTTCTAAGGCTTTAATCTTTTTCTTTGCCTGGGCCCTTGCTTCCTGTTTCTTTGGATGCTTTCTAATCTTTTGCTAAAACCTGGAAATTTTCATATTTTAATGTGTTTATCTTTGGCATTTAAACGCTTGAGTTTTCTGTTCCTTAAGCTTGTATCCAGCCAGTGTTATTACAAAGCTTAACTGAATGGCAGGAGTGAATAAAAGAAAAGGAAAATATTAAGGGATTTCTGGTCCATCAAGATGGTGGTATAAAATGCTCTAGAGTGCCATCCCTTCACACAATCTTTTAACAACTAGCAAAAACTGGCAGAACAACTAGCAATGAGAAACTCTGGAAACAGTTAAAGGATTACAGTAACTTAGAAAATGCTGAATCAGGAAAGAGCAACATGAAAAATGGTAGGCAAAGCTCATGATGCCCCTGTTGTCTCTTCTTCCACCCCTCCTCAGTGTGGTATGGAGCCAGCCTTTACTGCCATTGTGAATCCTTACCCAGTTTCACAAGGACCAGAGTAACCCTTGTGGGTGTTGTGGGATGTCTCCAGGTCAGTACAATCTATCACATGGAACTGTGAAAGACTGAAGGAGGAAATTTGCCTCAGGCTTCCCAGAATTTGTCCGGAAGGCAGAGAAGCGGCTTGAAGACACCTAAAGCAGTATGAGTTGATGTGGCCTGTCCTTACCTGTATTAAGTCATACAATAGAGCAGGGGGAGGAAGTCAATTTCAGAGGGAGTAGAGAGGCATTCAGACACCTGTGGACTGTAAAAGGGGGAATTCCTAAAGCCACAAGTAAGCACAAGCCCAGGAAAAGAATCAGCCCCACAGCTTCATGCAGGCTCATATAATACGTATTGCATTCTCTTAGGGCTGCTCTATTTTTTTTCTTTATTATTTTTTAATTAGAGAAGATTTACAGAAGAGTCATGTAAAAAAAAAATAGCATACCCATATATCCCCTATTTTTGATCCTTTGTATTAGTGTGATAACTTGTTACAGTTCATGAAAGAATATTAAAATAGTGCTATTGGGCAGGCCACAGTGGCTCAGCAGGTAAGAATGCTTGTCTGCCATGCCTGAGGACCCAGGTTCGATTCCCGGTGCCTGCCCATGTTAAAAAAAAAAAAAAATAGTGCTATTAAGTATAGTCCATAGTTTCCATTGGTGTATTTTCCACATACTCCACCCTGTTATTAACACCTTGTATTAGTGTTGTACATTTGTTATAATTCGTGAAAGAACATTTTTTTTCTTTTAAAAATATGAAACGCTTCGCGAATTTGTGTGTCATCTTTGTGCAGGGGCCATGCTAATCTTCTCTGTATTGTTCCAGTGTTAGTATATGTGCTGCCAAAGTGAGCAAAAAGAAATTTTTGTTTGTTTGTTTGTCCTGGGCAGGCATCAGGAATCGAACCCGGGTTTCCGTCATGGCAGGCGATAACTCTGCCACTACACCACCATCGCCCGCCCACGAAAGAATGTTTTTATTCTTGCATCATTAACTACAGTCCATAGTCCACCACAGAGTTCACTGTGTTATACAGTCCCATGTTTTATCTTCTGTTCAGGCCCAGACCAAATTTGTACAGGGCATGGGCTGGTGCTGCCGTGAGACAAAACACGCCAGCACAGAAGCAGACATAGATCTATGGGAATTACAAACAGGAGAGGTTCTCTGGTAGCAGCGAGTCTGGTGAAATAGCACACTGTAAGGGATAGGAATGCAGGGGGGCAATGTATATATGATTTTAGAACAAAGACATTCCATATAGTATGAGGACGTCAGGCCTCTACTGTAGTTATTAAAGGGGCTTAAGACCTTATGTTTTTTAATATTAATATTAATGTTTAAGACCAAGATACCAAAAGTTCTTTTTTACACCCATGATTTCATTCCAGGGGTATTGTTTACTTTCTCGATCTTTGGTTTGCTATGTGCTCGGGATATCATTCCTGTTTAGGTGGGGGCCTGGGCCCTGGGCCACCACATCTTCTAACTTTTGTTCTAGTAACAAACTTTCCAAAACTTCTCCCTTTAAACCACATTCGCATAAATAACTCAGTGCTGTTAATTACATTCAAAATAATGTGCTATCATGTGTATTAGTCAGGGTTCTCTAGGGAAACAGAACCAGCAGGAGATATTTATAAATATGAGATTTTATAAAAGCATCTCATGCAACTGTGGGGATGCACAAGTCCAAATTCCTTAGAGCAGACTGCAAGCTGACAACTCCTGTGATGATTTTTGATGAATTCCCCAGGAAAACCTGGCTTTCTGAAATAGAGATGAAATATCTCTCTTCTGACTGTTAAAGTCATCACTTTTCCTTTTAAAGCCTTCAGTTTATTGGATAAATGTCACAAAGACACTCCTTAGTTGATTGTAGATATAATCAGCCATAGATGCAATCAATTTACTGATTATTTAAGTCCACAAAATGTCC
This sequence comes from Tamandua tetradactyla, assembly GCF_023851605.1. Lineage (NCBI taxonomy): Eukaryota > Metazoa > Chordata > Mammalia > Pilosa > Myrmecophagidae > Tamandua > Tamandua tetradactyla. Next base: position 178,596,668 of record NC_135328.1, read on the forward strand.
TTGCAGTAGCAATTAAGCCAGTGCTTGCTAGACCAGACAGCCGAGCACCATTCATTACCTGGCCAAGTTGACACATTTGGCTAACTATATACATCCATTTTGAAACCTTTACAATCAAAATATATTGAAATTCTGTACAAATTAAGCATTGGCTCCGTATTCTCTACCCCCATTCTAACCCCTGGTAACCTATATTCTAAATTCTAACTCTATGAGTTTGCTTACTATAATCAATTCATTTCACTGAGATCATACAATATTTGTCCTTTTCTATCCAGCTTATTTCACTCAGCATAATGTCCTCAAGGTTCATCCATGCGTGTTTTCACATGCATCAGGACTTCATTCCTTTTAAGAACTGGATAATATTCCATCAAATGTATATTCTACATTTTGTTTATCCATTCGTCAGATAATGAATACTTGGGTTGCTTCCATCTTTTGGCAATGCTGAATAATTCTGCTATGAACTTTGGTATGCAAATATCTGTTCAAATCCCTACTTTCAGTTCTTCTCAGTATATATCTAATGTGCTTGTGTGAAACTGTTGTGCACCCCAGAAAAGTCATGTTCTTTAATCCTGATTCAGTATGCTGGGTAAGATCTTTTGATTAAGTTGTTTTCGTGGAAATATGACCCACCCAGTTGTGGGTGGGACCTTTTCATTAGGTGGTTTCTGTGGAGATGTATCTCTATCCATTCAAGGTGGGGTTGCTTACTAGAGTCCTTTAAGAGGGAACTGTTTTGGAAATAGCCTTAGAGCCCACATAACCAGAAACCTTTGGAGATTCAGAAGGAAAACACCCCTGGGGAAGCCTCATGAAACAAGAAGCCGGGAGAGAAAGCTAGCAGACATTACCAGACATTACCAGGTGCCTTTCCCACTGACAAAGATGTCCAGAAGTTAGACACCCCAGCAGATGCCAGCCACTTTCCTTCTCAGCTAACAGAGGTGTTCTGGATGGCATTAGCCTTTCTTGAGTGAAGGTAACTTCTTGTTGGTACCTTAATTTGGACATTTCACGGCCTCAGAACTATAAACTTGTAATGCAATAAATTCCCTTTTTAAAAGCCATTCCATTTCTGATATATTACATTCACACAGGCAATGAATGAGTGTTCCTGTCTTCCAAATCCTCTCTACTACTTTTGATTTTCTGGGTTTTTTTTTTTTTTTTTTTTGCATGGGCAATCAAACCCAGGTCTCCGGCATGGCAGGCCCTCTGTTTTTTAATAGTACCCTTTCTAGTGGGTATGAAATTATATCACATTGTGGTTTTGATTTGCATTTTCCTAACAGCTAGTGATGTTGAGCATCTTTTTATGTGCTTTTTAATGTTTAGCCATTTAAATATCCTCTTTGGGATGAATCTGGCCCTGGCACGGTGGGATTAACAATGTCATCCTGACCAAAAGGGGGAAAAGAAGTATAACAAATAAGGTATCAGTGGCTGAGAGAGTTCAAATAAAGTCGAGAGGCTACTCTAGAAGTCACTCTTATGCAATGTCAGTTAGACATTGCTACCTATCATAACTTGCCAAACCCCAATCAAAACCATTCCTGCCAATCCTGAAGAACACCTAGGGCAATACAGAGGATTCTACAAAGATTCCATGCACCAGGGTAACTTTCCAGAAACCTACAACCAGATAGGTTCTGGACCAGATAAGTCCTGAAACCTAGAGGGGCCAGCCTCTCTAGAACATCAGCTAATTCCATCTCCCTGCCCCATATTATCATAGCCCCTTCCAACATGAAAAAGTTAGAATGGACATAGCCCAAATACCCCTAAGAGTGAGAGGAAGATCAAAGGTGATGGTGAAGTTATACATAGAAGGTAGGGTTTAACAACCGAGTATGATTGCTGAATCATTATATTGATATTTCTTTTAGTCTCCAGTATCTTAGAGCAGCTAAAAGTAAAAACCTAAAATGGTGGAATTGTAACCCATACCAGACTCTGAAATCTGTTCTACAATTAGTTGTTGTGTTGTGCTTTGAAATATATTGCTTTTTTTGTTTATATGTTGTAAAAGAGGAAACAAAGCAATTGCGATGGTAAGAAAATATTTATTCCTTCTAGTGTCCAATGTTCTGGAGCAGCTAGAAGAAAAAATCTGAGATCATGGTATGGTATACCATGACAGACTCTGGAATCTGTCCTGTAATTACTTGTTGATGAGTGCTTTGAAAACTATTGCTTTTTTCTTTCTTTGCTTTGCATATATGTTATATTATACAGTAAAAAAAGTTTTTTAAAAATCCTCTTTGGAGAAATCCCTATTCAAGTTTTTGTTCTTTTTTTTTTATTATTAGATTGTTTGCCTTTTTCTTTTTGGGGTTGTAGAATTTCTTTATTATTATATCTTCTGGATATTAAATCCTAATTGGATATGTAATTTCCAAATATTTTCTTGCATTAAGTAGAATTACTTTTCACTATTATGACAGAGTCCTTTGATGCACAAAAGTTTTTCACTTTGTTTATGTCCCATTTATCTATTTTTTCTTTCATTGCTTGTGCTTGGGATGTAAAGTCTAAGAAATCATTGCCTGTCGCAAGATGTTGAAGATGGTTCCCTATGTTTTCTTCTAAGAGTTTTATATCCTGGTTCTTATATGTAGGTCTTTGATCCATTTTGAGTTCATTTTGTATATAGTGTGAGATAGAGATCCTCTTTCATTCTACTGTATATGAGTATCCTGTTCTCCCAGCACCATTTATTGAAGAAACTATTCTTTCCCAATTGAGTGAACTTGGCAACCTTGTAAATATCATTAGGCCATAGATATGAAAAGTCTCTTTCTGAGCTCTCAATTCAATTCCATTGTTTAATATATTTATCTTTGTGCCTAATATGTTTATCTTAATGCCAGTACCATGCCATTTTTGAGCACCATGGCTTTATAATATGCTTTAAAGTCAGGAAGTATGAATCCTCCAACTTCATTCTTTTATTTTCAAGATGTTTTTGGCTATTCAGGGCCTTTTACCCTTCCAAATAAATTTGATAGTTAACTTCCATTTCTGCAAAGTAGGCTTTTGGAATTTTGATGGGATTGTATTGAATCTGTAAATCAAGTTGGGTAGAATTGATACCTCAACGATATTTAGTCTTCCAATCCACAAACACAGAATGTCCTTTCATTTATTTAGAATTTTGTTGACTCCTTAGCAATGTTTTATAGTTTTCTGTGTACAAGTCCTTTACATCCTTGGTTAAATTTATTCCTAGATATTTTTTCAGCTTCATATACTTTATAATACATTCACATTTATACATAAATTTCATGTTTACAAGTACAAAAGGCAAAGAATCTAAACAGCTACATTCAATAGTTAATACTGTTGTCCCCGATCCCCATTTTCTAAATCCAGAAGAAAACTCAATGCCATCCTACATGTGGACTTCACTTTTAGAAGTTGGAGACTGTATGTAGTTCTGCACATGTCTGGGTTTCCACAGAACTGAACTGAGACTCCATTGTGTTCCAAGCCAAATCAGTCAGAAGGAAATCATCCATGGCTGTTTGAATTCCATTGCTGGTGAAAACAAACTCCCTGACGTTTCAAAAGCAGAATTCATGGTCTGTGTTTCTCTACTGTTCAGCTGAACTTTACTTTCTAGAGCAGGTAAATTTTTAGTGGAAATCCCTTATGTTTGAGTTTCTGTGTTAGATGAATCAGTGCTCATGGAAAAGCTGGAGTGTTTCAGAATACTGCCCAGAGGCAGATGAGGCCTACTGTCGAAAGAGAAGTTTAAGCCTGTCTGTGTCTGCCTGTGAAACCTTTGAAGGCCCAAGAAGTTAGCATTTCTCCTACAACTGTAGGACTGAGCAGAGGTGTCTGCAAGTAAAAAGTTGGTTTGGGTTTCTATATCCAGGGATTCCAAGACTGGCTCAGGAATTCCAAGACTGGTTCAGTGTTCATATTACTGAGTTCATTCGCTTCCATTTGAGTTTGGATATTTGAGGCTGAAAAGAACTCTTCAATATAAAAATCTGTCCCAGGATTCTGTCCCAGGATTCTAATAAGATTTTTATTAGATTTGCTTTGAATGTATAGATCAATTTGGAAAGAACTTTTCTGTACATTATTGTCTTTTTAGCCATTAACATGCTTCAACTTATTTAAGTCTTTAATTTCTCTTGATAAAGTTTTATAATTTTTTCTAAGAGATGACTTACACGCTAGTTTCATTTATTTCCAGGTACTTGATATTCTCTCTTACTATAGAAAATTATGTCCTTCTTTTATTATGTTTTCTAATTTATTTGCTGATATATAGAAATGCAGTTGACTTTTATATACAAATCTCATATCCATCCACTTTGCCAGACTCTCCTATTGTCTCTAATAACTAATCTGTAAATTCTGTGAGGTTTTCTTTGTAAACAGTCCATTTTGCCAATGAAGACAATTTTATTTCCATTTGAAAGTCTTTATGTGTCTAGTTTCTTTTCTCCTATTATACTGGCCAGGACCTACAATATATGTGTAGAAGTAATGTATTTGACACTTTTTCTCATTCCTAATTTTAAAAGGAATGTTTTCTCCATTTAGAATAATATGTTCTACAGGATTTTATAGGTATTTGTCATTAGATTGATCAGGCCCCCTTTTATAAAGTTCTCATTTATTAAGTTATTTCCATAAGTATATTAATTTTATCAAATGCTTTTTCTTCATCTATTTAAGTGGTCCTATAGTTTTTCTCTTTTACTCTGATAGTGGACGTTTTACAATTCAAAACTTTCTGATTAAACCATCTTCACATTCTCGGGATATATCCAACTTGATCATGGCATATTATTCTTTTTATACATTGGATCATTTAGTTTTTACAACATAATAAACCTTTCCAAAATTCAGTGGTTTAAGTCAAAAATCATTTATTTGCTCATGATTCTTTGGGTTAACAGTTAGGGCTGGGTTTAGCTGAGATGACTTATGTTAGCTAGTGATGTCAGCTAGAGGATAGTTATCTATTGTTGTTTAACAAGCTATGACAAATTTAACAGCTTAAAACAACACCATGGGTCAGGAATCCAGGTGTGGCTCAACTGGGTTCTCTGCTTCAGAGTCTCTCACAAGGCTGAAGTTAAGATGTTAACCAGGGCTGGGATATCTTCTAATGAATGCTCAGCTGGGAAGAAAATTGTTTGCAGGCTCACTTGGTTATTGGCAGAATTTCATTGCTCTAAGGGCTGTTGGACTGAGAGCCTCAGTTTCCAGTTGACTGGTGGCCAGAGACTGCCTCATTTCTTTTATCACTTGGGCCTCCTACACGGCAACTTTCTTCAACAAAGCCAACAAGGGAGAGAATCATCTAGCATACAGAAATCATAATACTAAGCAACCTAATCACAGAAGTGACATCTCATTACCTTTGGCATATCCTCTTGGTTGTGAAAAAGTTTCTAGGTCAGCCTACATTCAAGGGGATATGCATCTCAGGAGGTGGTTTATCATTAGGAACCATCTTACAGTCTAAGTGCCGCAACTAGACTCATTAGTATGTCTAGGACCTCAGCTCTTTCACCTGGATTTCTCTCTCTCTCTAGTCTCTCATCACCCAGGAGGCTAGTCCAAACTTGTTCACGTGGTTCTAAGAAAGCAAGAGCAGAAGCCAAAAGGCCTCTGGAGGCTTAAACTCAAACTTACACAGTGTTACTTCTGTTAGTCAAAGGTAGTCACAGGGCCAGCCCAAGTCCAAAGGGTGGGAAAATGTTGCTTCCTATTGAAACAGAGCTCGAAGGATATTAAGGAATGATGAGAAAGAGAGAAAGAAAGGAAGGAAAGACAGACACAGATGGATTCAGGGGGTCTGAAGCTTAACTTTACATCAGACATCAGACTTTATTCTTATCCAGATCCTGCTTAAATACTGCAGGGTGACAAAAGGCATGCATGCATTTCATGAAAGAACAGAGAGCTTATTTTTCAGTGTTCTCTTCCTTCATACTTAACATAACCATTGGAGTAAACATTCTCTTCCTCCCAGACTGCTCTACATAACAATCTCCACAGTTTACTGCCGCCATCCTGAGGCCAGCTGCTCCCAACAAAACCTGCAGGTCTTGTTTTAACCCTTAGCTTCTACAGGAAAATAGGTTCCACCTGTTGATGGGAGGAGCTACAAAAAAATTTACTATTTTAATTCTACTACGCATGCTATTGGTTTTGATTTATTAAGATTTTGTTTAGGATCTTTGTATTTATATGAGTGAATATGACTGAAGGTTTTTTCCTCACACCTTTGCCTGATTTTAGCATCAGGATCATGCTGCTCTCATAGATTGAGTTGGGGAATACTCCCAACCTCAGGCACAATTCCTGTCACAGGGTATTTATTAGTTGAGTGAATGAATAAATGAATGGATGAGTAAATGAACATAGAGGATGAAATGTTCCTGCAAGTTTGAAGTTATTTCAAAATAAAAAGTTAAGAAATAAATATAGAAGAGAAAGAGGCTCAGTCAAAGAAGTAAAAAACAACTAGGAAAAGAATTATGAATAATCAAATATGTGTAACAGAGGAAAAAAAATCTAAAGTTCCTAGTTTTAACTGCTTCTTCACCTTATTTGTGTAGTTTTTGTTCTTTGAATGGACAATCTAAAGTTACCTGCTATCCTCCCAAAAGTGGAGTTGACTTTTCTAAAGCTAACAGACAAAAATTTTTTCCAAGTTCTTAAATTTGTATCATTTTCTGAGCCTCCATTACTAAGGTAGCTATGAAGAAGCAAATACAAGGGTGAACAGTTCCTAAATTGACTGAAGTACAGCATAGCTGAAAAATGGAATTGGTGGAGATTATTGCTCCAGAATATTGAGTGGTTCAAGGTTTTTATGAGCCTAAGAATGTGGATAGGGTAAGCGCTTCAAACTGTACCCAAAGATAACATCTCTGAATTGTTTTTTTTAATGATTGATTCATAATCAGATCTTTGCAGATTTTATTATCTTCTAAAGTTTTCATATAATTGATGAATTGATGGATGCTGTCCTAGTTTGCTAGCTGCCGGAATGCAACACACTAGAGACAGATTGGCTTACAATAAAAGGGGATTTATTTCGTTAGTTCTTCAGAGGAAAGGCAGCTAACTTTCAACTGCGGTTCTTTCTTATGTGAGAAGACACAGGGTGATCTCTGCTGGACTTCTTGCCAGGCCTCTGGATTCTAACAACTTTCCCCAGGATGATTTCTTTCTGCATCTCCAAAGGCCTGGGCTGAGCTTTGATTGCTGAGATGAGGTATGCTGAACTGCTTGGGCTGTGCTACGTTGAGTCTCTCATTTAAGCACCAGCCAATTAAATCAAACATCGTTCATTGCAGCAGACACGCCTCCTATCCGACTGCAGATGTAATCAACAACAGATGAGGTTCACATGCTTGGCTGATGTCCACAGCAATAGAACTAAGCACCTTCACCTAGCCAAGTTGACACCTGAATCTAACTACCACAGATGCCAAGGCTGACATTTGAAATTCTCTGCAAAATTTAGTTTCAAATTTGCAGTATTTATTCTTCCTTCTTTGGAGTTCACTAAACTTGGTTATTAGAAAAAAAAACAGCATATAACTCTTTATAATGGTTTCTCCTTACTCAAACAATCAATATAATAGATGACCAGAGACCATCTGAAAGAATAAATACTTTCAAGTATTTGAGCTAAACATATTATGCACTTGAATAAAACATTTGACTCTAGGTATACAAGCAGCTACAGCCAACAATGAAACATGTTCAGGTGTATGGTTGCCATTGTCTGTTAATAGAACACAGACAAGTTTATCTTTAAAGGTATCATTTTTCCTAGAGCTAAACTTTCAGTTTCTCCTTCATACAGAGTTATTAAAACAGTGCTTTATTTTATTGTTATGAAGATCTTGTGAGAAGTAAATGAAAGCATGTATTTTTAATTTTTTAACTTAAACATCTTATTTAATGGTTTAGTTCATATCACTATTATAAGAGTTTTACAAGTATTAATTCATTTAATTCTAATGACAAGCCTGTGAGGTGGCCCTATTATTATCCCCATTTTACAGATGAAACTGAGCAACAGAGAGGTTAAGTAACTTGCCCTAAGACAATAAGTGGTATCTGCGCTCAACTAGTCTGGTTTTAGAGTCTCTGTTCTTGATCATTATGCTATGCCCTCTCTATGTGAAAATGCTTTGGAAGCTATAAATAATGTTTAAATGTTAGTAGCATAACAGCAGATTTTACTAAATGTTTGACACTATATTATGAAGATATAAAAAGAATCAAGTGTATTTTGAAGAGCTATAATCTGGTTGGAGGAAAGAAATACAACATAGAAAACAGCAGTAAAAAAGTGACAGCCTATAAGATTATCATCTACCAGAAAGCTCTCCACACCAATTAAGATAGATGCTTCATATTCTTTGAATGCTTCATACATTCACTAAGCTTGGTTATTAGAAAAAAAACGGCATATAACTCTTTATAATGGTTTCTCCTTACTCAAACAATCGATATAATAGAGACCATCTGAAAGAATAAATACTTTCAAGTATTTGAGCTGAACATATTATGTACTTGAATAAAACATTTGACTCTAGGTGCCAACAATGAAACATGTTCAGGTGTGTGGTTGCCATTGTCTAATAATAGAACACAGACAAATTTATCTTTAAAGGTATCATTTTTCCTAGAGCTAAACTTTCAGTTTCTCCTTCATACAGAGTTATTAAAACAGTGCTTTATTTTATTGTTGTGAAGATTTTGTAAGTAAATGAAAGCATGTATTTTTAATTTTTTAACTTAAACATCTTATTTAATGGTTTAGTTCATATCACTATTATAAGAGCTTTACAAGTATTAATTCATTTAATTCTAATGACAAGAATGTAGTTGATGTTGGTTGAATGTGGATGACCTTAAATATTATTTGCATTTTCATGACAAATAGAACTAGGCTACTATTTGCAGAGAGAATTCCTTGTGCTTTCTTTCTGTGCTGTACCAGGGTTTATGTATCATCCAGTTGAGTTGGCTACACAGTGTTTTGGCTGCTTCTCTTTCTTTTTTAACGTTTTATTTTTGAAATAATTTCGAATTTGCAGAATGGTCACAAGAATAGTACAAAGAATTCCCTAAATGTTAATATGTGCCTTATTCTCTCAGTAATATATATTTTATAGATATAATATATACGTACAATATGTAATATACATGTCATTATTATTTTCCTGAGCTATTTGAAAGTAAGTTGCAGATATGATTATCATTTGCCTCTAAATACATCAATGTATATATATTTTCAAAAGGACATTTTCTTTTTTAATCGCATTAAAATTATCAAAACAGGAAATTATTGGTATAGGATTTTAATCTACAGATTTCACCAGTTAACCTAATAATATCCTTTAGAGCACTGAAAAAAAAGTTGGACTACTAGTTTTAGACATTTTCATGAATAGGTACTACATAACACTTAACAGCTCCTTTTCCCAGCTCAGTCTGTATTTCGTCCCAAGAGCAATGTAAGTTGGTGCCCTGTCCCCTGACTTAGTCATACAGATGGTACAAGTGGCTTTTTCTTTTATTTTCCTTCTTTTGTATGATTCAGTGGAGCAGCGTGACTTCATTGGAGTGGACAGCACAGGAAAGAGGCTGCTCTTCATGGCTAATGAAGCAGACTTGGATGAAGAGCTGGTCATTAAGGGATCCATCCTGCAGAAGTAAGCCCTAGGGTTTTTCTTTTTGGCAATTTTCCTTGTCTTTAAAACAAGATAAAACCACCCAGTGGATGGGAAAGAGGGAGTGAAAACTTGATTATACTATGTGAAATTGACAAAAGTATGTGAATGTTTTCCCATGAGACAGGAATGAGGATTTTCTTCCCTGCAGAAGTTTAGTTTTTCCTGTATCTTTTCTTGGCAGGATAGAACAGAATCCTGCATAGGAGTGGTACAGAGCAGCTGTGGGGTGAACAAAACTGGCTTTCTGACAGTGTTATAGAACCTCCTTTTCTTTAACTACAATCCATCGTTTACAATAAGAGAGGCTTCTTTTTAATACAAGGCTGAAAATAGTTATCCCTGTCACATTTTCTTTAGTCAGCATTTATTGAGTACTTACCTAGCGTGGATTTTTTTTCATCGGAAGGAATCATACTCAGAGCTTTATTGCCTCATGCCAGTACACAAGAATGCTTAATAAATGTTTGACGGCTGGATGAAATGAATATGAGAGGCGTGAACTGGGAAAGAGAATGTCTTACTTTTTGCTTTTACTATTCAGCAAAACAAAAGTTGGAGACATATTTCAGAGTATACACTTTAATGAAAAATTAAGCTAAACTCTGGCTTTATCTGGGCCCACTTATACTTATGGATATGAGTTCTCTGTTAGGACCTTGGTTTTCTCATCTGTAAAACAGGATTAATAATAAGACTGTTGTGGGGAATAAATAAGATAATGCATGTAAAACCACCTAATGTCTGTTACATAGCAAGTGGCCTTAAAATAGTAGATATTATTATTATTATTTCTATTAGAATAAATAGTTCTTGAAAAATACATGCATAATATCAGTCCCACAGTAAAAATGGCTGTTTCCAGTTGTATCTCAGAATTGCCCTATCACTAATTCCTAATTAAATGAGAAAAAAATAGTAAAAAACAGCAGAAATTTCAACAGCAGAAAACAAATTAGGATAATATTTATATAGTAAAGTTTTTAAAAACTGGCTGCCAACAATGCAGATATTTATAAGAACTATCTACGTGATATTTTGAGAACATTTACAGTTTTTGACAGCTGATCAAATTGTATCTAAGTTAGTGTTTTAATACTTAGAATTTTAAAACTTTGCTATCTGAAAATTATAGATTTTTTACCTTATTGCCTTAATTTTAAATTGGTTTATGAAATTTACTGCACAAACACAGGCTTTACAATGATTATATGGATACTTTATTTAAATATGCCTATGCTTAAGATATCCATTGTTGTGATTCTAAGTGTATTGTTTGTTTTCTTAAAAAAAAAAACTGGCTGCCAAGCAAACAAACAAGATTCTGGTGAGTAGCAACGAAAAGTAGCAAATGTAGTTTCCCAATTCAGTCCTAGCAGAAGCCAAACTAATATATTTAATGAAATTCTGCAAAGTCTCCCTGATATCGCCAAATGTGGAAAGAAGCAAACAGGATGCAAATCTTTACCTTAGTCTTTTTTTTTGACTGAAAAGCAATGGGAATAACTGCTGAGAGAAATTGATGAAGGGTAAGTGTACAAGGAGACTGACTCTAACAAAAACAAAGACTCTAAAAATACAACTCTATAACTATGCAAGAACTCACTAAAAAGATGGATTCAATAAATAAAGATTCAGTGATGAGATTGTAAATGACTGAATGGTATAAAAGTTTATTTCAGAATTAGGAAAACAAGTTGAGGAGCAAATAACATAATTACAAAATTAATAAATTTTAAAATAGCAAGGACTATAATAGACACTGAAAATCAAATTACTGACATAGAGAGGAAAGGTTTAAGATATTCAATGATTTTGATGAAAAAGAGTTAATGATATGAGAATCTAATAGAAATGAAAAACAAAGATGATTCAATATAATTAGTGTCTCTGAAATAGAGAACTAAATCTATAACCAGAAGATGTAGTCAAAGATATGAGAAGTTTTTGGCAAAGTCTTTTCATTTAAGGACTTTAATAGAAATATGAAGATATAAGAACTAGATATAAATTATGACTCCTGAAACTCCAATAAAACAGCAGTAAAGAGATTTTGGAAAGGTATAAATCCAGAAGGCTAAAGAAAATTAAAACGGAGGTACCAATAGGGAAAATTTTGGAAGCAGACAAAGGGGGCAGTTTAGCATACCTGACAAAGCTGAATGCTGAGCCAGCAGTGGGGAAAGCTGAGATGCAAAGATTTATACTATATAACTCTTAAGAATCAGAATTTGAGGACACCAATTACATGTGAAGTGAGCTAAAAATAGAATTACTTCAAAGTTTGTCAAAAAAAGTAGTAGTAAGATCCCCATATTTCCTCCCCTAAACCTCACAACTTTGGCAAGAGACCAGAGACTTATTCTCTCAAGAGGGTAAAATAGAGGATCTCTGTAATGGGAGTACTATGCGTAGGTGAGGTGGAGAGCCATGCAGAAAATAAGGATTAAGTGAATGGATGTTTTAAGTTCTTCAACTTCCTTTTCTGACTCAGTCCCTTGAATATTAGAAGCTAGTCCTGCACCAGCCAGATTAGAGGATTCTTTTCTGTGGTTTCAGACAGTCCAAGAGTTTTTGAAAAAGACCTAAAGATACAGATACCAGGGATATCCTGAACAGATAATCCACTTCCCAGGTTATCCTACATTGAATTTCAAAGTTGACAAACCCCGTCACTGTTCAGAGTTCCCAGTCGAGTGTTTATTTGTGTCACTCAAATTTAGACAGTATACCAAGGATTACCAGACATCCAATCTATAGGCCAGATCAAATAAACAGGGAAAAAAATCAACTTGAGAAACAGAAACTATACCCCAAGAAGAAAAACTTCAAAAAAAGGTAACATTAATATCCTCAATAAGATTTATTCATCAACAACTGTTTATTGAGGCTGTTCTAGAAGCCAATAACAAAACAGAAAAAAATCCCTGACATGAGAGAATATTTCATTCACAAACCCAAAAGCAGAATGCTATTTTTTTTTAAAGTGCTGTTTACATTAATGTAAAACTCAATACAGTGCCCACTTTCCATGCGGGAGGCCTGGGCTCAATTCCTGGACCGTGCATCCCCACCCCCACCCCCCCCAAAAAAAAAGCTTAATACAAGCTTGGAAGAAATTTTTGAAAAATTTCTCACAAGGCAAGGTAAAACAACAAATTGATGGAATTAGAGTAAACAATTATAAAATTAGAGGAGCAACACAGGCAGTCCAATAAGTATTAGTAATATTAGGAGTTTCAGAAAGAAAAAATGAAGAGAGAAGAAATCATCAATGAAATGATGCAGAAAAAAATAAATAAAAGACAACCAAAAACATTTCTCAAAATTAAAAGGAGATAGATTTCCAGAATGAAAAGAAACTGGGTCCTCAGCAAATGGATGAAAAGAAACATATCAATGATGTCAAAGTGAAATTTCATGACTGGTAGCAAAGAGAAGATCCTATAAGCTTCCAGAAAGGGGAGGGATAATATTATATATAAAGGAATTAGAATAGCTTTGACAGCAACACGTAGAAGCTGTAATATAATGGAGAAATGCATTCAAAATTCTTAAATCTGTATCCAGTCAAACTCAATCAAGTGTTAAATAGAATAAAGACCTTTTCAGACATTTGTTTTCCATTCCTCTGTTCTCAGAAGGTTACTACCAGAAGATATGTAATACTAAAACATCAGCATAAACTAAGACAGAGAAAGACATAGGATATAGCGAAAGGGGCTTCCAATTAAACAAGATAACAAGAATCCCCATGATGATGATGAAGGGAGATTCTAGAGTAACACCTATGTCCCCAGTATAGATGATAACCAGGCCGTATTGAAATAGGGCAGAAAGCTCTGGGAGAGAGAGCTCTTCAATATGAACAGATCCCTTCTTAGGAAAATGACAAATAGCTACTGTGTCTCAGCATTTTGAAAAGAGTCTTAGGCAATCAGTGATTAGTTTAGTGTTAAATTGATAAATACTTAGAAAACTAAGAAATAACAAGGCAGTTAAGCCAGAACAAATAGCAATTTTAAAAATGTGCAGGGAAAGAAAATTATTCATTATTTAATGCATGGCTCAGCTGCAAGTTGTGTTTGTGTAATAATGTAATCACTGGCTCTTGTTCTAACCAAAATTATACAATTACTTTGGGATGATGGAGATTAATGTTGGAGAGGTAAGAGAAGAAAAGAGAAGTAAATCCTCTTCTTCCCTAAATAAAAGAGAAGTAAATCCTTCTCTTCCACAGTTAAAAGCTAATGCCTAACAGTGAAGTCAGAATAATGTAAGTATTAATTAATGACCTGACCAGAGTAATGAAATAATCATGTTGGGAGGGTAGAAGGTACAGAACACGTGGGTGTATGTGGTGGAGCAGGATTGGTGACAAAAGCAAGCCAAATTTTCATCTTCTATAGTGGGAAATCAATAGATAATGCCTGGAAAACTCAAGAAAGATCCATATAAGAATTTTATTAGAAGTATGGATGTAAATACTAAATGTATCAGCTAAAAGAGTTGAATGTTGGCACATCTGGGGAATAGACAATGGGGAAAGACTGGGTTGGGAGACAAATCATTCATTATAAGCCTTGAGAAACTATTTCCCTCTTTACATACATAAATTAACTTCAATCTTTATTTTTTAATTAAAAAGAAAATTTTCCAAATCAAGTAAAAATCTGTGGATTTTAAGAATCCATTGTGTTTCCAGAAAATTTAATAGTAAACCTACTAAACTTCAGGGCTAAAGAAAGAATTTTTTTTCCATCATCCCAAGGCAGGGAGAGCAAATCATTGACATAAAAATAAGTATTAGACTTACTTAGAAGTGCTCCGCAACATTAAACACCAGAGGAATAATGTCTATAAAGTTAGAGAAAGAAAAGGGAGCTCAAGGATATTATAAATGGTGAAGATGTCATTGAAGTGTAAAAGCAACAGACAGACGTTCTCATAAATGAAAGGCCTCAAAGAATATGGTAACCTCTTAATATTTTTTCTTTATCTCTCTTAACTTTAAAGGGCTCTTAAAAGAAATAGTATCTCTTACAGGGAAGATGTATTTATTTGAAGTTCAGTGGTTCCTTCACTTTCATTTTTTTTTCTTTTTCTTCTGCTAAATACTAATAAAATGGAATTTAGTGGTTTTATTTTTAAATAGAATCAGTATTATGAACCTGTTTTTATAGAGTTATATTAATATGTATATGAAGAACATGGAGTGGTGTTTATAATGATTATTATTCCTGATGACAAGATTTAGAGTGAATTTTTAAAAACTTGTCTTAGTAATTTTCTAAAGTGCTTGAATTCTTTAAAATTCATGCATTTCATAAAACAATGTTATTTTTCTTTAAAAAAGAAGAATAACTAGAAGCGTTTATGCTGAAATATGACAGTTAATTCTGGATAGTAGAAGAATAGATGATTATTATTATTTTCTTTGTACTTTTCTATATTTTAAAAGTTTCCCCCCCCCAAAAAAAAGTGTTAAAAACCAAGCCGAAACGCAAAGTCATTTTATGGTCTTACTAAACTTCAAGGGGCTTTTATTATTTAAATATTGGCCACAAACAGATGCATAGTTTTTCTTTCTTGTATTCTTAGAAAGAGAAAGTCCTGGGATAAAACAAATTCTTAAGAAAAGGCACGAGCTCTTGATGCACTTTGTCCATTGTGCCATCTAATAAACTAGAGAAGTACTGCCTTGGTCCCCTTTCAACGAAGAACTTGCTGCTCAGCTTCAGGGAATGTTGTCAGCAGATAGCCTCTAGTTGTCACTAACTTTAGGGTCTACCTTATCAGCAGAAAAGCCACTTTGCCTGAGAGTATATCTTGTGATTGAACAAGGAAGAGGCAAAAAAGGCCTAGGTACTCCACAGGCAATACTAGCTCCAGAACTGCCTGCTAAGTTGGCTGTTCACTGCCAGATTTGGACAGATGGTTGCTTTGAGAGGCAGTGATAAGTTATGGAGTTATTGATTTCTTATGTTTTAATGCTGTTGCTGAGATAAGGACTGCAAGAAAGATCTATGATCTCGTGCTGTTGTTCATAAATTTAAATCATATTCGGCTCCCCAATAAGCTCTGGAAGAAGATAATGCATCCTTGGTGCCTTGGTGTCTGAGGACTATGGGGTCAAGTGCCATTTCATATCAAAAAACATGCCCTCTATTCTTATGTTTGCAGTCTGAGCTCCTATGAATACTGTCAAAATAAAACTCTGTCCCAGGTATGAAATGAAGCCTCAAAGAGAGGATTTACTCCTCTGATTCAGGTGGTCATGGCCAGCAGAGTGACCCTGTTTTTCCTAGTCTTCAAGAAAGTATGTTGATGACAATCATGGTGATGACAATGGAGATAGCAGCTATATATATATATATATATATAATTTTTTTTCCAAATTTTGTACCAGGCATTATATTAACGGCTTTATATAGTCCTTATAATGACCTTATGAGGTTGATACTATTATGCCCCTTTTACAGTTGAAGAAGAATAAGGATTTAGTTAGAAATAAGAAATCCCACTAAATGTTTATTGAATGAATAAATGAGAAATCCCCTAGTGACCAACTGTGATTAAGGATCTGTAATTTTGGTACTTTATGTTGAATGTTAGAATATATATCGAGGGTTGGCAAATTTTTTCTGTAAAGGGCCAGATAATAAATATTTCATGTTTTGTAGGCCATATGGTCTCTGTTGCAACTATTCAACTCTGCTGTTGTAGGATAGAAACACCAATAGATATGTAATAAATGAGTGTATCTGTGTTCTGATAAAACTTTATTTACAAAAAATAGGTGGCAATCTGTCCAACCTGCAAGCTGTAGTTTTTCAATCCCACTAGGGATTTTGTTTTTATTTTTCTTTTCTTTTTCATAAAATATAGCCTATTGTAGAGCCTTATTAACGTAACCTATTTTTTACATGGATGTAACTAATGAGATCTGAAATTCTTTTTGTAAAGAAAAAAGTAAGAATTTTGGCATTTGTTTTTTTTTTTTTCTTTCTTCCCTTTTTTTCTAAATGCATTCATCAAAATAAAAACTTAGGAAACAGAGGAAGTTTATTTGCATTTTAGAGGAGCTCACCATGAAATACAATTAAATAACATCTCTTAATGTTTGAAATATTATTTTATTTGTAGATATTTATAAAATCATAGACTGCCACAGCTGGAAGAGATCTTAAAAGTCATTTAATCCAGTCCCTTGTATTTCAGATAATGATGCTAAAAGCCGGGGGGGGGGGGGGGTGCCATATTATTTACCTAATTGTGAATACTGAGTCTTTTCCAT
The DNA here is from genome assembly GCF_023851605.1 of Tamandua tetradactyla. NCBI lineage: Eukaryota > Metazoa > Chordata > Mammalia > Pilosa > Myrmecophagidae > Tamandua > Tamandua tetradactyla. The sequence continues at coordinate 178,613,699 of NC_135328.1, forward strand.
TAGTTCATACTTTTTACTTTTCAGTACATAGACAGATGTTTATTGAGTTTTCTCCTCTAGTCAAGGCACCATTTGGGTATTCTAGGGGATCCTTTGTGGCATGAAATTTTATCTCAAAATGCTTGTCAGCCTCAGTGAAAGATAAGATGCAATGAAAGGCTGCAAAAGACAACAGTGTTCGGAGAATTCAGAGATGGGTTTCAATCCATAGGGACCACATAGAAGAGTTTGGATTTGAATGATAGGTTGGATCATATGTAAAATGGGACACTGAAAGCTGAATCCTTTGTGGGGAGAATGCTCTGAACAAACGTGTGGAGGCAGGAACAGAAGTGTGTACGGCTTGTTTAGAAACTGTGGGCAGGGCATTTTGGCACAATTGGAGGGTCTGTTTTGGGGTGGTCATTGTTAAGTTGGTACAAAAATAGAGGGTCTTGAAAGAATTAATTCTGATTATTATAATATGAAGCAAGGGACCTGACTCATTTATATATCCATCAAAGGGCAATCTTTGACATTACATTCTTAGAAGCCAGAGTTTTATGTTTCTAGAATTACAACTATGGTCTGAAGACTATCTTCTACTTTCTTTTTAAAAAACCTCCCTAGGTAGCCAAGGTTCTATATGGTAGACTGTTAATGAATGACTGCTAAAGGGGCAAAAAATATCATCATAGTCAAAGGTGAGGGAAAGGATCAAGAGCAGGTAACATTCTAGGTTGTGCATTTTCCCTCATGGACATTGAGCTCAGGACCTTCTGTGAGTATTGGGGCCACAGGACCTTATGTGAGTATTGGAGCCACTGAAACCAGATCTTTTGCCTGTTTTCTAAGACTACATTGCATTTTTCATTGTTGACAGATTTTTTTTCCATTTTTCTAATTTATAATCCACACCCCAATGATTTAGGATCTTTGGTGTTAAGTTGTAATAGGGCAGCTGGCTGGATAAATGAGCAGTAAAAATGTTCTTCCCCTATTCCTGTGGCCCTCTGGGACATTGTACTTCTGGCCTCAGCAAGATAGTGGGTAAAAGCTAATTGGTTTCAGACTTTCAAGTACTTTTTGATTATGAGAATACAATACTTCCTATCTTTTTTTTTTTTTTTTTTTTTTGCTGAATTTCCAGAGCTGGGGGCTAATTCCTGTTGGAGAAATACAGACGGTATCTTGAAAAAGGACTTTTGTGTAGATGGGAGAGCCAGAAACCTCTTTTTTTTCTTACATTTATAATGGTTGTAAGAGAGCAAGGACAATAATGAAATGTATATCATCTGTTTTCTCTCTTTCAGAGAGAGAGGATGAAGTATTTGCTTGACTGCAAATAGTGTTCTGTTTGGTTTGTCCTCAGGCATATTTGGTCCTGGAAAAAATATCCAGGAGCAGGAGTCCTGTTGGAGCAGGAATTCTACTAAGCTTGTGGTCAGGTACAAGGGCATTCTCCCCAGCAAACTGTTTAATCATTGGACAGCACTTGTAACTTTACTCTAGGGGGCCCATGTTCTTACTATCTTATTGGATTTGGACAAAGCAGAACACCTTTCCTGCATGTGAAGAGGGTTAGGAGGGTAGGAAAAAGTTGCGTCAATTTATTGTTTTTCAAGGATAAAAGTAAGGGAAGAATGCCTGAAGCCTATCATAGTTGCACTTGTTGAGCGCATGGTAGCCAATGCAGAAACAAATAACCCGTGCTTCCCTGGAGTTAGGACACTTATGATCCAGCCTGTTAAAAAAAAATTAAATAAATAAATTAAATTAAATTAAAAGATCCAGCCTGTATTGGTACATTTGTTCTAGCAGTGAGCTTGAATGCTATACCCCATGACTTGCCTGAAAGCCGCTGAAAAAGCCGCTCATTATAGTATTGCATTTTTGACAGCTTTTCCAATAGGTTTCTTCTAAGATGCTTACTACTACAATGCCTCTCGCACAAGTCACTTTAAACCTGAGCATCTCCAAACTGCAGCTCAAAAGCCATAAAATTACAGAACTGCTCTTTCATATTTCTCCCTTGAAATCTGCAGGACCTAGTGTGAAGGACAAATGAACACATAATTGCAGTGAGTACTGCCTAGGAAATGAACATGACAGGAGCCATAGGCATGTAGAGATATACTGCTGTACTCTAGAGTAAGGATTCATGGAAATTTCCAAGGGTCAGCTGTATGAGCTAAGGACTGTCAAATGGGAGTAGAGATTCTAGAGATGATCTCTCTTAATAATAAAAAAATATACCACCCTCTCAGATAGACTCAGATGTTTGCAGGAACTCCCCCAGTCCTTTGCTTTCTGTATCTGTTCTTATCTAAACTTGTCCTTCATCCCTTGCTCCTGGCCTAGCCAGGTATTTCCAACAGAGAGTGAAGGACTCCTTAAAGTGTTCTGAAATAAAGTTCTTCCCATCATTTTAGACAGGTACTATGATTTTCCTTTTCCATTTTTCAGCCTTTGCCTCCCAAACTCTTTTGTATTCTTTATCTTTCTAAGTAAGGCTGTTTGGTATGGTTTCAAAGCTTTGGTATCATAACTTGATACTATCTTCATGTCGTTAAGAAGGTATTAGTTTTCCGAGCATTCTGCTCCCCAGTCCCCACCCCTACCCCCTACTTCCCCAATTCCAAAAAAAAGATTTTGTTAAGACAGTAAGTAATAGATCATTGTGAACTGTCAAATGTTTTTTAACCTTTTTTTTTTTACAACTTAGTTTTAGCCTCTTATAGAAGTATACCCAGTATTGATAGCTTCTCAAGACTGATACATTTCTGACTTAGAGAGGCATTGTGTATAGTAGAAAGAATGTTGCTGGTAGAAAAAAGCACTGTAATAGAAGTTCTCAAGTCCAGAAAATTTGGATTCTAGTCCTGAGACTTCTATAAATCAGCCATATGACTCTAAGCAAATCACTTTGCTTTTCTAAGCCATAATTTCCCCATGTGAAAAATAAGGAGATTGGGTTGGTTCTTTAAAGATCTCCCCTTCTAGCTCTAGAATTTCTATTTTATTTCTGACAGACATGTGTTTTTAATAATTCATAAGGAAAAAGTATTTGTGCCAAATATTTAATAAGAAAATCATGTACTTTTCCCACAATGTTATGTTGTTTTCTTTTGAATATTACTCAAGGTTTTTTACTGGAAGGGTAATAAAAATATTAAAGCAAACTTCTAAGGGAAATCATGTACAATGGAATAAAATATTCACAAGTTCATCTTGGAAGGTTTAGACATTTGTATTTGGGGAGGCAAGGACTTAAGTCAAAACCTCAAAGATCATGGCCAAATGTGTGCTCTGGGGCTTGAGACTCAAGACTGAATATACAAACAGACAATGGCTAAGCCATATATTAAAATAGAGCTCTGATCTTCTATCTGCAGCAACCAATCCAGGAAATTAAATGACAGCAATCCCTGTAACAAGCAGACCACGGTAGTCAGGAGTTGATTGATAACTGGCAGCTTTCCTAATTTTTTTTGTTAGCATGATTCATTATTTTATTTTACACTTTATAAAAAACAAGAGCCCAAACACAATTTGCTTCCCTAATTTTTTGTCTCCCACTACCACCACCATCAACCCCTGTCTCCTCCAGTCCCTACCCCTCCAGCTTTATCTCTCACCATTTCTCTAATATAACCCCATACATAGCACTCTGTCACATCCCTGTGGAGAATTGCTTATAGTTCTCTGACTTCTAGATTTTTTTTTGAATTGAGAAATCTTCACACACAGTCCATCCATAGTATACCACCAGTGGCTCACAATATCATCACATTGTTGTGTAGTCATCACTGTGATCATTCTTAAAACATTTGCATCATTCCAGAAAAAGAAATAAAAAGAAAAAACTCATACATCCCATATCCCTTACCTCTCCCTCTCATTGATCACTAATATTACAATCTACCCAATTTTGTTTACTCCGTATCCCCCCATTATGTATTTATTTATTTTTCCTTATTTTTTTTTAACTCATCTGTCCATATACTGGATAAAAGGAGCAGCAGACACAAAGTTTTCACAATCACATGGTCACACTGTAGAAGTTATATAGTTGTACGATCATCTTCATGAACCAAAGCTACTGAAACACAGTTCAACAGTTTCAGGTATTTCCTTTTAGCCTCTCCAGTGCACCATAAACTAAAAAGGGTTATCAATATAATGCATCAGGATAATCTCTCGACTGTGTTTGAAATCTCTCAGCCATTGAAACTTTATTTTGTCTCATTTCTTTCCCCTTTTGGTTAAGAATGCTTTCTCAATCCCATGATGCTAGATCCCAGCTCATCCTGGGAGTCCTGTCCCACGTTGTCAGGGAGATTTACACGTAGGGAGTCAGGTGCTATGTAGGAGGGAGGGCAGTGAGTTCATCTGCTGAGTTAACTTAGAGAGAGAGAGACCACTTCTGAGCAACAAAAGAGGTTTTCTGGGGGTGACTCTTCAGCATAATTATAAGTAAGTTTAGCTTCTCCTTTGCAGGAATAAGTTTCATAGGGGCAAACCCCAAGATTGAGGGCTCAGCCTATTGAATTGGTTGTCCCCGCTATTTGCAAACCTGTCAGGAATTTCCCAAATGGAAAGTTGAATATTTCCACCTTTTTCCCCAGTCCCTCAAGGGAACTTTACTGCATTCTTTTTAATGCCTCTGTCCTTTTGCTTACACTATTCCTTCAGTTAAGGTTGCCCTACTATTCCTTCAGTCAAGGTTACCCTATTCTCCATGACTAAATACTTGCTCTTCCTTTAAAACGTAGCTCAACCATCATTTCTCTTTGAAGCTTTTTCTAACCCTCCCTGCCATGGTGAAAATTAGGCCTTCTTCCTTTGTGCTCCCCTCTATACTGAGCAGATGTTTATAATAACATCTATAACCCTTTATTGCTCTGAACTATAAGTATCATGAGGATGATGATTGCATTTTACTTGTTTTTGTTACCCTAGGATCTAATACTTAGCTTAGCATATGGTAGAAATCCAATAAATTTGTTGGAAGAGGACATTAATGGAAATGGAGTGTCATCTTATGTTCGAATGTGCCCTAGCAAAGGTTTTTATATATGAGCAGAGGCCTTCTGATCTTGTGGATTAGAAATAGGGCTGGAATGGTGTCATTTCTATCACGTACTGTTGTCCAAAGCAAGAAGGCCAGCCTAGAATCTGTCTCTTATGAGAAGAGCTACAAACTCTCTTTACAAAGGTATAGACAAAGGGAGAGGAATAATTTTTTAAAAACAATCTGCCATAGTCCTCACTGTCAAAGGATTTTTTTTTAATTTTTTATTAATTAAAAAAAATTACAAGAAACAAACATTCCCAACACATACACTCAACAGTTCACAATATCATCACATAGTTGCATATTCATCATCATGATCATTTCCCAGAACATTAGCATCAATTCAGAAAAAGAAATAAAAAGACAGCAGAAAAATATAACAAACAGAAAAAAAATTTTACAGGCCATACCCCTTACTGATCCCTTTCATTGATCACTAGCATTTCAAACTAAATCTATTTTAACATTTGTTCCCTCTATTATTTATTTTTATTCCATATGTTCCTCTCATCTGTTGACAAGGTAGATAAAAGGAGCATCAGACACAAGGTTTTCACAATCACACAGTCACATTGTGAAAGCTGCATCATTATACAATCATCATCAAGAAACATGGCTACTGGGACACAGCTCTACATTTTCAGGCACTTCCCTCCAGTCTCTCCACTACATCTTGAACAACAAGGTGATATCTACTTAATGCATAAGAATAGCCTCCAGGATAATCTCTCCACTCTGTTTGGAATCTCAGCCATTGACACTTTGTCTCATTTCATTCTTCCCCCTTTTGGTCGAGAAGGTTTTCTCAATCCCTTGATACTGGGTCTCAGCTCATTCTAGAGTTTTTCTCAATCCCTTGATGCTGGGTCTCAGCTCATTCTGGGATTTCTGTCCCACACTGCCAGGAAGATCCACACCCCTGGTAGTCATGTCCCACGTAGACAGGGGGAGGGTGGTGAGTCTGCTTGCTGTGTTGGCTGGAGAGAGAGACCACATCTGAGCAACAAAAGAGGTTTTCTTGGGGGTGACTCTTAGGCCTAATTTTAAGTAGGCTTGACCTATCCCCTGTGGGGTTAAGTTTCATATGAACAAACCCCAAGACTGGGGGCTGAGCCTATAGCTTTGGTTGACCACACTGCTTGTGAGAATATCAAGAATTCAACTTGGGGAAGTTGAGTCCCCCCCCCCCTTACTTTGTCAGAGGATTTTAAGTAGGTGAATGACACTATTTTATCTCCCTTTTGTAATGATAACTAGATGGATGCAGTGTGGAGAATGGATTGGGGTTGGGTAAGAGAGGATACAGAGAAACCAGCTAAAGAAGGGTATGGTAGAAATCCAGGTAAGAAATAATGGTAATTTGGACTAGAGTGTTGATAGTGGAGATGGGGAAAAGAGGTTAGAGAAGTGATTAGGAAGTAAAATCTAAGGGCTTGGTGTTTGAACCTTGGGGTTGAGAGGGAAGAAAGGTGTCAAGAATGACTCATATTTTTGGCTTAAGCCAAAGCTACTGGGTTTGTGGAGGGGAGATCAAAAGTTCAGTGTGGCCTTCTGGGTCAAGATGGCAGCTTAACAACGTGCGCGTTTTAGTTCGTCCTCCAGAACAACTGCTAAATAACCAGAAACAGTACAGAACAGCTCCTGGGGCCACGTCAGTGACCAAACACACAGCATACCCCAGTCTGGACCAGCTGGACCGGCTGCGAGCACCCCCCAAAACCGTGAGTTCCCAAAGCTGCGGTGGCCAGCGCCCCTCCCCCACAGGCCACTTCCCAGAGGGGAAAGGAAAGGACTTTACCAGCAGCAGTGACTAGGTACAATCAAACGCCAATTGTGGAACTAATTAACAAATTCTGACTACTAAAAATAGGCCCCCAGCTTAGGTGAACCCGATCAAAGCGGAGGTTGCTCATTTTTGCCCCGGCACCAAGGGGGCAGGACTGACAGAAAAAGGGGGAAAAAAAAGAAGGAAACAGGTTTTTGTGGCTGTGTATCTACAAAGGCTTGACTGCCTCTGGATACAGCGGCAGGACTTTTCAGGCTGCAACTGCCCCAGGCATAGGCAGAAGTGAGCTCTTTTGGGGGCTTATCTGGAGCCTGTGCCTTCCCCAGGGGAGGGGTGAAGGCCCACCCAGGTGGAATCCCTCCATCAAGGAATTCAGACACCAGTGCTTGGTAATTTGAAGCCATTAAAACCAGCCTACAACCTCTCCTCTGTCTCCAACAAACCCCCAGCCAAAGTTAAAGGTACCGCATCATCTTATGCTGGTGGGACCTGCAGTCAGACAAGCGCCACATACTGGGCAGGATAAGAAAAACAGAGTCCAGAGACTTCACAGGAAAGTCTTTCAACTTGCTGGGTATCATGCTCAGGGAAAACCGACGCAGGTGACTCTTTCCTCTTGATAGGAGGCCAGTTTGGTCTGGGAAAATCTGGCTGGGGTCTATAATATCTAAGCAGACCCTCCTAAGTGTGTGGGGGGGAAAGGTACCACACAAGCAGGGCAAGAAACAAAAAAACAAGAACTGAAAAATTCTCCTCTGTTAAACAAAACTTAAGCTAAAGGTTCAGATAAAGCTGAACAGAATGTCAAAGAACAGATAGACAACAAATTCATCCAGCAAGAAAACCCTAGATAAAAGAAGTGAAAGCAATCTCCAGAATAAACTAATTAAGGTAATTAAATGCCTAGACACCAGCAAAAAATAACAAATCACACTAAGGAAATTGAAGATATGGCCCAGTCAAAGGAACAAACCAACAATTCAAATGACATACAGGAGCTGAAACAACTAATTCAGAATATACGAACAGACATGGAAAACCTCATCAAAAACCAAATCAATGAATTGAGGGAGGATATAAAAAAGGCAAGGAAGGAACAAAAAGAAGAAACTGAAAGTCTGAAAAAACAAATCACAGAATTTATGGGAATGAAGGACACAGTAGAAGAGATGAAAAAAACAATGGAAACCCACAATGGTAGATTTCGAGAGGCAGAACATAGGATTAATGAACCGGAGAACAGAACATCTGAAATCCAACAAGAAACAGAAACTATAGGGAAAAAATGGAAAAATATGAGCAGGGACTCAGGGAATTGAAAGACAATATGAAGCGCATGAATAAACGTGTTGTGGGTGTCCCAGAAGGAGAGGAGAATGGAAAGGGAGGAGAAAGACTAATGGAGGAAATTATCACTGAAAATTTCCCAACTCTTATGAAAGACTTAAGATTGCAGATCCAAGAGGTGCAGCGTACCCCAAAGAGAACAGATCCAAATAGACATACTCCAAGACATTTAATAATCAGAATGTCCAAGGTCAAAGAGAAAGAGAGGATCTTGAAAGCAGCAAGAGAAAAGCAATCCATCACATACAAGGGAAGCCCAATAAAACTATGCGCAGATCTCTCAGCAGAAACCATGGAGGCGAGAAGACAGTGGGATAATATATTTAAATTATTAAAAGAGAAAAACTGCCAACCAAGAATTCTATATCCAGCAAAATTGTCCTTCAAAAATGAGGGAGAAATGAAAACATTTTCAGACAAAAAATCACTGAGAGAATTTGTGACCAAGAGACCAGCTCTGCAAGAAATACTAAAGGGAACACTAGAGACAGATACGAAGACAGAAGAGAGAGGTGTGGAGAAGAGTGTAGAAAGGAAGACTATGAGTAAAGGTAAAAGGAAGGAAAATTAGATATGACATATAAAATCCAGAAGGCAAAATAGTAGAAGAAAGTACTACCCATACAGTAATAACACTGAATGTTAATGGATTAAACTCTCCAATCAAAAGACATAGTCTGGCAGAATGGTTTAAAAAACAGGACCCATGTATATGCTGTCTCTACTCGAAGGTCATGAGGCCAAGGACACAAATGGACATTTACATGTTTATAGCAGCATTATTAACAATTACCAAGTGATGGAAACAGCCAAAATGTCCATCAACAGACAGTTGACTAGACAAACTGTGACATTTACATAAGATGGAATATTATGCAGCTGTAAGACAGAATAAAGTTATGAAGTATGTAACAACATGAATGGACCTTAAGGACATTATGCTGAGTGTGATTAGCCAGAAACAAAAGGACAAATACTGTATGGTCTCACTGACATGAACTGACGTTAGTGAATAAACTTAGAATATTTCCTTGGTAACAGAGACCATCAGGAGATAGAAATAGGGTGAGATATTGGGTGATTGGAGCTGAAGGGATACAGATTGTGCAACAGGACTGAATATAAAATCTCAGATATGGACAGCACAATACTACCTAACAGTAATGTAATTATGTTAAAACACTGAATGAACCTGCATGTGAGAATGATAGAGGGAGGAGGACTGGGGACATAAATGAAATCAGAAAGAAAGATAGATGGTAAAGATCGAGATGGTATAATCTAGGAATGCCTAGAGTGTATAATAATAGTGAAATGTACAATGTACAAATTTAAGAAATGTTTCTGCCTGAGGAAGAACAAAGGAATGTCATTATTGCAGGGTGTTGAAAATAGATGATAATTAATACTTTAAAATGTCACCTTATGTGTGAGACTGAAGCAAAAAATGTTTATTTGTTACAAAATTTATATTTTGACTAGAGCGTTTCCTAATATAACTCATGTAGATAGTTTGATTGAAGGTCATAAGTACTTGGAATCTCAGGTAGCACATGAGATTTTGTTGGTTTGTCCAGAGTGATGCCCCGATGAATCCCAGAGTGATTTGATCAGTGACTAGAAAAGTATTTGCAAGCCCCCTTCGGGGAATGGTGAGAGTGGGGAGAAATTCAACTTCCCCAAGTTGAATTCTTGATATTCTCACAAGCAGTGTGGACAACCAAAGCTACAGGCTGAGCCCCCAGGCTTGGGGTTTGTTCACATGAAACTTAACCCCACAAAGGATAGGTCAAGTCTACTTAAAATTTAGGCCTAAGTGTCACCCCCAAGAGAGCCTCTTTTGCTGCTCAGATGTGGCCTCTCTCTCCAGCCAACACAACGAGCAGTCTCACCACCCTTCCCCTCTCTGCGTGGGACATGACTCCCAGGGGTGTGGACCTTCCTGGCAACGTGGGACAGAGATCCTGGAATGAGCTGAGACTCAGCATCAAGGGACTGAGAAGAACCCTAGAATGAGCTGAGAATTAACATCAAGGGATTGAGAGAACCTTCTTGACCAAAGGGGGAAGAGTGAAATGAGACCAAGTGTCAATGGCTGAGAGATTCCAAACAGCGTTGAGTGGTTATTCTGGAGGTTATTCTTATGCATTAAGTAGATATCACCTTGTTGTTCAAGATGTAGTGGAGAGGCTGGAGGGAACTGCCTGAAAATGTAGAGCTGTGTTCCAGTAGCCATGTTTCTTGATGATGATTGAACAATGATATAGCTTTCACAATGAGACTCTGCGAACGTGAAAACCTTGTGTCTGATGCTCCTTTTAGCTACTATATCAGCAGAAGAGTAGAACGTATGGAATAAAAATAAATAATAGGGGGAACAAATGTTAAAATAAATTTAGTTTGAAATGCTAGTGGTAAATGAAAGCGAGGGGTAAGGGGTATGATATGTATAATCTTTTTTTTCTCTGTTATCGTTTTATTTCTTTTTCTGTTGTCTTTTTATTTCTTTTTCTAAATTGATGCAAATGTTCTAAGAAATGATGAATATGCAACTATGTGATGATATTAAGAATTACCAATTATATATGTAGAATGGAATGATCTCTTAATGTTTTGTTTGTTCATTTTTTTAATTAATAAAAAAGTTTAAAAAAAAAGTTCAGTGTGGGATTTATTTAATTTGAGGTAAGACAACCCAATAAAGATATCTTTAGGAAGTTTTATAATAAAAACTGAGAGCTCAGAGAATAGGACTATGCCTAATGTATACATTTGGTGTGACTGATATGTAAATTGTGACTAGCCTGGACATGGATGAAATTACCTAGAAAGAGAGCATAAAATAAGGAGAAAAGGTTACACTCAGCCTTAGGCCAGCAGGAAGATCATGAAAGGAAACAAAGTACAGAGAGAAAGAACAAGAGAAGGAAAACCAAGAAACCATAATGTCATGGAAACTAGGAGGGGAAGCAGCAGTAGTGATGAATATGGTTGTGAGGTTATATAAGATGACAATTTAAGAATGATCACTGAATGGTACTAAAATGGATGTCATTAGTGACCTTAATTAAGGGAGTGTAAGATAGTGAAATGGGGTTAGCAAGTTAATTCTTTTGAAAAATTTGGCTGTCAAGGTAGCAAACAGAAAAGACAGAAGGAGAAGGAAGAGAGTTTGAAAAAGAATAATTAACTTTCTGAGGAACTGAGAATGTTTTAAAGTTATATGAGCCATATTTCATGTTAGACAGTCCCTAAGGGTCCTGGCCTGTCTCTGAAACTATTATGTGGGAAGAGGTTAGGTTGGGAGGAGGTCCTGGTCATACTAGATTATAGTTGCTACTCTAACTGTAGGAAGCTACAGATAAAGTAGCATTTAACTGTCTGTACAATAGTCTCTCACATTCCTACCCCATCTTCCCTCTCCCTCCTGTATGCTTAAGCTTGCCAACTCTCCTGAACCCATCAAGTATATTCTAAAGTATCCCCCCAAACTTACCAGGACCCTCCTGAAGTCTCCCAACATTTGTTTCTGGTGAATCTAGATCTTTTATTAGTATGTATACTTTTTTAGAGCATTCATTAAGTATTAAGTCTGCTGTGTAAGGCACTCTTCTAGGCACTACACTGATATAATGATGATCAAGTCTCAATTTTTCCTTCTCTGAATGAGGAAATAAGATATACACAAAGTAGAACAGAACATTCCTAGTATTATAAGAGATTTCTGACAAAATTTTAGAACTAGTTGGGAAAAAAATCTCATCAGGTTAGGAGATTCAGGGCAAATTTTAAGAAGAAAGTAACATTTGAGGCTGATGCTTTAAGGATTTATATATGTTAGAGTAATGGGTACACGTGAATAGAGCTTAGCATTCCAGAAGGAACCACATGAGGAAAGACACAGAAAGCAAAAGTTATATACAGGAAATAGTCAGTTACTCGAGTTACTCGTTTTGCTGAAGCATAGAGTTTATGATATGAAAGGATTGAATAAGCAAAGGTTACTCTAGCCTGGCAAGAACTGGAACCTAGCTTTCAAGAGTGAACCCCTGAAACAAATGTTAAAAATAAATTTAGGACTTCCAGAGAAGATGGCGGCTTAGTAAGACGCGCGGGTCTTAGTTCCTCCTCCAGAAAAGCAACTAAAGAAACAGAAACAATACGAAACAGCTCCCGGAGCCACGACAGAGACCAAAAAGACAACGTACCCCATTCTGGAACGGCTGAACGGGTAGGGAGAATCCACTGCTGTGAGATACCCGAGGGGTGCACGTTTTCCCGGCTGGGGTGGCTGGCGTCTGGGGTCCCCTCCACGCACGTGGCTCCCCGGTCTGACTGGGAACATTGGATAGCGGGGCCCTCCCATCACGCTTGGCGTCTCGGGCCAGCTGGGCAATTTGGACCGGCACTCCCCCAAGCCACGGCCAGCGACCCCCGCCTCCACGCGCGGTTTCCCGGGCCGACTGCCCCGCAGACAAACGACCGCCACGAGCGCCACCTACTGGGCAGGAAAAGAAAAACAGAGCCCAGAGATTCCACAGAAAAACCTTTCAACCAGCTGGGTCCCACACCCAGGGAGATCTGATCAAATGCCCAGACACCAGCAGAAAATAATGGATGACGCTCGGAAAATTGAAGATATGGCCCAATCAAAGGAACAAACCAATAGTTCAAATGAGATACAGGAGCTGAGACAACTAATGCTGAATATACGAACAGAAATGGAAAAACTCTTCAAAAACCAAATCAATAAATTGAGGGAGGACATGAAGAAGATATGGGCTGAACAAAAAGAAGAAATAGAAAATCTGAAAAAACAAATCACAGAACTTGTGGGAGTGAAGGACAAAGAAGAAAAAATGGAAAAAACAATGGATACCTACAATGGTAGATCTAAAGAGACAGAAGCTACAATTAGTGAACTGGAGGATGGAACAACTGAATTCCAAAAAGAAACAGAAACTATAGGGAAAAGAATGGAAAAACTTGAGCAGGAAATCAGGGAACTGAATGACAATATGAAGCGCACAAATATACGTGTTGTGGGTGTCCCAGAAGGAGAAGAGAAGGGAAAAGGAGGAGAAAAACTAATGGAAGAAATTATCACTGAAAATTTCCCAACTCTTATGAAAGACCTAAATATACAGATCCAAGAAGTGCAGCGCACCCCAAAGAGAATAGACCCAAATAGGCATTCTCCAAGACATTTACTAGTTAGAATGTCAGAGGTCAAAGAGAAAGAGAGGATCTTGAAAGCAGCAAGAGAAAAACAATCTGTCACATACAAGGGAAACCCAATAAGACTATGTGTAGATTTCTCAGCAGAAACCATGGAAGCTAGAAGACAGTGGGATGATATATTTAAATCACTAAAAGAGAAAAACTGCCAACCAAGACTCCTATATCCAGCAAAATTGTCCTTCAAAAATGAAGGAGAAATTAAAACATTTATAGACAAAAAGTCACTGAGAGAATTTGTGACCAAGAGACCAGCTCTGCAAGAAATACTAAAGGGAGCACTAGAGTCAGATATGAAAAGACAGAAGAGAGAGGTATGGAGTAAAGTGTAGAAAGAAGGAAAATCAGATATGATATATATAATACAAAAGCCAAAATGGTAGAGGAAAATATTATCCAAACAGTAATAACACTAAAAGTTAATGGACTGAATTTCCCAATCAAAAGACATAGAATGGCAGAATGGATTACGACCCAGCAATACCACTGCTAGGTATCTACTCAAAGGACTTAAGGGCAAAGACACAGACGGACATTTGCACACCAGTGTTTATAGCAGCATTATCTACAACTTCAAAGAGATGGAAACAGCCAAAATGCCCATCAACAGACGAGTGGCTAAACAAACTGTGGCGTATACCTACGATGGAATATTATGCAGCTTTAAGACAGACTAAACTTATAAAGCATGTAATAACATAGATGGACCTAGAGAACATTATGCTGAGTGAGTCTAGCCAAAAACTAAAGGACAAATACTGTATGGTCCCACTGATGTGAACCGACATTCGAGAATCAGCTTGGACTATATCATTGGTAACAGAGACCAGCAGGAGTTAGAAACAGGGTAAGATAATGGGTAATTGGAGCTGAAGGGATACAGACTGTGCAACAGGACTAGATACAAAAACTCAAAAATGGACAGCACAATAATACCTAAGTGTAATGTAACTAGGTTGGAACACTGAATGAAGCTGCACCTGAAATATGGTTTTTTGTTTGTTTGTTTGTGTGTTTGTATCATTTGTTTTTGTTTTTTTCTTTTTCCTTTTTATATATATATATATTATTAGTATTATTATTTTAATTCTCTTCTCTATATTAACATTCTATATCTTTTTCTGCTGTTTTGCTAGTTCTTTTCCTAAATCGATGCAAATGTACTAAGAAATGATGATCATACATCTATGTGATGATACTAAGAATTACTGAGTGCATGTGTAGAATGGAATGATTTCTAAATGTTGTGTTAATTTCTTTTCTTTTTTTTGATTAATAAAAAAATTAAAAAAAAATAAATAAATAAATTTAGTTTGAAGTGCTAGTGGTAAATGAAAGCGAGGGGTAAGGGGTATGGCATGTATAATCTTTTTTTTTCTGTTATCGTTTTATTTCTTTTTCTGTTGTCTTTTTTATTTTTTTCTAAATTGATGCAAATGTTCTAGAAATGATAAATATGCAACTATGTGATATTAAGAATTACTGATTGTATATGTAGAATGGAATGATATCTTAATGTTTTGTCTGTTAATTTTTTTTTAATAAAAAAATTAAAAAAAAAAAAAAAAAAAAAGAGTGAACCCCTGAGACGGGCCACAGTGGCTCAGTGGCAGAGTTCTCATCTGCCATGCTGGAGACCCAGGTTCGATATCCGGTGCCTGCCCATGTTAAAAAAAAAAAGAATGAACCCCTGGGCAATCCTTCACTGAGCCTTTGCCTCTGACTATCTCCTATACAGCCAGCTTGGAACTGGGACTGAAGCCAGCAGGGACATTGTTTGGTGTTCCCAGGAGAATTGAAGACAGAAAGGTGAACCTCCTTAAAGATCATATTAGCTAGTCCAGTGGGACCAGAGTGGAGCTCAGTGATACATTAGTGTCTGGGGTGTTCAGCAAATAAATGTGTCAGTTTTTATCAGTGTTCTGTAGAGGATGATAAATCTTTTTTATTGAATTCTTCAGAAATAATGAGTCAGGCAACTTTGGAGAAATAACTTGAGAAACATGGCTCTGTTCCCTGAATTTGTCCTTGTGTAGGAGCTGCTTGTCAGTGCGACTCTGCTGGTGGCTGCCTGGAGCACTTCTTAGTTGTAGCATCTGGGTTGGGATTTTAGGGAGAAAGAGCAATAGTGTCATCTTGTCTAGGGGGGCTTTGCTGATTGCTTTGTTACATTTAGACTTATGGTTCTCTGTATAGAAATCCCATATGCAAAAAGGCAAGAATTTGGAGTCCCTTTAGAATTACTCTTTCACTATAGTATAGAAAGATGGAGAAAGAGGAAAAAACTTTAGAAATGTATCATATTACCTCTTCTTCAAATGAAAATTCCTCTTTCTGTTTTGAAATAGGGTCTAAACCCCAGATAGAATTCAACATCAGTGCTTGAGTTCCTTCCCTGATAGCATTCTTGCCTCTTCTCAGTTTTGCTAGTTCCCTTGGAATAGAAACATTGTCACTCTGGGTCAGTCCTCAGTCCATTTAGTTTCTGACTAGAATAACACGAGCCTTAAGAGGGTCAGAAACAATTCCAGAATAGCCTCTGTAGCAGGCTGAAAAACTGTTCCCCCAAAATATCAGGTCCTGACACCTAGAACCTGTAAAGCTTACCTAGTTGGGAAAAGATCCTTTGCGGCTGTGATTAAATTAAGAGTTTTTTCTTATGTTAAGTCAACTTCTAAATTTATTAGTTCAATATTTGATTCATTCTTAGATTTCTTCAAATAGTCCCCCCAGTACTCTCCAGAAAAAGAACTTTGAAGACATATAGTTTCCAATTTCTTGTATATTTCAATCTTTATGTTGTTTTAAAAAGCAAATCTCAATTGAAATGAAGATAGAATGCTGGAATCACATTCTTTCTTCATTAGTTATCTCTAGCTATTATTCCATCTTCTTCAAGCATCTAATATTGCAAATGGGGAAGATGGCACTGCTTTATTTTTGTCTTTTGTGAACATCTTTTTGTCCTTCCATGTTTCCAGGGAAGGACGCAGGTCAGTATAGACCTCTGATAAGTCACACTGATACACATAAAGGTTATAGATTATAAAAATTAATACTTTTACCAGACCATCTAGATTCTTTGTATTTTGCCAATTTGCTTTCCACTCAATGAGTACTTTTGATCTGAAGATTCACATTTTTACTTTGACCAAAACTTCATTTGAAATTTGGATAATGAATAGTGGTGATGGTAGCACAACATTGTAAACTTAGCAGCACTGAATTTTATATTTGAATGTTGTTAAAAGGGAAAAATTTTAGGTTGCATGTTACTAAAAATTTTTTTTAAATAGGGCCGTACAACACTGAATCCTGTTGTAAATGATGGGATATGATTAATAGTACTATTAAAAAATGTTCTTTCATGAATTGTAACAAGTGTGCCAACCAATGTGAAGTATAAATAATAGGGTGGTTTATGAGAACTCTGTATTTCTTTTGAACTTTTTTTATTGCATAGTATAACAGCAAAGAAATAAAAAAGCAATAGGTTTTCAAAGTACTCTTCAAAAAGTGGACAGATCCCAGAGTTTGTCATGGACTACCGTATGATCCTCTCATATCCTCTCATATTTTTCCTTCTAGCTGCTCCAGAATATAGGAGGCTAGAGGGTTTAAATACTTTTTTATCATCACAATCGACTTTTTTTCCTCCTTTTTTTTGTGAACAATAACATATATACAAAAAAGCTATAAATTTCAAAGTACAGAACCACAATTAGTTGTAGAACATATTTCAGACTTTGACTTGGGTTACAATTTCACAATTTTAGATTTTTACTTCTAGTTGCTCTAAAATACTGAAGACTAAAAGAGATATCAGTTTAGTTATTCAGCATTCATATTCATTTGTTAAGTCCTATCTTCTATGTATAAATCCACCATCACCTTTGATCTTTCCATACCTCTCATTGGGATTGTTTGGGCTATGGCAATTCTAAATTTTTGATATTGGAAGGGTCTGCAATAATAAGGGGTAGGGAGATGGAACTATCCGATGTTATGGAGAGGCTGGGCTAGGTGTCAGGACTTATTTGGACCAGGAACCTATCCGGAGGTTGTAGGTTTCTGGCAAGTTACTCTAGTGCCTGGAACCCTTGTAGAATCTTATAAATTGCCCTAGGTGTTCTTTAAGATTGGCTGGAATGGTCCTGGTTGAGGGTTGGCAGGTTATAATAGGTAGCAAGGTCTACCTGAAGCTTGTGTAAAAGCAACCTCCAGAGTAGCCTCCCAGGCTCTGTTTGAACTCTCTCTGCCACTGATATTTTATTATTTACACATCTTTTCCCCCATTTGCTCAGGATGTAATTGTTGATCCCACGGTGCCAGGTCTGGATTCATCCCTAGGAGGCCTCTCCCGTGTCACAAGGGAGATTTTCACCCCTGGCTGGCATATCCAATGTAGGAGGGAGGACAATGATTTCACTTGCAGAGTTGGGCTTAGAGAGACTGAAGCTACATCTGAGCAACAACAGAAGTCCTTCAGAAATAACTCTTAGGCATAACTATAGGTAGTCTAAGTTTCTGTGCTACCTACATAAGCTTCTTAAGAGTATGCCTTGTGATTGAGGGCATGGCCTATTGATTTGGGTGTCCCTTAAGTTTGACACAGTATTGGGGGATTCCCTGATGGTAAGGTTTAATAGTTCCATAGTTTCTCCCCTCCCTCAGGGGACTTTGCCAATACTTTTTGATTATCTGGTTAATGTACTCTAGGATGTTTCCAGGCATTACAATAATCTATACAGGATTAAAGGACCTCTTTCTAATTCTGTGGTCTCTGTGTTTCAGTTGTTCAAATGAGCTATACAGATAGGCTGAATTAGATTATGCACTACAGAAGATTTCAGTTCCAGGTCAAATAAACCTTTTTTCCATTGGTCTCAAAGAGTGTGTGTGGTTCTAAAATATACACACTGTCTTCCTTACCCCCATGTTCTGCATTACTTTAACCCCAACCTGTTCGGCTTTGTTCTTATCTCTAAGTATCAGGTTATGTATATAAAACAGCCTCTCAGAATCCAGAAATAATAATCACTGTTCCGGACTTATTGTATCTGCTCTGAAAGCTTACAATCTAGGCTCCTGTTTTCTTATAAGCATTTTCTAAAGGTGACCATACCATTGTTGTTTTTTTGTTTCTGGCTTATTTTGTCTCACCAAATGTCCCACATGTTCATTCACATCATTGCATGCCTCACAACATTGTTCCTTTTTGTAGCAGCACAGCCTTTGTTCATAAGTATACACCATCGTTCGCCATTCTACTTCTCCATCAGTATATCCTTCAGCCACCTGCATTCATTGGGCATCATGTAGAGGGCCCAAAGTCCACAGTCCATCAGCATTCTCAATTTTAGATCATTTCATTGTTCCCAAGAGACAGGAAACCAATAAACACACCCTCACCAAATGGGAGATCTAAACCTCCTCTTAACTCTTGTCCCTCACCCCATTATTTAAAACCTCTGCTGTTGCTATAGTAGTGCTGATGGTTTCCTTTTGAACATAGTTCATAGCATGCAATAGCAGGTTTTCCCCCTGTACCCTGGACTTAAACATTCTTTATACAAGAATCATATCTTTGAAGTAATTCCTACAGGAATTCATTCATGTGAGTCAGTGGGACATGTAGGTCTATACATCCCCTTTCAATCTTGTTCATCTTCAATATGGTAGTATTACTTCTAGACCCACTAGAAAATCACCTTTGCTCTTATCTATTCCCTTACATTGGAGTTCAACCTCATTAGCTAACGGTTCACCCATCTCTAGCTTCTGTGTATTTCTAAGCCCCATATTCTGTAGTATGTCTCTGATTATACCTTTATGCTGGTCATAAAAGTGGAATCATACAGTATCTATCCTTTTGTTTCTGGCTAATTTCGCTCAGCATTATGTCCTCAGGGCTCATCCATCTTATCATGTGCTTCAGGGCGTCCTTTTGTCTTAATGCTGCATAATATTCCTTCGTTTGTATATACCATATACAGTCTTCCCTATTTTGTTGATCCAGTCATCTGTTGATGGGCATTTGGTTTGTTTCCATCTTTTGGTGATTGTGAATAATGCTGCTATGAACATTGGTGTGCAAATGTCTGTTTGTGTAGTTGCTTTCAGCTCTTCTGGGTATATACCAAGTAGTACTATTGCTGGGTCATAGGGCTGCTCAATGTTTAGTTTCCTAAGGAACCACCATAAAGTCTTCCATAGTGGCTGCACCATTGTACATTCCCACCAGTGGTGCATAATTGTCCCAGTTTCTCCACATCCTCTCCAACATTTCTAGTTTCCTGATTGTTTAATAACAGGCATTCTTATAGGTGTGGGGTGGTATTTCATTGTAGTCTTGATCTGCATTTCCCTTGTAGCCAGTGAAAATGAGCATCTCTTCGTGTGCTTTTGAGCCATCAGTATTTGCTCTTCAGAAAAACATCTATTCATATCTTTAGCCCATTTTATAATTGGATTGTTTGTTCTTTTATTGTTGAGTTGTATAATTTCTTTGTATATATAGGAAATCAAACCTTTGTCTGATATGTGATTTCCAAGTATTTTCTCCCATTGAGTTGGCTGCCTCTTCACCTTTTTGACAAAGTTTCTTGAGGTGCAGAACCATTTGATTTTGAGGCGTTCCCATTTATCTATTTTTTCTTTTGTTTCCTGTGCTTTGGGTGTAAAGTTTAGGAAGCTGCCTCCTAGGTAGGTCTTGAAGAATTATGGTGATAATTCTTATATTTAGTTGTTTGATCCACTTTGAGTTAATTTTTGTGTAGGGTGTAATATAGGGGTTCTCTTTCATTCTCTTGGCTATTGATATCCAGTTCTTACATGCCCAATTATTGAAAAGACTATTTTGTCCCAGTTCAGAGGATTTGGGGACCTTGTCAAAAATCAGTTGACCATAGATTTGGTGGTCTATTTCTGTACTCCCAATTCAATTCCATTGGTCAATACTTCTGTCTTTGTGCTAACACCCTGCTGTTTTGACCACTGTGGCTTTATAATAGGTTTTAAAGTCAGGAAGTGTTAATCCTTCCAGTTCTTTCTTCTCTTTTAGGATGTTTTAGCTATTCATGGTCTCTTTCCTATCCAGATGAATTTGGTAGTTATCTTTTCCAAATCTTCAAAGTAGGTTGTTGGATTTTTAATTGGTGCTGTGTTGAATCTGTAGATCAATTTGGGGAGAATTGACATCTTAACTATAGTGTAATTATCACTAGTTTCATTACCTTCTAGAGTCAGCGTCATTGTCTTTTCAGCCTTTAGGATAAACCAGTTTTTTTTTCTGCCTTTTCCTGTTAATGTATTGGTTTTGCCTCTCTCATCATTTAATTTTTTTATTGATATATGTTATATATTCACATACCATGTAATCATCCAAAGTGTTCAATCAGTGGTTCACAATATCTTCATATAGCTGTGCATTTATGATCACAATCGACTTTTGTGTGTGTGTGTGAAAAATAACATATATACCAAAAAGCCATAAATTTCAAAGCACATCATGGCAATTAGTTGTAGAACAGATTTCAGAATTTGGTATGGGTTACAATTCCAGATTTTTAGGTTTTTACTACTACCTGCTCCAAGACACACTAAAGGTTAAAAGAAATATCAATGTAATGATTCAGCAATCATCCTTACTTGTTAAGCCCTTCATTCTCTGTATCACTCCACCATCACCTTTTATCTTTCTCCCCCTCTTTATGTGTATTTGGCCTATGCCCAATCTGACTTTTTCTTATTGGACGGGGCTCGATAATATAGGATAAGTGGATGGAGCTAGCTGATGTTCTGGAGAGGCTGGCCCCTCTGTATTTCAGGACTTATCTGGTCCACGGACCTATCTGGAAGTTGTGGGTTTCTGGAGGAATACCCTAGTGCATGGAACCTTTGTAGAATGTTGTATATAATGCCCTAGGTGATCTTTAGGATTGGCAGGAATGGTTTTGTTTGGGGTTTGGCAAGCAATGATAGGTAGCAATGTGTAACTGAAGCTTGCATAACAGTGACCTCCAGAGTAGCCTCTCAACTCTATTTGAACTCTCTCAGCCACTGATACTTTATTTGTTCCACTTCTTTCCCCCCTTTTGGTCAGGATGGCATTGTTGATTCCACAGTGCCAGAGCCAGGCTCATCCCTGGGAGTCATCTCTCATGCCTCCAAGGAGACTTTCAACCCCTGGATGTCATGTACAACATGTCTAGTGTTGAGCCTGGAATTCCTATCAGTCAGTTAGACCAACTGTTCTAGTTTGAAAGCTGCCAGAATGCAATAGAGATAGAAATGGAACAGCTTTTAAAAAGGGGAATTTATTAAGTTGCAAGTTTATAATTCTAAAGCCATGAAAATGTTCAAATTAAGGCATCCAGGAAGGATACCTTAGTTCAAGAAGGCTGATGGTGTTCAGGGTTTCTCTCTCAACTGAAAATGCACATGGTGGACATGGCAACATCTGCTAGCTTTCTCTCTAGGCTTCTTGGTTCATGACGCTCCCCTGGAAGCGTTTTCCTTCTTCATCTCCAAAGGTGTCTGGCTGCATGGACTGTAAAGCTTTTTCCAAAATGGTTCCCTCTTAAAAGGCTCCAGTAAGCAACCCCACCTTGAATGGGTGGAGACATATCTCCATGGAAACCATCTAATCAAAAGTTAGCACCCACAATTGGGTGGATCATATCTCCGTGGGAATAATCAAAAGCTCCCACCCAGCAGTATTGAAAGGGGATTAAAGGACATGGCTTTTCTGGGGTCTATAACAGATTCAAACTGGCACACCAATCAACAGTCAGAAAGGAAATTTGGATGTGGACAAGAGCAAGGACAAATTGAAATACATGCTTGTGGGTGGCCTGCAGGAAAGGCTGGTTCCCTCTTTATAGACCTGCCTGGTGTTTGTCTTAGGGCACAAGAGAAGCTGAAAGGAAATATCTGGCAGGATCTGAAAGAATTGCAGGTCTGAATACTGTCCCACACCTCTAGGTGAGGTAGCATATCACTGACATCATATGTGAGTTGCCACAATACCTTGTACCATTTATCAGCCTTCAGTGTGTAAAAAGTGTGGTTATGGCTTCTCTTCCCTTTTCTTCTAGATCTCACTCAAAATATCTCCTTTGGCCATTACTAACTGAGAACCATTCAGGGAAGGAATTCTGCATAACGTAATTATGGTTTGGCTAAGTTGACACATAGCAAAGCTGGCATACAGTGTCTGTGTATTTTCTTTAAATATTGACTTTCATTTGTTTCCCATCATCTAAGAGGCAAAGTTCCAAACTCCTTAACATGGCATTTAAGCACCTATCCTTTTATGAAGCCTCCATCTGCTTATCCAGCTTTAACATTTAGCATCATATATCTTGTTTGTTTTCATTATTCTTTGCCTTTGTACATGTTATTCCTTAGCATGTAGTTTGTTTTGCCTAACAAATTTCTCATCTTTCAGAATTGACCTCAAGCTTCATTACCCCCATAAAAAAAATTATCCTGTGCCTCCTCCTTTAGACAGTTAATTGCATCCTCTTTGTACTGGTTCCCTATATTATGTATGCCATATTATACTATAATGTTTTTTAATATATAGTCTTCCCTACTAGTCTGTGAGCAACTAAGAGCAACAACTGTTTATTTCAACACTGTGTCCCCTGGTACCAAGCAATGTACCTAGCCCAAGATAATAGTTATAATTAATAGTGCCTGATTTATAACAAGTACCATGCTAGCTACTTTACATGAGTAATTTCTAATTTTCCTAATGACTCAACAACGCATAAGTAATATGATAGACCTACAAGTTTGTTGAATGAATAAATTATCTAAAGTTTAAAATTGCAGTTATTTTCTAACTTTCTTATAAAGCAGAACTTTTTCTTTAATTTAGTGAAATCTTATATAGAAGTCTAATATATAAAATATAAAACACAGAGTTTTCTGGATTAGGGTTTCTATAGCAGCTCCTGAACAAAACTCTTTGAAGCATTAAACTCTATTTTATAAGCAAAGAAACTGGCATGAAAAAAGGCTATACCATGTTTAGTGGCAAGGCCAAAACTAGAATCTGACTCGTCTCTTTTTACTATATATGAGACTACCTTTCAATTTTGATTTAGTTAGTCAGTGCTAGCATTACTGCAGAATAGAATTGGTCATTTTTCTCAGAATATTGAATATGCTAGAGACACGGGAGATGTTTCTGTGTTCTACCTGTATGTTTTCACCTTTCCCCTTCCTACTCTACTTTATAGACATACCCTAAGATGTACTCCCTTTAGAATAAAGCTGAAAATCCTTAGCATTGTCTGAAGTCTCATTAACTTCATCTTGTGCCTTTCCCCATCCTATCCTCTGTGTTTCATCACTTACTAAGCTCTTTGTGCCTCAAGGCCTTATCACATACTGTTTTCTCTGCTTGGAGTGCTCATTTCAATTTCTCCATCCCTTTCACCTGACTAACTACTAGTCATCCTTCAGATCTAAACTTAAAGAGAAGCTTTACATTGTCTTCCTGTCTTGATTAAGTTCCCCATTGTATGCTTCTATGGCATTCTGTAATTGCCTTTCACAGAACTTTAAACACTTGTTCACTGCTGTTATCCTAAGTGCCTAGTGTCCAGTAGGTACTTGATGAATACAGGCTAACGCGTATCGCCCAGAGAAGTGAAATGATTTCCTTTTAATATAAACTAAAATAATTTCCTTTTGTTTTTCGGTCAGTACATGGAGAAACAGCATTTGGAACTCTTAAGAACCATCGCAGTTCTGGCAGTCTCTGCTGCTTAGAGTTCAGGGCTTTTATTTCAACACAACTGCTCTTCTTGGGGAGATCCTGAGCACCATGGGTACCATAGTCTACTCTGCTGCAAAGGCAAACCTTTGCTTTGGTAACTCCATATGTACTCCTAATGACCAACAATCTATCATTCCTGCCACTTACAGTGCCATCATTTGGTGCAGTATGTACCTTTAAAGCATCTGCTGGGTAGCCATACAATAGGTGCTTGCTCCAAAATCCCTCTCATTAGAATTGTAGCTATTACATAGGCTATGCTTGCATGGGTCATTCTCTTTCCTCTATTTCTGAGCAAATTTGATTATTCAAGTATAACATGGTCCCTTGTTTCTTTTAAATTGTAATGATTAAACAGCAGAGAATTATCTCTGACCCCTCTAGTGCAAGAGAAGATACTTCTTAGAGGGGGGATGTTTCTGTTGTTACACTGAACATTTTAAAATGGATGAATTATCCGAAGAGGCTTTCACCCTCATTGGAATTGTTGTTTTGGGTTCTTATGAGTCCTCTTTTAAGCTCCAGTTTCTCAGGTATCTGAATTTGTAAACCGTCTATGACATCTCCTTCAATTTTTAACACTCATATTTATGAAAAGAGAAGCCTGTGATCTAGTTCACTTTCTTTTGTATTTTGAATTTTTGTTCATCTGAGTTCTTTTCATTTTATTCCTTCTCCATGCCATTCTCTTATCCCCAGACTTTAGACTCAGTTTGATTTGGAGCAACCATGTAACTTTTAGGACATGCTCAGTTTAGGTTAGTGGAAGTGTTTCTCCTCCTTCACTAATCACTGTGGACTGTCGCCACACCAGTTCTCCCACTAGGCTAGAAATCTTTTAGGTCCCATATACAGCAGAGCCACAGGTCCCATACCAAGCAGCATTGATGTCTAATAGTGTATCCATGCAGTATGTCTAGAAGAATTTCTATTTTTAAACACACAACTACTGGAGATGGAGCAAGATGGTGGCTTAGTGAGGTGATGAATTTATTTCGTCCTCCAGAACACATAATAAATAGCCAGAAACAGTATAGAACAACTGCTGGGGTTGCATCAGTGACCAGACACACAGCCTACGCCAGTCTGGACAAGCTGGACCGGCTGAGACCCCACACAGAACTATAAGTCACCCAAGCCATGAAAGCTGGCATCCCTCCCCCAAGGGCACAGCAACCTGGTTACCTGAGGGGGAGAGGAAACAGACTACTAGGAACAAGGGCTTAGCTGAACCAAGCTCCACTTGCAGAATTAATTAACAATTTCAGACTACTGAAAATAGAGCACAGAGAAACCTGGAATAAGCATTAAAGACACTAAGAGTTTTTGCTCTGGCAGAGAGGGGGCGGGGCTGACAGGAAAAAAAAAAACCCAAGGCTTTTTTAATCTGACAGCACAGAATATTGCAAAAGGGCTGGTCTCAGGGTTCCAGGAAGATGACATAATAGGGTAGGTAGTGTTCACTCCTGCTTCAAGGAACAGCTCAAGAAGAGACAGAAGGCAACTGAGACAGCTATTCCAGGTATAAGTGACCTGGGATGGTCTTCTGCACCACATAGGGAGGCCCTGTTTAGAAAACCTGAAGAATTGATACTGAGAACTAAAGAACATCCAGCTGGTACAAACAGCCTAACATGCTCCTTTCCAAATGGAAGCCCATATCCCTCAGGACTGCACAGATGGGAAGACCAGGAGTGGGAACATTCTACCTCTGTGTTCCTCATGCTGCACCCTGCTCCTGTGCTCCAAGGTCTGCCTGAACTATACTCTATACCCATGGCCCCACACCACACCCCTACAAGTCCACATCCCGCACCCCGTGCTCAAAGGCACCAACCTGTTCTATACCCACGCTTCAGTGCAGCACCACACTATTGTACCCCACACCACATCCTGCTCCACATCCATCCTGCAAATAGAAAGCTTTAGACTACTGAAAGAAATCAACTTACAAAGTAAACCAATCAGAATATTTACATGCTACGAAGACAGCAGAAGATCACTAAGCATATCAAAATACAGAAGATACAGCCTAGCCTAATGACCAAATTAAAACACCGAAGGAGACAGAGACTTTGGAACAACTAATCAAAGATGTTCATATAGCTCTATTAACATAAAGGAGATCACGAAGACACTGGAAGAGCATAAGGAGGAATTTGAAAGAATAAGTAGAAAAATAGCAGGTATTACAGAGACTAAAAATTCTGTAGACCAAAAAAAAAACATACAAGAGACACATAACAGCAGATTTGAAGAGGCAGAAGAAAGAATAAGCAAACTAGAGGACAGGATAACTGACTTCAAAGACTTGAAACAGCAAATCACAGAAAAGATGGAAAAATTTAAATTGGATCTCAGGGAAATCATAGACAAAACAAAGCTCACAAATATAAGAATCATCGGTGTCCCTGAAGGAGAAAAGAAGAGGAAAAGGCTAGGAAGATTAGTTGAGGATATAATGGGGGAAAACTTTATAAAGGACATAAATACACAACTCAAAGAAGCCCCGCAAACTCCAAATAGAATAAATCCAAATAGGCCTTCCCCAAGACACATACTAATCAGTCTGTCAAATGTTGAAGAGGAGCAGAAAATCCTGAAAGCGGCAAGGTGAAAACAAGCTACTACATACAAGGGAAACCACATAAGACTGAGTTCAGACTACTCAACTGGCACCATGTGGGCAGGAAGGCAGTGATACGATAGATTTAAGATCCTGAAAGAGAAAGACTTCCAGCTAAGAATTCTGTACCCAGTCAAATTATCCTTTAAAACTGAGGGAGAGATTAAAATTTTTACAGACAAACAAATCCTGAAAGAATTTGTCAAAAAAAGACTGACCCTACAAGAAATACTAAAGGGAGTTCTGCCGGTTGAAAAAAAAAAGACAGGAGAGGGAGATCTAGAGGAGGGTGCAGAAATGAAGAGTGCCAGTAAGGAAAAAGAGATAGAGGGAAAAGAATGTAGAGCTCTGGCAAATAAAATCCAAAGAATAAGGTAGATTTGAGAAACGAATTTTCAGTAAT
This sequence comes from Tamandua tetradactyla, assembly GCF_023851605.1. NCBI lineage: Eukaryota > Metazoa > Chordata > Mammalia > Pilosa > Myrmecophagidae > Tamandua > Tamandua tetradactyla. The sequence continues at coordinate 178,640,947 of NC_135328.1, forward strand.
AAGTTTGAATGTTAACAGACTAAGTTTACCAATTAAAAGATACAGATTGGCAGAATGGATTAAGAAACATAATCCAGCTATATGCTGCTTATAAGGGACTCATTTTAGACATAAAGATACAATAGATCGAAAGTAAAAGGATGGAAAAAGATATTCTACACAAGTTGTAACCAAAAGAAAGCAGGACTTGTCCCTTTAAATAATACATAGTGTCCTTCTTTGTCTCTTATGACATCTTTACATTTATTTTTGTCCGATACTAAAAAAGCATTGAAATTATTCAGAGCACCCTCTCTGATCACAGTGGAATAGAGCTGGATACCAGTAACCACCAAAGATGAGAACTTTCACAAATATATAAAGATTAAATAACACACTCTTAAACAACCAGTGAGTTAAAGAAATTGTAGAGAAATCAGTAGCTATCTGGAGAAGAATGAAAGCAAGAATACAACATATCAGAAGTTATGGGGTGCAGCAAAGGCTGTGCTGAAAAGGAAATTTATTGCCCTATATACCTATATTAAAAAACAGGAAAGATGAAGATGATTGTATAATGATATAGCTTTCACAGTGTAACTGTGTGATTGTGAAAACATTGTGTCTGATGCTTCTTTTATCTACCTTATCAACAGATGAGTTAAACATATGGATTAAAAATAAATACATAATAGGGGGAACAAGTGTTAAAATATATTTAGTAGATTGAAATGCTGGTGACTGGTGAAGGTGAGGGGTAAGATGTATGGTATGTATGAATTTTTTTTCTGAATTGATGCAGGTGTTCTAAGAAATTATCGTGATGATGCATATACAACTATGTGATGATATTGTGAATTACTGATTATATATGTAGAATGGAATTGTCATATGGTAAGAATGTTTGTGTTTGTATGTTGGTATGTTTAATAAATAAAATAAATTTTTTAAAATGCAAAAAAAAATAATTAATTAAAGACAAGAGCAATAATTGGGGACTTAACTGCTCACTTGGAGGAACTTGAGAAAGAACAGCAAACTAACCCCAAAGCAAATAGAAGAAGAGAAATAACAAAGATTAAAGCATGCCATGCCAAAGACCAGGGTTCTATTCCCAGAGCCTGCCCATGTCAAAAATAAATAAATAAATAAATAGATCATGGGAAAAAAACGAGAACTGATAATTCCTGATTGTACAAAACTTAATGGTCTGGCTCATAGTTCAATGCCATTAGGGTTCACAGACCTTGGAGGAAAGGTGCAGTGAAGAGTTGGTTCTGGGTTTGATAACTTGAAGAAATTAAACTACCTGCTGCAGACCAGCAAGGCTGGCCAGTCATCCAGTGAGCCTAAAAAATTCAATAAAATCAGAGTAGACTGCCCTGTTTTTCAGCTTCAGTTACTGTTCTAGTTTGCTAGCTGCCGGAATGCAACACACCAGAGACGGATTGGCTTTTAATAAAAGGGGATTTATTTTGTTGGTTCTTCAGAGGAAAGGCAGCTAACTTTCCACTGAGGTTCTTTCTTACGTGGAAGGCACAAGATTGTCTCTGCTGGTCTTCTCTCCAGGCCCCTGGGTTCGAACAACTTTCCCCGGGGTGACTTTCTGCATCTCCAAAGGCCTGGGCTGAGCTGCGAGTGCCGAGATGAGGAATGCTGAGCTGCTAGCAGTGCTATGTTGCAATCTCTCATTTAAGCACCAGCCAATTAAGTCAAACATCACTCATTGCAGCAGACACGCCTCCTAGCTGACTGCAGATGTAATTGGCAACAGATGAGGTTCACGTAGGGTTGGCTTATGTCCGCAGCAACAAGACTAGGTATGCTCACCTGGCCAAGTTGACAACTGAATCTAACTAACACAGTTACTTAGAAAGAAATTGTGGTTTCTGGGCTCCAACCACAGACTTCACTTTGTTCCTTGCTTTTTGGTGAGCATTAAGAGGGATGATTTTACTTTACAGTGTCACTCCCCACTTATTTAGAATTTGGTGGAGGAGAAGCAAATAAGAAATTCTTTTTTCGAGAAACGTTTAGAGAAAATTGCTTCCCTTGGTAGACTGTAAGCAACATTGTGGCACATACCAGATCTGTCTTGTTCATCTCTTTATCTACCACAATGCCTGTTATGTTAGTAGTCCCTCAGTAAGTGTACAATGAATGCTTATCATGAAAGATTCCTATATTAGTCAGAGTTCTCTAGGGAAACATAACCAACAGGAGATATCTGTAAATACTATAATTTTTTTATAATAGTGCCTCATGAGGCTGGAGGGAACTGCCTGAAAATGTAGAACTGTGTTCCAGTAGCCATATTTCTTGAAGATGGTTGTCGAATGATATAGCTTTCGCAGTGTGCCTATGTGATTGTGAAAACTTTGTGTCTAATGCTTCTTTTATCTACCTTATGGACAGATGAGTAAAACATATGGACTAAAAATAAATAAATAATTTGGGGAACAAATGTTAAAATAAATTCAGTAGATTGAAATGCTAGTGATCAATGAAAGGGAGGGGTAAGAGGTATGGTATGTATGAATTTTTTTTTCTGTTTCCTTTTATTTCTTTTTCTGAATTGATGCAAATGTTACAAGAAATGATCATGATGATGAATATACAACTATGTGGTGAAAAAAGAATGTTCATATTGTATGTTGATTGGTTTTATTAATAAAAATTAAAAAAAAAAACAAGCAAACGACAAAAAAAAAAAATTCCACAAATGGTGCTGCAATAACAGGACACTCACATGGAAAAAGAATGAAATGTGACCCCCCCACCATACAACATATAAAAAAAGGGTATGCATTGTGAAGAGTAGCAAAATAAAAACACTGCTAATGTGGCTCTATGAGAGTAAAAAATAAAAAGATGAAATAACTAAATATTTTCCAATGGACATTGTAAAGATAAATGCCTTATCCTATCAGATTTTAAGCTGAGAGAAGTGACTCTTATTACCATTTAATCTGACCCCCATGTTATTTAGCCAAATGTCTTGCATAGTTGAAGCACTCAGTAAAAATACATTGAGTTTAATTTTAAAAAAAAAGTGCCTCATGAAACTGTGGGACTGCATGAGTCCAAATTCCTGTAGGGCAGGCTGCATGCCAGGAACTCTGATGAAAATCTGCAGTAAAATCCCCAGTAGGAGCTGGCTGGCTGAAGTAGAGCTAATGCCTGAAAATATCCTGGTGCTGGAGACCTCTGGTCCCACCTGAGCTCAGAACCGAGTCTTTACTATACTCTAAGAATACGATAATGCAGACAAGGGGTGCTCAGGTGAATTGGTTATGAGTACCACCAAAGCCAGGGCTCATCTGTCACACTGAGGGCAGGTATAAATACTTCATTATGCAGATAGGCTAAAGACTTTTATAAAGATGCTTTGAAAGCCATTGATCTTCATTGTTTAACGGTAAATGCTTATCCTTGGGGCTTTTCGAATAGTTATTTCGTGTGTATAGTCCTGATTGTAGCCTAACATAATTTTACTACTAAGAAATATTCATTAATAATTGTTACAATTATTTGACCTATTGGATTGTTCATGGCATTGTATTCCTTTCTTTAAGATCACAAAAACATACTTTGTTCTCCTCAAAATTTTAAATATTACAAATTCAAATTCTAAAATCTGCAACCTACTCTTTTAAAAATATATCTATAAAATAACCCAAAGATCAAGCTGGCGGCTTAGCAATGTGCGCATTTTAGTTCGTCCTCCAGAACAACTACTAAATAACCAGAAACAGTACAGAACAGCTCCCGGAGCCACGTCAGTGACCATACACACAGCGTACCCCAGTCTGGACCAGTTGGACCGGCTGCGAGCCTCCCCAGAACCGTGAGTTCCCCAAGCGGCAGCAGCTGGTGCCTGGCGCCCCTCCCCCACAGGCGGCTTCCCGGAGGGAAGGGAAAGAGACTCTAAACCTGGTCAAGGCGAAGGTCGCTCATTGGGCTTATGAAAAAGAGGAAAAGGGAGGAAACAGAGGTTTTAGTGGCTGTGATTCTACGGAGATTTGGCTGCCTCTGGTTTTAGCAGCTGCTGCAACTGCCCCAGGCATAGGCAGCAACGGACTGCTTTCAGAGCTGTCTCCCGCTTGTGCCTTCCCCAGCGGAGGGGTGATGCCCAACTCAGGTGGAATCCCTCCCTCAAGGAGTTCAGACCCAGGGCTTGGCAATTTGAAGCCATTAAAACCAGCCTACAACCTCGCCTCTGTCTCCACCACACCCCCAGCAGAGAGAGTCTTCCAAACTTAAAGGTGTCGCAGCATCTTTTGCTGGTGGAACCCGCAGGCAGACAAGCACCACATACTGGGAAGGATAAGAAAAACAGAGCCCAGAGACTTCACAGGAAAGTCTTTCAACCTGCTGGGTCTCTCACCCTCAGGGAAAATTGACGCAGGTGACTCCTTCCCCCTGACAGGAGGCCAGTTTAGTCCAGGAAAACCCGGCTGGAGTCTATAATACCTACATAGACCCTCCTAAGGGTGGGGAGGTAAAAAGGCACCATACAAGCAGGGCAAGAAACAAGAAAACAAGAATTGAAAAATTATCCTCTGTTGAATAAAACCTAAGCTACAGGTCCAGAAAAAGCTGAACTGAAGGTCAAAGAACAGATAGACAACAAATTCATCTAGCAAGAAAACCCTAGGTAAGAGAAGTGAAAGCAAGCTCCAGAATAAACTAATTAAGGTAATTAAATGTCTAGATGCCAGCAAAAAATAAACAATCACACCAGGAAAACTGAAGATTGGCCCAATCAAAGGAACAAACCAATAGTTCAAATGAGATACAAGAGCTGAAACAATTAATTCAGAATATATGAACAGACATGGAAAACCTCATCAAAAACCATATCAGTGAATTGAGGGAGGATATGAAGAAGGCAAGGAATGAACAAAAAGAAGAAATGGAAAGTCTGAAAAAACAAACCACAGAACTTATGGGAATGAAAGGTACAGTAGAAGAGATTAAAAAAACAATGGAAACCTACAATGGTAGATTTCAAGAGACAGAGGTTAGAATTAGTGAACTGGAGGACGGAACATCTGAAATCTGACAAGAAACAGAAACTATAGGGGAAAAAATGGAAAAATATGAGCAGGGACTCAGGGAATTGAATGATAATATGAAGCACACAAACATACATGTTGTGGGTGTCCCAGAAGGAAAAGAGAAGGGAAAAGGAGGAGAAAAACTAATGGAAGAAATTATCACTGAAAATTTCCCAACTCTTCCAAAAGAATTAAAATTACAGATCCAAGAAGTGCAGTGTACCCCAAAGAGAATAGATCCAAATAGACATTCTACAAGACACTTACTAGTCAGAATGTCAGAGGTCAAAGAGAAAGAGAGGATCTTGCAAGCAGCCAGAGAAAAGCAATCCATCACATACAAGGGAAACCCAATAAGACTATGTGTAGATTTCTCAGCAGAAACCATGGAGGCAAGAAGACAGTGGGATGACATATTTAAATTACTAAAAGAGAAAAACTGCCAACCAAGAATTCTATACTCAGCAAAATTATCCTTCAAAAATGAGGGAGAAATTAAAACATTTTCAGATAAAAAATCACTGATAGAATTTGTTACCAAGAGACCAGCTTGCAAGAAATACTAAAGGGAGCACTAGAGACAGATACGAAAAGACAGAAGAGATAGGTGTGGAGAAGAGTGGAAAAAGAAGGAAAAATTAGTTATGACATATAAAATACAGATGTCAAAATGGTAGAAGAAAGTACTACCCGTACAGTAATAGCACTAAATGTTAAAGGGTTGAACTCCCCAATCAAAAAACATAGACTGGCAGAATGGATTAAAAAACAGGATCCATCTATATGCTGTCTACAGGAAACACATCTTCAACCCAAAGATAAACATAGGTTGAAATTGAAAGGTTGGGAAAATATATTCCATGCAAATAACAACCAGAAAAGAGCAGGAGTAGCTATACTAATATCCAACAAATTAGACTTCAAATGTAAAACAGTTAAAAGAGACAAAGAAGGATACTATCTACTAATAAAAGGAACAATTCAACAAGAAGACATAACAATCATAAATATTTACGCACCGAATCAGAATGCCCCAAAATACGTGAGGAATACACTGCAAATACTAAAAAGGGAAATAGACAATCTACCATAATAGTTGGAGACTTCAATTCCCCACTGTCATCAATGGACAGAACATCTAGACAGAGGATCAGTAAAGAAACAGGGAATTTGAATATTACAATAAATGAGCTAGACTTAACAGACATTTATAGGACATTACACCCCACAACAGCAGGATACACCTTTTTCTCAAGTGCTCATGGATCATTCTCAAAGATAGACCATATGCTGGGTCACAAAGCAAGTCTCAACAAATTTGAAAAGATTGGAATTATACACAACACTTTCTCAGCTCATAAAGGAATGAAGTTGGAAATCAATAATAGGCAGAGCGCCAGAAAATTCACAAATATGTGGAGGCTCAACAACACGCTCTTAAACAACCAGCGGGTCAAGGAAGAAATTATAAGAGAAATCAGTAAATCATCTGGAGGCAAAGGAAAATGAAAACACAACATATCAAAACTTAACGGATGCAGCAAAGGCAGTGCTAAGAGGGAAATTTATTGCCCTAAATGTCTATGTCAAAAAAAGAAGAAAGGACAAAAATTCAGGAATTAACTGTCCACTTGGAAGAACTGGAGAAAGAACAGCAAACCAACCCCAAAGCAAGCAAAAGGAAAGAAATAACAAAGATTAGAGCAGAAATAAATGAAATTGAGAACATGAAAACAATTGAGAAAATCAATAAAACCATAAGTTTGTTCTATGAGAAAATCAATAAGATTGATGGGCCCTTAGCAAGACTGACAAAAAGAAGAGAGAGGATGCAAATAAATAAGATCAGAAATGGAAGAGGAGACATAACCACTGACCTCACAGAAATAAAGGAAGTAATAACAGGATACTATGAACAACTTTACGCTAATGAATACAACAATGTAGATGAAATGGACAACTTCCTAGAAAGGCATGAACAACCTACTTTGACTCGAGAAGAAATAGATGACCTCAACTAACCAATCACAAGTAAAGAAATTGAATCAGTCATTAAAAAGCTTGCCAAAAAGAAAAGTCCAGGACCAGACAGCTTCACATGTGAATTCTACCAAACATTCCAGAAAGAATTAGTACCAATCCTGCTCAAACTCTTCAAAAAAATTGATTTGGAGGGAAGCCACCTAATTCATTCTATGAAGCCAACATCACCCTCATACCAAAACCAGGAAAAATATTACAAAAAAAGAAAACTACAGACCAATCTCTGTAATGAATATAGATGCAAAAATCCTCAACAAAACTCTAGCAAATTGAATCCAGCAACACATTAAAAGAATTATACATCATGACCAAGTAGGATTCATCCCAGGTATGCAAGGATGGTTCAACATAAGAAAATCAATTAATATAATACACCATATCAACAAATCAAAGCAGAAAAATCACATGATCATCTCAATTGATGCAGAGAAGGCATTTGACAAAATTCAACATCCTTTCCTGTTGAAAACACTTCAAAGGATAGGAATACAAGGGAACTTCCTTAAAATGATAAAGGGAATATATGAAAAATCCACAGCTAATACCATCCTCAATGGGGAAAAACTGAAAACTTACCCCCTAAGATCAGGAACAAGACAAGGATGTCCACTGTCACCACTGTTATTCAACATTGTGTTGGAAGTTCTAGCCAGAGCAATTAGACAAGAAAAAGAAATACAAAGCATCAAAATTGGAAAGGAAGAAGTAAAACTATCAGTGTTTGCAGATGATTGATATTATATGTCGAAAACCCTGAAAAATCCACAGCAAAACTACTAGAGCTAATAAATGAGTACAGCAAAGTGGCAGGTTACAAGATCAACATTCAAAAATCTGTAGTGTTTCTATACACTAGTAATGAACAATCTGAGGAGGAAATCAAGAAATGAATTCCATTTACAATTGCAACTAAAAGAATAAAATGCTTAGAAATAAATTTAACTAAAGAGACAAAAGACCTATACAAAGAAAACTGCAAGAAACTGTTAAAAGAAATGACAGAAGACCTAAATAGATGGGAGGGCATACCCTGTTCATGGATTGAAAGACTAAATATGGTTAAGATGTCAATTCTGCCTAAATTGATTTACAGATTCAACGCAATACCAATCAAAATCCCAACAACTTCCTTTTCAGAAATAGAAAAAACAATAAGCAAATTTATCTGGAAGGGCAGGGTGCCCTGAATTGCTAAAAGCATCTTGAGGAAAAAAAACAAAACTGGAGGTCTCACGCTGCCTGACTTTAAGGCATATTATGAAGCCACGGTGGTCAAAACTGCATGGTACTGGCATAAGGATAGACATATTGACCAATGGAATTGAATAAAATGCTCAGATATAGACCCTCTCATCTATGGACATTTGATCTTTGATAAGGCAGTCATGCCAACTCACTTGGGACAGAACAGTCTCTTCAATAAATGGTGCCTAGAGAACTGGATATCTATATGCAAAAGAATGAAAGAGGACCCGTATCTCACACCCTATACAAAAGTTAACTCAAAATCGATCAAAGATCTAAACATTAGGTCTAAGATCATGAAACAGTTAGAGGAAAATGTAGGGAAATATCTTATAAATCTTATAATTGGAGGCGGTTTTATAGACCTTACACCTAAAGCAAGAGCACTGAAGAAAGAAAGAAATAAATGGGAGCTCCTCAAAATTAAACACTTTTGTGCATCAAAGAACTTCATCAAGAAAGTAAAAAGACAGCCTATGCAATGGGAGACAATATTTGGAAACGACATATCAGATAAAGGTCTAGTATCCAGAATTTATAAAGAGATTGTTCAACTCAACAACAAAAAGACAGCCAATCCAATTACAAAATGAGAAAAAGACTTGAACAAACACTTCTCAGAAGAGGAAATACAAATGGCCAAAAGGCACTTGAAGAAATGCTCAATGTCCCTGGCCATTAGAGAAATGCAAATCAAAACCACAATGAGCTATCATCTCACACCCACCAGAATGGCCATTATCAACAAAACAGAAAATGACAAGTGCTGGAGAGGATGCAGTGAAAGAGGCACACTTATCCACTGTTGGTGGGAATGTCAAATGTTGCAACCACTGTGGAAGGCAGTTTGGCGGTTCCTCAAAAAGCTGAATATAGAATTGCCATATGACCCAGCAATACCATTGCTAGGTATCTACTCAGAGGACATAAGGGCAAAGACACAAGCGGACATTTGCACACCAATGTTTATAGCAGCATTATTTACAATTGCAAGGACATGGAAACAGCCAAAATGTTCATGAACAGAAGAGTGGCTAAACAAACTGTGGTATATACATACAATGGAATATTATGCAGCTTTAAGACAGAATAAACTTATGAAGTATGTAACAACATGGATGGACCTTGAGAACATTATGCTGAGTGGGACTAGCCAAAAACTAAAGGACAAATACTGTATGGTCTCACTGATATGAACTGACATTAGTGAATAAACTTGGAATATTTCATTGGTAACAGAGACCATCAGGAGATAGAAATAGGGTAAGATATTGGGTAATTGGAGCTGAAGGGATACAGACTGTGCAACAGGACTGGATACAAAAACTCAGAAATGGACAGCACAATAAATACTACCTAACTGTAATACAATTATGTTAGAACACTGAATGAAGCTGCATGTGAGAATGATAGAGGGAGGAAGGCTGGGGCATAAATGAAATCAGAAAGAAAGAGAGATGTTAAAGATTGAGATGGTATAATCTAGGAATGCCTGGAGTGTGTTATAATAGTGAAATGTATAAGGTACAATTTTAAAAATGTTTTTGCATGAGGAAGAACAAAGGAATGTCATTATTGCAGCGTACTGAAAATAGATGGTAAATAATATTTTAAAATGTCACCTTCTGTGTGAGACTAAAGCAAAAAATGTTTATTTGTTACAAAATTTATATTTTGACTAGTGCAGTTCCTAATATAACTTATGTAGATAGTTTGATTCAACGCCATAAGTACTTGGAATCTCAGGTAGGACATCAGATTTTGCTGGTTTGTCCAGAGTGATGCCCCAGTGAATCCCAAAGTGATTCGATCAGTGAGTGAAAAAGTATCTGCAAAGCCCTCTTCGGGGAGTAGTGAGAACGGGGAGAGATTCAACTTCCCCAAGTTGAATTCTTGATATCCTCACAAGCAGTGTGGACAACCAAAGCTATAGGCAGAGCCCCCAGTCTTGGGGTTTTTCATATGAAACTTAACCCCGCAAAGGATAGGTCAAGTCTACTTAAAATTTAGGCCTAAGAGTCACCCCCAGGAGAGCCTCTTTTGTTGCTCAGATGTGGCCCCTCTCTCCAGCCAACACAATGAGCAGTCTCACTACCCTCCCCCTCTCTATGTGGGACATGACTCCCAGGGGTGTGGACCTTCCTGGCAACATGGGACAGAGATCTTGGAATGAACGGAGACTCAGCATCAAGGGATTGAGAAAAACCCTAGAATGAGCTCAGACTTAGCATCAAGGGATTGAGAAAACCTTGACCAAAAGGGAGAAGAGGGAAATGAGACAAAGTGTCAATGGCTGAGAGATTCCAAACAGAATCGAGAGGTTATCCTGGAGGTTATTCTTATGCATCAAGTAGATATCATCTTGTTATTCAAGACGTAATGGAGAGGCTAGAGGGAACTGCCTGAAAATGTAGAGCTGTGTTCCAGTAGCCATGTTTCTTGAGGATATTGAATAATGATACAGCTGTCACAATGTGACTGTGTGATTGTGAAACCCTTGTGTCTGATGCTCCTTTTATCCTCCTTGTCAACAGATGAGTAGAACATATGGAATAAAAATAAATAATAGGGGGAACAAATGGTAAAATAAATTTAGTTTGAAATGCTAGTGATAAATGAAAGCGAGGGGTAAGGGGCATGGTAGGTATAATCTTTTTTTTTTCTTTCCTGTGTTCGTTTTATTTCTTTTTCTATTGTCTTTCTATTTCTTTTTATAAATTAATGCAAATGTTCTAAGAAATGATGAATACGCAACAAAGTGATGATATTGTGAATTATTGATTATGTATGTTGTTTTATTTTGTTTCTTTATTTTTTAATTAATAAAAAAAATTTTTAAAAACCCAAAGATAATCTTTGTGTTCCTGATGGCTTATATTGTCCTAGAGTTCCTAGACTTTGATGTATTTGTCCATTATCTGTTCTACTTTTCTAAGGTCTTTTCTTCTCCACCCCCTTTTCTTTTTCTTATAATAGACTTTTTCAAAGCATTTTCAAGTATTTGTATGTTAACAAAAAGAAGAAAAAAATCCATGGGGGCATTTCAAAGATCTTTCAAACTTTGAAGGTTAAAATTTTTAATACCATTTCTTTGCGCTTTTATTTTTATTCATCATTGAATGGATTCCTGTAGTGTTTCATATTTTTTATTGCAATGAACTTTTTTCTATAATTGGGAAATTATTTTCTTAAAACATAAAACTAAACTATATCTAAATGTTGTATTCATTTCTATTTATTAATTTCTTACATTTGCCCTGTACACACTCCAAACATCATTCTGACCCCAAATAAGCCAGTTATCCAGATTCCACTGGTGTCTGAGTTGTTTTGTTTTAAAATATCAATGTTTGTTTCGGATGTCATTCAAAAACAAAATTAAATAAATTTAAAAACCACCCTTTCTTGGGCATTTAAATGCCATTAGTTCCCAGTTCCAAGATCTGCATTCACTACTAATTTTATCTGAAAGGGAAGAAAAATATATCTAAATCATCATCTCTGTTCTTCTATTGCATTCCAAATTTGGACATAGCCAGCCAAATCTCTAGCCTCAAGTATACCAGTTAAATTTTTGCAACATTTTTTCTTAAAAATGGGAGAATTTTTTGTTTTACTAATTTTATAGAATGAGAATGGGAAGCTGAAAAAGCATTTATGAACTGTAAAGTGCTATACGAATGTTAGTGCCATATTACTAGCGATTGATAACAGTTTAGAAGATGATTATTCAAACTTTAACTTGTTCCTTTTCTGATCGCATAATACAAATTGATCTCAGCTGTATAAAAAAAAAGTAATATATCTACTTCAAGGGTAGTAGGATTATGTAATATAGAGTGTATTGAATAATTGAAAAAATTTTTAAGCCAAGGGTCCGAACAGGAGTCCATAGCATTTGCCAATTTCTAAACTGGTTAGATCTGGAAGAGAATTGTCAGGGTACAGGCTTTAGATGAAACCCTGGCACCACAAGGAGGCAGCCACTCACATTTGCTAAAATCTGTTTCCTGAGCAATTTCTTATACTCAAGAACCCAGAAAGTTAGGATTGGAAGGTACCTTCTACTTTTTATTTCACTTTCATTGTATACATTAATTGGCTTGCTCGGGTAGTTTGTTAGGGGTTTGAGATCCCAAGTATCTGACTCTTTTATTGCTCATTTGAAAACATTTTTTCCCTCCCTCCCCAAAAGGAGTGGGAGCCCAGAGAGGTACATCATAATTTATTTGATAAATTACTACTTTCTGGGTGTCTCTAAATAAACCAGTCAAAGTAAAGCAACACAAAGTAGAAGAAAGATGACAACTAAGATTAGCGTCTTTATTTTTCAGCCTGTTCCTTCCATCCTCTCTTCTACCTGTTCGATTTTAATAAATAAAATGACCTTGGACATTGCAAGCATGTCATTTTTTTTTAATGCTGAAACCAAAAATGGCTAACTGAAATAGACAGCAAATAGGCAAGTGCCTTCACCTAAGGTGATAATTTATACTTCCCTTTGTTTATTCACCTATTTATTGATTGATTTTTCAGTGTGAGGCGCAATGCTAAGGCTAAAGCTTTATAAAGATGAATCACTGCCCTCTATGAACTGTATCTAGTTGGAGAGAAACAGACAGACAGTTATGTGAGAAATGATCTGATAAAGATAGGCACCTCATGGAGCACGGACTTGGGTTGTCCGTGAAGGATTCCTGGAGGAAGTATATCTGGATTGAGTCTGATGGATGAATAAGAGTAGAGGAGATAAGGGTGTTCTAAGAAGATTGAGTAATACATGCCAGAACCTGGAAGTGAGTGAAATCATAGCTAGTGCATAACTGGCAGGAAGCAGAGCAGTTGGGGGAAAGGAGGAAAATGTTAGTAATAAGAATTCCGGGTAAGATTTTGTGATGAAATATATGAAAGTGGTATGTCAGTGATTTGATGGCTCACCAATTTTGGTTTAATTTATTTGGTTGCTTAAAGGGCTTATAGAATGTGAGATCTGGTTTCTGGAGACAAGACCTTTTATGTGGTAGGATCAAAGCTGGTGTCCACCATCCTCATCTCCTGAATGTAGGGGTCATCAGCATCATGACCCTGACACTTTATAAACTTTCTAATGCCCAGAACCGGATGATAGGATGGATCCGTGTTACCTGCTTGTGAGTTCCTTCTTTTTTATTCTCTTTGCAGGCATCCTAGAATACGCTTCCACACAGGCCTTGTGGACGCTCACCTCTATTGCTTGAAAAAATACGTTGTGGATTTCCTAGTTGGAAATAGGTAAGAAAGAGGGAAGTAAACTCAAACCCACAGTGCTTACAAGCTACTTTTTAACAGTTAACAGTTTTAAATCTCGATAATGTTGGATAACTAGTTTATATAAATAGCATGGTTAGTGCTTACCTTTGTATTAGAAATCATGTTATCAGCATACTGTTATTTTGTCTGTACCATGGAATCCCCTTCCTGTATTTTTGGGGTGTTATAATAAATCAGGTAAAATATTTTTGTAAAACGAATAGTAACCCAAGATACCTTTTTCTGCCCAGTTCTAGGCTCTTCTTACCTACTTCTACAAGAGTGAGCTCCTTAGACTTTTATTATTTGTCTTCTAGCAGATGTCCTTCCCTTAGACAATTACCATATAAATGGGCTCTCTCAGCAAAGGGCCAGACACTTACCCCAGAGGAGGAAAAAAAAGAATAAGTCTCCCTCCAGTTTTGGAGAGAAACCCAGCCTATTGAGTGAACTTTCATGTATGCAGAGTAGCAAAATTTGATAGTTCTCTAATACTGCTTTGAGAACAGAACTGTGAACCTTAAATACTTCTCAGAGACTCTACACTGGTAGATCATAGGGCTTAGATTTCCAGAGAGAAAACCTCTTTTCATTTGGTCTCAAGGATTTTTGATAGGTGGTATAGCTAGAGACATCAGCAAAACATAGCACTGATGAACTGAAAACCAGGCAGGCTGGGTACCACAGGAATGAACTGCTTTAGACCAGCTGGAAAAGGGCATCAGAGAACCTGAGTTTAAATGCTAGCTCTGCCCTTGGCTGATGGACTTTGATATATATAGAAATGTTAAGGAGAAGGGGGATTGTTCCTCTGTACCAGGTATGTTTCTTTTGTCTCACTCTCGCCCCGCTCACAACATCTGCTGAGCCCTAAGAGGAAGGCCCATGTAGAGCCCATAGTAGAATAGATCATTTAGATTCCTAGAAAGCTTTCCCAAGGATTGTTTTGCTGTTCCCCTTCCTCAGACACTGTTGCCCTGCTCTCCTCTGACTTGTTATTCTGTAGATTTTTTTTCATACAAATGATAATTTATTAAGTACTTATTATGAGCCAGGCATTGTGCTCAATCATTAGTGAATAAACACACATGGGACTTTCTCTCATGGAGCATTTATGCTCCACAGTGTGTTATGGAGACCTTGCTTTTCAAGATAACAGGGAAATTTGCTGGCCAGGTATAGAAAGTGGTCCAAGATCTGTTTTCCAATGACCAAGTGAAGCTATCTATATTCCAAAAATGAAGTTATTCCTTGACCATTTAAGGGTTTATCTTTTTTGCCCAAATGAAAATTAACCCATGTAAAATATGCCCTGGCTTTGATGTGCTAGGAGAAAATGCAACAATGGTAGAGATAATGCTTTTTTTTTTTTAAATAACTATTTACTTTGAAAAATTTCACCCAAATACAGAAGTAGAGAAAATAATATCATGAACTCCCATATGCATCCTACAGCTTTAACGATTATTAACACATGGCCAATCTTGTTTTATATATACCACCACTCATCTCTGACTGTCAGCCTCCAGATTATTTTAAATTAAATTATCATATAATTTCATCTGTAAACTTTCAGTATATCTATCAGCATATGTTAAGAGATAAAGACTCATAGCATAACTACCAAACTTACAGAAATAAAAAGGATTATAAGAGGGTACTACAATTAATGATATGCCCATAAATCAGAAAACGTAGATGTAATGGAAAGATTCCTAGAAACATACAGATCACCTAATCTAATGGTAGAAAAAATAAAAATCTCAGCAGACCTATAACAAGTAAAGAGACTGAAACGGTAATTAAAAACCTCCCCCAAAAAGAAAGGTCCAGGACCAGGTGGTTTCACTGCTAAATTCTTCCAAACGTTTAAAGAAGGTTTAATACCATCCTTCTCAAACTCTTCCAAAAAACAGAAGAGAAGGGATTATTTTCTAACTAATTCTATGAAGCATTACCATGATACCAAGCCAGATAGCAGAAGAACAGAACATTACAGAGCAATATCCCTACGAATATAGATGCATAAATCCTCAACAAAATATAAAAAAATTGAAACCAATAGTACATGAAAAGGATTATAGACCATGACCAAGTGGGATATATTCCATGAATGTAGGGATGGTTCAATGTAAGAAAATCAATCAGTGTAATCACCACATTAATAAAATAAAGGGAAAAAAAAAACAATCATCTCAATTGATGCAGAAAAGATGTGTGACAAAATCCTACATTCTTTCATGTCAAAAGTACTCAGAAAACTAGTAATAGAAGGAATTTTTCCATATGATAAAGGGTATTTATAAAAAACTCACAGCAAATATCAATGGTAATAATGAAATCTTTCCCTCTGAGATTAGGAACTAAGACAGGGTTGCCTCCTGTCACCACTGTTATTCAGTGTTGTATTGGAAGTTTTATCAGAGCAGTCAGGCAAAAGAAATAAAAGACATCCATATTGGAATGGAGGAAATCAAATTATCCTTATTCACAGATAACATGATCTGATCCTAAATATAGAAAATCCTTAAAAATCCACCACAAAACTCCTAGAACTAAGAAACAAATTCAGGAAAGTTACATAATGCAACATAAACAATCAGAAGTCAGTTGGGTTTCTTTACATCAGTAATTAACAATCTGAAAAGGAAATTTTAAAGCAATTCCATTTATAATAACATCTAAAAGAATAAAATACCTAGAAATAAATTTAATCAAGAAGGTGAAAGACTTGTACATTGAAAACTACAAAACATTGCTGAAAGAAATAGACCTACATAAATGGAACCTCTGTTCATGGATTGGAAGACTTAATATGGTTAGCATGTCATACTGCCTAAAAAATTCAAAGTCCAGAAATAAATCCACACATCTATGGCCAGTTGATTTTCCACAAGGGCACCAACTCCATTCAGTGGGAAAAGATAGTCTCTTCAACAAATTTTGCTGGGACAATTGGAAATACACATGCAAAAGAATGAATGTGGTCCCCTACCTCTTGCCATACACAAAAATTAATTCAAAATGGTTTAATTACCTAAATATAAGGGATAACTCTGTAAAACTTAAGAAAAATATAGAGTAAATCTTCAGGACCTTCCATTAGGCAATGAATTTTTATATTTTATACTGAAAGTGCAAAGCAACAACAACAAAAAATTAATTCAGGCTCCATCAAAATTTAAAACTTTTGTGCATCAAATGACAGTATCAAAGGACATTTTGTACATCAAAAGTCAACCTACAGAGTGAGTGGAAAAGTATTTGCAAAGCCACCTTCGGGGAATAGTGAGAACAGGGAGAAATTCAACTTCTCCAAATTGAATTCTTGATATTCTCACAAGCAGTGTGGACAACCAAAGCTATAGGCAGAGCCCCCAGTCTTGGGGTTTGTTCATATGAAACTTAACCCCACAAAGGATAGGTCAAGTCTACTTAAAATTTAGGCTTAAGAGTCACCCCCAAGGGAGCCTCTTTTGTTGCTCAGATGTGGCCTCTCTCTCCAGCCAACACAACAAGCAGTCTCACCACCCTCCCCCTCTCTGCGTGGGACATGACTTCCAGGGGTGTGGACCTTCCTGGCAACGTGGGACAGAGATCCTGGAATGAGCTGAGACTCAGCATCAAGGGATTGAGAAAAACCCTAGAATGAGTGAGACTTAACATCAAGGGATTGAGAGAACCTCCTGGACCAAAAGGGGGGAAGAGTGAATGAGACAAAGTGTCAATGGCTGAGAGATTCCAAACAGAGTTGAGAGGTTATCCTGGAGGTTATTCTTACACATTAAGTAGATATCACCTTGTTGTTTAAGATGTGGCAGAGAGGCTAGAGGGAACTGCCTGAAAATGTAAAGCTGTGTTTCAGTAGCCGTGTTTCTTTTTTTTTTTTTTTTTTTTATTAATTAAAGAAAAAAAAGAAATTAACACAACATTTAGAAATCATTCCATTCTGCATATGCAATCAGTAATTCTTAACATCATCACATTGATGCATGATCATCATTTCTTAGTACATTTGCATCAATTTAGGAAAAGAACTAGCAAAACAACAGAAAAAGGTATAGAATGTTAATATAGAGAAAAAAATAAAAATAATAATAATAATAAAAGAAAAGGAAAAAGAAAAAAAGACACAAACAAAAAAAACTATAGCTCAGATGCAGCTTCATTCAGTGTTTTAACATAATTACATTACAATTAGGTATTATTGTGCTGTCCATTTTTGAGTTTTTGTATCTGGTCCTGTTGCACAGTCTGTATCCCTTCAGCTCCAATTACCCATTATCTTACCCTGTTTCTAACTCCTGCTGGTCTCTGTTACCAATGACATATTCCAAGTTTATTCTCGAATGTCGGTTCATATCAGTGGGACCATACAGTATTTGTCCTTTAGTTTTTGCCAGTAGCCATGTTTCTTGATGATGATTGAACAGTGATATAGCTTTCACAATGTGACTCTGTGATTGTGAAAACCTTGTGTTTGATGCTCCTTTTATCTACCATATCAACAGACGAGTAGAACATATGGAATAAAAATAAATAATAGGGGGAACAAATGTTAAAATAAATTTAGTTTGGAATGCTAGTGATAAATGAAAGCGAGGGGTAAGGGCTATGGTATGTATAATCTTTTTTTTCTGTTATTGTTTTATTTCTTTTTCTGTTGTCTTTTTATTTCTTTTTCTAAATCAATGCAAATGCAGCTATGTGATGATATTAAGAATTACTGATTATATATGTAGAATGGAATGATATGTTAATGTTTTTGTTTGTTGTTAATTTTTTTAATTAATAAATTTAAAAAGTCAACCTACAAAATGGGAGAAAATATTTGAAAAACTACATCTGATCAGGATTTAAAATACAGAGTGTATAAAGAACTCTTACAACTCAACAGCAGCAAGACAAACAACAAATGGGCTAAGGATTTGAATACACGTTTCCTCAAGGATGATATTCAAATGGCTGATAAGTATATAAGAATATACTCAACATCTTTAGTCATTAAAGAAATGCAAGTTAAAATTTTAATGAGATACCATTTCACACCCTCTAGAATAGCTTCTATTTAAGAAACTGAAAATGTATTGGAGAGGATATGAAGAAACACCAACTTGTACATTGTTGGGGGGAATGTAAAATGGTGCAGCTGTTTTGGAAAACAGTTTGGCAGTGCCTCAAATTTAGGTATAACTAAAAGAATTAAAAGCAGGGACTTTGTGCATCACTATTCATCACAGTATTACTCATTATCGCCAAAAGATAGAAACAACCCAAGTGTCCATCAGAAGACAAATGGATAAACAAAATATTATATATCCATGCAATGGAATATTATTCAGCTGTCAAAAGAAGTGATCTGCTGGTACCATGCTACAACATGGATGAACCTTGAAGACCTCATGTTGAGTGAAATAAGCTAGGCACAAAAGGACAAAAGTTATGATTTCTTTTATATGAAATACTTAGAATAAGCAAATTCAGAGACAGAAAGTAGAATAGTGGTTTCCAGGGGGGAGGGGAAGAGGGTATTATTGTTAAATGAGTATGAGTTTTGATATGGGATGAAGAAAATAGTCTTGAAATAATGGTGAATGTTATGTAGTATTGTACTTAATATCAAAGAATTGTCTACTCAAAATGGTTAAAATTATTTTTATATTATGTATATTTTACCACAATTAAAAATAAATTATTTTTTAAAAAGATAAAAGGTTTTTATGTAAAAAAAAAAGTAAAGCCTCAGTACCATATCACACTTTAAAAAAAAAACCAAGTAGTGCTTCCTTGACACCATCAAATGGGATTGTGGCTTTTTGGTACTTGAATATAAAGGCAATTTTACACCAAAGCTAGCTTTATCCAGGCTGCCATAGCTCCTTTATAGTTCATTTGGCTACACCCAGCTAGCTGTTCCCACATCTGATAAATACAGAACAGTAGTGGTATGTGAAACATGAAGTTGGTGATCAGTTATGGTTCTGAAAAGTGGGACTTTCCCAAAGCCTAGTACAATAGAGAATGATTTATATTCATCCACTCAAATTATCTCCCATCTCAAGATCTATTAAAAGAGACCCTTTTCTCTGTCCTTCCCACATCACCACTTTATCTCAGAGTTTTGGGGATTAAAGGGCATATATTGAAAATTGATTAATCCCAGTATGTCAAAAAAGTATAAAAGCACAGCAGGGTGAATTAGAATGATACCCAAGGGAGATTGTTTATTCATGGGTGGAATAATGGAGGTCTTGTCTCAAAGTTGTAGGATACGGGATTAAATAAATTGTGGAAGTAGCATGAAGAAGGCCTTGGACATTGAGTGGGAAATTACAGATCCTTAGGCAGAATAGTCCCATATGAATTGAGCAGTGATGCAAGCTAGCAGGGAAATACAGAACATTCTAGATGGGAAGGAGATTCCTTCAAGGTAAGAAAGGCGTTTATAAAAATCTGATCATGAATTGATGACTCCTTTAGGAATGAAAAGGAAAAAGCAAGCTTAAGAGACACAACGTCAAGGAAAGACTGCTTTAACAATCTCTTGTAATATTTCACCTATGAAAATTAATGTATTCTGTCCTTTGTTCTTTGTTTCTCCCTCCATGTTTTCTGCAGAATCACACTTGTATTTTTTAGTTGTTTGCCTGTCATCAGCTCCCACCCAAATTCTTTGCAATTAGTTACCTACCTGGATTGGTAAAACATTCAATATTTACTTGGTAAATGGAGAGAAAATGAAATGTGACAATTCAGATAGCAGAAGTAAAGAAGAGACCAGGATTTCTATAGCTAACTAAACTACAAAGCTACAGGAAAAATTTTGGAAAGAAAATCTTCACAGACTTTGACGAGAGAGATCCAGTAACTGAGCTATATGACCTTGGACATGTTATCTCCCTCCCTGTGCCTCTGTTTCCTCATCTGATAATTGGGATGATGATAATACTTAGTGCTTCAAAAAGTTAAACATAGAAGTACCATGTGATCTGTTGATTCCACTTTAGTATAGCCAAGAGAACTGAAAGCAGAGACTCAGTCAGAACACGCGGCATTATTCATAACTGGCAAAAGATGGAAGCAACCCAAGAGTCCATCAGAGATGAATGGATAAACAAAATATGGTGTATCAATCACTCTTGATAAGTTGATTGTTGGTAACATCCTCCAGAGGTATCAGATATTTCTCTATTACAGATACATATACACATATACACACACACCTGGGAGGTTATGAGAGTACTAACACCCTCTTGGTCTCAGCTACATAGAGATGAAGAGTTAGGATGGGCCCCACAAAAAAGAAGTCAGAAGTTGGGGTAGGCAGCCATTCTGCAAGGTCAGAGTTAGGATGATAATTAAAGCCACATTCAAGATGATGTGATGGAATAGCTAGAAAGCCATGAGCAAGCTTAGAAAAAGCTGAATGGGGGTAAAAACAGAGATGAGGGGCCAGGTAATGCCATGAGTGATAGTCAGTAGCCTTGGTTCCTTACTGTCCAGTTCAGGCATCCGCATGAGTTGGCTGTACTTGGTTTCCTGTCCTTAGATGTCCTAGAGATTGCATGATGTGTCCTTTACTAAAATAACAGAACATAATTAAGCACATGGCTTACACACCTCACTGGGGCTGTGTGCAACTGCCTCAATTAAACTAGTGATAACCTTCTTTGAACTTCTTTGCTACATTCATTGTTTTCTCTGGGACTTGTGGAAATCACTCTGTGTTGAGGTAGGAATGAAGGCCTTACAGCCCATTGTACTGATTTATAAGTAAAGATGAGTCCCACAGTTGTCTAGCCTGTGCTGTCAGAGGGCCATGGGCTAGATTGTGATAGGAACAAGAGCCTTTTTAAAGAAGACTTAAAAACTGGAGTAATATTTATAATTAAAGCACTCCCAGGAAGGAGCATCATATGGTACCAGAAGCTTCTAAAACCAAAGGAGAAATTGTGTTTAGTTTGGTGAGAATTTAAAAACATTTTCCCTATGAGTATAATGACTAATTGTTATCCTTCCCATCTGTCTTCTTTCTCTGGCAATTCCTACATATCCATTAAAACTTGGCCAGATGTAAATGTTCTTAGAAGTGATCATGATGATGAATATGCAACTTTGTGATGATATTGTGAATTACTGATTATATGTGTAGAACGGAATGATCATATGTTAAGAACGTTTGTGTTTCTTTCTTGTCATATTTTAAAAAAATTTTTTAAATTAATAAAAAAAAAAAACTTGGCCAGGTGTTACTCCTAAAGGAAGCTTTCTCTAATTTTTTTTTCTTTCACCTTCGCTTATATTAGTTACCCTTGCTCTGTGCTAACATAATCTATGTTTATCTCTATCAGCATAATTAATCATTGCATTTTCTGATCTTGTATAGTCTTCAGTTATTACATATATTCTTAAGTCATATTAACATTTCTGTATTTTCTACTCTTTTGAACTTAAGGGCAAAAAAAAAAAGGAAAAAAATCAACATCAAGACAGGCAAACTGTAAATTTCATGGAAATGTGGATTTGTCTGTTTTGTTTCACTGTTATATCTCTAATGCTGGCACATTTATGAAGAAAATACCTATTGAATTGACCTAAGCCCAAGCCTTCTCTCCAGCCAGTGGAATCTAAACATGTTTTTTTTTCTCAAGCCATATGCACCAACACTGAAATTTGTTTTGGAGATGTTTTCAGTATTTTGCCAAGAAGGTAAAAAGGGTATTACAGAATACTGTATACCATTTTGTTTTGGAGATGTTTTCAGTATTTTGCCAAGAAGGTAAAAAGGGTATCACAGAATACTGTATACCAAATTGCTGCCTTTTAAGTCAGCACCTTTTAATCTAAAATAATTTTCTGTTCACTATTTCAAATTGTATCTCTTTTCTTTGAAGGCAAAAAAAAAGAGTTGAGAATAAGACATCAGTGATAACTCATGAATCGCCTTTCCTTTCACAATTAGAGCTCTGTTGAGAGAAGAAGCAAGAAAACCAAAGCCTTTAGTCCCTTGCTTTGCAGATGTGAGTTTCAGGCTCTGTAAAAATAAGTTTTCTGTTCTATCTCTTTCCTAAAATAATGAAAGGCTGATTTGAGGTGGAATATATAGAGGGGATTTTAACTCTCCTTTATTTGCTTACCAAGACAGAAAAATCAGAATGCAAAAATTTTCCCTTTGCCATGAGCATTATTTTTAGGCTCTCCATTGAAGCTTTATGGCTACAAAGAGACCTTGATCACTTAAGGTAAAAATTTCAAGTTTAAACAGAACTAATGTGTATTTTTCAAATGTTAGATCTTTAATGCTAGAGAAACATATTTGGAATTTATTACATTTCCAAATCAAGAAAGTTCTACTTTCTACAGCCAAGTCCAGAAAAGCTGTCCAACCTTAAGAGATGACACTCATTTATTCATTCAGTTATTCATTTATTCGTATAAATACTTAGCACTGACTATATGTTTATTGGGAAACAGTAAGCAGAAAATTATAAGTTCTGTGTAAAGGCCTGTGTTTCAACTAAGCACAGGATAATAGTAAATGTGGTATAATGGAAAGAGCCATGGGCTTTGAAAACAGGTATGGAGCAGATTTCAACTCTGTTGATTTTAAAAGCTATATGAGAATGAGTCAGAGAAGACTATCAGGTTTCAGCTTGGGCCACTAAATGCATCTTCATATCACTAAGCAAGATGGATTAGAGTGAGGGGGAAAAGAGTGATAAGTTCAGTTTTAGAATAGAATTTGAGCTGCCTGTGCATCATCTAAATAGAAGAGCATCAGGCAATTGAAAGTGTGAGACTAAAAGTGGAAGAGAGATCTTGACTATGGGTCTAGATTTGAGAATCAGCAGCGTGGAAGCCACCAAGTGGATGGCCTCTTGGGGTGATGACTAATATGAGAAAAATCATAAACAGAAAGAAAAATCCTGAAAAACACCGAGTATTTTAGGAGTAAACAGGGGAAGGTATCAGAAAAAGGAGTAGATTGGGAAAGTGATGCTCCCAAAGGTAAGGGAAGAAGGCATAAAGGATGGTCAATGTCTGTGAATTTTGGAAAATTCAAAAATATATACAGAACAAAATATCCATAATTCTGTGAGATAACTATTATGAACATTTTAGTGCATTTATTTCCAATGTTTTATTTTTGTATATGTCCTTGAGATCACACTGTAAAAATAACATTCCGTGTCTTCATTCACTATTATTTCATGAGTATTTTCTTTTTTATTAAAGATGCTTTATAATCAGAGTTTTGCCTTTATAATTCTATTTTATAATTATGAAGTTGTATATCTGGTTGTTCTCTATTTTTATAAATACACTGTGAGGGATACCTTTTTTCAAAGATCCTTTCAAGTAATCTAATTATCTCATTCATTTATTCAGCAGATATTACACATAATGCGTTTTCCTTAGGATAAATTTAAAGAAATGGAATTACAGAATGAAATAATATGAACATCTTTAAGGCGCTTGTTATTTATTGCCAATTACTCTCCAGAAATGATTTTACTGATTTTCATTCCTATCCTTATTGTATGAGAATCTCAAAGCACCTTTACCAATAATGAGAATTTTTTTTAATATTAGTTGGGAAGAAAATTGCATCTTGTGATTTTTATTTTTGAAAATACCTCATAGGTTTTTATCATTTATAGCTATTTATCCATTAAGAATATTAATATTTATCCTATTCTTAGCAATTATTTTGTCTTTTTTTTAATTTGGTCCAGGGAGGGGGGCTTGTTTTTACAACTAGTGGTTAAATCTTTTGCTTTTCTTTGTGCTCTTGAGAGGATTTTATAATTTCATGAGATGAGGCAGGTGTTTCTGGGAAGCATATATTTAAAAGAAAGTGAGGTTGGCTGGGCCCAGGGCACTGAATCCAGCTGGTAGCCTAAGATTGTAATGTTCACAACAGTTAACAGTGGCCCCCTGTGAGACCTACATTCTTAGCACAGCTTTGAGCTGCCTCTGCTTTGACTAGAAAGTAGGAAGAATAATTGTATCTTCCATTTGTTTCTAAACTACTGCTCTGTAGGAATCAACCTAATGCTGAGCACCAGCAGAGTTAGGTGGGGCCTGGCAGGACTACTTCATGTCCTTGCTTCAGATCACTGTCTGATCTTGAAGGGCTCTGCCTGATCAGGCTGTGTGCCAAGGCTTGTTTGCCTCCCTCTTGAAATGATGGTTCTGTTTGGCCCATAATGTAAATATCATGGCCATGAAATCCCCCAGCTGTCCATGCTTTGTCACTTCTTCAAAAGAAACTGACTTGTTTTTCCCCACAGGGGCCATGGAATGTTTGCAATCCACACTGATTTGGAACTTTAAAAGGGGAAGAAAAGAGCTAAGAGTAACCTTTGTTTCATTCTTTGATTCATATGGAAATTTTTAATCTCCATCAAAGGATCAGGAGAAAAATCACATTGAAATTCAATACAAGAGCTCCCAGTTTACATAGAATTTTTTAAAGATGTTTGACTTGGTCCTATAAAGTGACAAAATCATGAACTGCGCAGTCCCAGTGTTCATAATTTGCTTACTCTCCTTGGCTTCAACCTCTGTTTTGCCTTCCTATCTGTACCCCACATGTGTGGTCCTATATCAGCATGCTGACCTCCTTTAATTGACTGGAGGGAGTAGAAGTAGGAAGTGTGCAGCAGCAGTCAGATTTAAAGGGCTGCTTAAACATTAACCCCTCTCTCAGACCTCATTATCTCATCTCTCAGAGTCTTATAACTGGTCTCCCTATCCTCATTCTGCTTTTATTACAGGCCTCTTCCATATTGCTGCCAGAGTTATCCTACTAAGAAATAAAACTGATCTTCTCACTTTCCTGCTTAAACACTACTACTGGTTTCTCAGTCCAGACTCTATAGATTGCCACAGAAGGCTTCTGCAATCAGGCTCCCTTGCTTGCCATTTCAGCCCTCTCTCCTTCTACCTCTTTCCTTAAACCTATACCAGGCTACTCTCCACTAAATTATAAATTCCTTCAAGTCAGAAACAGTGTATTTCTAAGGCCTAGCACAGTGATTCACATGTAATAAAGACTTGATAAATGCTAAATAAATTAATGAGTGATTTAAAATTCCAGTAAGAATGTAGTATGGGAGAGAAAACTGAAAATCATATGCTAATCTTCCACTCTGTGCTTTCATTTCCTTTACTAAGTGTAAATCAAAACATACTCAATGCACAAAGGAAAAGCCTCCTTCTTTGCTTTTTACAGATTCCTGGTCACTTAGTTTGGCCCAACATCCTGTTCCAGTACCCACCAGGAAGCGTCAGTCTTCCTGTGACCCAAGAAGGCCAAATGAAGGAGAATTCCAAAACTCTTGGCCAAAGTGGCTTACTGCTTGTGTCTGAGTGATGTAAAACAGTACAAGCATTTTTTTGCCTTCCAATAGTTCTACACATTGATTTTTTTTATTTCTATTGTGAAATAGTACATATATACAGAAAAAAGAAGCAATAATTTTCAAAGTACATTTAACAAATAGTTACAGAACAGACTTCTAAGTTTGAATGGGTTACCATTCTCCGTTTTCAGATTTTTCCTTCTAACCACTCCAAAACACTGGAAGCTAAAAGAAATATCAGTATAGTGATTCAGCAGTCATACTCGTTCATTGAATCCTATTTTCTCTGTTATGACTTGTCCTTCTCCTTTGATCCTACTCCCCATCTATAGGGGTGTTTGGGCTATGCACATTCTTTCTCATGTTGAAAAGAGGTGTCAATAATGTAAAACAAGAGAATGGAATTAGTTGATATTCTTAGAGAGGCTGACCCCTATGGGTTTCAGAATTTACCTAGCCTTGGAACCCTCTGGAGATTATAGGTTTCAAGAAAGTAAGCTTAGAACATGGAACTTTTATAGGGTCTCAGTTAGAGCCCTAGGTGTTCTTTAGGGCTAGCAGGAATGATGTTAGTTGGGGTATGGTAAACCATGGCAATTAGCAATATCTAGCTGAAGCTTGCATAAGAGTAACCTTCAGAATAGCCTCTTGAACTCTGTTTGAACTCTCCTAGCCATTGATACTTTATTTTGTTACATTTCTTTTCCATCTTTTTCCACATTTATCTTTGTTCTGATCTTTTGTAAGAGCTGGCTTAGATTGGTCCAATTATATGAAAGTAGATTGAAATTAACTTTATTGAGGGACTTCTATGATAGCCATTGGTAAATAAGGTACAGCTGTTGTAATGAAGTCCAGTCTTTTAAAGTAGGGAGGAGGATGAAATCTGTATGGGAACTACTTAGTAATTAAGAATGAATTTTAAATTTGCAGAGGGTCTGAATCAGACCTGCAGAGTGGTACCACAGAAGATGAGAAAACATGAGACAGAAAACTTAAGAATGATCTAAAAATTATAAAATTTTGAAAATGTAACAAAGCATAAAGAAATAATCACCCACATTTCCACTATTGTGAATGAGTGAGTGCAAAACAGAAATCATGTGTACAGTCTTCATAACACAGCTGTTAACATTAGAAAATGAAAATATATAATTCATCACCATGTCAGAGTAAAGGAAAGAAGTAATGATGATCTCCATAGATGAAAAAAATCGTTTTAATAAAATTCAGAATCTTTTTTAGTTTGCTAATGCTGCCAGAATGCAATTTACCAGAAATGCGTTTTAAGCCATAAAAATGTCCAAACTAAGGCATTCAGAGAAAGAAAGGCCCGTGGTATCCGGAACATCTCTGTCAGCTGGGAAGGCACATGGCTGGTGTTTGCTGATTCTTTGGTTTCTGGTTTCAAACAGCTTCCTCACGGGCTTTTTTTTTCTGCTCTCCAGATGTCTCCATTTGTGTTGGCTCTGAGCTTTTTCTAAAATGGTTCCCTCTTAAAGGACTCCAGTAAGCAGATTAAGACCTATCTTGAATGAATGGAGACATATCTCCATGGAAACCACCTAATCAAATGTCCCACCCACAATTGAGTGTCTTACATCTTCATGGAAACAACTTAATCAAAAAGACCCACCCAAACAATCGGTCTGCCCCCACAAGTATGGATTAGGATGGAAAGAGCATGACTTTTCTGGGGTACACAACAGTCACAAACCAGTACAGTATCCATTTATTAATAAAAGCTTTAAGTAAGTTACAAATAAAAAAGAGCTTTGTTAACCTGATAAAGGGCGTCTACAAAAACCTATACAGTCATCATTCTAAATGATAAAACATTAGAAGAATTCCCTTTGAAATCAGGAACAAGTAAGGATGCCTGCTATCAGTGCTTATATTCAGCAGTGTGTTGGAGGTCTTGACCAATGCAGTAAGCTAATGAAAAATAATTTTTTTAAAAAAGTCTATAGATTGGAAGGGAAGAACTTAAATTCTTGTTTTCATAGTTGAACTTATTAGGATCTACAGATGAATTATTAGAATTAATAAGGTTGTTTTTACAAGGCTGTTAGCCATAACATCAAAATACAGAGTTTAAAAAAAAAAAACACAGGGTAAACTGAATTTCTGTAAACCGGCAGCAAGAAGAAAATAATTATTTTAAAGGCACCATTTACAATATCAACAAAAAATGTAAGATATTTAGAATTAATCTAACAGAAAATATGCATGGTGTCATGGTCAGGTTCGTGTGTCAACTTGGCCAGGTGGTGGTGCCCCGTTGTCTGGTTGGACATTTCATAGACTTAAATCATGACCACGTTGGTTGCATCCACAGCTGATTGCCAATAAGGCAATCTTCTGCAATGAATGATGCTTAATCTAATCACTGGAAGGCTTCTAGGGAGTGTTCAAAAGAGGCAGTCACTCTTCCTGCTTCAGCCAGCCAGCCTCTCTTGAGAGTTCATTGAGGACCTTCACTGGAGCTGCCAGCTCCTGGCCTGCCCTATAGATGTTGGATTCTTATGTCCCCACACTTGCCTAGCCAGCCTCTCCTGAGAGTTTGTTGAGGACCTTCATTGGATCTGCCAGCTTATGGCCTACCCTATAGATCCTAGATTCTTACATCCCCACAGTTGCCCAGCCATCCTCTCTTGAAAGTTTGTTGAGGACCTTCATTGGAGCTACCATCACAGCCTGCACTACAGACCTTGGACTCTACATCCCCATGGTTATGTGAGACATTTTTATAAATTTTATATTTATAAATATCTCCTGCTAACTCTGTTTCTCTGGAGAACCCTAGCTAATACACAAGGGTTTTATGGAGAAAAAATTTTAAGTCTTTTTCAAAGACATTGAAAAAAGCATAATGGAGAAATGATTCTATACATGAATAATAAAATTCAATATTATAAAGATGCTATTCTTACCAAATTAATTTATAGATACAATCAAAATCCCACTGAGGTTTTTTTTTGAGGAATCAGATGAACTAATTGCTTTTTTGAAAAGCAGTGCCTGTAAAATAGTCAAGTCTCCTAAAGCAGCATAGGGTGACAGTACTTTCCTTACAAAGAAGAAGACCTATTTTTAAATTATAGTAATTAAAATACTACTCTCAGAGAAGAAATAGATTGAGCATTAGAATAGTACGGAGATGCCCAGAAATAGACCCAAGTACGTAAGGAAGCTTTTAAACATAGCAGATCAATGACATCAAGAGGAACTTTCCAATAAATGGTGCCAAGACAGTTATCCATGTAGAAAAAGACAAAATAATTAGATTTAATACCTTATGTAAAAATTCCGGATGCGTTAGAAACTTAAATAAGAAAAACATTTTAGAAGAAAATATAGGAAAATGTTCTTATGGCTTCTTAGCAGGAATAAATTCTTAAAGCACAAAAATCTTAAGCATACATTAAATTAGGATCTTTTTTCTTTTTATTTTGGAACATTATAGGTTTACAGAATGTGTTATTGGAAACTGGAGGGAAGGTTTTCCCTGTTTTTTATTTATTTGTTTTGTTTTTTGGTTTGTTGTTGTTTTTGTTTTTTGGTATGGGCACTCACCGAATCTTTGCTTTAAAGTGGTAGAGGATTTGGTGAAATTGAGTTCTAATGTCAGAAGGAAGG
This sequence comes from Tamandua tetradactyla, assembly GCF_023851605.1. NCBI lineage: Eukaryota > Metazoa > Chordata > Mammalia > Pilosa > Myrmecophagidae > Tamandua > Tamandua tetradactyla. The sequence goes on from NC_135328.1 coordinate 178,670,570, forward strand.
CAGAATTTGTTAGTGATAAACTTGGATATTTAGCTAAGGAGATTTCTAAGTTAAGTGGGTACAGCCTGATTTCTCCCTGCAACTTATAGTGAAATGAGAGAGGAAAGAGATAAGCTGAGAACTTAACTTGTGGGCACAAAGAAACCAGAAGTTGATAGTTTGGAAAATCTGAGCCTATCTAGAACTGGGCTTCCATGTAAGGGTTTAACTAAACATGGAATCAGTCACAGTTTCTATGGAAGGCAGGATTGGAAATGTAGTTACGCAGGATCTGTGGAAAGTCCTTCTGTGTGATGGATTGGACACCATTGAAATAGTCACAAAGTTCTAAGTTGTTTGTGAAATTTGTATGAATAGGACTACTGCCAGCCTGGACTAAAAGGGACAGAAAGAAAAAAAAAAAGGTGGAGGACAGAACAAAGAATTTGAAGGAAGAATGACTTGAAGAGCATAACCATGGAAGACGAGGTCTGGACCAAAGAGATCTCCTCAGGTCAAAAAGTAAGCCCACCCATGATATGTGGAAAAGGCAGGTCTGTCCCTGTGCTTGAAGGGGGTAGACTTTCCGCCCCATTGTTCAGAAAAATTGTTGCCACCACAATGCTGAAAAATGGTGGGGCCTATACCCTGGCATTCACAGAGAGTCTGACTGCCACCCCAATGCTTAGAGAGGATGGCCCTATACCCTGCAGTTTGCAGAGAGCCCAAACACCATGCTGATGCTTGGAGGGGGTGGAGCCTTCACCTCAGTGTTCAGGGAGAGCATGGGCATTGCACAAACACTTAGAAGGGATGCGACTCCCACTCTATCAAGCCCAAAGGACAAAATATTGATCTATAGATGACTCTCAATTCTTGAGATCTAATGCAGTTTGCCTTGCTGAATTTTGGAATTGCTTGGGAACCTTGACCCCAGTTTTCCTTCCAGTTTTTCCCTATAAGAATGGAAATGTCTATCCTATTCCTGTTCTCCCTTGTATATTGGAAGGAGATAACTTGTTTTTTAGATTTCATGGGTCCATAGATAGAGGGGAATTGTGCCCCAGGCAGACCATACCTGTCATGCTTACGGTCATGTGTCAACTTGGCCAGATGGTATTGCCAAGTTGTCTGGTTGGACAAGCATTGGCCTGTCTGTTGCTATGAAGACATTTCATGGACTTAAATCATGACCGGTTAGTGGCATCAGCAATGAGTGATACTTAATCTAATCACCAGAAGGCTTTTAAGAAGGACTCAGAGTAGATAAGCCTCTCCTGAGAGTTCATTGAGGACCTTTGTCAGAGCTGCCAGCTTGAGGCCTGCCCTACAGACCTTGGACTCTACATTCCCCAGTTATGTGAGACACATTTTTTTTTAAGGATGCAAAATATGACTTTTTATTCTGTAATTTTTAATCCCATATTATTTCTTAGAGAGACGAGGGCTCCCTTATACCCTTATGTTCTAGTTAGCTAGCTCAGAATGCAATATAACAGAAATGGAAGGCTTTTGAAAGGGGGAATTTAATAAGTTACATGTTAACAGTTTTTAGGCTGTAGAAATGTCCCAATTAAAGCAAGTCTATAGAAATGCCCAATCTAAGGCATCCAGGGAAAGACAGCTTGGTTCAAGAAGGCCAATGGAGTTCAGGGTTTCTCTCTCAAGTGGAAAGGCATGTGGCAAACACGGGATCATTTGCTAGTTTTCTCTCCTGGCTTCCTGTTTCATGAAGCTCCCCGGAAGATGTTTTCCTTCTTCATATCCAAAGGGTGCTGGCTAGTGGACTCTCTCCTTCTTGTGACTATGTCATTCTCTGCTCTCTCAGAATCTCCTAATTTCTCCAAGATTTCCTCTTTTATAGGATTCCAGTAAAGTTATCATGACCCACCTAGAATGAGTGGAGGCACATCTCCACCTAATTCTGTTTAACAACCGCTCTTGATTGAGTCACATCTCCAGGGAGATAATATAATTAAAGTTTCAAGCATACAGTACTGAATAGGTATTGGAAGAAACGGTTGCCTTTACAAAATGGGATTAGAATTAAAACATGACTTTTCTAGGGTACATACATCCTTTCAAACCAGCACACCTTACATTCTTTTTTTTAACTTTTTTATTGTGTAGTATAACATATACAAAGCAAAGAAATAAAAAAGCAAAAGTTTTCAAAGCATTCTTCAACATGTAATTGCAGGACAGATCCCAGAGTTTGTCATGGGCTACCATATGATCCTGTCAAATTTTCCTTCTAGTGCTCCACAATATAGAAGGCTAGAAGGCTTAAACATTTTTTATCACCACAATCGACTTTTTTTCTTTCTTTTTTGTGAAAAACAGCATATATACAAAACAATAAATTTCAAAGCATGGCACCACAATTAGTTGTAGAACATATTTCAGAGGTTGACATGGGTTACAATTCCATGATTTTAGGTTTTTACTTCTAGCTGCTCTAAGACATTGGAGTCTAAAAGAGATATCATTTTAATGATTCAGTAATCATAATCATTTGTTAAATCCTATCTTCTCTTTATAACTCCACCATCACCTTTGATCTTTCTGTCCCTCTCTTTAGGGGTGTTTGGGCTATGGCCATTCTAACTTTTCCATGTCGGATCTGTCACTAATATGGGATAGGGAAATGGAACTATCTGATGTTCTGGAGAGGCTGGGCCCTCTGAGTTTCAGGACTTACCTGGTCTAGGGACCCATCTGAAGGTTGTAGCTTTCTGTAAAGTTACTCTTGTGCATGGAATCCTTGTGGAATCTTCTGTATTGTCTTAGGTGTTCTTTAGGATTGGCTGAAATGGTCCTAGTTGGGGTTTGGCAGGTTATGACAGGTAACAATGTCTAACTGAAGCTTGCATAAGAACAGAGTAGCCTCTCAACTGTATTTGAATTCTCTCTCTGCCACTGATATTTTATTTTTTATACTTCTTTTCCCCCTTTTGGTCAGAATGGAATTGTTGATCCCACAGTGCCAGGGCCAAATTCATCCCTGGTAGTCATCCCCCACACCACCAGGGAAACTTTCATCCCTGGATGTCATGTCCCACGTAGTGGGGGAAGAGCAATGATTTCACTTCCAGAGTTGGGCTTAGAGAAAAAGAATGAGGCCACATCTGAGCAACAAAAGAGATCCTCTAAAAGTAACTCTTAGGCATAACTATAAGTAGGCTAAGCTTCTCCGCTACCTATATAAGCTTCACAAGAGTAACCTTCAAGATCAAGGGCATGGCCTATTGATTTGGTTGTCCCTAAAGTTTGACACAGTATCAGATGATTCCCTCACGGTAAAGTTTAATAGTTCCCTATTTTTTTCCATTCCTCAAGGAACTTTGCCAATACTTTTTGATTATCTGCTTAAAATATACTCTAAGATGTATACAGGCATTATATTAAGCTATATAAGATTAAAGGACCTCTTTCTTATTCTGGGCTCCCTATGTTTCAGTTGTTCAAATGAGCTATACAGATAGGTTGAATTAGATTATGTGCTACAGAAAATTTCAGTTCCAGACCAAATAAACCTTTTTTCCTTTGACTCAAAGAGTATGTGTGGTTCTAAAATATAGAGACTGTCTTCCTTACTCCTGTGTTCTGAATTATTCTAACCCCAACCTTATTGGCTTTGTTCTTATCTCTAAATATCAGCCTGTATATGTATATATAAATACACATGCACACAACAACCTCTCGAAATCCCTCCAGGTTAAACATGTCTGCTATAAAAGCTTATGATATAGGCCCCTGTTTTCTTGTAAACATTTTCTAAAGGAGACCGTACCATTGTTGTTATTTTGTTTCTGGCTTATTTTACCTCACCGAATGTCCTACAAATTCATTCATATTGTTACTTGCCTCACGACTTTGTTCCTTTTTTGTAGCAGCACAACATTCATTCATACATATACAGCATCATTTGCCACTCTACTTCTCAGTTAGTGCATCCTTCAGCTACCTGCAGGAATCATTTATAGTGTCCAAAGTCCACAGTCCATCAACACTCTCAATTTTGGATAATTTCATTGTTCCCAAGAGAAAGAAAACCAATAAACACACTCTAGTCAGGCACTTTTATAAATTTTATATTTACAGATATTTTCTACTGATCCTGTTTCTCTAGAAAACCCTAGCTAATACAACACCTATACCCATTTTTTTTAATTTTTAATTTTTTTTAAATACCAAAAAACACAAAGCAAATGCAAACATTCCTATTTTGATCATTCCGTTCTACATATCCTGTAACCAATTTTGATGAGACTTTGAACATAGCATTGTTGTTAAAATAACTTAAAGTTTTTGGGATTTTTGTGGTGGAATTAATGTACCTTGTATGTAGAAAGAATATGTCTATATGGGGTCCAAAGGGTGAAGTATGATGATTTGGAGGTGTATATACCCTGTTATGATACTATCTTCCTTGGAAGGTTTGAGGCAAGATTAAACAGGGAGTGTAAACTTGAAAGCCTCATGAGCTACTTGGAACCAGGTGATCAAATGGATAAACAAGATGATGTCTGTCAATTTATTGCAGAAGTATGGAATGGTGCATGGAGTGGCAGAGAAATAATGAGATTGAAATATGGAATGCCACCATTTATTCAAATATAAAAATATAAGCGTTGAGTTGGATGACTTCTAAGGCTTCATCTCCAAGGCTCAAGAACAAACAGCTCAGGGATTAAATTCAAGAGTTAACATATTAAAATGTACAGGGTGCACCAGAAGATTACAAGGCATTTAAAGAGATAGGAAACGAAGGCTCATCCAGAGGAACAAGATAAAACATCAAAAAAACATTAATGAAGAAGATCAGATTTTGGATATACCAGTTGTGGTCGTTTGGAGCTATATGCACCCCAGAAAAACATGTTCTTAAACTTAATCGATTTCTGTGGGTGCGAACCCACTGAAGTAGGATCTTTTGATGAGGATACTTTACTTCACTTAACATGTGGCCCACCTAAATCAAGATGGGTCCTAATCCTACTACTAGAGTTCTTTATACGTGGAATAAAGTTGAGTCAAAGACAGAAAAACAGAGGGAGCAGCCAGAAGCTGAACATCAGTGGAACCTAGAAGAGAAGAGAGAGACTAGGAGATGCCACCATATGCCTTGCATGGGACAAGTTAAGGGACCAAGGATCACCATCAGCCAGTCCCAGAAAGCCGCAGTCTTCTGGGAGAAAACTTTTTTTTTAATGGGCAGGCACTGGGAATCAACCCAGGTCTCTGGCACGGCAAGCAAGAATTTTGCCTGCTGAGCCACCATGGCCCACTCATACCACCCTATTTTTTTTTAATTAGTTAATTTAAAAAAAATTTTTTAATATAACAACAAACAAATGCAAACATTCTTAACTTATGATCATTCTGTTCTACATATATAATCAGTAATTCACAATATGATCACATAGTTGCATATTCATCATCATGATCATTTCTTAGAACATTTGCATCAATTCAGAAAAAAAAAGATAACAGAAAAAATCATACATACCATACCCCTTACCCCTCCCTTTCATTGATCATTAGCATTTTAATCTAAATTTATTTTAACATTTATTTCCCCTATTATTTATTTTTATTCCGTATGTTTTACTTGCCTATTGACAAGGAAGTTAAAAGGAGCATCAGACACAAGGTTTTCACAATCAGAGTCACATTGTGAAAGCTACATCATTATACAATCGTCTTCAAGAAACTTGGCTACTGGAACACAGATCTACACTTTCAGGCAGTTCCCTCCAGCCTCTCCATTACATCTTGACTTACAAGGTGATATCTGTTTAATGCGTAAGAATAACCTCCAGGATAACCTCTCGACTCTGTTTGGAATCTCTCAGCCATTGACACTATTTTGTCTCATTTTGCTCTTCCCCCTTTTGGTCTAGAAGGTTTTCTCAATTCCTTGATGCTGAGTCTCAGCTCATTCTAGAATTTCTGTCCCATGTTGCCAGGAAGGTCCACACCCCTTGGAGTCATGTCCCACATAGACAGGGGGAGGGCAGTGAGTTTGCTTGTTGTGTTATACCACCCTATTTTTAACAGCATGTTCTAGTTTGCTAGCTGCCGGAACAGAATGACTTTTTAAAAGGGGAATTTAATAAGTTGCTAGTTTACAGTTTTAAAGCCAAGAAAATGTCCCAATTAAAACAAGTATATAAAAATTGCCCAATTTAAGGCATCCAGGGAAAGATAGCCTCGTGCAAGAAGGCCGATGAAGTTCAGAGTTTCTCTCTCAAATGAGAAGGCACATGGTGAACATTAGTCAGGGCTTCTTTCTCATCTGGAAAGGCATGTGACAAACACAACGTCATCTGCTAGCTCTCCTGGCTTCCCTTCATGAAGCATTTTCCTTCTTCATCTCCAAAGGTCACTGGCTGGTGGACTCTTCTGCTCTCTCAGAATCTCTTTCATTCTCCAAAGTGTTTCCTCTTTTATAGGACTTCAGAAACTAATCAAGACCCTAATCCAGCTTAACAACCACTCTTGGTTAAATCATATCTCCAGGGAAATGATCTAATTACAGTTTCAAGCATGCGATGCTGAATAGGGATTAGAAGAAACGACTGCCTTTACAAAATGGGATTAGATTAAAACATGGCTTTTCTAGGGTACATACATCATTTCAAACCAGCACATTCTACCCCCTACCCTAAAAAAGACATGTTTCCCCATATGCAAAATACATTCATTCCATAACAACATCAGAGAACCTTAACCATTTCAGTAACATTACAAATACAATACAAGGTTAAAACCAGTACAAAATCTCAAAGTTAATTACAAGCATGGTCTGTCCTAAGGCAAAATTCTCCTCTGTCTCTGGACCTTTGAAAACTCACAAGTTATCTGCTGCCAGCATACAAAGGAGGAACAGTCATGGGATACATATATGCATTTCCATAGGGAGGAATAACGCGGGGGTCACCAGACCATAAAGTATCGTCAAAAACCTGCAGGGCAAAGTCCATCATATTTTAAAGTCTGAGAGTCATTTATCCTTGGGGCTTCTGAAAGCGGCAGTCCCACCCTTTCCAAGGGCCTACGCAGAGGCCTGCCTCTCTCCGAAGGCAACCTTGGAGGATATTGGGGAGAACACCTTTTTCTTGGCTCCACCCTTTCCAAGAATCAGGACTGCACCAGGGCTCTCTGCCATCTCCGGGGCACACGCTCAGTCCCTCCATGTAGTGGCAGCCTGGCTCTCCCCAAACCCCAAGGAATGTGCTTCACCCTCTCCAAGGCCTGTGGCAGCATAACTCTTCCACTGCAACCAAGTGGAAGGCCCATCCTCTGGCTTTGGGGCAAACTCACCCTCTCCATAAGCTTGGGTGTGTCTGCTCTCCTGGCCCAAGGCTTCTTGACTTCAGATCTCAGCCTCCATGCTTTTGCTTCTGAAGTTATTTTTCCTTCAATGTGTCCCTTCTTTGAACCCCCCAGTCCAGACTGGCAGCAGCTGTGTTTATACAGATCCCATAGCACTCTCATTGGCTTTCTATGTAATAACCTTGGATCATGCCCATCAAACATAAGGAGTTTCCACAAATCCTTCCTGGATAACTCTATGTCCAATCATTGTTTTCTCTGAAATAGCTGACTGGTTTCACATTTGGCCAGTCCTCATGTGGGGGCACTGTTGTCTGGGGTCTCACTTCCAGGAAGCCCAGAATTGTCCAGAACATCAATTTCTGGTTTCTTTCTACTCAAGAGTTCAGTTTTCAGCTTATCTCTTTCCTGTCACATTTCACTGTAAGCTGCGAGGAGAAACCAGGCTGCACTTTCCACATTTAATTTGGAAATCTTTTCTGCTAAATATCCAAGTTCATGGCTTTTAATATCTGCCTTCCATCCAAAGCCACTAGTCAACTTTGCCAGATTATCTACCATTTTAAAACAAGGATCACCTTCCTTCCAGTCTGTAATGACACACATCTCATTTCTGTCTAGAGCCTGGTCAGAGGTATCTTTAGAGTCCATATTTCTACCAAGATTCTCTTCAAAACATACTAAGCCTTCTCTATCAAGCTCCTCACAACTCCTCCACATTCTTCCCCTTATCCATTTAAAAAGCCATTTCAACATGTTTGGTATTTGCAAACCGCAGCAGCAGCACCCCACTTCTGGTACCAAAATCTGTTCTATCCCCAAATGGAGAATTTGTGATATTCTCACAAGCAGTAGGGACAACAAAAGCAACAGGCTGAGTCCCCAATCTTGGGGTTTGTTCATATGAAACTTAACCCCACAAAGGATAGGTTAAGCCTACTTAACCTAAGAGAATTAGGCCTAAGAGTTGCCCCCAGAGAACGTCTTTTGTTGCTCAGATGTGGCCTCTCTCTCCAGCCAACACAACAAGCAACCTCATCACCCTCCCCCTGTCTACACAGGAAATGACTCCCAGGGGTGTGGAACTTCCTGGCAACATGGGACAAAAATCCTAGAATGAGCTGGGACTCAGCATTAAGGGACTGAGAAAACCTTCCCGAAGGGGAAAGAGCAAAATGAGACAAAATAAAGTGTCAATGGCTGAGAGATTCCAAACGGAGTCAAGAGGTTATCCTGGAGGTTATTCTTACACATTAAACAGCTATCACCTTGTAAGTCAAGATGTAATGGAGAGGCTGGAGGGAACTGCCTGAAAGTGTAGAGCTGTGTTCCAGTAGCCATGTTTCTTGAAGATGATTGTATAATGATGTAGCTTTCACAATGTGACTCTGTGATTGTGAAAACCTTGTGTCTGATGCTCCTTTTACCTACCTTATCAACAGGCAAGTAAAACATATGGAATAAAAATAATTAATAGGGGAAATAAATGTTAAAATAAATTTAGATTAAAATGCTAGTGATCAATGAAAGGGAAGGATAAGAGGTATGGTATGTATGAATTTTTTTCTGTTGTCTTTATTTCTTTTTTTGAATCAGTGCAAATGTTCTAAGAAATGATCATGATGATGAATATGCAACTATGTGATCATATTGTGAATTACTGATTATATATGTAGAACGGAATGATCATATGTTAATGTTTGTGTTTGTTATTTTTTTTTAAATTAATAAAATTAATTAATTTAAAAATTTTAGTGCAAATGCTAGTTTGAAAAAAAAAAAAAAGATATGTTCTAGTTTGCTAGCTGCCAGAATGCAATATACCAGGAACAGAATGGCTTTTTAAAGGGGGAATTTAATAAGTTGCTAGTTTACAGTTCTAAGGCCAAGAAAATGTCCCAATTAAAACAAGTCTGTAGAAATGTCCAATCCAAGGCATCCAGGGAAAGATACCTTGGTTCAAGAAGCCTAATGAAGTTCAGGGTTTCTCTCTGAAGTAAGAAGGCACATGATGAGCAGTGCTGCTATGAACATTGGTGTGCAAATGTCTGTTCATGTCCCTACTTTCAATTCTTCTTAGTATATACCTAGTAGCAGGATTGCTGGGTCATGTGGCAGGTTTATACTTAATTTCCTCAGGAACTGACAAACTGTCTTCCACAGTAACTGTAGAATTTTACATTCCCACCAGCAGTGAATAAGTGTTCTTATTTCTTCACATTCTCTCCAACACTTGTAGTTTTCCGCTTGTTTAATAGTGGCTATTCTAGTACGTGCATAATTATATCTCATCGTGGTTTTGATTTCCATTTCCCTAATAACTAGTGATGTTGAGTATCTTTTCATGTGCTTTTTAGCCATTTGTATTTCCTCTTTGGAAAAATGTCTATTCAAGTCTTTTGTCCACTTTGGTATTTACAGTCTGACTAGTATGTGTCTTGGAGTAGATCTATTCAGATTTATTCTATTTACAGTATGTTGCACTTCTTGGGCATATACATATATATCTTTCATTAGAATTGGGAGATTTTGGACCATTATTTCCTCAGTTATTCTTTCTGCCCTTTTTCCCTTCTCTTCTCCTCCTAGGACACCTATGATGTATATCTTTGCGCAATTTGTGCACTCATTCAGTTCCCTGAGACCCTACTCAGTTTTTTCCATTCTTCCTTATCTTTTCTTCTGTCTGAACCACCTTTGCATACCTGAAATAAGTCCCACTTGATCCTGGTATATAATTCTTGTAATGTGCTGTTAGATTTGGTTTGCTAATGTTTTGTTGCATATTTTTACATGAATTTTCATGAGGGATATTGGTCAATAATATTCTTTTCTTGTGATATCTTTATCTGCCTTTCATATTAGGGTGATGCTAGCCTGATAGAATGGGTTGGGAAATCCCTTCTCTTCGATATTTTTGAAGAGTTTGAACAGTATTCTTCACTGCATGTTTGGTAAAGTACACCAGTGAAGCCTTCTGGACCTGAGCTCTTCTTTTTGGGGAGTATATTGGTTACTGATCCCCCTCTTTAGTTGGTGTCTGAGAGCTTCTATTTCTTCTAGAGTCTGTGTGGGTCGTGTGTTTCTAGAAATTTGTCCATTTCATCTAGGTTATCTAATTTATTGGCATACAGTAATTTCTCATAGTCTCCTTTTATAATCCTTTCTATTGCTGTGGGCAGTAATGTCACTGCTTTCATTTCTGCTTCTAGTTATTGTTTCTTCCCCTTTATTCTGTCAGTCTAGCTAAAGGTTTGTCAATTTTATTGATCTTTTCAGAGAATGAACTTTTGGTTTTGTTGATTCTTTCATTTATTTTATTCTCTATTCTATTTATCTACAGACTAAACTTTGTTATTCCTTCTTTCTGCTCAGGTTGGGGTTAGTTTGTTCTTGGGGAACTAGTTTTCTAGTTCCTCCAGATGTGAGGTTGGATGTTTGACTCAAGATCTTCTTTTTAAATGTGAGCATTTAGAGGTATAAAGTTCCCTCTGAGTACTGCCTTCACTGCCTTCCGTAAGTTTTGGTATTTTGTGTTTTCATTTTCATTTATCTCATAATATTTTCTAACTTCCCTTATTTTTTTTTTTGACCCATTGATTGTTTTGGAATATGTTGTTTAGCCTCCACATATTTCTGGGTTTTCCAGTTCTCCCTCTGTTCTTGATTTCTAGCTTCTATCCATTGCAGTTGAAGAAGATTTTTGTTAACTACAGTCTTTTAAAATTTATTGTAACTTGTTTTGTGACCTAACCTTGGGTCTATCCTAGATAGTGATCTTTGTGTAACTTGAGAAGAACATGTATTCTGTTGTTTAGGAGTACATAGGTTCTGTATACCTATGTTAGCTCTAAGTCATATAGTATTGTTCACATTTTCCAATTCTGTCCTCTGTCTAGATGTTCAAGTCATTGATGAAAGTGATGTACTAAATTTTAAAAATGTTTGTGCATGAGGAAGAGCAAAGGAATGTCATTGCAGGGTGCTGAAAATAGATGGTAATTAATATTTTAAAATTTCACGTTGTGTGTGAGACTAAAGCAAAAAATGTGTATTTGGTACAAAATTTATATTTTGACTAGTGCATTTCCCAATATAACTTATGTAGATAGCTTGATTGAACACCACAAGTACTTGGAATCTTGAGTAGTATGTGAGATTTTGTTGGTTTGTCCAGAGTGATGCCCCGATTAATCCCAGAGTGATTTGATCAGTGAGTGGAAAAGTATTTGCAAAGTCCCCTTCGGGGAATGGTGAGAACGAAGGAAAAGTCAACCTCCCCAAGTTGAATTCTTGATATTCTCACAAGCACTGTGGACAACCAAAGCTATAGGCTGAGCCCCCAGTCTTGGGGTTTGTTCATATGAAACTTAACCCCACAAAGGATAGGTCGAGCCTACTTAAAATTAGGCCTAAGAGTCACCCCCAAGAGAGCCTCTTTTGTTGCTCAGATGTGGCCTCTCTCTCCAGCCAACACAACAAGCAAACTCACCCCCTGTCTACGTGAGACATAACTCCCAGGAGTGTGGGCCTTCCTGGCAATGTGGAACAGAAATCCTAGAATGAGCTGAGACTCAGCATCAAGGGGTTGAGAAAACCTTCTCAACCAAAAGGGGAAAGAGTGAAATGAGACAAAGTGTCAATGGCTGAGAGATTCCAAACAAGAGTCGAGAGGTTATCCTGGAGGTTATTCTTACACATTAAGTAGATATCATCTTGTTATTCAAGATGTAATGGAGAGGCTGGAGGGAACTGCCTGAAAATGTAGAGCTATGTTCCAGTAGCCATGTTTCTTGATGATGATTGTATAATGATATAGCTTTCACAATGTGACTGTGTGATTGTGAAAACCTTGTGTCTGATGCTCCTTTTACCTACCTTGTCAACAGACGAGTAGAACATATGGAATAAAAATAAACAATAGGGGGAACAAATGTTAAAATAAATTTCGTTTGAAATGCTAGTGATCAATGAAAGCGAGGAGTAAGAGGTATGGTATGTATAATCTTTTTTTTTTCTGTTTTCATTTTATTTCTTTTTCTGTTGTCTTTTTATTTCTTTTTCTGAATTGATGAAAATGTTCTAAGAAATGATGAATATGCAACTATGTGGTGATATTGTGAACTACTGATTATATATGTAGAACAGAATGATCATATGTTAATGGTTTAGTTCGTTTGTTGTTAATTTTTTTAAATTAATAAATAAATAAATTTAAAAAAAAAAAAGAAAGGGATATACTGAAGTCTCCAACTATTGACATAGTATGTCTGTAACGTAATAGTTCTCCCTCCAGTTTTGTCATTGTTTGCGTCATTTATTTTGGAGCACTGTGAATAGCTGCATTAAGGTTAGGATTGTTATATCTTGATGGATTGACCCTTTTTTATTAATAAAAATTGTCCTTTTTTGTCTCCTGTAACTTTTTTTATTTAAAGTCTATTTTGTCCAATATTAATATAGCTGCACCAACTCTCTTTTGTTTACTATTTGCATAGAGCATTTTTATACATCCTTTCATCTTCAATCTGTTCGTGTCTTTAGGTCTAAGGTGAGTTTCCTGTAAACAACATAATGTTATTTTATGCTTTTTTAATCCATTCTGCCGTCTGTGTGTTGTGCTTGTAGAGCTGAATACATTAACTACTGATAAGACAGGACTACCCTCAGCTACTTTGCTCTCTGTTTCCCATACATTGTATCCTTTTTGTCCTTTTCCTTTATTGCAGCCTTCTTTTACATATGTTGATCTTTTGTGATGTGACTGATTTATACCTTTCTTGTTTCTTTTTCTGTATATAATTTAAGTACTTTCTTTATGGTTACTCTGGGTTTTATATTTAACAACCTAAGTCTATAACCTGATTGTTCAAAATGTTACCAGTAAAGTGCTCCTATACCACTCTGTTTCCCCTTTATGTTATTTTTCTCACATATTACTTCTTTGTATTTTGTGTGTCCATAACATAGAAATATTTTTTTTTACTCGATTGTATTCTTAATCCTGTAGGAAATAGCATAGAGTTACATACTGAGGATACCATATTACTGGGTTTTGCTTTTATCCATGTATTTACCTTTACTAGAGATCTTTATTTCTTCTTTTTATGCTCCAAACTACTGTATCCTGTCCTTTCCTTTCAACCTAAAGCACTCCTGTTAGCATTTATTTTTTTTATTTTTATTTTTTTTTCTGTTAGCATTTCTTGTAGGGCAGGTCTCTTGATGATTAATTCTCTCAATTTTTGTTTATCCATGAATGTCTTAAATTCACCCTCATTTTTGAAGAACAGTTTGCCAGATATAGAATTATTGGATGGCAGTTTTTCTTTTTCAGTTCCTTAAATATGCCATACCACTTCCTTCTTACCTCATGGTTTCTGTTGAGAAATCAGCACTTAGTCTTATTAAGGACCCCTTGTATATGATGAATCACTTTTCTCTTGCTGCTTTCAGATTTCTTTCTTTATCTTCAGCATTTGACAATTTGATTTTAATATGTTTTAGAATAGTAGATGTGTTAGAGTTTATCTTGTTTGGAGTTTGTTTCACTTCTTGAACGTGTATATTCATGTCTTTCATCAGATTTGGGGAATTTCCTGCCATCATTTCCTTAAATATTTTTTCTGCCCCTTTTTCTTTTTCTCCTTCTGGGACTCACATAATGCATTTGTAGATACATTTCATGTTGTCTCTCAGGTTCCTTTTTTTTCTCTATCTCTTCTTTAGACTGTATGTTTTGATTGTCTTGTCTTCTGGTTTGCTGATTCTTCTGCCTGTTAAATCTACTTTTAAATGCCTCTAGTTTATTTTTAATTTCCGTCACTGTGTTTTTTCATTCCCAAATGTTCTTTGATGTTCCTTTTTAAACTTTCTGATTCTTCTTTTTGTTCACACATCGTCTTCTTGATACCCTTTAGTTCCATATTCGTATTTTCCTTTAACTCATCAAACTGATGTAGGAGAGTTGACTAAATGTCTTTGATTAGTTGTTTCAACGTGTGTGATTTCTCTGTTGTTCTAATTTCTTACCTTGAATGGGTCACCTCTTTCTCTTTCTTTGTATGACTTGTGATCTTTTGTTGATGTGTAAGCATTTGATTATTTTGATCTGCTAACTGAAAGTCGGTTTCTCCCTCTTGCCTAAATTTTTATTGTAGGTTTCTGTGTGTTAAGGCTCTTTTTCAAAACTTGGTCCAGTTTATATTGAAGCTCTAGAGCAGCCCAGTTCATTTTTTTTCCTCAGGTCTCTGCACCTGTTTCTTACCTTGGGTGTGTGTGGTAACGTTCAAGATTGCCCTCATTTGTGCATAATTACCTGTTTCTCCTGGAAGGGAGAATTTCCTTTCCTCTCTCCTTCCTTTGGGAGTCTTGGGTTGTTTTGTTTTATACAAGTATTCCTCCCCATTGGCTATGATTTTTTCAGCTCGTCTCTGAGCTGCTCTTTCATTCCTGCTTTCAGCCCTTGGTCCATACTGTTATACAGTAGTTCCATTTGCCCTTTTCATGTGACTTTTCTACTTCCAGTAACTTCCACATTAGGGGATTCCAACCCAGAGAGCCTGGTGGGATCAATATTCAAAGACATCTGGTTTTATTATTTAGGTGCACCAGCAGTTAGGGTGTGGAATGGGAGTTGTACAGCTTGCAAAAAGTTTGACCCCACGTTATTCTGGTTTGGGAGGCTGCTTTGTATGTGCATGCACCAACCACTAGTGCCCTACCTAGATCTATTTGGCCTTGAGTCTCTGTGCCAGAATGGGGAGCAGCTGCCATGGCTAACTGTGGTTAATAGTTATGGCACAAGGTGTCTGGGCCCAAGTGCCACTGCTGTGTGTCTCTTTAAACCTTATGGATCCAAAAATGGAGGAGGGGTCCAGACTATAAAGTGTGCCTCACCGCTCCTACCTTTTTTGGTGTTTTTTTTTTTTTCCCCTTAATTCAGCTTAATTGAGATTTGTTGTTCATCTCAATCATCCTCCAGAGTTCCAAAAGAGTTGGGTCCATCCTTTTTTTTTAGCTGTTTCTAAGGGGAAATATTGCAGGGATGTTTTTTATTGCCCTCTTGATGATATCACTTCAGAATTTAAGATTTAGTATTCATCAAATGACACTGTATGGCAAGTTAAGTTAAGCCACAAACCATATAGAAAATATTTGCCTCACATGTATCTGGCAAAGGATTAATATCCAGAATATACAAATAATTCCTACAGATCATTCCCAATAGAAAATTGAACAAAAGATTTGATTAGACATTTTGCAGAAAATTTGAAGTGAATAAACATAGCTATGAAAAGATTTCTAATATCACTGTAATCACGAAAATACAAATTAAAACCATAATAAAATACTATTTTATAAAATGAAAAAAGTCCGCCAATGCCAAGTTAGGGAGGGCATAGATCAATCGGTACTCTTATACATTGCTAGAAAGACTATAAATTAGTACAACTCCTTTGAAAAGCAATTTGATACTAAATTTGAAACATGCCCATAACTCATGACCAGCAATTTTCCTCCTAGGTATATACCCTACAATTCTTGCGCATATGTACCAGAACTCATCTACCAACTGTTCTTAGCAGCATTGTTACAGCAAAAACGATTAGGAAAATGCTAATGCCCATCAAAGAAAAATGTATGCATATAAGGGAGAGTAGTCATGCAATGTAATATTATCCAGAAGAGAAAGCAAACCTCAGTTATATTCTACAACACGGATAAGAAAAAGCACATCGCAGAATACTGAAGCAGGCAATATTAAATAAATATGTTGTTTGTGGATATATGCAACTCTGCTAGAACTATTTTTTTTAATAGAAAATTATAAAATTCAAGTGATGATTACCTCTGGAGGGAGGCAAGGGAATGACTAGGTGGAGCATACATTATCATTTCAATGGTATTGGTAATATTCTAGTTCACAAGTTAAGTAATTCGTTCTCAGATATGACTTTTGCCAGTGTGACTCATATACATAATTAATACATGTTCTTTTGTATGTATCAGATATTATTTTAAAAATTTAAAATTTAGAGGCGTTGGTTATACTCAATTAAGTGGACCTACATCTGAAACCAAGGAGCCCTTTCTGAGTTCTCTGCCCCAATTACATTTTTCACATTTTGTATTGCATTTTCATGTATTTTTCAGTTTGCTTTCTAAGTCTCTTAATTGGATAATGCATATTCTGCAAAGAACGTTTTATCTCCTTGTTCCAAATAGATTATCCTATGATGGGATATATAATATGTATCCCACCATTACTCTTCTCCTCTTCGCTAATCTCTAAAGTCAGGCTTGTTCCAATTATGATATAGGTATCTGAGAGCAATAATTGGAATAAGAGGTCCACTGGGAATAAGTACACCATTAAAAGTCCTGCTTTCAATTTCTGAAACCTGAGAGCTGCCTACTAAGGCTGGTCACCCTGCATCATTCCCTGCTCACCAGCACATAGACCAAGAGTATAGGCCATTTGCTGCCCACACATTTTTGAACATCATCAGAGAGCATTGGATTGTGATGCCCCATCAGTGGAGAAACCATCAGTAGAGAAACCATCAGCCGAGCTGTTTGGTTTTCATGAGGTACCTTGGGAAAATGTTTGCCACTCCTAATCTAACTAAGCAAAGGAAATGCTGGCAATTCCTTTCGACATATTTTATTCCACATGGTTTAGCACTGTTTTACCCCTGACTATCTTTGACTCCAGTTGAATAAAAATTAAAGATGTGTAACAAAGAAATATGTGGTTCAAATGATCAAACTGTTTAACAGACATTAGAAAATTATGTTGTAGTCACTTGCCATCAATTTTTTTTAAATTGCATAGCATTAGCAGTAAAGAAAGTCACAGTTTTCTTCAAAACACCAGAATATTCTGCCTTCTCATGAGTTATTGCCAACAAAGAGTCAAGGTACCATGGTAAAATACATACATACATACAAACACATGTACACATACCCATGTAGGTGGGACTTTGAAAAAGACTACTTTCTGCTTAGACCAAAGAGAAGAGTTCTCAGATTCAGCACATTGATCTTCTATGTACTGCTTGAAGCTAATAAAGAAAGCTTAGATCCTCTGCTTCTCCAGAACTGCCAGATCCATGCCATTTTTTATTTTTGCCCTGTCCCAAGGTAGCTTAATGGAAAGGAATTTGGATTTTCCTTAACTACACAGGGATTTTGATCCCAATAGAATCCAGATGATCTGGTTTCTTATATTTGACCACTTTTCTTTCTAGTTCAATCACTTCCATCCGGAGTGAACTGATTCCATACCTGGTGAGAAAACAGTTCTCTTCAACTTCTTCACAACAGGAACAAGAAGAAAAAGAAGAGGATCCAAAGAAAAAGGAGCTAAAATCCCTAGGTAAGTTCTTAGGTTGGTGTGGTAAAAAGGGCAAGGTAACATCTCTGTAGAGGGTGGCTAGGTAGCCCCGCCCAGAATGCCTGGCTCAAGGTAGCAGACTCTTATCTAACCTACAGAGCAAGACAGGCCAGTTGACCCACTCCCTGCACTCCAGTAAGCTTTCTTGCTCAAACAGATCCTGTCACTATGCTCTTCAGGCATAAACTAATCATACCTCCAGTCCCACTTTATGGTTCACAGCTCTTGTTTGGCTGGGGTTCCTCATAGTCCATTTGACTTTGAACTCTACCTGCCTCTTCTCAGTTACTCTGTTCTCCAGACTCTAGATTGCCCCTTATTAAACTCAGTTGCTTCAGTCAAGGTAGAGAAGGTGAAAGAGTATACAATGAGAGACCAACCAGAGACCAACCAGACTACCTTCATTCCAGAATATATGGGTAAAGTCTGTTTTGTTAGCTCTCATATCCCTAGCCCCTAGCCCAGTCTTTGGCTCATAGCTGATGTCCCAAAAGATATTTATCAACTGAATAACTGAAAGCAGTATAGCATAATGATTAAGATTTCAAAACTTAATCAAGATCTGGGTTTGAAATCCAACTCTTCCTCTTATTAGCTCTGTGATTTTAGGCACATTACTCAGTCTTTCTGAACCCATTTCTTATCATAAAGTTAAAGATTTCAAAGAGTTGTGAGAGCTGAAAAACTGGAGCCCATGTACTCTGGTTCCAAGTCCTATGTACTTTTGTCCTAGCACAGCTCCCTGAAAGGGGAAGAGACTGGTAGCATAAAGCTAACATGTCTGGTGCTAAACCTGGACACATGTTTGTGTTGTTTCATGATTTACAAGCGTATCTTTTTTCTTTTCACCAGTGGTACGTGATTATTGGTCAAACTTGCTCTGAGGACCTCTTTTTTAAGATTGTTTTTAAACCATAAGATATTTCAGACATACAGGAAAGCAAATTACCTCTTTTAACTTTTCTTGGTCTTTGGGTTTTAGTGGGATTTTCTGAGAGTCTTTGCTGCATAGATGAGTTCCAAAGAATGAGGTGTGGGTGTACCCGCTTTTAAAACTTGATTGCATTTATATATCCTGTCATCTCTGTGTCATTCACTCGCTTGTTGTGGGTCTTTGTTCTGAAGACATTTACAGTTTTATAAAAGAAGCCAATACACTTCTCTCCTATGATGCCTGCTGGAATACCTGTCAAGGAGACAGATGGGAAGATTTGTCCAGGTCACAGTTGCGCTGCTATGTCCACATCATGAAAGAAGGCCTCTGTTCACGAGTGAGCACCCTGGGACTCTACATGGAAGCAAACAGACAGGTGAAAAGATGGGTTCAGAAGAGGAATCATGGGAGTTCCTGCTCCAGAAATAGACTGAACCTTTTACCTTACTTCTTCATTAGATATACAGTGACTTTTTCAGAATCCCACTCATTTCCTTGGTTGAACAAGACCTCACATGCCAGGGGAAACTATTAAGGTACCACATGTGTAGAAGGAGAAGATGAAGGCCTAGTCCCATAGAGACAGGATCTCTCTGGCCCCAAGGAAAGTTGAGATCTTTAAGAAGACTAATTCCTGCCAGAGTCTATTCATTAGTTGGGTATCTCTTCTCAACATGGGGATATCCACAGTACTTCATAAACAAGCAGATAAATACTTTGTAATTCTTATTGTGATGAATCTTTCCTAAGAAAGTAAAGTTAAACTGAGTTTTGAAGGAGACGTAGGACCTAGCAAGGCAAAGAAAGGGACAGAAAGTGCTCTAGACTAGGGAGAATAGCATGGGCAAAGAGAGAGCATGGATCATTCTGAAAACCATAGAAATTTGATGTGATTGAAACACAGAGGAGAGTGGGTGGTAGAAAAGAGGAGGCAGCAGGAATATACATGGGCCGGGTCACAAAGAGCATTGTATGACATTCTAAGGAGGCGTTTGAAGGGTTTTAAGCAGAGAGACTAGTTAAGAGACTGTTTCACAATCTGGGAAGGTTGCAAAAGTGAGTATGATTATTGGCTTTTATCTCCACTAAAAAAAAAAATCCTGTATTTGAAATTTTCCATGAATCAACAGAGCACATATGGAAATGAAATATGTAGATCGTACATCTGTAATAAATGGTTTTTGGAAGAAAGGGGTCATTTCTTCACTTGGTGTAGGCACCTGGCAGTAGTTAAAAAAAATACAAATTTATTCAAATTAGAAAAAAAAAAAGAAGAGGTGGGTATGGAGAGGAGAGGATAAATTAAAGAGAAAAACATGGAAGGTATAGTTTACACTATTTGATGAAAGAGGAAGAATAACCAAAAGGTTAGTAGTGACATCAAAAAACAAACAAACAAAAAACAATATAGAGTAGCTAGATGACAAAGACTCAAGGAAGGAATGTCTATAAGGGAGAGAAAGATCATCTAGAAATAACATTATGAAGAGTCTTGCTAACCCCTACTTTTAACCCTGAGGCTTGTGATGCATGGAGAATGAGAAACTTCCATTGAAGAAGGTTTCAGGAGAAGCAGTGCCCTAAAAGACAAGCTGTTTTTTAGTGAAGCAAGG
This sequence comes from Tamandua tetradactyla, assembly GCF_023851605.1. Taxonomy (NCBI): domain Eukaryota; kingdom Metazoa; phylum Chordata; class Mammalia; order Pilosa; family Myrmecophagidae; genus Tamandua; species Tamandua tetradactyla. Next base: position 178,690,836 of record NC_135328.1, read on the forward strand.
GGTGGAGAGGGAACAGTGGAAAGGCTGAAGGTGTAGGGAAGCTTTATATTGTACAGTGAGCATAGGAGGAAGATTTTGGTGGGGAGGGATGATGAGATCAGGTAAAGGAAACAGATGGGTGAGATGAGAATATGAGATGATAGGTGACTGAAGGAGCTATGTTGGGGAGGCATCAAAGATAACACGGATCAGATAATGAAAATATTAGCTGCTGACATTGTAGCTGGTATGACTTTGTGAAATCTGTCATTGTAGGTACAGGCTGGAGCGTGGGTTGGGGAATCATGATAAATTATGTTGACAGAAATTGAGATAGAGCCTCTGTGAAAGCCTGACCAGGAGTCTTCAGGATCCAAACCATACGGCCCTCAGTGGAAAAGAAAATTTAGACCTCAGTCTGGATTTGTTATAGGTCTAAGGGAATCCAAGCCAGAGAGTTTATGAAAAATCGCAACTAGTTTCATGTTTACCCAGAGTAGTCGTGAGTAAAGGTAGGCCCAACTTAGTGCCAAATCTATTAGGAAGTTTTCTTACTTTAAGTTTTAGTTTTGTCTTCTCAATTCTATTACTAGAATTGGTCATGCTGGTCTGTAAGCAGTTCATGGATTGCCTCAAGCTGGAGAAGCATCCTCTGAAGTGGAGCAGGAGCTGTATAGCAGACAGGCCAGGAGGGTCTTGGTTGGAGTATAATAGAGAAGAGCTGGTAGATTAGCTTTCACGTTACCAGTATTGCCAGTGCAGGCAAAGCTTCCCTTAGCTAGTGTGGCCACCATGCAGTACTCTGTTCAGCTTTCGGCCTATGCTATAGAATCACAGACAGATACACAGATTCAGTGAACAGACTAGTAGCCAGAGTCCCCCCAGGTCCTCACTCTTCATTTTCTTCATAGTGGAGAGAGTACATTGTGAACTTCCCCTTCAACATTTTCTTTTGGCTTATGAAGGGTCTAGAATTGAATTTGTCTAACATTGTTCCCATACTTACCTCATGTATACACATAGCTTGCATGGAAGTAAGGTCCAGGAAATAAGCAGGAACCTGAGATGACTATGGTCAGAACTTAGGGTACTTCTTGCCCTAATCAGACCTCTTCTTCCAGGAAGTGCTGCCTGAATAGTTCCAGTGCTTGTCCCACCCATACCCCACTGAGGAACATTGCATTACTTTCAGGGAGGAGGACTCTAGACTAGGAGATAACATAAAAGGCCATTTGAAAGTTGCTGCATAAAAATCCTGGTCTTTGGGGGAAATGCAGCAGCTTCCTGCTTTGCTTCATCTAGACAGGAAACTGGCTGAAACCTACCCACGTCATGCCTCTGATTGGGCATGGTTCTACCGAGGGACTTTCAGGTGTTTTTCTTATCTTGCTTTAGTGATCAAACCTCTTTCCTCAAGGTACCCAAATTGCTGCCTATTCTCTGTCCAGAAGAATCACTGGTCCATTCTTCAGCCCAGATTGTCAACAGACACTTGGTGAGTGCTACTGTAAGCAGGGCAGGCATAGGACAGTCTCTGGGTACATTTCTTCTCCTTGAGAAGCTGGATTGAGGCTCTCAAGCCCTGAACTTCATTAGCCCTGTGGAAATCCCAGCTGGGTCCTGGTTATAAAATTTCACTTTCGAAAAGACTGACTGCCTGGCCCAGTGCTGGCCCTAGCCACAAAAACCCTGTAAGAAATGGTCCATTATTATAGTCTTGGGAATAAGATATGATAGTTTTTGAGCTCTGTCTCTGTTCCTACCCTGATTTGAGCACTGTCTTCAAGAGATCAGTTGATGAGGAATCCTTTGCATATCTATATACACAAATGTATGAGTGTATACATATGTATCTGTGTTTTTTTGTTTTTGTTTCTATTTTTAAAATTTTCCTGGCAGTGGAGAATCCATGCTGCAAAACAGGTTTGTGATGTTCTCAGGGTTATTGTGTAATCTTGTGGCTCTGAGAAATCCTGATAATGGTGCTGAAGTGTCTCTAGGGAAAAATCCGAGTAGACCTCACACAAGGAATTGGGGGTTGGTTTGCACTTGGTTCAGATTGATGAACCAGGCTTTATATTTACCTTTTGCAGGTTGGAGATGACAGTCTCATTGGGCCAGATACACAGGTTGGAGAGAAATCATCCGTTAAGCACTCTGTCATTGGTTCATCCTGTGTCATAAGAGACAGAGTTACCATCACTAATTGCCTTCTCATGAACTCAGTCACTGTGGAGGAAGGGTATGTTTTCCCTTTTGTCTACTTTGAGGCAAGGCTCTCAGTACCCCCAGGAAGCTTTGGGGGCCATTCTAGCCTTTGAACAGTTCACCTTGGGTATGGGAAGAGAGGAAAAGAAAGGAAGGAATAGCACCTCGGTCCTTTGGCTATAACATGGAAGGTGGTCTGAAGAGGGTAGTCATGGAGGCTGGAAGATTTACAGAATAATCCTGGTAAAAGAGAAGACATCCTAACCTAAAACAATAACAGTGGAGGTAGGGGGAGAGATAATAAGGTGATAAAAATTATAAAACATGGCCATTGACTAGATATATGATAGAGAGTGAAATTAAGGAAAATTCCCAGATTTCTTGCTTGAGTAATAGGATTCTGGTATGCTAATCACTAAGCTAGGAATTAGTAATAAAGGAGCAGTATGAATGGGAATGTTACCACAATGAAATAATTTTTTTAAAATATTTGCAGAGTGGGCAGTGGGGAAATGATGAGTTCGTTTGTGACAAGCTGAGTAAATGAGGATTTGTAGGATACCTTGATATACCTTCTTCAGGAAAGAAGCCTGTACTCAAAGTACAGATTTAGGAGTGTTTAACATAGAGATGTTAATGAAGCCATGAGAGTAAATGATATCACTCAGGGAAAATATGTTCCATGAAAATAAAAGATAAAAGCTTGGGGAGCATCAGGAACTTTAGACAGAAGAAGGGGGAGGCTAAAAAGACTAACAAGGAATGACCAAGAAGAGGATATTAGGAGTAAGGAAAAGGACAGTTGATATATGAAGCCCAAATTTCTAGCTCGGGAAACTAGGTAGATGGTGGTATACTAACTGAGACGAGGGAGCATGGGAAACTAGTAGATTTGTGGGTAGATGAGGTCTCTGTAGGGCATGTGAGGTTGGAGGTGCCTGTAGGACATCCGGGTGTGTAAAAATATCTAGTAGTTATGTGGTGATTAGAGGTTAGGAGAAGAAGTCAGACCCAGTGATAAAGACTTTCTTTGCCTCTTGCTTAAATCATTGCACTGTTCTTTAACTTATTTCCTTTCTCCCTTCTTGCTTCTTCTAAATCTTCCATTCCATCATTGCACCTTTGGATTACAGCATGTATTTTGGTATCAGATTTCTGGACTAAATCCTAGATGTATCACTTGGGAAGGAGGTTTTACCTCTTTGTGCCTTGTTTTCTCATTATAAAAGAGATAAAATTGAACTACTTCAAAGGTTTGTTAGTAGTATTACAAGTTAAAAATAAACCACTTACAGCGGTGATTGGCACATAGAATTTAGCTATTTGTTATTGTTGCTGTTGTTGTTATTATTATCATCATCATCATCTTAACTCATTTCACAGAGGTGGTAAGTTGCCAGAGTTGTCCTCCTGTGAATATTTCTGATCATGTCCCTGTTCCATTCAAAACTTTTGAAGGCATCCCTAACCTTTAGAATAAAGTTTGAACTTCCTTGTGTGCTTTTCAAGGTGTCTCATACTCTGGCTTTAATCCAGCCTTGGAACGTTAGAGTGAGATAAGGCCTTAAAAATAATCCAACTCAGTTCCTGCATTTTTACATATGAATAAATGGTGGCATTCCAGACTTCTTTCTCATTGCTCCCCTGCCATTCCATGAGCTGTTCCATATTACTGTACTAAAAATTGACAGACATAACCTCCTTTATCCATTTGATCACCTGGTTTCAGAGTAGCTCATGAGGCTTTGTAACTTCCCCTCTCTGTCTCATCTTCCCTCAAACCTTCCAAGGAAGACAGTGTCATGGCTTTCACATTTGTTCTAATTAACAACCTCGCACTCCCTCCTATGATTGGAAAGACAAAGCCTAGCACCACTTCAGGGTCTATAGACAGTGTCCTGAATTGACCTGAAGAGACTTGGTGAGGAAGATGTAGCTCCCTGAGAAACTATAGCTTGCATTTATGATAGAAGTTCAGGGAAAAAGGCTAGCATATACAAAAGTCAATTTTGGAGGAGGCATAATCATCCCTGGATGACCTAATAAGGTTTCTGGCTAGGGAAATAGTAAAAGTTAAGATGGCTAAGATAGGGAGTTTCTCATGTTCTTGGTTTGCTTTTCTCTGCCAGCAGTGGTGGTATGCTGAGGCTTTCTGAACAGTGGCTTGGAGACCTGCCCAAGGTCCTCAGGGCTGGAGGGATGCTAATAGGACCACCTTGGGGAAGGTGTAGGAGGGAAGGTACAAAGAAGATTCCTGCTTCTCTTTCTTATTTTCTCTCACTCCAATTTATTTGATACCTGATGCTCAGGAATCCAAAGTCTAGTAGAAATTATATTATTTCTATTAAATAACATGGCTAGCCATATTCTGCATCTTTGGCATCCTGTTCCTGAGCAACATCTCCTGTATTTCCTCCTGGTTCAAGACAGATGACCCAAGCAGGAATACAACGTAGCACCTTCACCTGCAGACAGGCTGGGGAACCAGGTTTCCACCTAGATTTTCTGTGACTTCTGAGGTAGCAAGTACAGCCCTTGGTGCCAAAAAATATATTACTGATTCTCCTTGTTACCCTGAGTATACCCTTCTGCTACATTCAACTGATTGCCCTGCCCACTGGGTCGCTTACTTTTCTAGCCCCCTTTATTCCTGACATTTACTCTGTCTGAATTGCTTCTCGTTGGAGATCTTTACCTCTTTCAAGCAGCAATACTTTTCTAACCCCTCCATGCAGCCTCCCTTTTTTTTTTTTTAATATATTAGTAAAATATGTACCTTATAAAAAAATTGGAAAAAAGATAAGTTAAAATAATAAAAATTTAAAAGCCCACCCATGGCACCCCGCCAACCTGGAAACAATTTAGTATTAACTCCTGGATCTCTTTATTCACCACCTTTTGTCTGTGCTCTCATGTCTTTGGTGTGGTTTTTGTCATCTGTTTGCTTTGCTGATTTTTATTCACAGGGGCCTTTATTCACTGCTCTTCCCAAATCTACTTTTAATGCTTCATATTGTTCTAACCAACACTTGTCCTAAAGTTGACTTAGCCTGTGTCCCTGAACCACTCCTGTAGCTGTCTGCAGTTCCTTGCAGCCTTCTTGAATTGTCCTAGCCAGAAATTATTGCATCTTTTCTCCTCAACTAGACTATAAATTCCTTAAAGATAGAAATATTTTGCATATGTCTTTGTATCCCCTAAGGCCTAATACTGTACTTTATATGTAATAGGTACCCTATAAATATTTACTGAATGAAGAATGTAGACCCCTAATTTAATACCCCACACTCTGTACCATAATGAGCTGAGTATCTACAAGGGAGCCTTGTCTGCTTTTAGGGAAAATAGTAGATGAGTACTTTTCTCTTTGAAATTCGCCAAAACTGGGGGGGGGGGGGGGGGGGACCATAACCAAAGAAGGAAGCTTAATCTATAATTAGGCTAAGTAACTGCCGTATTCCTCTACACAGACAAGAGAATATCTGCCAAATATAATGAAGTTTAAAAGAAAACATCAAGATTCAACCATTCTCCTGGATGAACCAAAGGAGAAACAGCAAACACCCTCTTTGCAAAATAGCAGGTCACACAGAGCTGAAGAAAAGAAAACATATCAGGCATGTAGAAGGGGAAAAAAATCAGACTGGCCTCGGTCTTCTTCATGGCAACATATAAGGCCAGAAGATGGTGAAACAACATGTAGAGAATCTAGAGGGAAAACAGTTGTAACCTAAGAATTCTATAGCCAGTCAAGTTAGGATTGATATATAAAAATCAAAGGAAAAAAAAAAAGAAATATTCCAGGGTTCAAGATACGTATCACCTATGAACCTTTCTGGAAAACTGTACTTGAAGACATAATATAGCCAAGTAGGAAATGAAACAAAATAAACTATTGGCAAATAAGTAGGTTGAGGTATAAAAGTGAACCCCCTTGTGAAAATTAAAAAAAAAAAAATTTAAAGAGTGAACCCTCTTACACATGAATTAAATCTATAGCAATTAAGGTTGCAAAAAAAGAATGTAATTATTAAAATAATACTGCCTATATTTCTTCAGTTGTAGCTTTTAAAAAGTGAAATTATGAAACTTTAGGGAGATCCCCTGGACTTAAGGGGCTCCTAAGAACTTTTAATTCATTCTCTATCTTTGAACCTTCTGCCCTAAACCCATCATCTTAGATGGAAAATTCTATAATTTAATTTGTTAAAGCTGTCCAATCTTTGCTTTGATTTCCCCAAAATCCTTCTTTTCTCACCCTCTGCTTGGAGAATATTAGGACTTTTAGAAGAGAGACATTTCTCACCACTAAACCTTTTTATAGGAAGGAAGGCACATAGACTCAAGGAGACAATTGTCAGGCCACTCACTGGAGCCTGTATACTTTAATCTAAAAGACCCTAGAGCAAGAGTGACCAGAGAGATAAAAGAGGTGAGATATGTCTTCAATATTATGACTCGTTACATGTATTTCCTGGATGGATATCACAAATACAATGTTGAGGGAAAAAGAAATTGCAGAAGGATACATAGAGAATGATACCATTTACATAAAATTTTTAAACATGTAAAACGATACTATATATTGTCCACAAATATGTAATAAAAGTGCCGATTCAGGACAATGATTATTTCTGGTAGGTAAAAGAGAGAAATGTGATCAAAGAAGAGAAAAACAGTTTGTACTGTTTGTTTCTTGAGTTGTTTGTTGGATACACAGGTATTTGCATTATTTCTAAACTTTTTTCTGTCTGAAATATCTCATTAAAAATAAAATATGGTACAAATTTTTAAAATGTTTTTGCATGAGGAAGAACAAAGGAATGTCATTACTGCAGGATGCTAAAAATAGATGGTAATTAGTATTTTAAAATTTCAACTTATGTGTGAGACTAAAGCAAAAAATGTTTATTTGGTACAAAATTTATATTTTGACTAGTGCATTTCCTAATATAACTTATGTAGATAGCTTGGTTGGACACCATAAGTACATGGAACCTTGGGTAGGACATGCGAGTTTGTTAGTTTGTCCAGAGTGATGCCCCGATTAATCCCAGAGTGATTCGATCAGTGAGTGGAAAAGTATTTGCAAAGTCCCCTTCGGGGAATGGTGAGAACGGAGGAAAAGTCAACCTCCCCAAGTTGAATTCTTGATATTCTCACAAGCAGTGTGGACAATCAAAGCTATAGGCTGAGCCCCCAGTCTTGGGTTTGTTCATATGAAACTTAACCCCACAAAGGATAGGTCGAGCCTACTTAAAATTAGGCCTAAGAGTCACCCCCAAGAGAGCCTCTTTTGTTGCTCAGATGTGGCCTCTCTCTCCAGCCAACACAAGCAAACTCACCACCCTCCCCCTGTCTACGTGGGACATGACTCCCAGGGGTGTGGACCTTCCTGGCAATGTGGGACAGAAATCCTAGAATGAGCTGAGACTCAGTATCAAGGGATTGAGAAGAACCCTAGAATGAGCTGAAACTCAGAATCAAGGGATTGAGAAAATCTTCTCAAATAAAAGGGGAAAGAGTGAAATGAGACAAGGTGTCAATGGCTGAGAGATTCCAGAGTTGAGCATTATCCTGGAGGTTACTCTTACGCATTAAGTAGATATCACCTTGTTATTCAAGATATAATGGAGAGGCTGGAGGGAACTGCCTGTAGAGCTGTGTTCCAGTAGCCATGTTTCTTGATGGTGATTGTATAATGATATAGCTTTCACAATGTGACTGTGTGATTGTGAAAAAAAAAATAAATAATAATAATATATTAGGGCGGGCCACTGTGGCTCAGCAGGCAGACTTCTTGCCTGCTATGCCAGAGACCTGGGTTCGATTCTCGGTGCCTGCCCATGCAAAAAAAAAAAAATTTATAATAATAATAATATATGATTCTTTATCTAGAGGGCCACTTGAATCAGGACCCCTTGGGCTAAGGTTTGGAGGCTCTGGGACCTGGGATGATAATGAGAGACTCAGCCATAATCTTTGGGCTGAAGTATGAGTTATCCTGAAGCAGACACTGGTCTAGAAAAGCTACATGGGTTTCCAGCTCCATACTCCTCTCTCTGTGTTATGAGTAGATTTAGAAAACCTGCGAACTAACCACCAAGGAAGAAAGTAACTTGCCTGTTCACAGAGTTACCAAGTAGTTTCGTGGCTCTTTGCCATGTACTGCCCAGTCTGCAGCTGAGACAAGAGCCCCTGACACATTGGAGAGTTTCTTGACACTGTGTAGGCTTGGGCACATTGCTTAACCTTTGTAAGCCCCAACTTCTTCTGGAAAAAAAAAATAGTAGAATAAATGCACCATCCCTGCAGGTTTGGTGGGAGGATTAAGTTATATAATGAATGTAAAGTGCTTTGCAAAATGATTAAGATATATTAAACGTTAGATACATGAGAATTCCTTTTCCTCCCTGGAATGAACCAAAGAAAGTCCTAACTAAATCCAGAAGAGCAACAAGAATTTAGAGATACCCTTGCTTCCCAGATCAGGGCTTCTTCCTCATGTGGTATGCCTCAACATAATATGGTATGATATGCCTGGCCAAGCAGTGATTTTACTGCAGAACATCTGTGTTTTTTCATGGCCTCCTCTTCCACTAAGCATCAAGGTTTACAGGGTAATTTCCGAAGGCCTGCAGCTTTTCTTAAAATTTGACCCCACCAAGGAGAAATAAGAACCAAAATCCCCATACTTCGTCTTAGCCAGCTCCAAACAGCTTCTTAAAGAAGACATCCAAACCCTAGCACAGCAGAGTCCTTAGTGCCACACTGAGAGTTAATACTAGGATGCAAATACTGTAGTCCTGGCAGTGAGGCCAATTCTTTTCTTAGACTACACAATTCACCTTCTTTCCCTTCTTAGACACTGAGCAGAAAAGGCAATCATTGCTGTAGATTGACAACCTAGAGAGAGCTTGTTAGATATAGTCCTATCTGTTCCCTCTAACATGAACAAACATACACGCTTTCAATAAAATCCTCCGTCTTAGAATTTCTTCCTGAACAAGGGAAATCTTTGTTGACTTGGAATTTTTCCAAAGTACCTCAGCCTTGCTGATGGAGGTGACATATGACCACAGCAGTGATATTGGATAATAATTAAGGAAACAACTGGTCAGAAGAGAACAACACACTCAACTCAGTAAACATTCTGTCAGGTGTGTATCTCAAAGCCTTCTACCAGAACCACTGACCAGGAGTCTCAGTGGACCTCCCAGCTTCTCCTCAGCCAACCTACTTTTCCCTGTTACATCCAAACTTTAGAGCAGTGATTTATGACTAAAGGAGAAGGAATGACACACAAACTATATGAGACAAGCAATATGAGAAGTTCTTGAAAACCTCAGACAGACTTGCTAAACATAAGGAAATCCCAGGCAATCCTTTACTGTGGAAATCTGACTTAGTCATTCCAGCCTCTTCCTTCCAGAAATGGTTCCCACTTATATATAACCCAGTTTTCAAAATAGCCATTTAGTAGTCTCTAATTATGGTTTTGAGTTCTTTTTGGCTGCTACTTATGTGCTGACTCTATTTACCCTTTGCCTAGCTCCAGAGCATACATTCTCAGCCTCTTAAACTTCTGAGTAGGAAGCATTCCCCTATTCCCACATTGGGAAAAGAAATGAGACTCTTCAGTGACAAACTAGTAGACAATTATAAACTAACTCTGTCCCAGGAGCCTCTATGTCAGATTTTCTATTCTTCCTTATTACCTTTTTTGGGGAATTTTCCGTAAGGAACAGAAACCATATTAACTGCTGGTTAAGCTGCTTTGCCTAAGTCAAAGGACAAGTTGGAAGGCTCTAGATGGTCCCTTGAAGCCCACCTACTGAGTGAGCCCTGAGTCTGTGCCAAAAAAGCAAACTACTGCCATCTGCCCATGTCCAGCCCATGCAGCAAGACCAAGCAGCTTTGGTCTTTTGCTGCTTTCCAACCTTCAAGTTGAATAGAAATAAAGAAGACTGTGAAATAAAGTACTGGCATTCCTTTTTGCATTTTACTCATGTTTTAGCATTTGGGAAGAATCTTTCTAATGTTCTGTGCATCCATGGTTTCAGACCTTGGAATGGCCTCGACCCCACCTTCATGCCTCCTGGGTAGTTTGAGGATTTTTTCTTAGTTGGTGTTTTATTTTGTTTCATTTTGTTTTGTTTAAATGAGTGTTCAGGGCGGGCAACAGTGGCTCAGTGGCAGAGTTCTCGCTTGCCTTGCCAGAGACCCGGGTTCAATACCTGGAGCCTGCCCATACCAAAAAAAAAAATTTTGAGTGTTCATACTTTTCCTTTTCGCTTCCTTTTCCCTTCCAGCTGCCCATCTCTAATGCTTTAGAGTATTGAATATTCCCCTTAACTTCTTTTTTGGCATTATGATTAAGTGTATAATTTCTGGAGTCAGGCGGATCAGGCTTTGAATCTACTACTTGACGGTTATGTAGTTTGGGGTAAGTGGTCTAATTTCCTCTAAATCTATTACCTCATCTGTAAAATGTGATTTACTTTTATTACATCAGAGGTAAAAGTGGCTCATCTCAGAAGCTTTTTATTTTTATTTTTATTTTTTTATTTAGAAACATAAGACTCCCATCTCAGAGCTACTAAAAAGATTATGGAGGCCAGGACATTGAGGGTGGTTTGTTACATTTTTTGTGGCCCAGGTGGTTTTCTGATGAAATGGCTAGATATGGAAATCACTTTTATAATTTCCACAAAGTATTTATAGAACAATACCTGGCACAGAGTAGGTATGCAGTAAATGCTAGTGACAATTTTTAAGAGAACCTTTCTGCCCACCCACCAGTCTTCAAGAGTCAGGAAAATACTCTTTTATTAACCATATTCAAATGCTAAGAGCTTTTCTTCTGAGGGTGGTTTTAGTATCTGGAGTAGTCTTTTATGTGGAATGGAGCTGGTTTTTAAAGAGCCCTCTTTTTCCTAAATGAGTATGGTTTTGATTAACCAGAGTTTGTGGTAAGAGTTGTAAGAGACCCACTGTTTCCATTGTTGATCTTCTCAAAAAATTCATTGGATCTAAACCCAAAATGAAATTTGCTACTTCTTCCCAGATGAGACGGTCAGCCCAGAGATCACCCCAACTTCCATCCCCAAACCAAAGCAAAGAGGTTTAGAATTCTAGGTCTGGGATGCCTAAAGAACTGTAGTCAGAATGTCTGTCCTTTCAGATCTAAGGGAAAGATCATTAGGAGCATAACTCAACTCTAAACTTCTCCAAAGCAAGGTCTTCCCTCGACCTAACTAAGCTATTCTGTCTTCTAAGCATATAGACATTACCTGGACTGACCAGCTGTTACCGTTCTGGGAAAAGCCAGAACCTCTAGCCAGTAGTGGTAAAATTGTGACAAGAGCCCTGGGCACTCACTAACTTGGCTGTTGTGTTACAGAAGCAGCATCCAAGGCAGCGTCATCTGCAACAATGCTGTGATCGAGAAGGGAGCAGACATCAAGGACTGTCTAGTTGGAAGTGGACAAAGGATTGAAGCCAAAGGTAAACCGTAGCCCAAATTAACAACCACAGATGCCATTTTAATCTGTTACACTAGTACAGATACACTCAAAGTGGTGAGAATGTAGGGAACTAGCACATGCATATACTGTGAATGAGGAAATAAATTGATATAACCATCTTTGGAGGGTAATTGACACTATTGTCAAATTTTTTAACTTTTTTAGTTCCATTTTTAGGAATGTATAAGCTTGAGCATGTGTGCAGCCTTACTATCAAAAAAGTGAAAACCCACCAGAAAGATCTAGTGGCCCACGTTGGCACCAGTATTTCATGAGGGCTCTCAAGCATGAGGGAGAAAGGCCGGTAATCCACAAAGAAACTTGTTCAAGGTCCTTGATCACCTCTTTTGACCTGGTAATTAAAGAAGGTAATCCAATAGATTACTAGCCTGGTTGTAATTCAGCCAGCCTGGTTGAAGATTAGCAGAGTATAATGCTCAGAGTCATTCTCAACTATTTAGAGGTAATGTTGTAAACTGCCGTTAGCTCACTCTGCTTTGTAGCTTGCAGAAGCTCAGTATTGTGCTTGAGAGACCTTGAAAGACTAGGCTTTCCCCATGCGGCAGGACAAATCTGAATTGTCCTTAATTTGGCTGGACATTTTTAACCAAAAAAAAGACAAAGCTCAAGATCAATAACGGTGCCTAATTCCTTTTGAGATTATACCTAAACCTAAAATAGGATGGGAGGGGGTAGGGGGTCTTGGCAGGGCTTGGCAAAGGAATTAGGCCCACAAAATCTGAAATATAGAAGGCACTTTGCTATATTTTCAAAGCCCGTATCATAGTGGCAAGATATGAATAGGAATATTGTTCAGTAGACTTGGTTCTCATTCTGCAATCCAGATGGATGATTGCAGTTTATTCTCAGTTTGCAAGGGGGGATATTAAGTTACAAAACAGAATTTATTGAATGTTTGTTTCTTCCTCCATAGTCTTTTTTCCAGTATTAGTGTTATCTCTATTTTATAGATAAGGATACTGAGGCAGACAGAGATAAATTAATTTGCCCTGGATCACAGAGCTAGTAAGTTATAGGAAACAAATATTAATAGAATAACTCAGCCACAGCCAAATCATACTTAATTCAATAGCTAGTTTTATTATTAATGAGTGTTTATGACTGGGAGAGTAATTTCAGATATGAAATTATTCTTACTTTGTATGATAAAACTACCTATCAATATTTTTTGAGAAGTTCCACAAAAAAATACCCTGAATTTAGGGACTCTGTCCCCTGAATAAATGAGAACTCCACACTGTACTATAAGCCAGGGGTTCTCTCTGTCAGGCCATATATTAAGACTTTTAATTATATGTTCAGACTATGTATTAATTATTTTTGTTATTGAGCTGCCCAGCTGTATTTTTTTATTATGGTAACATGTATACAACATGAATGTTCCCATTTTAAACATTTTAAAGTATAAAATTCAATGATGTTAATTACATTCACAATGTTGTGCTAACATCACCACCATCCAGTATCAAAATTTTCTTTCACCCCAAACAGAAATCTGTACCCATTAGCATTAACTCCCCATTCCCCACCCTTACCTAACCTTGCCCCTAATAAGCTGTATTCTAGTTCCTGACTCTATGAATTTGCATATTCTGCTTAGTTCATGTAAGTGAGATCATGTAATATTTGTCCTTTTATGTCTGGCTTCTTTCACTCCACATGAAGTCTTCAGGGTTCATCGGTGTTATTGCATTTATGAGAGCTTCACTCTTTTTTATGGCTGGATAATATTCCATTTTAAATATGTACCACATTTTATTTATTCACTCATCAGTTGATGAACAGTTGGGTTGCTTACACCTTTTGGCAATTGTGAATAATGATGCTATGAACATCAGTGTACAAATATCCATTTGAGTCCCATTTTCACTTCTTTTGGCTGTATACCTAGAAGTGGCATTGCCAGGTCATATGGTAATTCTGTACTTTCTGAGGAACCACCAAACCATTTTCCACAGTGGCTGCACTATTTTACATTTGTACCAACAATGCACAAGGATTCCTATTTCTCCATATCCTCATCAACCTTTATTATTTTCCATTTTTTTTATATAGCCATCCTAGCTAGTGGATGTGAAATTGTACTCCATTGTATTTTAGTTTGCATATCTTTAAAGGCTAAAGATTTTCATATACTTATTGGCCATATGAATATCTTCTTTGGAAAAATGCCTCATTTTTAAATTGGGTTATTTGTCTTTTTGTTGTTGAGTTGTAGGAGTTCTTTATATATTCTGGATTTTAAACCTTAAAAGATATATGGTTTTCCAAATATTTATCTCCCATTATGTAGGTTGTCTTTTTACTTTCTTGATAATGTCTTTTGATGCACAAAAGTTTTTATTTTGGAAGAAGTCCCATTTTCTATTTTTTCTTTTGTTGCTTGTGCTTTATGAAGTCTTTAAGAATCCATTACCTAATATATGACCTGAAGACACTTCCCTATGTTTTCTTCTAGGAGTTTTATATTTTTCTTAGTTGCCATTTTTAATGGAATTTTTTCTTCCTTTCTTTTTCAGATTGTTGAATCATTTTCATGTTCATCTTGTACTGCACCACTTTTCTGAATTCATTTTTAGGTCTGGTAGCTTTGCACTGGATTTTTTTTGGGGGGGGAGGGGGTATTTTCTGTATATAGGATCAAATAATTTTGATCAAGTCATCAAAAAGGGAAAATTTTACCTCTTCTTTTTTTTGGATGCTTTTTATTTGTTTTTCTTGCTTAATCACTCTGGATAGAACTTTCAGTACATATTGAATAGCAGTAGTGACAGGGGTATCCTTGTCTTGTTCCTGATCTTAGAGGGAAGGTTTTCAGTCTTTCACCACTGAGTATGAAGTTAGCAGTAGGTTTTTCATATATGTCCTTTTATAATGTTGAGGAAGTTTCCTTCTATTCCATGGTTTTGTCAAGAACAGGTGCTGGATGTTGTCAAATGCCTTTCTGCATCAATTGAGATGTTCATTAGGTTTTTTTGCCCTTCATTCTATTAATGTGCTTATCACATTATTTTTCTCATGTTGTACCACTTTTGCATTCCTAGGATAAGTCACAGTTAGCCATGGGGTATAATCCTTTTTATATGACACTATATTCAGTTGCTGGTATTTTGTTGAGAATTTTTACATCTGTTTTCATAAGCGATATTGGTCTGTAATTTTCTTTTATATTATCTTTATCTGGCTAGGTATTAAGGTAATGCTGGCCTTATAAAACAAGTTGGAACATATTCCCTCCTCTTCAATGTTTTTGGAAGAGTTTGAGCAGAATTGTTGTTAATTCACTTTGAATGTTTGGTAAAATTCACCAGTGAAGTCATCTGGTCCTGAACTTTTCTTGGTTGAAGTTTTTTGATTACTGATTCAGTATCTTTACTCATTGTAGGTCTATTCTGGTCGTCTAATTCTTCTTGATTCAATTTAGGTAGTTTGAGTGTTTCTGAAAATTTGTCCATTTCATCTGTTATCTAATGTGTTGGCATGTAGTTTTTCATAGTGTCCTCTTACAATCCTTTTTATTTCTGTGGAGTCAACAGTGATGTCCCACCTTTCATTTCTGACTTTGTGGTTCTCTTTCTCTTTTTTTTTTTAGCTCAAGATCAAAGAAACAACTTTTGGTTTCATAGGTTCTATTTTTTTCCGTCCCTGTTTTAATTATTTGCATTCTAATCTTAAATATTTGCTTCCTTTGCTCACTTTGGGTTTAGTTTACTCTTTTTTTCTAATCATCCAAGTGTGGGATTAGGTTACTCATTTGAAACCTTTCTTCTTTTATAACATACGCATTTATAGCTATAAATCTCCCTCTCAGACTGCCTCTCCTGCATCCCATAAGTTTTTTGTATTATATTTTCATTTTCATTTGCCTGAAGATACTTACTAATTTTCCTGGTGATGTTTTCTTTTACCCGCTAGTTGTTTAAGAGCGTATTGTTTAATTTCCACATGTTTATGTTTTCAATTTCTTCCTCTATTATTGATTTCTGGCTTTATTCCATTGTGATCGTAGAAAATATTTTGTATGATTTCAATATTTTTAAATTTATTGAGACTTTTTTTGTGACTTAACATATGGTCTTTCCTAGAGACTGATCCATATACACTAAAGAAGAATGTATATTTGCTGTTAAACTCAATGTTCTGTGTCAGAATGTATATTTGCTGTTAAACTCAATGTTCTGTGTCTGTTAGGTCTAGTTGGCTTATTGTATTATTCAAATCTTCTGTTTCCTTTGGTCTTTTGTCTAGATGTTCTATCCATTATTGAAAGTGGTATATTGACATCCTCTACTGTTAATGTAAAATCATCTATTTCCCCCTTCAAATCAGTCAGTATTTGCCTTATATATTTTAGGATTCTGCTATTAGGTACATATGTATTTCTAATTGTTATATCTTCTTGTTATACATAACAGTAGTTATATATAATTGTTATAGATACTAATTACTAATTATATCTAATTGTTACTGGATATAGCAATTTCTAAATGTATGTCTTCTTGTGGAATTAAACCTTTTATTAGTGTATAGAGTTCTTCTTGATCCCTTTTTGACCTTAAGTCTATTTTATCTGACAGTTTAGCCACCCCAGTGCTCTTTTAGAATATTCTTTTTCTATCCTTTCGTTTTAAACCACTTGTGTCTTTGAATTTAAGGTGAGTCTCTTGTAGACAGCATGTAGTTCGATAATTTTTTTTATCCCTTCTACCTTTTGACTAGAGAGTTTAATCTGTTTACATTTAAAGTAAGTGATATAATGCAGGAGTTTCTTCTGCCATTTTGCTCTTTGGTTTTTGAACTCTTATACCTTTTTTCCCTCAATTCTTTCATTTCTGCCTACTTATGTATTTATTTCATCTTTTATAGTGAACCATTTTGAGGCCTTTCTCATTTCCTTCTGTGTTTGTTTTCACATATTTTCTCATGATTACCATGGGGTTTAAATTTAACATCCTGAATCTATGACAATGTAGTTTGATTCCATACCAACTTAACTTCAATAGCATACATAAATTATACTCATATGCCCCTCCATCCCCTTACCTTAATGGTGTTCTTTTCATGAATTATATCTTTATACATTGTGTGACCAACTGTAAATTTATTATTACCTTTGATACATTTGCATTTTAGATGATGTAAGAAATAAAAAGTAGAGTTACATTTCAAAAATATAATACAGTATTACTAGCATTTATAATTACCCATGTATTTACCATTGTCAGAAATCTTTATTTCTTTATACTGCTTTCAATCTGAAGAACTCCCTTTAGTATTACTCATAAGACAGGTCTAGTAGTGACAAGCTCCCTCAGTTTTTGTATATCTCGGAACATCTTTATGTCTTTCATTTTTTTTTTTTTTTTTTTTTTTTAAAGAGCGGGAGGAAGGGAAGGAAAGACAGAGAGAAGGAAGGGAGGAAGAAAGGGAAACATCTTTAAACATTTTCTTGTTTTATTATATTTTGTTTGTTTGTTTGTTTTTTACATGGGCTGGGGCCGGGAATCGAACCGGGGTCCTCCGGCATAGCAGGCAAGCACTCTTGCCCGCTGAGCCACCGCGGCCCGCCCTATGTCTTTCATTTTTGAAAGACAGTCTTCACAGGATATAAAATTCTTGGTTGGTGTAGTGGTTTGGAGCTATATGTACCCCAGTAAAACATATTCTTAAACTTAATCCATTCTTGTGGGTGTGAAACCAGTGTGAGAAGGCTCTTTTGATGAGGTTACTTTACTTAACATGTGGCCCACCTCAATCAGGATAGGTCTTAATTACTGGAGTCCTTTATAAGCAGAATGAAATTCAGACAGAAAGACAGAAAGCCACAAAGAGAACAGCCAGAAGCTGAACATCAATGAAATCCGAAAGAGAAAGGAGAAATCAGGACACCACCGTGTATCTTTCCATGTGACACGCTAAGGAACAGGGTTGCCAGTGGCAGCCCCAGAACACCACAGTCTTTGGGAAGAAAGCATCTCTTTGATGACAACTTGATTTGGACTTTCTTTTAGCTTCAAAACTTTGAAAAAATAAGGTCCCATTATTTAATCTGACCCATTGTCTCGAGTAGCCAAGGAAACTAAAACCGTTGGCAATTATTTTCTTTCAGCACCTTAAATATTTTGTCCCCTGTCTTCTTGCCTTCATGATTTCTGTTGAGAAATCAGTGTTTAATTTTATTACAGCTCCCTTGTACGTGACTCATTACTTATTTCTTGCAGCTTTCAGGATTTTCTCTTTGTCTTTGACATCTGACAGTTTGATTATGTGTCTGGTATGAGTCTTTGTGCGGTTTGAAAGTGCTGTGTACCCCAGAAAAGCCATGTCTTTTAATCCTGATTCAATATTGTAGGGTGGAAACCTTTGATTAGATTGTGTCCATGGAGATTGACCCACTCAGTTGTGGATGTGGCCTTCTGATTAGATTATTTCCATGGAAATGTGATGCGCCCAGCTTTGGGGGTGGCCTTTTGATTAGGTGGTTATGTATCTCCACCCATTCAAGGTGGGTCTTGATTAGTTTAGTGGAGCCCTTTAAGAGGGGGAACATTTTGGAGGCAATTTAGATGCTTGGAGAACAGTTGCTTCAGAGCCAACAAAGACAGACGTTTGGAGATGCTTGAAGTAATGACAGAGAGAGCAGAAACCTAGACATGGACATTTGGAGGTACAGAGCCCAGCAAGCATCACCATGGGCCTTCCTATGAGATGCTAAGTAAGCCAGAACCCACAGCTGTGTCCCAGAGGAGCTAAGCAAAGGTCCATAGACACTTATAGAGAAAATCACTGCCACCAGAAGCTGGAAGCAATGTAACAGGGAACAAGAACCAGCAGACACCAACCATGTATCTTCCCATGTGACAAGCTTTGGCCTTTCTTGAGGCAAAGAAGAAAAGCAAACTAATGCCTTAGTTTGAACATTTTTATGGCCTTAGAACTGTAAACTTATAACTTACAAATTTCCTTTTTAAAAATTGTTCCATTTCTGGCATATTATATTCCAGCAATATTTAACAAACCAAAGTAGGTCTCTTTGAGTTTATTCTGTTTGGGGTTCATTGGACTTCTTGGATGTGTATATTTATGTCTTTCATTCTGCATTATTTCTTTGACTAGTTCTCAGTCCCTTTCTCTTTCTTCTCTTTCTTGTACTCCCATAATATGTATATTGGTAAACTTGATGGTGTCCCACAGGTCTCTTAGGTTTTGTCCACATATTTTATTATGGTATCTACCTTCCCTACTAGACTAAAATCCTCAAAGCCAAAGATTTTCTTATTTCTTTTTGTATCCCTAGCTCTTAGAAGAGGTCCTGGTTTGGAGCAGATACTCAGGGAGAAAAAAAAGAAAAGAAATAATTAATTAATTAGTTTTGGGTACTGTTCCAGTTTGTAAGCTGCCAGAATGCTATATAGCAGAAACTGGATGACTTTTAAGAAGGAGAATTTATTAAGTGCAAGTTTACATGTTCTAAGGCTGTGAAAATGTCCAAATTAAAGCAAGACTATAGAAATATCTAATCTAAGGCATCCAGGGAAAGATACCTTGGTTCAGGAAGGCCAATGATGTTTAGGGTTTCTCTCTAACTAGAAAGGCACATGGCAAACATGGTGACACAAGCTAGCTTTTTCTCCAAGCTTCTTGGCTCATGAAGCTCCCCTGGGAGCATTTTCCTTCTTCATCTCCAAAGGTTTCTGGCTGCATGGGCTCTAAAACTTTTTCCAAAATGGTTCCCTCTTAAAGGGCTCCAGTAAGCAAACCTCACCTTGAATGGGTGGAGACACTTCTCCAAGGAAACCATCTAATCAAAAGTTACCACCCACAATTGGGTGGGTCACATCTCCATGGGAACAATCAAATAGCTCCCACTCACCAGTATTAAATGAGGATTAAAGGACATGGCTTTTCTGAGGTACACAACAGATTCCAACTCACAGATCCATAAAGCATTCTTAAGGGGATTTCAGGACAGACGATTAAGGTTCCAGGAAAGGCATCTGTTAGATGGTTGCATTTACCATGTATCTCTCCTTGCTGTTTTCTAAACTTTTTACTCACAGAAGAACCTCATGCAACACCAATAAGTGAATTTAGGAAAGGTAGCTTTACTGGCTATAATCCTTTAACCTTACTTCTCCATTTGAGACTCAATGCAACTCTCCTCCTGACTACCTTTCTTTTTACCTTTTAAGCACTTTCTTCCTCCAAATATGAGAATTGTCATTTCTAAGAGACTTTTCCTGGGTGTCAGTTACCTAGTTTATCAGGTATGGTTGTTTTGTTTTGGGTTTTTTATCTGAAATTAACTCTGACTGATTTACACTGATAAGGATTTCATTGAAAAGATACCAGTAGCTCACAGAAGCCCCATAAGGCTACAGAATCAATCTTAGAAAACACACTGCAGCCAAGATCATACCTCAAACCAATCTGATGAAAACACTTCTACCATTCTTATCAAACACTGGATGTCACAGCTTGCACTGCTACTCTAATCACCTTCAAACCTGAGTGGATTCTCTCTGGTGCACTCTTCTTTGTATTACTGGTTCCTAGTCTGAGATCTAGATAGCTGCATCTCATATGTCAAGCCTGGGTCCACATGCCCATGCCCTCTAGCTGTAAAAAAAGCTGCTGTTTTTATCTACCATTTTTAGTTTAATTAGTAACAGACACATTCTGCCCAGTGTCTCACCAGAAAATCATTTGGCGGGAGTGTTGATCAGCAGCAGTGCTCCAGCACTTGGTACTTTTTGTGGTAATTACACACAAGCTGGGATTATGAACCTTGGTGAGAGGGCTCAAGCACCAGTTTAAACTCCATCATAGGAAACATGGCATTGCATTCTTAAAATGCTCTTGACTTAAAAATGTTCTCACATGCACTCTTATGTATTTTCACAAAAGCCCTCTAAGATAGGGCTTCATTATTGACCTCATTTAGCAAAGTGGAAACTGAAACTTTGAGAAATTGAAACTTACCCAAGGTACATAGCTAGTGGGTGACAGAACCAGGTCTTCAGTCTGAATTATTTCCATACCAGCTCCAAAAAGACCAAAGAAAAATACACTTCTGGCTTGCCCAGCAGAATTTGATCAGTGATACCCCTTTCTTTTTTTTGACCCCTCCTTCCCAGGCTCCCCAGGCTTGTTTTTTGAGCACTGGATTCTGTTGTTAGTTACTTTAAATTAGGATTCAGAACCTACCACCACCACCACCTTTACTCTTTCTCCGTGGTGGACCTTGGAAAGGGTCCCCAGGGTATCAAAGCAGCTGCTCAGATGTCTGTGAAGCTGCTTCTTTATCCTGCTCACCGTTGCCTCCACACTGCATTTCTCTGTCATCTTTGTTCTCTTCTGGGTAGGATTTGTGACCCCATAGAGTGATTCTTCTACCTCTTTCCTACCTCTTTGTCTTTATAAATTATCTCTTGCTTAGCAAAAAAGTAGGGGTGCACACACACACACACACACCAAATACTTTCTTCTTCTTTCAGCCCTTCCTGGAGCAAGGAGTTGCTTCCCTTTTGTTGTTTTAAAAAGGTTTCAGAATCCACAGGCATAATCAAATGAATGAACTCTCCATTTGCCACCGCATTAAAGGGCTCCTCCTTTCTTATATGTTGTAACTATTTTTGCTTCTTCTCCTCCCACTTTCCAACCGTATTGGTGCTCCTTCCTTTTACTTTGCAAGGACACTTTTTCATTTTGTGCACAGAATGCATGAATGACAACAATGCCAAATGTTGAGGGTTTGAGGCATGGCATCTCCTATCAGAGAACACAGCTAGCTATTCATGCTCCTAGAATGTCAGGGGCATCAGCATCTCCTGGGCATTAACTCATACTATGTACCCACTTCTTAGCAGGATACTCCTTAAATGATCGTCCTGAAGAAAAGGTGGCCATTTGGCCCCTAACTGGACAGCCTTGACATTTTCTGCTTCCAGTCCTCTGTGCTGGTGGGACCAATGCGTCCAGCCACTAGTCAGTAACTTTCTGCCAAAGACATTCCCCAGCCAGTCTCCACTTCTTTTCTTTGAACCTGAGCCATGTGGAGAAAGCAGACCCCTAGCATCAGTGCAGCATTCAAGGCCTGTTACTAAGAATGATCCAGACAAACATCAGTAACTCAGGTCCTCACCAGCAAAGAGTTTAGTAGATGGCAAAGTCCCCAGGTTGTCTCGCTCACATAGTGTGATTTCAGGAAAAACATTCATCCTCAGAAGTAATGCTGTCCCCTCTCCAAATTCCATCAATTTGCATACCACAGAGTCACCACATTCATAGCAGTCTTCTACCCCCAAAATGTTACTCTCTTGACCCAATATGTAGGCCCTCTTTGCCCTTTTCGAGTTCTACTAATATAATAAGCCATTTTCTAACAACTCTGGCTCTTCTTACCCTACGCCACCCCACCTTACCTCAGCACTCTCTGTAATTACCTGGCAAAAATCCTAGCTACCAAGCTTAGCCTACTCAAACAGTAGAACGGCCACTGCTGACAAAGTCAGAACCGGATAAACCAATTGGACACTTCATCTGAGTCTATTTCCACTGTCAGTGGTCTTCTCCATGATAAGAACCTTGGTCTCTTTCCTGTGAGCACAGTGATAACATGTTTGATCTTGAAAGTAGACCTGTTAGGTACATAGGTCAAGCCCTACTTCCCAACAATGCAGCTTTTCATTGTGACTTCTTTATTCCCTTCTATCCCATTTTTTTCCCCAATTTACCATCCTCTATTGTACTCTCCCCTTTGCAATCTTTTCCAGCCTAATATCAGCCCAGAACTTTTCCACTGGAGCCCACTTCAAATCCTCGCCAAGCAGAACTAGTTCTGCTTGTTCCCCTGAAGATTCCAACAATCTTACTGAATCTCCATGAAAATACATCTGTTTACAGCATGCCAGTTGTCTCTCTTCCCTGAATTCTCCTGAACAGGCATTCTCTCACCCTCAGGCCAAGAGCAGACCAGAGGAAAGAAAATCTGGGAGGACAGGGAAGAGAAGGCTCAGTTGGTTATTTGGAGCCTGATAGAAAGGGTTTTCTTTCCCAGTCAGGTACTTCATTCCCCACTCTGGTGTAGAGCACTGAGGTCTATCGGGAGTGTCATTTGGAATTACGTCTGTCTTCAGAAGAGTCCAGCATCTCTGCAAACTAGAAAAAGATTGGGTGAAGGAAAAACAGATAGTAGAGTCTAGGTATGAGGTGATGAGGCCTGACAGAGAACTATAAAGGGATATGGGATAAAGAGGAGCTATTGAAGGTATCCTGGTAAACTATCCAAAGAAGTATATCTTTGACTCTTTCTGCATCAGACTTACCTCAGGGGCAGAGCCTTGTTAACAAGTCCTCCTACTCCAGGACCACAGCCCAAGCCCAGAGGAATTTAGCACCCTGAACACATCCTGTATATAGTGGGTCTCCTTCCCACTGTTTTCCCTGAAGGAAACAGATGGCTATAAAGTATTTAAAAGGAGTACCTCCTAGGGCAGGAATACCCAGCCTAGCCCCAGCTCTATTCTGAAACTTCTGGAGAACAGTGATATGCAATAATAACTGCTTAATAGTTATAAAAGCACTATGGTGGGCTATTTACAGCAATTATATCTTTGAATCCCCACAACAATTTTATGAAGACATGAAAGAATTTGCTCAAAATCAAACAATAATTTGCTCAAAGTCAAATTAGAATCTAAGTCTTTCTGATTCAGAATCTCTTTCCTTTCTTGCACTGTCACCTTTTCTTCCTCGCTTTCCTATCCTTTTCCTCTCAGATGATATTGCCTCTGTCCAGTAATGTGCTAAAACAGCAAACTTTTTGAAAGGACCATACCTAGGTTTCTCTTGCTACTAAAGAATGTTAAACAGAAATAGACCTGAAGATATCTGCTCTGGATCCCTAAACAACTTTGCTGTAGTGCACCAGATTTGTCAGTTATGTTCTATTTTCCTATATCCATACTCACATATAACCCCCAAAACACACAAAATTGAACAAATACTTAATTAGTGCCTACTGTGTTCTAGGCACTGCTAGGCTAGGGGTATAAAGATGAATAAGGGCGGGCCACAGTGGCTCAGCAGGCAAGAATGCTTGCCTGCCATGCCAGAGGACCCAGTTCCTGGGTTCAGTTCCTGGTGCCTGCCCATGTAAAAAAAATTAAAAAATAAAAAGAAGATGAATAAGACTCACTGCTTGCAGTCCAGTTACTCACAGTCTTTACAGAGAGATAGATGAGTAAAGAAATACATTCAGTAAAGTATCACAGGTACAATTGTACAAAATTGTCAAGGTTAATTAATAAAAGAGAGATTGTTCAGTTTCTGGCACAAGGATTAAGAACAGCGTCTTGAAGGTATTAAGTCTAAAATTTTGGCTGTTGAACATAATTACAAAGGGGAAGAAACTCTCAAAGCAAAGGGAAACGTGTGAGCAGGCACCTGCAGCCAAAAGGAATCTGGTATGTCAGAAACTACAAATCATTTAGAAAATCTAGAATATAAGCTACAAACAAGAAAAAAAAAACAGAGAGGTAGACAGAACAGGAGCTATATCTGAATCTTCCAGGTCTCCAAAACTTCACTCAGATACCCCTTTCCTACTGTCAGAAGAAGAGAAGGAAGCTCTTGGCTATGGGCAGTATGAACACACCCAAATATCAGTCTACATATCTTGGTCTCTTTATTCAAGATTCTTCATTTTGCTGCACCAAGCCCTTCTGAGTCTGAAAATTTCCATCTTACCAATCAGGGTCACACCCAAGCCCTCAACTATAGCAAGAGAGATGTTAGACCTTTTTAGGCCATGGGATGCTAGCCCAGAAAAAATCAGTTTTCAACCAGTTGGTCAGATTTTTCAGTCTGAGCCAATAGAAAACTGGAAAAACTCTCTCCTATACCCTACATCTGCCCATATATGCAGGCAGGAGGCAGGCTGCATATCCCTATTTCCCCCTTGCCTCTTTCAGACCACTAGTTCACTATATCCTTTCTATGCCTCTTTTTTCTTGAAAACCTCTTCTCACCTTTCACTTCATTATTGACTAGGTTCCAGGGTACTCCCCTAAATTTGTTGAGGGCTTTAGCCCCTAGTTCACAGTCTTCCTCCCCCACCCCTCAGTTTTTCCCAACATCTTGGATACTTAAACATTGTCCAAAAATAATGAACTATCTAACCCTTCAGCTTCACGATAACTCTGAACTTCTCTACCAACCTTTACCTCCTCTCAGTTTTAACTCTCTACCTATATGGTCATACACCATCCTTTTCATTACCCAAAACCTCTTAAATCTTTCATGTGCCAGTAGCTATGCTAGATACTGGAGGTATAATCATAAATACACCATCACTGCCCTCAGGGTGCTTATTGTAAGTAGTGGAGAATGATATGATATAAGGATAGAACTATGTATGAGATACAGTGGCTTCATAAGGCAAGAAATGGGTATTTAGAAGGGAAGGCATCACATAGTAAAGGTGCTTGATTAGGGCCTTTAGGGTAAGAAAGAGTATAGTGGGGGAAATAGGGGAAAGTCATTCCAACCAGAGGGAACAGCATGTGCTGAGTTCTGGAAGTATGAAACAGTATGGCATGGTGTAAATTGAGGAATAGTGAGAGACGACATGGGAGAGGTAGGCAAGAGCCAGGTCAAGGAAGGCCTTATGGGTTTGAACTTTACAAAAACAATAATTATTACTATTTACTGAGCACTCAGTCATTTAACTCACTGAATCCTCACAACAAACCCTATGTGATGGGTGGATAAATAGAGAGTCAGTTCCATCCTTCTGTGTGGGAAACTGTTCCCTCTCCCTTAACCCCTTTGACAAGTTGTTTTCCCATGAGCAGAATCACAGTAGGAGAAAATAAATGTTTGTGAACATGTTTTAGAAGCACTTGGGTTTAAACTGACATCTTTTGCTGCCAGTTCTCAGAAAACCTTTTCCTTTTCTTTTGTAGCCAAAAGAGTGAACGAAGTGATCGTGGGGAATGACCAGCTCATGGAGATCTGAGTTTTAAGGAAGTCAGACTCCTTCCTCTTGGCCCCCAAAACTGCAGATGTTGGTTGGCCCACCTGTTTGACTCTGTATTTATTTCCCAATAAAGATGGGTTTCCAAAGGCATGCTGGAGACTTGTGGAGCCGTCCCAACCTCTGCATTAGGTGGGCTCCAGGAATACACAGTGTGTGTTCATGAGTCATGTGACAAAAAACATCTAGAGCAAGTGTGTGAAATAGGCTGGGGCACAGTAACCTACCCTTTCTGTCTGGAGGTTATTAAGCAAAGGCAGCAGCTACTCAATGGTAAAGCTCCTGGGAGGGCTACCCTCTGACTAGCTGGCCCATCCTGGCCCATAAAGCATCCCCCACCTGGAAGAATCTGGGAGTACTTCAGTCCCTGACACAAATCAGACTTTCTAAGATGCATAGACCCAGCTGCAGGTGCTGCTGCCCATGCATCTGATGGATTTGGGCAACCTGGCCTCTGAACCCAGGACTTCCTACTCTTTGCTCCTATACCTGCCACATAGATTCCAAACCCCTAGTCTTTGACACTACTTCCTCCCCTTACAGTTTACTCCCACTCAGTCTCTAGCCACTTTCTCCAGCTCAACTATTGTCTCTTGGAGACTCTTAAAGCAAGCAAGAGACAGCCCCTGCCTAACCAACAAGTCTGTCCCTGCAAGTGTTAGTAAAGGCAAGAACAGTGAAGGAGAGACATGTTCTGAGACCCACTGTACATGGTCTGTACAACCTCAATAAAGAAAAGCTAGGAACCTATATACAATTTAAATGTTCTTTCTGACTCTTCACCAGCTGTACTCCTTTATATCCTAATTACACATACTCTCCTGCTTCAGATAGTTGAGGATGAGATTTCCTATTCACAGCCTAGGATTTTCTTGAATCCTATCCACCTTTCCTTCACACACCCCCTCCCAAACATACATATACACTCTTCTCTTGCCCCTCCCTACACTACTTTTACAACCTGCAGGTGTTTGGTAGAAGATAAAAGTGGCTCCTGGGGTGAGATTTCACTGCCTAGAATTATCAAAGAAAAGGTTTCTCTTGATGTCCTCACTGTGGGTGGCAGTAATTATAAGGAATGATTTAAAAGACTGGTTTCAGCATTACTTCAAAAATCTCAAGGTGCTCAAGTTCACTTGAGTAGTCTGGCCTGATCTTATTGTTGTTCCAATTGAGCTCCTGATACACTTAGATGAACATTCCTACCCTGGGGGATCTCCACCCCCACACAGCCTTCTTGGAAGCTCTAGAGCTCCACATTCCTCCTACTGGTCAGGACAAGGTTCTTGAAAGTTTTCAGTAATTAAAATGGCTCTGCAGAAGTTGTTGAAACTACCAGGACTGGGAAAGAAGGGGGGGATAACAAGGTGCGATGATACCCAAGAAGGACCAGGTAGTTGGTTTTCCTTTCAAACTCAAATGAATTTTGTAGGGCCTGGATGACGCTGGGAACAGAGTCCTGGCCTGGTCTCCATAATGTTGTTTGGCTTAAGCCAGCTCACTGCCTTTCCTCTGTTCCTGAATTTCCCATCTGCAAAATGGGAAAGACTTTTAAAGCCCCTTCTCATTCTCAGGTTTTGTCCCTTTTTCAGAAAGTCCAAGACAGCTGACCCTTGAGATCTGAAATAGCCCAAATTTTGGCCATTAGTGTCTGAATGGACCAAGAGGCCAGAAAGCTGCTCCTTCACCACAGAAAAGGGATGGAGTTAGGAGGTTTAGAATGAGGGTGGGCTGTGGAGTGAGAAGGGGTTGATTAAACTGTCCCAGAGCCCTCCTACTTCCCCACTGAGTCCTTGGAACCCCTGACAATGCAGAAGAGGAAAAGCCTCTCCTTTGCCCTCACCTTGCACAAACCCATCAGCAACCACTGGCATCAAGAAAAGGAGGCTGCTGGAAAAGACAGAAAAGGTAAGGGTTTCCCAGGGAAAGACCTTCCTGAGTTTAGGTTTTAACTGGAGTTACCCAAGTTCAGCACACTGCTACTCTTGTCTACAACAACTCCAGAACTGGGTGGGTGCCCAAGATGCTTTGCTTTCTCTTCTCTTTGCTCTTTTTTTCTGCCAGAAGGCAGAGACCATTTTTGTTTTACTTTCTTTCTTTCTTTTTTTTCCCTCCTTTTGGCAGCTATAGAGGGTTTTTTTAGTATGTCTGAAATATAGCAAGCAACTGAATGTCCAGTGGATATCCATTTGCTTGCTTCTCCATATACAGAGGCCATAAGAGCCAGGCAGTCAGAAGAGTAGATACGTGATGAGGAAAGAAGGAAAGGGGCCTTTAACATCAAATCAGGGAAAACTCTGGGGAGGTGTTGAGGAACAGCATTCTGGGAACATATCAGATCAGATAAAATGTGATGGCTACTACTCCAGAAACCCCCTCCCTCAGTAACACCTCACCCCCATCTGCTGGCAAAAGCTCCCTATGGCTGTAAAGAGTTAAACTTCTTCCCAGTCCTTCACTTCGATAATATTCCATTCCTACTCCCATTACCAGTGGAGAGAGATGGGAAATGTCTTTAGCTGTAGCCCCAAGAACAACCTAGAAGCGGCCTGTACAGCCTGGTTTAGGGGCTGGTTCTATTTCCAGAGAATTGCAGGAGACATAGTTTCTTCATCCACAGCCATCCCTAACCTTCACAGGTTACATAAGCCAGCCTTTTGTATGCTGCTTTCTAAATACTTAAATGTGTCTGAGGCAAGGGAAATCTGCAGGAAGGACCACACAAACAAGAATTAGGAAACTCAGTTCTGATGGAGCCTACAGGGAGAAAAAGAGGCTGAGCAGGAGAACATATTCTCCTAGAGGCCAAGCAGCCCAGAGTGGATTGCATCAGAGACCATTCTGCCATGGATAAATGGCGAGGTGCTACTTTGACTCTTAGTCTCTCTCCTTCCCCCCCAGTCAAGGTTAAGAGCCATTCTCTGATCCCTGGTTGTGGCCTCTGGCACCAAAGTCTTGACAGGAAAGGGGTATACATTTCCAGTCTTGACCCCTTAACGTAATGAGTGGAGGGCTGCCCAAGTCCCTTGCTTCTCTCCCACCCTAGGAGTGACTAACTCTGGCTGGGGTTCAAATAACAGAGGTCAGCCAAAAGCATATTAAGTAAGAAACCTAGGGGAATGCTAGGGAAAGAGGGTCTGCCATGGCTTCTCTGTTGACTCCCACCTGGACCGTTCCATGATCCCTAAAGCCAGGCTGGTCACTTTCCCCAATACTGTGTCGTTGGGGTTTGTGGTTGTGTAAATGCATACATGTGCACGTGTTACACCTCACTTTTCTTAGCTTTGTTCCTCAGTCACATGTATTATCTAATTTAATCCTTGTGTCAATATCATAGATTATGTGATTTGCCCGAGATCCCACACCAGTAAGCAAAAAGATCCAGAACTTATACCATGTTTTCTTTCAGATTCTTTCATCCTGCCATCTCTCCTATCCAATTCTTCTCAATTCTGAACATCTCCCCTAGAAACCCTCCCTGAGAGCCCAGCTCACAGTGGTTTCTCCCTTCTCTGTGTTCCCCCTTAGCAACTGAATCCCACAGAAGCTTCATTATACTGTTCCATTAGGTCTTGGTATATGTCAGCTTTTCTCTTAGGCTGTGATCTCCTAGAAAACAGGTACCCTGCAATCCCAAGTGTGGGATTGGGGGTATGGGGGAGACACATGAGACTTCAAGACAGGTTTGTCTCATAAATTAGTAATTAGTAATTAGGTTTACTCTTCAGTGAAAATGAATTTACTTAGGTTGCTTTTCTCCTTTGTTCTTTGGAGAATTTCTCTGGTTTGAGTCAAAAACATATACCAAGTTCCGATTGGAAGAAGTGGCAGTGAAACAAACTATTCCATAATGAAATAGTAAGCTGCTTGTAGAGGGAGAAGAGAAGCCTCTGCAACCCTTCCTGTTCCCTGGGCTTTATGGCTTAGCTTGCCCTGGCTGAGCTCAGCTGTACTCAGGAAATCATTTTGTTGGGGAAAATAAAGGTCATGTTGGTTCGTACTACAAAGCAAGAGATCTTTTCAACAAATGGGCCCTGCCCTGGAAGCATCCATAGAGATGCTGAACTTTGCCACAAATGCTAGCAGTAGTGACCCTACAAAGTGAGCAGAGTCCCAGGCCCAGGTGATTACAAATCTATTTTTCCATGTACTGTATACCTTGCAGAGCCTACTAAGAAGGGAAATCTGAAGAGCTACTGATAGCATAGCAGCTCTATTCACAGTCCTGATGATACCCAATACTGAACCCAAACCACTCCCTTGCAAATGATATCTATAATAGGGAAAGAAAAAGTGTTATGCACATATCCTGCTTTTAATGTGCAGTTACTACTTGGCAAACACAACAGCATCATACATATGTTAGTCCCTTCAGAGCCATTTTTCAGGATGAATGAACCGGTTGAAGTAACAAAACAGTTAGGTCCTTACCCCCTCAGCCTAGAGATTCCTTTCCCCCAGAACTAAGGCTCTAAAGATGATGCTGACATAAGTTTTCAGAAAGCAGTTTGGCAATGTGTAGCAAGAGCCATGAAATTGTTCTTTTTGATCCAGCAACCCAACTTCTGGAAATCTGCCCTAAAGCATTCTCCAAATGAATAAAAAAAGATATGTAGTGACATAAAACTGTTCATGATATAATGATTAAAAAGTCTGAAAGTATTAGAGGTAATAGTAATCATATCAAAGTAATACTGATTTTACAATTCCTCTGCCACTCAGGGTTTATCACTCAGATTAGATAATTGAGGAAAGTTTAATCGAGGGACTATTCCCTCTAATACTCCATTTCCAGTCCCTGATTCCCTGGTTCCTGCAACTCTCAATAATTCATTCAACAAACAATTACTGAGCACCTACTAACTGTCTAGTGAAAGAGACAGAAGTGTAAATTATTGGGTCATACGTGCAATAAGAAATATATAAACAATGTTATAGGGAGCCCACAGGAGCAATTAGCTGCTAGGAGGGAGAGGTGAATCAAGGAAAGTTGAAAAGAGACTGGTACAAGTTCAGTATAGCTGCTGGTTGTCTGCCAGACAAACAAAAGGGCCACCACATGAACAAGGGCAGGAGAGCATGGAGCAGCATGGCTGATTTAGGAAATTAACAGATAGCTCTACAGGGCTGACAGGAACATTAGCTATGAGGGAACTATAGGGAGAGAAGGCTACAGTTAGTTCATGCAGGACCCTGTGATCCTAGAGGGCTTTGTGCTTTGAAGCTAAGGTATCATTAGCTTTGCATTTTAGAGAGATTACTCGCAGCTGTAGAGAGATTGATTGGGGATAAGAATGGAAATAGGAAAGAGTGAAAAAGATAACAGTTTTTGGGTCTCCACTAGGTCGGGAAGGATGTATGGCCCTAACGGGGCTGGTAGACGGCCTTTCTCAAAGCGGCCTCCAGACTTAACACTTGGCCTGCTCCTTGCCTCTCCAAGATCTCCCTCCCTTCTCCTGGAGGGCCCCCCGGGAGTGCAGGGCGGCAAGATGAGGGGTGGCCCTGCCTGGGTGGTCTCTCGTCCCCCATCCCCACCCCACCCCCGCGGCGCTGTTGCTTAGCAGTGGCTTGAGCGGCGCGGCTCTGGGTAATTTGCTGGTCTCTCAGCCAATGGAAGGGAGCCGCCCCAGCCTGTTCCCTTTTTCTGGAGCTCCAGCGACCGCGGCTACACAGCCGTCACCGCCTCAGGCCGCGCGGGTAGCTCAGCCTGACTGACGACCGGCACGCGGAATCCATTCCTCTTTCGACTCCCACGGCCCACGATTCAACGAGTGGACGACCCCTGGCGCCGCGCAACAGGCCCAGTGGCACCGCTTTGCACTCCCTTTCACAGCCACCGCTGCACACCCACGGCCCCACAGATTCATCCACAGCCGCACCTTCACGGCTGCACCTTCGCAGCCCTACTGCGTCCCGACGCGGGTCCCGGCGGCGCAGAGGAACCAGGACAGCCCGTCCACACTATGGAGGCACTCAGATAACGTGGGTTGGGGGCGCCGACGCCCCCCACCCCCGCCAGCATGTCTCGGCCGCCGCCCCTGCGGGAGCTGCTACCCAGCTACACAGCCCCAGCTCGGTTCGCAGCACCCCAGGTGAGTGGAGGGGAAAACAGAAGAAGGGAGATTGGGTACCAGGTCTGGAGACCTCCAGGTTTGTCACTCGGACCTCCTTAGGGTGTAATGTCTCCAAGTGCCGTGTGTTCCCTGGTGTCTGTGTCTGAAGACAGTTGAGAGAGCATGGGGTGTGTGTGGCGTAGAAGTGTGTATCTGTCTTGTTTGTGTCTTGGCGTCTGGCCTGTGCGAGTGAATGTGATTGTGGGTTTCTATGTGTCCAGCTGAAAACAGGTATATATATATATCTACCCTACTCTCAGATGTATGTCTTAGGGGGTGGGTTTTAAATCTTTTTCCACTTTTGAACGGATATCTCTCAGGGTGCTCCCAGATTTACATCCAGAAATCAAGAAGATAGGGCACTGAACATAGAACCTCTCAATAAATATTGGCTACTACTTTTTTAAAAAAATAGCACATTATTAAATTATTCAAATGTGCTATCATTGTTTGTAACAAATGTTGGTGGGGTGGTGTATGGCATCCTGTATTTTAGGCATGATTGCTCTGTAAAACCACACCTTCTCTAATGAAAAAATATATATAGGGGGAAAAATTGGCAGAGGGGGTATTATAAGAAGAGAAGGGAAGAATTTCATGCATTTTTGCAGTGATGCCTGATTGACCCTTCTCTTTCCATCCCAGATCCTGGATGGGAGCCTGAAGGCTCCACTCTGGCTTCGTGCTTACTTCCAGGGCCTGCTCTTTTCTCTGGGGAGTGGGATTCAGAGACACTGTGGCAAAGTGCTCTTCCTAGGACTGTTGGCCTTTGGGGCCCTGGCACTGGGTCTCCGTGTGGCCATCATTGAGACAGACCTGGAGCAGCTCTGGGTAGAAGGTGAGTTACTAGCACTGACCATAGCTGGCTGGGGTATGATGAGCCCAATACAAAAAGAAACAGGATGAGGAACTGTCTACCTGAGCCCTAGTAGGCCTGTCCCTGGATCTGGAGGAGCACCTGATGGTCAGAGCCTGGTATCTGGGTGCACTGTTCCCTCCTATACCCATAAATGGACAGATGGTGGGGTCCTCTGAATAAGTGTGTAAAATATTTATCCATCATTATGTGTGTGTGCATGTTTGTTTAGCATTTATTGTCAACCTTTAACATGTATTTTTGAGAGCTCAGCAGAGTTTACAAAGGCAACTAAAACAAGACCCACCTTTTAGTGGGTTACACTATAACAAGGCAAATACAATATGAACTGGGGTAACTACAGCAGGATATGATTATGTTGGGTAGGAGAAGGCAGAAAGAGATCATTTCTGTTGAGAATCAGAAAAGTTGGGACTGGAAGGCTGGGGACACTGAGTAAATCATCTGGTTGGTCTTCCATGGAAAGGTCCCATGTACCCGTGTCCTCTGAGATCATTTAATGGAAAAGCTCCCAGGACCTGAGCTTTGAGGCAATAGGCAGGATCAGATGGGATCAAATCCTCACTTCCTAATGGAAGCATAAGATGAAATTGATTTTTTTATTAATAATTTCAGCATGACTGTCTCTTTCCCGGATCCTGGCTTCATGTAACAGCCCTTTAACAGAGTTGAACTCCTCTCAGTTCTTCCTTGGGAAATTTGCATTATGGGCTCCCCCATGCCTCCCCCAGCTCTGTCCCATACCCTAGGGCTGGACCCAGGTTGGAGTCTCACACCCTTGAGTTATTTCAAATGCTGGCAAGTCCTAGGATCCAGAGCAGATGTTTTTTTGGAGCCTGCCTGCCTGCCTGTTGAGCTCCACCTCATCCCACCCTGCCCCCAACCCTCTGCAGATTCTCATACATATACACACTCTAAGCCAGCTCTGGGGTTCAGAACAGATGTTTCTTTGCCTGCCTGTCAGCCCCCAGCCCCAGGACACACATGTGCACACACGCACACACACACATAACCCCACTCACACCACTCCTGCCTGGGTGGTCCCAAATAACTCTTGGATTTCCTGCCACAAGAGAGGCAGCCTCCCTCTCCTTCCTCTTTCTTCACTCCTCAGATCTCTCCCTTCTAAAACCTGCCTCATCCAGCAGAGGAAAGGCTAGATCTACCATATTTTTTGCTGTTGTTTTGGGGGAAGGTGTTATAAGAGGGTGTATTTGTCCTGTATTTCAGAATCTCTCTGCCCTGTATTGGCCAGAGCTGGGGGTGAATTAAAACCAGTGATCTTAACCTGATCTTTTCTCTGTAGCTGAGGCTTCTCTCTGCAATGCCCAAGGCATGAGGAGCAGATCAAGGTGAGAACTGAAAGATATTCTCCATTCCTTTCCTGTTTTTGCTAATACAGAAAGCAGAAGGAAAAACAGGACATTGGCTGTTAGAGTTCAGTGTCCTCCCCTGCTTTGCGTGATGGAGACTTTGGAATGTGGGTCGTGGTCTTTCCAGATCAACTTTTAAAGCTAAAGGACTTAGAGGTGGATTGCTTCCTAAAATAAAAATCAGAACATTTAGCCAAACTAGTACTTACAGGAACAGTGATAGAAATTATTTGAAATTGGAACTCTCCCTGAAGATATGAAACATATAACCATTCTATTTAGGAGTCAGGGGTTGACCACATATCAGTTGGTGGAATCACCCATGGTCCACTCACATAACCAAGGCAAAAACCTAGGGAGTTGGCCTCAGTTCTTCAATTCCCTTACTAATTGGTTACTAAACCTGTAAATTCTTCCATCTTAACCTCCCTCATAGCAGACCCATCCTCTCCAACCTCATAGCCACTGCTTTAGTTGAGTCCTTTTTCAATTTCTGTAATATCCTCCTGATATCATTTAGAATGCTTTTAGCCACATGAAGAAGAAAAGAAAGGAAGGAGGAAGATTGGTTTATTACCCCCTATAACAAGAAGTCTGACAGTAAACAGTAGAGCATTTACAGGATGGTTAATTCAGCAACTCAGGAATATCAGCAAGGATCCAAATTCTTTCTATCTTTCTCCTCTGCCATCTTCAACATGTTGGGCTTTTGTTCTTAGGCTTATTATCACCTTGTCCCAAGGTGGCTGCTGCAAGGGCAAAAAAAAAGGAAATCGTCCCTGTCTTTGTGTCCCAGTTTTAAAAGTGAGGAGAATTTTACCAGAAGATCCAGTAGGCTTCCCTTTTGGCCTCCTTGGCAAGATGGTAACATCTTTTGTCTAAAACCTTCACTTGGCAAAAGCGTTGAAATTACCGTGATTGGCTTCTTAAATTAATAAAGTTTTACCTCCTGAGACTAGAGAGGAGCCAAGCTGCCATCTTCACAAGGCCATTCAGAAGATGGCCAACAAAATCAGGGTCTGAGAAGGGAGGAAGGGGGAAGTATTCAATTACCTTCAGTTGGCCTCACCTACAAATCTGTCTCCACATTGCCCCCTTGTGGTATATATAAATCTGACTACTACAGTCCTCTGCTCAGAACCTTTCCACCACTTTCAGGTTCTATGGATTCTCGGGAGTCAAGTCCAGAGTGCCTTATTACACTTTATAGGTCCTCTGACACTAGCTCTTGATTGTTTTTCCAACATTGTCCCTGGCTGCTTCCTACTATACTCTTAGCAATCCAGCAATCTGAGCCCCTTACGGTTCCCTACACACACTTGGTCCAGAATATCTTTTCAGGACTTCTTCCCCTGGCCTACTCCTACTCATCATTTTTGACTTGGTTCCAGAACTAATGAAAAAGTCAGTTCTTGTCATGCCTTGACTCAGAACCTATTGTGGCTCTTATTTCAGTAAGAGAAAGCCCAAGTCCCTACAATAGCTTACAGCCCTTACATGAAAAGTTTCTGAACTAAAGATTATGAACATTTCTGAGGATCTTGATACATATTGCAATAATGCTTTCCCCCTAAAATTGTACCAAATTACATTCCCATAATGGATTAGAGTCACTCCTGTAAAGATAACAGCTGTGGGTATTATCTTTTTTAATCAAGTCTTTAATTTGATTGATGGTAATTTGTTGCTATTTTTTAAAAATATTTTTATTGATAAACAACATACAAACACAATCATTCTTAACATACAAACATTACACACATGGTATACTACCATTGCTTACAATATCATCACATAGTTGTATATTCATCGCCTTGATCGTTTCCTAGAACATTTGTATCACTCCAGAAAAACAAAAAGAAAAAGGAAAAAACTCATACATGCCATACCTCTTACCCCTCTCTCTCATTGACTGCTAGTATTTCCATCTACCAATTTATTTTGACATTTGTTCCCCCTGTTATTTATTTATTTTTAATCCATATTTCTTACTCATCTGTCCATACCATAGATAAAAGGAGCATCAGACAAGCTTTTCACAATCACATAGTCATACTGCAAAAGCTATTTTATTATACATTCACCTTGAAGAATCATGGCTACTGGAACACAGCTCTACAGTTTCAGGCACTTCCCTCTAGCCTCTCTAATACACCTTAAACTAAAAAGGGAATATCTATAAAATGCAGAAGAATAACCTCCAGGATAGACTCTCGACTCTGTTTGAACTTCTCAGCCACTGACACTTTATTTTGTCTCATTTCTCTCTTCCCCCTTTCAGTCGAGAAGATTTTCTCAATCCCTTGATGCTGAGTCCCAGCTCATTCTAAGTTATCTGTCCCACGTTGCCAGGGAGGTTTACACTCCTGGAAGTCATGTCCCACATAGAGAGAGGGAGGATGGTGAGTTTGCTTGCCGTGTTGGCTGAGAGAGAGAGATAGGCCACATCTGAGCAATAAAAGAGGTTCTCTGGGGGTGACTCTTAGGCTTAATTTTAAGTAGGCTTAGTCTATCCTTTGCGGGGATAAGTTTCATATGAACCCACCCCAGGATTGAGGGCTCGGCCTTTTGATTTGATTGTCCCCACTGCTTGTGAGAATATCAGGAATTCTCCAAATGGGAAGTTGAATTTTCCCCCTTTCTTGCCTTTCCCCCAAGGGGCCTTTGCAAATATTTCTTTATTCACTGTTTAAATCAATCATCTGTCTTTGCTTCTGGTTTCATTTGTGTCCCCAGCCCTCCTCTCTCTATCATTCTCACATTCAGCTTCATTGAGTATACTAACATAATTGTACTACAATTAGGTAGTATTGTGCTATCCGTTTCTGAATTTTTACAATCAGTCCTGTTGCACGATCTGTATCCCTTCAGCTCCAATTACCCAAAATCTACCCTATTTCTATCTCCTAATCGCCTCTGTTCTTAACTGAATTTTTCCAAGTTCATTCATTAATGTTAGTTCATATCAGTGAGACCATGCAGTGTTTGTCCTTTTGTTTCTGGCTAATCTCACTCAGCATAACATCCTTAAGGTCCATCCATGTTGTTACATGCTTCATGACTTTATTCTGTCTTACAGCTGCATAATATTCCATCGTATGTAGATACACAGCTTGTTTAACCACTCCTCTGTTGATGGACATTTGGACTGTTTCCATCTCTTGGCAATTGTAAATAATGCTGCTATAAACATTGGTGTGCAAATGTCCATTTGTGTTCTTGCCCTCATGCCCTCTTGAATGGTATTGCCAGATCATATGGTAATTCTATACTTAGCTTCCTGAGGACCCGCCAGACTGCCTTCCATAGCAGTTGTACCATTTGACATTCCCACCAACAGTAGATAAGTGTGCCTCTTTCTCCATATCTTCTCCAGCACTTGCTGTTTTCTGTTTTATTGATAATAGCCATTCTGGTGGGTGTGAGATTATATCTCATTGTGATTTTGATTTGCATTTCCCTAATAGCCAGGGAAGTTGAGCATCTTTCATGTGCCTGTTAGCCATTTGTATTTCTTCTTTTGAGAAGTATCTGTTCATGTCTTTTGCCCATTTTAGTAATTGAGTTCTTTGTCTTTTTGTTGTTGAGTTGAACAATCTCTTTATATGTTCTGGATACTAGACACTTAGCTGCTATATCGTTTCCAGATAATTTCTCCCATTGTGTAGGCTATCTTTTTACTTTCTTGACGAAGTTCTTTGATACACAAAAGTGTTTAATTTTGAGGAGTTCCCATTTATCTATTTCTTTCTTCAATGCTCATGCTTTGGATGTAAGATCTAGGAAACCACCTCCTACTATAAGATTTATAAGATATTTTCCTACATTTTCTTCTAAAAGTTTTATGGTCTTAGATCTAATGTTTAGATTTGTTGCTATTTTCCTTTTTTGTATACTGTGCAGTGGGGGTCACATTTCATTCCTTTCCATGTGAATATCCCATTATTGCAGGACCATTTGTTGGCTTTTTTTTTTTTGATTGCATGGTCCAGGAATTGAACCCAGGCCTCCTACATGGCAGGCGAGAATTCTACCACTGAACTTCCCATGCACTCCCTGGCACAACAGTTTTTAACAAATGCGTTTTGATATCTCTTCCCCTACACTCCCACTTCCTCCCTACTTTTTTTTCTGCAGTTCTTTTTCATTCCTACATTATACCATTTTGCTCCCAGCAACTATTGAATAATAACTCCCTATCTGTACCTGTTTTATAACAGACAGTCTCCTAAATACTTTGCCTATATTGATTCTAATCCCACAGTAATCCACCAAGGTAGACCTTATCCTCATTTTACAGATAGGGCTCAGAGAAACTAAATAATTTGCCCAAGGCACAGATAAGTATCAGAATCAGGGCTCAAAGCCAGTCTGTACAGAGCCTTTGTGCTCTCCCCTACACCCAGTGTATCTTCTTCCCTGCATGAGGGGAGGGCCAGGAATGTGATTTGAGATGGAGGTGGGGTGGGAAGTAGGGGGGGTGGGGGGAGTAGGGAGGACGTAGAGGTATAAGCAGATAAATGTAAATTTCTCAGGGGAATTAACAATGCTTTGCCACTCTCATGAGTAAGAAAATTGAGTTTGAGAAAGAGATTGGGGAGTGTCATGGTCCAGGATGCAGCTAGAGTCTCAGAGAAGCAGGACATGTGGGTCCCAGGGGTTGGCAGTTACCCACAGGAAAAGGGCCCCAGAGAGGTAGAAACAGAACTGGATCTGAGTTCTCAAAGCCTTCAAGGATGGGGTAGACTCTGGCCCTTGCCCTGCTCCAAACCATAGTCAGATCATAACCCCTCACTTCTGATCCTCCCTCCATCAGACACAAAAAACTCTGCAGCTGGTATAATGCCAGACTTGGCATTATAAGATTAACAAGATTAAGGCCCTGCAATGGGGCTTCCCAATGTTTGGGCAGTGAGCTGGTGAAAGTGATCTGGACTCCTTTTTCTCCTTGGCCCATGTTGATTTTACCTCTGACAGGTAACATGAGTTGATTCCATGTACTTCTTGCATGAATGCAAACAATGTATTGATAGCATCACATTTGTCAGACTGTCTCATCCTACGCTCCTTCAGTACCACCACAGGGCCCATTCCCAGCACACCCATCCCTACCTTCTTCTGAAAGCTGTTTGCAAAAAAGTATATAGAGGTAAATCACTAACTGGGGCAAATTAATCAAGGAGCCAGCCCCAGTCCTAGATCTGTCCTTTAGGAAATCTTCCCATTAGTAGTCTTTTCCCTTCCCTGTCCTCCCAACCAGACCAGAGAGGAATTAAGTGAAGACTCCCTTACCTGTATACCCTCCTACCCTAGCTCATGCTGATCTCTCATTTATAAATTATATATCCCAAGCACTGCCAATATGGTTCATGTTTAAATCTTAGACTCACACAAGAAACCCATAGAGCTGCACAGCTAAGGTCTTTACTTGACAGTTTCAGGTTCCAAGTGGAGAAGCAGGTTTGAGGGAGACCAGCCTGGGTGTGACAATGCCATCAGGGAGAAGATGGGCTTCTCTTGGCAGCTCTTATTCCACTCGTCTTAGGAGGTCTCAGTGTATTAGGATCCCACCTCCCCAGAGCTCTGATCCACTGAGGCTCTTTCCCTATAGCTTTCTGTCCCGTCTCTGATAGCAGGTAGCCGGGTCAGCCAGGAGCTGCACTATACCAAGGAGAAGCTAGGGGAAGAGGCTGCATATACCTCCCAGATGTTGATACAGACTGCACGCCAGGAGGAGGAGAACATCCTCACACCCGAGGCACTTGGCCTCCACCTCCAGGCAGCCCTCACTGCCAGCAAAGTGCAAGTATCACTCTATGGAAAGTAAGTCTGGCCAAGCCCCTTAGCAGGTGAGGGTGAGGCATGCTGTGGCAGGGCAAGAGTAAGTATCCCCTCTTCTGCTGATTACCTTTGCCCTTGACTACTCCAGATCCTGGGATTTGAACAAAATCTGCTACAAGTCAGGAATTCCCCTCATTGAAAATGGGATGATTGAGCGGGTGAGTGTCCTTAATTGTTCTGTGAGGCTGGGTAGAGGTGAGGGGAGGGCTCAGAGAGTCTTGGGGAGGCTAAAAGTTGAGCAGATGTGGGGTGCAGAGAGCATATAACAAAAGTCATGGAGAAAGGCCTCCTCCTGGAACAGGACTGATGTTGCTTGGGGTGTCCCTGGCAGATGATTGAGAAGCTGTTCCCATGCGTGATCCTTACGCCCCTCGACTGCTTCTGGGAGGGAGCCAAGCTCCAAGGGGGCTCTGCCTATTTGCCGTGAGTTTCTGCCACCACTGCACCCGGGACCCTGCTTCATCTCCTGCTGGGGTTTTCCCTGGCCGAAAAGAAGGGTGGGAGTAAAGATGATGATCAAAATCATACCCAGGCCCGAGTTACCTCTCAGGCCAGGCTCAGAGCATTGCCTGGTCTGAGTTTTCTTTCCACATCCCCATTCTCCTCACCTCCAGGAAAAGGAAGGCCTGTCTTATTTAGTCAAACAAAATAAAACACAGGCCTATTAAGGCCTGAGCAAAGGACAGAACAATTCCCCAGAAAGAAACTCTGCTGGGGGGAATTAGCAGGGAATCAGTTAAGCTGTTGCCCAGGCCAGAAAGAAAACCTGTTCCAGGCAGATGTCCCATATAGTTATGTATTAGAACCAAGGTTTGATGGCTTGATAAGGGACTCAGGGGGGCTTTTCTGGTCTCTTCCTGGATATTAAGTACCATCTGTCCTGACATCCATCTCAGCCCCTTGTGTCCATCCACAGCTCATTGCAGCAGCCTAATTGGGCTAATGCAG
Organism: Tamandua tetradactyla; assembly: GCF_023851605.1. Lineage (NCBI taxonomy): Eukaryota > Metazoa > Chordata > Mammalia > Pilosa > Myrmecophagidae > Tamandua > Tamandua tetradactyla. The sequence goes on from NC_135328.1 coordinate 178,731,761, forward strand.
CTCACGATCTCTGGGTTCAGAGCCCTGCACATCCTCCATATGCTGGAAAAGGACAAATGAGCAGATAGGATGAGGGTGGAATAAAGCGTGGGTCATCATAATTGCAGCTGTGGAGAGTGGGAATTGAGCCCTGATCCTCACTTAACCATGGGCTCTCTTCCCAGGGGCCGACCCGACATCCAGTGGACTAACCTGGATCCAGAGCAGTTGCTAGAGGAGCTGGGCCCCTTTGGCTCCCTCGAGGGCTTCCGGGAGCTGCTAGACAAAGCGCAAGTGGGTCGGGCCTATATGGGGCGACCCTGTCTGCATCCTGACGACCTGCACTGCCCACCTAGTGCCCCTAACCATCACAGCAGGCAGGTGGGTTCCTGTCCAGGTCTGCCAAAGTAAAGCTGGTTTCCTTCCCTTTTCCCTCCCCATGTGTTCCACTGTTACAGGAGAGAATAGTTGTTCTCTGTCTTCTGTCCCTCGTTTCCTAGACATTGTTACCCTGCCCCATGGTGCCAGACACCTAGTGTAATAAGGTTATCCCCATTCAGTTCCTATAAGGAACACTCAAGTGACAGGGCAATCTCTTTTCCCTTCTCTAAGTCCAGACAAGTTAGCTAAGCACTAATGTCATGCCTAGTTTCCCAAGAGCCCGTGTGGCCCTGTGAGTGTGGTGCTTTTTCTAAAACCCACCATATATATGCCAGCTCCTCCAGGCAGCCTGTGTCCAGACCTTTGTTCCTTCTCATGACCTCCTGTCTACAAGGCAATAGCTGTTCATTCTTATAAAATAGGCAAAGGGCTCAGGAAATGATTAGCTATGCTTCAGGCCTACAGAGTCTGGCAGGCATAGTTTTTGGCAGTAGAAGTCGAGGGATACCCTATTATCCATAGCCGGGACCTTGAGTATAAACTCTTCTCCTGTCCCCTCCAGGCTCCCAATGTGGCTCAGGAGCTAAGTGGGGGCTGCCATGGCTTCTCCCACAAGTTCATGCACTGGCAGGAGGAATTGCTGCTTGGAGGCATGGTCAGAGATCCCCAAGGACAGCTGCTGAGGTAGGGCCTTTCCTGGGATATGGTGAGAGACCTAGGCATGGGAATTTACTTCTGATGCCAAGCAGCTCTGGTAACCCCCTCCCCAGATGGAGAGCCATCTCTGACCCCTAATTTCCCTAAACTCCCCACCAGGGCAGAGGCCCTGCAGAGCACCTTCCTGCTGATGAGTCCCCGCCAGCTATATGAGCATTTCCGAGGTGACTACCAGACGCATGACATAGGCTGGAGTGAGTTGCAGGCCAGCACAGTGCTACAGGCCTGGCAGCGGCGTTTTGTTCAGGTTAGTGTGGATAAGAAGACTAGTAGGGAACCCTAAGGCCACTCCCTGCTCCCACCCCCTGAGATCTGTCCTGTTTCTCTAGCTGGCCCAAGAGGCCCTGCCTAAGAACGCATCCCAGCAGATCCATGCCTTCTCCTCCACCACCCTGGATGACATCCTGCATGCCTTCTCAGAAGTCAGCGCTGCCCGTGTGGTGGGAGGCTATCTACTCATGGTGGGTCCTGCCCTGGCACCTTGCTCTGTCTCTACTCAATGTCCACCCTGTGGGCCCCTGTCTGAGACATGCCCTCTCTCCCCACAGCTAGCCTACGCCTGTGTAACAATGCTGCGATGGGACTGTGCCCAGTCCCAGGGTGCTGTGGGACTTGCCGGGGTGCTGTTGGTGGCCCTGGCAGTGGCCTCAGGCCTTGGGCTCTGTGCACTGCTCGGCATCACCTTCAATGCTGCCACTACCCAGGTACACCTGGGCTTCAGGGCACACTTGGATGTCAACAGGTCAGGCTGCACCATTCCTCCAGCTGCCTGCCCCTCTGCCCCTCCAGGTGCTACCCTTCTTGGCACTGGGCATTGGTGTGGATGACATATTCCTGCTGGCACATGCCTTCACAGAAGCTCCACCCGGCACCCCCCTCCAGGTGAGTCCTCTCCTCTAGCACAGTCTCATGTAAGGTAGTTCAACACAGTTGTGAAAAGCCTCATGGTTCAAGGGACCTTGGGCTGGTAATTAACCTCTGTTTAATTTCCTCATCTGTAAAAGGGGATAATAATAGTGCTTGTGCTTGTGTCATAATGTTTGTTGTGATGATTTAGTGAGATAATCCAGGTCAAGTGCTCAGAACAGTGTATGACACATAGTTGGTGTCTAATAAATATTAGCTGCTGTGTGATTATTACCCCACTTCTACCATCCCAAGTTTCTGAGCCTCCCTATCTCCTTACCTTGAAAACCCATGGTACCCCCTGTCCTGGCAGGAACGCACAGGTGAGTGTCTGCAACGCACGGGCACCAATGTGGCTCTCACGTCCATCAACAACATGGTCGCCTTCTTCATGGCCGCCCTAGTTCCCATCCCTGCACTGAGGGCCTTCTCCCTGCAGGTGAGGCCTCATGAACCAGACCAGGCTCGGGTGGGGTGTGGAACTGGGGACAAGCTTTATCCAGCCTTTGTGCCTTTCTTGTCCATCCTCCAGGCAGCCATAGTAGTTGGTTGCAACTTTGCAGCCGTGATGCTTGTCTTCCCAGCCATCCTCAGCCTGGACCTGCACCGGCGCCACTGCCAGCGCCTTGATGTGCTCTGCTGCTTCTCTAGGTACTGTCCCTGTACCCTCAGCCCCCACCTCACCAGGCCTTCTTCCCATCACCCCATCCCCACCTGTTCCTTCACCAGCATTTCAAAGCATAGATGTGTCATCTGTTCTGTCTGCCTCTTCCAGCCCCTGCTCTGCTCAGGTGATTCAGATTCTGCCCCAGGAGCTGGGGGACAGAACAGTACCAGTGGGCATAGCCCACCTGACTGCCACAGTTCAAGCCTTTACCCACTGCGATGCCAACAGCCAGCATGTGGTCACCATCCTGCCTCCCCAAGCACACCTCGCACCCCCACCCTCTGACCCACTGGGCTCTGAACCTTTCAGCCCAGGAGGGTCCACACGGGACCTTCTAGGCCAGGAGGAGGGAACAAGGCAGAAGGTAGCCTGCAAATCCCTGCCCTGTGCCCACTGGAATCTTGCCCATTTTGCCCGCCATCACTTTGCACCCTTGCTGCTTCAATCGCACACCAAGGTAAGACTCCAGGCCCGGAAGTGATGGGATGGAGCAGGGCAGAGGCTTAGGTGTCTCTGAGCCCCAAGATGGGCAAGGGGCCTAGGTGGTGGCTGGAGGACATTCCTGGGCCTCTGGTTAGTTGCCGTTCCCCACAGGCCATGGTGCTGGTTCTCTTTGGAGCTCTTCTGGGCCTAAGTCTCTACGGAGCAACCTTGGTGCAGGATGGACTGGCCCTGACAGATGTGGTGCCTCGGGGCACCAAGGAGCATGCCTTCCTGAGCACCCAGCTCAGGTACTTCTCTCTGTATGAGGTGGCCCTGGTGACCCAGGGTGGTTTTGACTACGCCCACTCCCAACGTGCCCTCTTTGATCTACACCAGCGCTTCAGTTCCCTCAAGGCCGTGCTGCCCCCACCTACCACCCAGGCACCACGCACCTGGCTGCACTATTACCGCAACTGGCTACAGGGTGAGAGGCAAGGAGACCCACAGAAAGGGATGTTGTAGGAAGAAGTCCACTGGGGCCACAGGCCTACTATATCCTATCCTGTTCTCGTCCAGGAATCCAGGCTGCATTTGACCAGGACTGGGTTTCTGGGCGCATTACCCACCATTCGTACCGCAATGGCTCCGAGGATGGGGCCCTGGCCTACAAGCTGCTCATCCAGACTGGGGATGCTCAGGAACCTCTGGATTTCAGCCAGGTTGGGAGAAGATTAGAATGGTCAGGGAGCACCGAGGGGCTCAGGCCTCCTGGGCCCAGGCTGCCTGGGGCCTGCAGCTCTCTTTAGCCCTCTTTGTCTGCACAGCTGACCACAAGGAAGCTGGTAGATAAGGACGGGCTGATCCCACCTGAGCTCTTCTACCTGGGGCTGACTATGTGGGTGAGCAGTGACCCCCTGGGTCTGGCAGCTTCGCAGGCCAACTTCTACCCCCCGCCCCCTGAATGGCTGCATGACAAGTACGACACCACTGGGGAGAACCTTCGCAGTGAGTCCCGGGAAAACCCAGAAAGAGCCTTGGCCTCAACCCACGCAGCCCCTGACCCTACTCAGCCTGCCCACTGTTGTGATGCCCACTGTCCACCCCTTCCCTCCACAGTCCCAGCGGCCCAACCCCTGGAGTTTGCCCAGTTCCCCTTCCTGCTGCGCGGCCTCCAGAAGACAGCAGACTTTATAGAGGCCATCGAGGGAGCCCGGGCAGCATGCACGGAGGCAGGCCAGGCCGGGGTGCATGCCTATCCCAGCGGTTCGCCCTTCCTCTTCTGGGAGCAATATCTGGGCCTGCGGCGCTGCTTCCTGCTGGCTGTCTGCATCCTGCTGGTGTGCACTTTCTTCGTCTGTGCCCTTCTGCTGCTCAACCCCTGGACAGCCGGCCTCATAGTGAGTACTTGCAAGGGTGGGTCACAGAGACCCAGTGGCACTGCCCCACCTGCCCCACCCATCCCTCCCCCAGGAGCCCTGGATGAGCCCTGCCCTCCCCAGGTGCTCATCCTGGCAATGATGACTGTGGAGCTCTTTGGCATCATGGGTTTCCTGGGCATCAAGCTGAGTGCCATCCCCGTGGTGATCCTTGTGGCCTCTGTAGGCATTGGTGTGGAGTTCACGGTCCACATGGCGATGGTGAGCACAGAGACTGGGGGAAGGGTGGGGCAGTTGACTAAGTATGCAACAGATACTTGTCAGGGCCCCACCGTGGGCTACGTCCTGCTGAAGAACTGGGGATGTGACTGTAATACCGTCTCCACCTTCAAGGAGCTTATGTTCTAGGGCGTAGAGAGAAACAACCAACAAATAGACAAATGAATAAATAAGCATCTGTTTCAGTTGATAGGAGTGTGAACAAAGACCTGACTGGAATGGATTAAGGGCAGAACCGGTGGTAAGAAAGAGAGAACCAACAATTCTTGTGAATAGTCGTGCTGTAAAGGGGGTTGCAAAAGGGAATTGGAAAAGTAGCTGGACGACACCATAGAATACCAGAACAAAACTAGACACAAGCCTCGCTCTCCTAAAGCCTCATGTTCTTTGATAGAGACTGGAGTGGGAGCGGGCATGGGGACTACAGTACAAATAGAAACACCAATACAAATCTGACCAGATTCCACAAATAGCCCCTTCTTTATTAACCCCCAAATGAAAATAATCTTATTGTTTTTCTGATTTTAAGAACAATGTATACTCCTTTTCCTCATGCAGAAAAGTACCTAAAAAGGATTAAAATCTTCTGAAATGTGACCATGATAAGTAATTTAGTACTTTGATGGAGATTCTTCTAGACCAGGGATCAGCCAACTTTCTCTGCATTGACCAAATAGTAAATATATTAGGCTTGGCGGGCCATGTGGTCTCTGTTGGGACCCTGTCTTAATTCTGCTTTGTAGCATAAAAGCAAACATAGACAATGTTTGATTGAATGGGTGTGACTGTCTTTTACCAAAACTTTATTTACAAAAACAGATGGCAGCTTCATGCTACTGAATTCTATCTTTCTTAATGGTTAAAATGGTACCTTTTAGGTATCGTACTGCAATTAAAAAACAAAACAGGCAGTAGGCTGTAGTTTGCTGACCATCTATTCTAGACATCTGTCTCTAAGCTCATTAGAAACTCTACAGTATTACCCAGATGGGCACATGCATGCTTCTTGGGTGGTTCCTGCTGACCCAGTTCACCTACCCTATTGATCCTCCCATGGGCCAAAGCATGAGTGACCCTTGGGAACAAATGAGTAGAAGTTGGGGACATGGATGTGCTGGCCAGGAGCATGCCTGACTCCAGGTTGGCAGAGTTGCAGCTCCAGGACCATTTTGTTTCCCCCAGGGTTTCCTGACTGCTCAGGGCAGCAGGAACCTACGGACCGCCCAGGCCCTAGAGCACACATTTGCTCCTGTGACTGATGGGGCCATCTCTACATTACTGGGTCTGCTCATGCTTGCTGGTTCAAACTTTGACTTCATTGTGAGGTAAAGTAGGGGTGGGCTTGGGGCTAGGAGGTAGGGCCAGCCTTAGTCAAAGGGCCTGGCCAGGATGACCAGTCCTCCCTATCCAGGTACTTCTTCGTGGTGCTGACAGTGCTCACTCTTCTGGGCCTCCTCCATGGGCTTGTACTGCTGCCTGTGCTGCTGTCCATCCTGGGCCCCCCACCAGAGGTGATCACACCCTGTCTCTGTCCCCAACCCAGTGGATGGGGTGGGTACAGGCAAGGGAAGGGGCAGACCAAGTAGAATGCCCTCAGTGGCCAACAGACAGGGCTTAGCTCACAAAGATCCTCCCCAACAAGTACCCCCAATTGAAGGCAATAGCCTCTGGCTTTTTGTGGATACTATGCCCCTCCCCCCCCCCCCACCCCGCCCCAGCCCTCCTTTAGCCTACCTTAGCCTTTTAGAATCCAGAGCAAAGAGCAGGGTTTGCTCCAGGCCACAACACACTGTCCCTTGTCAGTTCTTATATCCCGCTGGAGGCCAACAAGAACCCCAGCTTCCTAACAATCATAGTAGAGGGGTGGATGGGGAGTTGCAAAGGAGGATGTGGCCCCAGTAGCCTCGTGGTTCACTGGCTCTGGTGTCTCCCCCTAGGCAATACAGATGTACAAGGAGAACCCAGACATCCTGAGGCCTCCCGCTTCACAAGGAGGAGGACTCAGGTGGGGGATACCCCCCACCTTACCCCAGAGCTTTGCCAGGGTGACTACCTCCATGACTGTGGCCTTCCACCCACCCCCACTGCCTGGTGCCTACATCCACCCAGCTTCTGAGGAGCCTGCTTGGTCCCCTGGTGCCACCCCAGCTGCCAGTGGCTCCAGCAATCTCAGTTCTAGGGGACCATGTCCAGCCACTGGGTGAAAGGACGGCTGAAGCATGGAGACCCTGCTTGGGCCACATGAAGTTACTGAAAGGCAATGGGTTCAGTTTGAATGCAGGATCGACCCCTCAAGGCTCCTTCTGCTGCTGTTCTCTGTCTGCATCCCCATCCCTGACTTAGCCATCGACAGACCTCATTGATAGCCATGCACAATAGCTGCTCCTAGGTTGTGAGCAGCCCTGCATATATATGCGTGTGTGTCTGTGTCTGTGTGTGTGTATGTGTGTTGTGGGAGGGGTCTGCAGAGAAAGGAAGCAAGCACAAGCACCTGTGTCTATGTCTGGGTGGAATGAAAGCCTGTGTGTACATATGTGCTTATACCTGTGTCTGCATCGGGGTGAACACGAGCACTTCAGGCTACCTTGGCCACCCCCCATCCCCACGCTCTTGCCCTCCAGCAGCCTGAGCCTAAGGGATCCTCTAGCACTCTTCGCCAGCCCTGGCCTCCCATTGCTCAGTGACTTCCAAGAAGGCTCTCTGTATTCCTGCCCACATAAATTATTTATATGGAGAGGTTTATTTTTGTAGTTTACATAGATATTAGCTATGTCAAAAGTTTTATTTTTAAAGAATAAATAAAATATATTCATATAAACTCATCTCGTGTGACTTTGGTGCTTTCTTTCAGGCAGAGTTGGGAGTTTGCAATTGAAGATTAGATATTGAAGGTAATTTATAAGATGCCAGAGTGTGTAGTCTTGGCTTTTTCTAGTCCTGGGCAGGAAAGGACCCAAGTTCTGGATTTTTGTCACAGAACTTTGGTCTGTTTATTCACCTAGAAAGTGAAGATGACATTCAGCAGACATTTGCTGGTCATGAAATTGGTAACAGAATCTGAATGAAGTGCTTAGTATACAAAAATATACAAATTTTTCTGGAATCAAGCCCTATTATGTGGCTTTCAGAACCATCAAAAGCCAGCCCTACCTACATCTCCAGTCTCATCTCCCACCCTACTGATCCAGCAGTATGGGGTTGGGAGTGGGGGTTGGGGTGGACAGAGAGACAAAGCTGGACTGCAAAAGGTAGAAGGGAGGGTGGAAACGGATAGGGATAGTGGCCATCTGAAGCAGAGGTGGGGACAACAAGAGCTGGGGAGATATTTTAGGTTTGTGGAATAAAGGAAAGGAGACAGCAGGGCTCACAGCAACCTCCAAGGCAGAGGTCACTGCCAAGTAGGAAGGTGACTTGGAACCCCAAACTCATCTTTGGGGGATGAGATGGAGCCGGGGGCGGGGGGGGAGCTTAACCCAGAAATTGAGGTGTTAGCAGCCAGTGAGACCTCTGGTTTCCAGGTATGTTCTGTGGAGGATGAACAGTCCCAGAGCACAGAGGCCTGAAGGATCTGGCCACACCTTTGCACTATAGAACAGCCTCACCAGACAGGGTGGGGGAGGTCCTTTTGCCCTTCTCTACCTATCCTTGGGCTCTGTCTCAACTGATAAACACACACACCCTGGGTTCCAGCCACCCACTCATGGGGATGATCCCCCTCCAAGATCACTGTCTTCTCACACCCATCAAAGAAAAAATTGCCCCAGACAAGGTGAAACAGGCAAGGATGGCTTTATTAAAAGTTACATAGAAAAGAGAGCAATCAGAAGGCTCTTGGAGAGAGAGAGAGATTAGAAGCCTATTGCAATAGGGGAGAGAGAGCTCAACTCCCCTGAAGCAGAGGGCTGAGAATCTGAGGGGTGGGATGAATTAATGGAAGAGGAGTACAGGAGATGGGCAGTGGGGTGTGTTCATTACATGATGTTCTTTCCAGAGTTTACTGTGCATGCCAGGTAGCACACAGTTTATCAGGACTCTGCAAGGGCCAAGGTGAGGGAGGTCAGGGGCCTAGAGTCAAGGAGGAGCCTGTCTCCTTAGTCAAGATAAGGAGAAGTTAAGTCCGCCTTGGTCAGTAACACAACAGCTGGGGGATTTCTTAACCTAGGCTGTTTTCCAGGATCATAGGGTTCAGATAAAATTCAGTATTGTCACACCACATCCATTTTCAGGGACCAGACAATTATGTTCTCGCCAATTCTCACCATCACGTTCAATTCCTGGTGCCTGCAAGAATGCAACGTATTCCTGGATGCAAAAAAGAGAGAGAGAGAAGAGAAGGAGACTGTTGGATAGGAACCTAGAGAAAAGGGTGCATCCAGGTCTGCCCAAGGGATGGGAGCTGGAGCTGGGTCACTGTAAAGGAGATTTGGAGGGATCAAGGTGAACTCACCAGGCTGGAGTAGTGCAAAAAATATCATTCCACTATGCCACTTACCAGCTGACAGACAGACCTGGGCAAGTTCACTAACTAAGCCTCAGTGTCTTCATCTTTGAAATGGGAAGATTTTCTTCCCATCTTTGAAATGGGAAGAAAAGAAAATATTTTCTTTCAGGATTTAAAATGAAATAATCTGTGTAATAACCAGGCAGCTCATAGGTGCTTTCCTTCCTTTGACTTCTAAGTTGCTTAGAAGACAACTTAGAAACTTAGAAGGCTGTGCCTGGTGTGGGAGCAGCTCTGGACATTGCACTCACATGGGAATTAGACCACACCAAGAGTGGTCAGTCCTGAAGCACTAACTACATCCAGTCTCAGGGGACAAATCCCAGTGCTGCCTGTAGGGCAGCCCACCTCATGTGACGTCTGGTACATCCTTCTGACTTCACATGGCATGGCTCCCCATCACTGAGAAGATAGAGTCCAAGCCCTGACATACTCTAGCCTTGCCTATACCAACCCAGTCTCAGCTCTCCTGACCACAGCACCCCCCACCCCCATATCCTCACTCTAACACACCCACACTAGTCTCTCTCTGGACAGGCTGTAATAGTTGTCTTCAACATGTCATTACCCATGCCTAGAACACCTTTCCACCTGCTAAATAATCCTGACCTAAATGAATAATCCTAACCTAACAATAATCCTTCAAGATAAACTGGATACCATCTCCTCCAGAAAGGGCGGTGAGTGCGTCCTATGTGGTCTCACTGGCCCTGAGTGTCCATGCTCCACTGTTTTCACTCCTAGGAACAGAGCTCCCTGAGGGTATGGAATGATAGGACTGAATCTTAACTGGGGCTAGGATTCAACAATCCCAGTACCTTTAGGGATTGGGCACCCATCACGGGCGGGAAGCGTCCACGTGTCTCCGGGCGGGTTTCCTTTCCCACTTTCGGAGAAAAGAAGACAGCAGGGTACCCAATGGTCCCGGCAGTCCCGCCCCAGCGGCACCTCTCCGTCCTTCCCACAGCCGGGCCCCCCTCCGCTCCCGCTGGGAGCTGATACGTCCCCGAGTCGCCTGTGATTTGCATACCCATAGTGCACCACGAAAAGACAGACCGACGGTACTTGGGTTCTGTTCCCACGGGTGTTTCTCCACTGTTGTGAGGGCATAATGACTGTTAAGCTTACGTGGATTGGAGAAAATACACGCAGTAATGCGTGTCTCTCAGTCCTTGAACAGCCATAACTGTCTTAAGTATTAGGTCTCTCTGGGAAGTTCGGCGTGATAACAAACCACATGCTCTAGTTTCTCTTCAAATCGCATAAATCTTTCGCCTTTTACTAAAGATTTCCGTGGAGAGAAGCAGTTACGAGTCGTTGAGTAATTTTTTAGAGGCCTTGATTTTTATCAAGACCGAATGTGTGCGTAAAAAAAAGAGAATTTTTTTTTTTTTTAAGTTTTTTATGGTTACTCAGACAGCGTTGTTTTTTTCGTTAACACGTGGTAATAAAACAACGCTAATGTGTATAAGAAACTGCGTTTGAAAAGTTTGGTGGGTTTTTTTCATTTTAAAGCTTCGGATAACTTAGAAACGGAGTTTTGTTTCTGAAAATACTATGGTATTTTTTGCGGGCATATCTTGAGTCTTAAAGAGGTTATCCTAAGGAAGTTAAATGACATAAGCCTGATGTGTATTCTCAGCGAGTAAAACCTTCCCTAGTTTTCAGAAAAAAGTGCTGAGACTAAACGTATGTCCCGGAGGGTCTCAGAAGCAGGCAGATCGTTTTGCCTACCTTTTTCTGTAGAAGTCATCTGTAGTGCTAGGACTTTAATGCCATCTAAAAATAGTAATCAGATATCTGGTGACCCCCACATTTATAGCCGTCAGCAAATGCTATTGACTCCCACTTCCAAACCTACATCCAACCGTATTCTAGTCACTGATACCGGACAAAAGCGGTCAATTCTTTGTCCCATGAGCTTGAAGGATAACTTCTGAGATACCTGGGTTTCAAAGAGCCAGCGTTTGATGCTAAATGTGAAGCAAGAGAGCAAATGGCCTATCCGCCCAAAAATTTATCTCCCCGAGTCTAGGGGGTTTCACGGTTTTTATGGGTTCTAACAAAGGAAGATGAAGATTTTACAATTTAAATAGCAAATATAGGCAGAGAGGAAGGGAGACAGTTATCTCAACAGCAAGCATAAACAGAAACTAATTTATAACTTTAAAGAAGTGAAACGGGCTGGAACCAGTTAATGGCTGACTCAATTTCCTCCCTTAGAATTAGGGCCTTTGCCTTTACAAATTTTTAAAGTGAAAGAAGGGGGAAAGGCACAAATAAGAACTTCTACAATCATTCCCAGGGATCAGGGCAGCTGCATTATGCTTCAAAGATTTCAGGTGCTTCCTGTCTGTGTACTTTAATATACCAGAAAGAAAAAAGATTATTTATATGTTTCAGAAGTCACTCACAATCATTCGTTAAATCTTCACGAATTACAACCCCCTCCAATTACCATCCTGGTCTGAGATCTCTCGCCTGGAGTATTGCAATAACCCATAACTATTCTCCCTGGACTACTCTGGCCATCTACCCCAAAATTCCCCACCGCAGCCAATGTAAATCTGATCATTCACACACGACCCACCCCACCCCCCACCCCCAACAAAACCCTCCAATGTCTTTCCCCAAAACCCATGGCCCAGGTCCTCCTTCCTTCTGGTCTCCAGTCAAATGTTATCGAGTCCTTGACGCAACACCCTATAAGAAAAAATCCCACTCCTACTTAAATCACTGTCTATTCTTTTGACCTGCTTTATTTTTCTTCATAACACAAACTAGTCCCTGAAATTATATCATTTAATTGTTTACTATATGTTTCTCCCACCAGAAAGAAAACTATACAAGATGGGGATTTTATCTGATGTTCTCTTATGTATTCTGTGATCCTGAATCATTGCCTGGCACGTGAATAGTCAATGAAAAAATATACAAATATATATATATATTTTTTTTTAATGAATAAGCAACTTTTATTAGGTCAGTAAAAAAGAACAAAGAGGAAATTTTTAAGGCAAAAGCTTTTCATAAACATTATGACAAAAAAACCTGAGTTGTCCTTGTTGTTAGTAACATAAGTATAGGAAAATTATGAAGTCAGTTGTACCTGACTTCTGGCCCTAAAGTTAGCACTTTCAATCGCCTTCTCTAAACAGTGCACTAGAGATATTATTCCAAGCTAGCCACATTATCATGTCTTTAATAGAAACTCAGGAAGGACAGTCTCCTTGAATGCCTAATTGGAAATAAATTATAAATATAAAAATTAAAACACCAATGCAGCTTGTATTCCAGAAGATCTGTCTAAAAAGAAATACTGGAAAAAATAAAATATAAAATGCTGGGAAAATAAAATATAAGAAAACAGGTCGATCAAAAATAATTTTGTACAATTTTCCAAGTGTAATTATGACTCCTAAAAAATGTTTTAATTGGTTATGTTTTCTTTTCACGGTATTATACTAATTAAAACAGAATTAGAGGGCGGGCAACAGTGACTCAGTGGCAGAGTTCTCGCCTGCCATGCTGGAGACCCAGGTTCGGTTCCCGGAGCCTGCCCATGCCAAGAAAAAAACAAAACACAGGATTAGAATACTTAAATATTATGACCTAAAAAAGAATTATTGGAAAGCCATAGCATAACTTTAAAACTGCATGGTTTAAACTGTTTATTTTTAAAAGGACATTCATAACAATATAGAATAATGTACTCAATTTTGAACTTTATGGAGGCAAATTTGGCTTTCAATAGGTTTTATTTCATGAGATATTTTTAATGTCCCTACCTAGTTCAATAGGAGGGATTAAACAACTATGCAAGCTGTATGTTGAGCAGACACGGTGAGGAGAAGAATTAGGAAATCTCTGATATAATTTTGTTTTACTTTTCATCAAAGTTATATATTCTTTTGGTTTAAACAACCAAATAGTTTTACAAATCTTGTTCTGAAAAATAGCCATCCGTCAGCTCCACATTTCCCATTTACCCTTCCCCAAAGACAATGATTCTTTTGGAATTTACCTCTATATTCCTAAACCCAGGTTGGTACTTATTGCTTTTGAAACTTTAGGCATTACTGATTTTCCATTATAGAAAATAACTGTCTTTCATCTACCTTCACCACTGCCTTTCTCCTGACAATAGCCTCTCCATAGGAAAATCAGTATTTGGCTTAATAGCCAATGAAGATATCAGCTTGCGTCGGTAAACACTATTTATAGCTGGGCCGTGGAATGTATTATGAATACTTTTCCTTCCCTGGTTTCATTTCTAATTGCCTAGTTTTTTCATTTTCTTGCTTCTCTCTGTCATAATTAAACCCAATCTCTTTGCCGGTTGTCTAAATCTCTCCAAATATTCTGATGCATTAGATAGTCTACAAATTTCATCTTTTCTGAAGGCTTCTTCCCTGATCCAGTTTGGCCGGGGTGGGGGTTGTAACTGGGGGAAAGTAGACTGCCAGGGAGAAAGAACTCCAAATATCAGGGTGGTGATGGGGGGCCTGGGGTTGAATCTGTCCAAAGGCTCCTCTGGGCAGCTTCTCAATGGGCAGGAGCAAGACTTGGCAAAGAGAACTCTCCTCAGTTCTCGGTAAGCACATATTGCCATATACTGAAGCTCTTCTCTGAGAACAAATCCCCAAGGGCAACCTCAGAAACTAAACAGCAAAAAAAATGGTCTAAGGAGGAAGGCACGAGTAACTCAGATGTGCTTTCACTGGACCTTGGCATAGGCAGCTTCTGGCTCAGAGTCCTTAGCAGGGAAGTGGTTCTGATGCAGGAGCAAAATCTACATCTACCCACCCATCTCTTCCATGATGACCCAAGCCAATGTGAGCAAAAGGCGGTGTAACTGAGGATGAATATTCCTAGTCATTTTAAATACAGCAAACTGTTCTGCGTGTTTTGTGCTCTGGTCCTTGGGATACAAGACTATCCCTAATATAGGTCGCATCCTTTCCAATACATGCTAGGGGGTCATGTGAATCCCCATAACCACTATAAGAATTCTTTACTCTCTCAGGAAACGTTCCTGCAACCATCGAGAACTCTTCTATTTTCTTTTCTATTCTGTTCTGGATTTTCCACAATCTCTACCACCACCTGAACTTTTTTTTCTAATTAGAAAATAATCATAAACTTTATAAAAACCATGAAGAACAATAACTAGTGACATAAAAATCCAATCCCTCTCCATACAGCTGTTATGATAATTTATTTCTATTTTTAAAAAATAAGTTTCTTGATTTAGTCAGAGCCTAGTGGGTGTAGGGAATTAGGCACTGTTCACATTCAAAATGATTTATTTATTCAGGGTAAGCCTTAATTTTCTCTGTCTTCTTCATAAGGAATAGCTGCAGGAATGCCTAAAAGCCTTGAAGTAATACGAATCTCAAATATCTTTACTGAAACTTGATTCCTTGGGCCAGAGGAAGGTCTTCATTATAGCTGATGGTACAAGTAGATCTTCTCATGTACGGTTTCCAGGCATCAATGCCAGATTTTGTGCCACCACCAGTATGCTTTTCGCCTCCAAATGCATCTCCAATCTCAGCCTCACTTGTTGGAATATTGACATTTGCAATGCCACAGTCTGATCCTTTCAGTCCAAGCCAGAGGAAGATTCTGCCTAAATCCTTGGTAAAGATGCTACTTGAAAGTCCCTGTTCTACTTCATTATTCCATGCAAAGACCTCTTCTTCATTCTTGAATTTAAAGACATAAAGAATTGGGGCAAAGGTCTCTGTGTGCACAATGGACTCATTATGGGAAAGACCTGTCACGATTGTCAGTTCGACATAATTTCCAGGGCGATCCATAACCTTGCCACCATAGACCACTGTGCCACCTTCTTTCTTTGCTTGTTCCACTGCTCCAAGGAACATGCTCACTGCCTGTTTGGTGTGGAGTGGCCCATAGAGAACATTAGAGTCCCATGGGTTCCCGTCACAGATCTGTGCATAGCCCTTTTTCAGTTTATTTACAACTTCATCATAGATGCTTTCATGTAAAAACAGCCGCCTCGCAGTTGTACACCTCTGGCCAGCTGTCCCAACGCCGTAAAGAGAGCTGATGGAACAACTAAGCTGAGGTCTGCCTCCTCAAAAGCAATAAATAGCATTGTTTCCTCCAAGCTCTAAACTTCTCCCAAACCTCTCCTGCACCATAAGAAACATCTGTTTTCCCACCTGTGTGCTCCTGGAGAGGGACAGCAGGTTCACCCGTTCATCTTTGGCCGTTGCTGTGTGCCAATACCTGCTCTACCACAAGGCAAGGAACAAATTGCACCTGGCAGTTTGTTGTCTTCCGGGACCTTTGCAATTAATCATCTTTGTGACAGCTACACTAATGAGGGAAGTTGCTGGAGCACCTTAGCAGAGGCAGGCATTCACAGAGCGTTGCAATAGCATTATTCCAAACATACACTGCCACAGGGAAGTTGACGCAGTGATGATTCCAGCTGGGCCTAAGGGATTCCACTGCTCAACAAGCGTGTGTTCAGGTCTTTCAGAAGGCAGGATGGGTCCCCCAATCATCCAGGACAAGCCAACAGCAAAATCACAAATATCCACGTGCTCTTGAACTTCTCCCACACCTTCTACTAAGATTTTCCCCATTTTTAAAGACACCAAGTTTCCTAGAACTTAGATCTTCTCCCATAATGCCTCACCAATCTGCTTTACTATTTCTCCTCACTTGGGACCTAGAATATCTGCCTATATTTTCCATGCTTCTTTTGCTTTCTTTACAGTTTCTTCATAGTCTGCTACACTGGCCTGTAGGACTCTTGCATTGGCTCATTGTTAGCAGGACAACAGGGCTCTCCCGAGCCGCCCCAGCTTCCATCGTACACGCTCACGGAGCCTCAGCTCCTTCAGCCAAGTGTTTGGGGCTGATTGATCAGCAGAGTGGACATGAAGGTGACGGATGGGCCTGCTCCACAGTCCTGAGGCCTTGCTTCTCCTGGTAACGCACAGGCACAGCGAGCCAGGAAAGTGCCACATACTGCTTGCAGGAGGCAGAGTGTCTAGTCAATGAATATTGGTGGAAAAAATGAATGTTTTGAAGTTATTTTCCAAGCACGTAAACAGCATTTAATCTGTACCACTACAGTGCAACTGAGAAGTCAGGATTTAAGGGATGATTTTGCTTACTGGATCATTATACAGATATTTCTTTTGCTTTCTGGTATATTGGAGCAGACAGGGAAATTCCTGAAATCTCTAAATTGTCATCCAGCTGCCTTGATCCCTGATAATGATTGTATTGCCTTTATTTTCTGCTCCTGTGGTTGTAAAAACCTTGTGACTAACCTTTATTTATACCTAGTTATCCAGTTTTTCCACTTCAGAGTTTTGTAATCACTAAAAATAGCCCCTAATGTTTGTTAATGAATTATCCCACCCCAAATCCAAAGTTATCTTGATAATGGGGACTGGCTCTAAGCAAAACGTGCCCACATGATATGTGCAGTAGCTTAGACTTAAACCTACATTCCGCCATTTTCTTACATATGTTCTGTGACCAAGCATAATTAATCTGCGCATGCTCAATAATTAGATTACCTAATTGCATCATCTGGGGCACTGTGCTCATTACCCTAAACCTTGCCCACCTTTTTCTCTAATAAAACTATCAGAATTACTGCAGTTCAGGGAGACAGATTTTGGGCTGTTAGACCATCTACTCTTCTACTATGCACCTAAGCAATACACTTTTTCTCTCTTTGAAACCCTGGTATCTCCAGGAATTGGTCATTGAGCAGCATCAAGCAAAACAATCCAATGCCTTTGTCTGGTAACAACAGTTCTAAACACTTTACAAAGATTAATTTCTTCTAAGAACCCTACTGG
Source organism: Tamandua tetradactyla (assembly GCF_023851605.1). Lineage (NCBI taxonomy): Eukaryota > Metazoa > Chordata > Mammalia > Pilosa > Myrmecophagidae > Tamandua > Tamandua tetradactyla. The sequence continues at coordinate 178,748,846 of NC_135328.1, forward strand.
TAGGTTCTTTTATCTTCATTTTATCAATAAGGAAGCAGAACTAGAAAAGTTAAATGGCCTCACTCAAGTCACAAAGCTGTGGAGCTGGGATTCAAACCCAGCAGCCTGGTTCCAGAAGGCATACTCATTTCACCAACTCTTTTAACAAAAGGACTGAAGATCTACTTGGCTGCTCTGTGCTTTTTTGCATCAAAGATACGGGTATCTTTTTATATCATCGCAGAAATATACCATAGTTAATTTAACTAGTTTTCTATTGATGGACATACAGGTTGCTTTTATTTTTCATTACACAAATAATGCTGCCATGAAATGATATGGCATGAAGAAATAACTCTCTTTAATCCATGTGCAATATATTTTTGTATAAAATCTGATACAGAAATCTAGCTTTATTTTCTTCCAAATAATCCACTGTCCCTCATTTTAGATCGTTTTTCAGCTTCCTTAAACTCTCTATGGAATAAAGGAGTGTTTAAATAAGGATTAGTCATTCATTTAAAATTTACAGAGTACTGAGTATGTAACAGGGAAAGCAAAATTGAACAAGGCACCACTCCAGCCCCAGGAATCTTTCTCCCAAGAGATTTTGTTCTACAGGAAGAGAAAACGTGTAACGAATGGAAGAGGTAGCATAGGGAGTCTTCATTAACCCCAAGACTAACTCTGGAGCTAGGGGACTAGCAGTTCTAGAATGAGTGAATTTATGCACATTCGGTGATTGAGAAAAGAGTTGCTAGTGTTTGGGAACCACCTAGTAGTTTTGAGTGTCCTGAAAGTAAAATCTATTGTATTTTGTCCTGACGGCAATGGAGAAATTGAGGGGCTTAATAAGGGGATTAGGACAGACGTTGTAAAACCTGACTTGTAGAAGAAAGGTCTGGCTGCAGTGTAGGGAATGGATTAGGGCACGCCGAGGGGAGGGTGGTGGCTGGAATGAAGGCAGGAAGATTAAGAACTGAACCAACTGGAAAAGTCTCTTAGATGGTAGAAAGGATAGGAAGCAGGTGGGAGGAAGGATGATAAGATAAGGGTGAGATTCAGGTTTCTGACCTGACTACGGAGATGAAAAACACTTTTAGCCCCGAACTGGGGCAAGATGAGGAGCTCAGGTGCCTAAGGGGCATTCAAGGAAGCGATTTCCTGGAGGCAGGTTTGGGTTAAAGAACTGAACTGAAAAGATATCTGGGTGTCATCGAGCAAATAAGGTGAAGGCGCCTAGGAACAAGGCATAGTGCGAAGAATACCCTCGCTACTACACCAACCCTAAATCCACGCCACTCTGTCGCGCATGACAACGGGTGGACTTCCGGTGCCCGGCTCGCCTTGCATGCTGGGAGCAGAAATCTACTCCAAGCGCCGAGCGTATCGGGAGTTGTAGTTTTGGGCTGGCCCAGTTGGACAGTCCCGGAGTTCCTCGCTCCGTCGTTGCGCTGGGTCACTGTAAGGGCGGGTCCAGAAAGCGGTGATGCTCACGAGGCAGGGTGCCCTTCCGTCGGCGGCATAGGGCGCCCCGAGCCGCGTCCCCTCTCCGCAGGGCGTGGCACTTCCACGCCTCCACTATCTGCTCCACCTGCACGGGAAAACCGGTCATCTCCGAGCCCCGCGCGAGCCCAGCAGACCATGGGCCGGACCGCGCCCTCGCGCCCTTCCCGCACGCTACTGAGTGCATCTGAGCCGGGTTCTCCGCGTCCGCACCGGGATAAGCGGCTCCCTCCGGTTCTGCTCTTCCAGGGCGCTCAACTCTGCCGGGGCCAGCAAGGCCAGTCTCAGCTCCCGCACCACCGGGGCCGCCACCTCGGCTACGGATCTCTCCAGGACCGCCTGCGAACGCCAACCCTGAGCCTGGGCGAGGCCGGGACAATTGCCCGCGCCGGTTCCCTCCCGTTTCCTGCGGGACGCGCCTCTTACAGCACACTTCCCGCACTCCCCCCAACCCCCACTCACGGCGCCCACGCGCGCCCAGCTCCGGGCCGCCCGGATGAGCTCAGCCTCGTCGACGCAGAGCTTGTCGCTGCGCAGCAGGGGCAGCAGCGCCGCCGCCGAAAGCTCCAGGAAGCTGCGAGTCCGGAGTGTCTCCTGTGGGCAGGCGAATGGGTCAAGGAGGAGGCACAGAATGGGGTGTGTATGGTTGAGGGTATGAAGATGGGAGCTGTACCTGGCTGTGGGCTTCTATGAAGGCCATGCAGCACTCCTGCAGAGGTCCCAAGCCAAAAGTTACGGCCACCTGGGAGGAGAAGGACAGAGGCTAAGTTGGACATGGGCACGTCCATGTGGCCCTCCACACTGGGGTCTACCACTACAAGCCTGATCCTAACCTTAGAAGGGGAGGCTGACAGGGCTGTGGCCTCCCCAGTGAAGACCGCAGTTCACACGTGCACACTCTGATGCACTTAACTAACAACCTGGCCTTCGCTACAGGAGGCTATGTCGTTCTTTCAAATCCTACACTGGGGCCTAGGCTTAGCTTCTAACCTCTATCCCACCGCCACCCCAAGTCTGATTGAGAACCATTCCGCAGCCCAAATAGAGGAAAGACCAGCAAAGACCTCCACCCCCTTCAACTTTTTCTGCCCCTGGACCTGATACTGCTGATGTACCCACAGGTCTGGGTACAGATTTCATCTCTCATGTACCAAGGTCGCGCCAGGCCAGACAAAGGTCCAGGTGCTTGGCATCCTGAGAGCTCAGTCCCACATACTGAGAGCCAGATTCCTGAGCTTAAGGAGCCTGGCAGGAAGGGACCTGACTTTCTCCTCCAGGCCTGACATCGCCACCCACCTGCAGTGCCTCACAGACTAGCTCCACGTCCAGTACCTTCATCACAAACTCCAGGCACAGCTGGGAAAAGAAATGTGTAGGTGTGCAGAGGAGTCCCAAACTGAGACCCCACCCCCAGAAGCAGTGAGCAAGCTTGGAGCAGTAAGCCCCCAGGCTCCCAGCAGCCCCAGGCCCATCTTGACCTCCCAGACCAGGAAAGGCAGGGAATCATCAGGGCCTGAGATGTGGAAAGCCCAGCAGCCCTCCTCCTTCTAGGAACATATTCCCCACTAATCAGACCAGTTACAGACTAAGCAAAAATTCTACTCTCCCCTTGTGTCAGGACACTTGTCTTCCACTTGTTCCTTCCTGACTTAAGGACATTTCTATCTTAGCCAGAAACGAGTTTCATCCATGACACCTCTCTTTTACCCTCACATGCAGAAAAGTCAGTTATGCCAGTGTTACGTCCTCTCTCAAAGCCTCTCTTGGGCTTCCACTGCCACCACCATTCTAACCATGTCATTTCTTATGGCACTTCCCATGTCTCCCAACCCCTTTTCCCCTTTCTTTACAAATCCTTACTCCCTTGTCTGAACCTTTCAATGAATCTCCACTCCAGATTCTTGAAGGGGGGGTAGAAGTTCCTAAATGACCTGGCCCCTGCCACCTTCTTCAGTCTCATCTCTTGATCTCCTCCTCTCATCTCCTGTTCCAGCAACACTAAATGTCACACTAGCTCCTTTTGTGCCCAGTAACTAGAATGCTATTTTCCCACTCCCCCTCTGAACAAACTCCTCCACAAATGTTTCCTCCTCCAGAAAGTCTTCTGTTCACCCACGGAGGACTGGCGAGACCCTCTACAGTCTCAGCACCATTTGCCCTCAGCTATCACACTTATGTCACTGCATTGAGAATATTCAAGTCTCTTTTTTCCTCTCTCTTTCTGGAGAACAGAATCAAAACTGACTTATCCTTGAGTCTATAGCACCAGCCATAAATACCCCATGTGCATAAATACCCCACCTCAGTACACACAGGGGCATACGTGTATCTCTTCCCACACATGCATATGCCCGATTTACAGAGAGATTCCCATATTTTTCTCTGTGCTGGCACACACTCCTCTTCAAGCCCGGATGTGTGTGAGGCAGTGTGTGAGCTGAGTCCATGAGAGGGAAGGAAGAGGAGACGGGCCTGCTGCAAAAACCCACCTCTCGCAATTCATCCAGCCCATACTCCACAGCGGCTGTCAGCACCTCCAGCACCTGCAGAGTAGGTGGTTGGGGGAGTGAACGGGAGTTTCCTCTGACCCTCAGCCCACAGCGTGATTGGCAAACTCCTCTGCCTTTGGCACCCTCAGCCTCCCCAACCCAGCTCCTGCCCAGTGGGCTCACAGAGTGGCGGTGCAGCTCAACACTGTTGGTATACAGGAATTCCAGCACTGCCAGGAAGGCCGCAGCTGGAACGGTGCTCAGTAGCACGGGGTTAGACACCCCAGGACCCGAGTCCACACCCAGAAGTCGCTGGAAGAAGTTGCATCTACAAGCCAACAGGCACCGATGGGCAAATATCTCCTGCCGTTCTTGACCGACCACAAAGCAAACATCACTGTGGGGGAGAGAGGGAAAGAGCCAGGAGAGAGGAGGTCAATCTAGGGTATGACTTGACCTGTGCCACCACCCACTCTGGGCCTCCATTTCCTTACTGTAATATAAGAGACCGGGATTAGTCCTTCCAGTGGAGGATGGGGACACACAGACCTGGGTTCCATTCCTAGCCCCACCCTGGGGTACCTCAGCCAGTCATCTCCCACATTTGAATCTCAGTTTTCTCACCCTTGAAATGGGATGGTAATCACAAATCCACAGATCTTAGAGGAGGTGGTATGCTTGCTCACTGAGGGGCACTAGGACTGAGGCAGCAAGGACATCATATCAATCCACTTGCTTTCTCCTTTCTAGCCTGTCTTGGGGGAAGGAAGCCTTCTCTTGGCTCCTCCTTCACTGCCTGCCAACTCAACTTTTTCAGCCCTCCTCCAGACAGAAGCATGGGGGTGGGGGCTGCAGAGTGTGCATTGGCTACAAGCAGGCACAGCAGTGATACACCCATTATGAGGTTCAGATCACATTTTCCATCTTCATAATCACTTCCGGCCCGGGCCTCAGGGCCTCCGGGCCTCCAAACAAGGTAAGCGGGTAGGAGGCAAATGAAGCCTGGGTTTCCTGGAGCCTCTTAGTCCCACATCCAAGGCCTGCAGTAAAGGAAGCCGGGTTTGAAAGATACATTCTAGCTCCCCTTACAAACCCCGCCCCCTGGAAATTCCATCCCTAGTTTCAGAAACCACTAGCTTCTTGGGCAAGCAGTGAGGCCCCAGTCAGCACCCTTGAACTACTTCCTGTCTGAGATTCTGGTTCCCATCACTGAGTTTTTTTTCTCTTGTAACTCCCCAGTTTAAGAGTACGCCATCTGCTCTTCTGTCTCCCCAGGGAGGGAGACCCCACCACCAAGCTGAGTGCACAGAAATCAAGTCACATCCCATCTCTCAGGAGCCAGAAGCAGCAGAGGGCTCTTTACTCCTCTACTGGGAGCCCAAGATCCGGAGAAAGGCAAGCTTTGCCTGCTCCGGGCTCCAGCCTCCAAAGCCTCCCACCTCTAGCTCTCAGAATACAGTGGACACTGAGTGTCCAGTACCGCCCTCTGCATTTGAATTCCCTATCGACTAGTTCACCAGGGAGGAGAGCCACCTCTTCTACCTCAAGGGCTTCCTCGGAGTCATGGAGCCGAACAGAGCTGGCTAGGGGAAACCCGCAGACAGGGCCCACCCCTCACCTGTATCGGGGGTTGTTGATGAGGCTTCTGAGTGCTGTGGAAAAGGGCACAGCCTCCCCATGCACAACCAATCCTGGGGTCTCCATTCATGAGTAGGGCGGGGGAAGAAAGCAGGTGGAATGGCCTAGGAGGTCTGTTGTTCCTTGGTCTGAGGGAGGCAGAAGGTGAGAAGGAGCAGGAAGCCCGAAAGGCCTGAGAGGGCGGGGCAGGAGCTTGGGAGGCCTGTTTGCTGAGAAGCTGAAGTTTAGGGACTGGGCCAGGAGAGGCCTTGGCTCCTGAAGAAGGCGTCCAAGGCCCGGTGGCCAGAGGCTTGGGGAGAGGGAAAAGGCACAGAGAGGGAGCCGCGGGAAGCCAAGGCTGGAGAGGCCCGTGGTTGGGGATCGGCAGGCGGGTGAGGCCCCGGCCGGGAGCCTGGCCAGGCAGCCACTGGGGTGGGAAGCCTGTGGGTTTCCATGGAAACTGGAGCCCAACCAGGGAAGAGGCTCCGCCCATCTCTCAGAGGCTCCGGAAAAGAGCCCTCGGAGGGGTCTTAAGTGGATCCCGGAGGGTCCTGGCACTGTGGCACCCTCCCGCTCTAGGTTCAGAGTTCAAACTGAAACTCCCTGCCCTCCAGTCTTCCAGCTGCCCCCCCCTCCCCGGCCTAGGGTCAGATTCAGGTCACCCAGGCCTGGGGAATCTCATCAGCAGGGAAAATCCTCAATCCCACAGGAGGATTTTCAGGCCAAGACCTGGCTTGTTTTGGAGGGTGCAGTGCCTTCACTCTTTTAAGGGTCAGGTGAGGAGGCGTCACCTCTGATAGAAGTGTCACAGCCTCTGGCATCCCTGAAATGCATCCGCCCGGGGCAGTGGAGGGAGGCAATCTGGGCACTGGGCACAGAAGAGGTGTGGCCAGCTGGGGACAAGACTCAGGGCACTTGGGCCAGCAGCTAGGGTCAGGAGGCTGGATTCGGGTCACCACTGAGTCACCGCAGCGTCAACCTGGCTTTCCGGAGCTGAGCTGCAGGCCTCCCCTCCCCCACACAGCCCAGGGCTGAGGATGTCATTCAAGCTCCACCCTATAGCTCCAGGCACCTGAAGCAGACCTGTTTGTCCCTGTTAATGATGGGGAGATAAGAGCCTGATGGCACCCCTTCCTGTGGGACTTGATCCTGCATTCCTGAGCAACCACCTCCGCAGCCTCAAGGTCTCCCAGATCCCAGACTTCAGAGACTTGATCACATGTGAAGAGCCAGTCAGACAACCATTTCACAAGCGAAGAAAAGGACAGTGGTTAAAAACTCTGGGATAGAAGGCTCTTTCTGGCCAGGGACCCTCACCTCTGTGCAACATGTCCCTCTGTCTCCACCCTGCCCCCTCAGTATCTGACTTGGTAGTCCACCCCAGAACTTCAGGCCCTAGCTGGCTTCTCTTCTGATGACTCAGGGACATCCTTTCATACTTTGCACTCAGCACATGCTCACAGTAGTAACACTCTCAGGTTAAGCCAGAGCCAGAATTGGAGGGAAGGAAGCAGAGGGAGGACTACTTGCCCCAGCACCCATGGCAACTCCACAACACAGGCCAGGGGCCCTGCCCCTTCTGCCTGCCAGTCAGGGCAGCCGTCCCAGGCCTGGGGAGCTGAGAGCGAGCTTGGAGGCCAAGGGCTGCTGTTGATTCAGGTGCCTGTGGGAGGTTGGGGAGAAGAGGGTGGCCATCCTAGAAGAACTGATTCTGGTGGAGATGGGGCCAGGAGAGGCTAAAGCAGAGAGCGAAAGGAAGGTCAGCAGTCACCTGGCCCCAGTCTCAGCCAGGTGTGGGGGAGAACTTTGTGCCAGGGCAGGTAGGGGCAGGAGGGGAGTGGGTTCAACACCTCTACTAGAAGGATCTATGGAGTTGAAGGGGTTGGGTCTGTCCATTCATCCATCCTGGTTGGGGGATGGCAGGACCAATTCCACTGTTTGAGGTAGGGACCAGCTATATCTCCCCTTTGCCTGCCGTCAAAGCCAGGGAAGAAAGGATGTGTACTTAGAGCACACCTAGCTTGCCTCCATTTTGCCCAGGGGAAGGTGGGGTAGAGACATGCTTAAGATCATGGTCAGATGGGCAACCCCTCCCCTGTAGATGTCGCTAATAAGGTCCTTAACCCTCGAAGCAAGGAGACACTAAGCACCCAGGACCTCCTGGACTATTTGATCCACTTGTCCCAAAAAACACAGGTAAGAAGGGGATAGAGGGTAAAAAAAACCTTGACATCACCAACTCAGGACTGGGTGGTGGGTGAAGATGGCCCTCCTGCCTAAGTGTGGGTCTTCTAGCCAGCAGGTCTATGGCTGGCAGGCCTCTGCCCCCTGGATGCCAAGAGGAAGAGACTGCCAAAGACTCGGGGCCAAAACCACCACCACCACGCGCGGGACGGCTGCCCAGCATTGATGAGGCCCGGCCTGTAGTTCTGGGCCCAGCCTCCCGACGTGGCTCCATGCTGGGACCAGGGACATCCTTCTCACGCCGCAACTCACTGGTAGGGCCAGGTGCAGGTACTGGAGGTCGGCGACCATCCCTGGGCCCCGCACCCCCTCTAGGCTCGCGGATCAGCTTCTCAGGGTTGCCCCTAGCGCCAGCCCGCCGGGTGGCACCCTCATACCGCACGGAACCTGCGCCTGGAGAGCGCTGGGAGGCCGAGCTTGCACAGCGCATCTTGGAGGCAGCACTGGCAACAGGGCTGCGCAACGCATGCTACTCTGGCCAAGAGGCCGGGCCACTGGCACGGGAGCTTTGCGAGCAGGTGCGCCTGCGCCTGCGTGAGCTCAGCCCGCCGCGCTACAAGCTGGTATGCAGCGTGGTGCTGGGGCCCCGTGCTGGCCAGGGCGTGCGTGTGGTCAGCCGGGCGCTCTGGGACGCCGCACGCGATGGGCTGGCCTCTGCCTCCTTCACCAACTCCTCACTCTTCGCTGTGGCCACGGTCCACGGGGTCTACTGTGAGTGAGGAGGCCTCCAACTGCTGCAAAACGGTTTATTATCCCAGGAGGAGGCCCTCCCTGGGGCTCACATCCCAATAAATAAAATGTCTGTCAATAAATAAAAGTGATCCATAAATAATGCCCCCTGAGCTGGGGGCTAAGGCTCAGGCTTATCTTGGAGAAGGGTAGGAGGCAGCGAGGACAGGCTGCCCCCAACCCCAGTAAAGCTGGTCCCTGATTCCCTGGGGGAGTCAGCCCAAGCCCCCAGTGAGGCACCAAAAGGAGAGGGAGGGCCACCAAGGCAAGGACCAGGGCCACACAGGCACAGGCCTCAGGCCTGAGGGGCTGGGTTAGGGTGTGCTCTGCAGGACGGGGTCTAGGCAGGATTGTGGTCCCTGAGCAGGCGCAGAGCATAAAGGAGCCGCTGCCGCAGGTCTGGGGAACAGCCCAGCTGCCGGAGGTGAGGTGCAAGGTAAGTACAAGCGCTGCGATTACGGGCCACAAAAGTCACAAGCAGAGGCTCCCAGCCACTGAGAATCAGCTTGGTGTGGTCTCCATAGAAGTTCACCTGCACATGGGAGGGCAACACTGATCAGACTCTAGGTCCCAGGCCCAGACTCTTCCTTAGCACCCTGGGCCTCCTAGGCCTTCCCACCCACTCCAGGGCCCACTCTTACCTGGACAGTGCCATCGCTAAACAGCATGAGGAGGGCCTGATCTGTCTTGACCCACTGCAGCAGCAACGGTGGGGAAGGCACTTCTACCTCTTCCACACTGGGTAGGTCTCCACCCTGGGGGGTGGGGGCAAATCACTGTCTGACATGAGTCAGGCCCCCTCCCCCTTGATGCCTCCCTTAGGGTTTCAGCCTCCAGCTTTGAGCCTTATCCCCTGCTCCCCCTCCCCAAGAGGGAATAGGAAAGGACCAGGATGTGTTAGTCATCAATGTGCCCCACCCCTGCCCACGTACCTTCATGAGATGCTGCTCCATGTAGGAGGCGAAATACCGCAGGACGCCCAGCTGAGGCTGCAGGGCCCGGGGCACAGCGCCCACGGAGAAGGAGAAGTGCTTTGTGCTAGTGGGGTTGTAGTGCACCGTCCTTGGGGGTTGGAGGGGACAGAGGTCAGAGGATGCCCTGTTCTAACACCCCTCCCCTGAGAAACCCCAAGCCCCAGAACCCAGGAGCACAAAATACACAAAGGTGCAGTCCTCCTGGGTACAGTGGCCCAGGTACAGGGGACCCCATGACAGCACTTACTTTCTATTGGCCGATAAGGCCATGTGTGTGCCATCGTTGAAGAGCACAGCCACACGGCGGCTGGACAGCTGATACCCAAAGCCAAACTTGTTGGAGTAGTCAACCCACTTGCTGACCCACACCAGAGACTCTGGCTGTGCCAGGGGAGCTGGGTTCTGTTCCGCTGTCATGGAAGGGAAGGGAATGGGAACCTGTTCCTGGCCTCCTAGCCAAAGAATTCCCACCACCGTCCACTCATTCCAGACCCTGACCTTACCGGGGGGCATGAAGGCCACGCAGTTTCTCAAAGCACAGAGGGCTGACTCCACCACTGTGGCCACAGTCAGACCTTCTTCAAATCCTGAAGGAAATAGGACACTGAGAATTAGGGACCAGTCCCCCAGGCCCCACACCATGTCCCCTTGCCCAGTCCCTCCATCTCGCCCCTGGTCTCAGCCTTTCTCATCCACCCTGGTTCCTCACCATCTCCACTGCTTGCCAGTGTCCCCCTGGGTGAGCTGTCTTCAGGTGCAGTCTCCACAAGGCTGAGGGGGGCTGGACCAGAAGCTACTGGACCCTGGAGGGGTGGGTACAGGAAGGGAGTGATAAGCCCACAAATCCCATTCCTAGGGGGGCTCATGCCCAGGCCTTCCCTGGCTCCCCAAGGTACCCCAGGTCAGCGCCAACCTGGCTAATGAGATACAGCCCATTAGGCCACCATGAGGCTGGATGCTTCCTCAGCCTCTTTTATCCCCGGCTTCCTGCAGCTGCCAGGGCAGGGTTGAGTCAGAGGAACAGTGGACATGTGAATACCTCACCTCAGGCCTGGCATCCTGATGGCCAATGGATGTCCGCATGACACCATTCACCAAGCATGAGACCTCATCTCGCTCCTCAGAACGGTTCTTACCTGGGGGGTGGGGGGAGAGGGGACACAGGCCTCAGGATCCTTAGTATCTCAGTATCCTGCCCCCTGCTTCCCACAGGGATAACAAGAGACAGGCAACATCAAATACTCGTACAACATATGCTCTCCTCAGGAGCTCACAGGACCCCTCCTGAGAACACTCTCATGAATACACACTCACCCCCTCTCCCGTGCATGTGTGTTACAGGCCCCCAAACTCTGCTCTCACAGTCCACTGACACCCCAGACTCACTCTTACTCTTGTTCTTTTTCCTGCCAAAGAGGCTCTTGGTAACTTTGGCAAAGAGACTCCTAGCCGGATTGGGGGGTGTTAGGTCTGGGACTGTCGTACAACTGGTGACAGGGAGCCGGTCGGGAGTGTAGCCCTGGGGAGGAAAGCTGAGTGAGTATAGGAAAGAGGGCTCGTGGGTCCTGTTATCTGCCCCCATCCAATCTCCTGAGATTCTGCAGACCAGATTTTGGTGTCTGGTAAGCCACAGACCTTGGTAAAGAAGTCATGGCGTAGGATCTGGTCAATTGACGGGCGATCTCGGGGTGAGGCCCGCAGGATGGCAGCCAGGAGCTGCCGGGCAGGCAGTGAGAGGCTGGCAGGCAGCGTGTAGTGAACCTGCTTGATGCAACGGTACGTCTCCTTCAGGTCAGCTGTCTCGAAAGGGGGACTCCCACACAGCAGTGTGTACCTGTGGGGCCCGGGTGAGGGGAATCAGGAGTGAAATGGAGGGTACAGTCCATCCCTGTATCCACCTGTCTGTGGCTGACCCTTGGACTCACATGACACAGCCCAGCGACCACACATCTGCCTCAGGGCCATGACCCTGCCTTAGCAGCACTTCTGGAGCCACATAATTGGGGGTGCCACAGATGGTCCTGAAAGGAGGCAGGAGGAGAGAGGGGAAGGCTCAGACCCTGGCCAATAACACCTCCATTCCCTGCCCCCACTGTGAGCCCAGACAAAGCAGCTGCCTGTCACCAAAGGCCAGAGAGCTCCTGCTTGTCCTGGGACAATGGATGCCAGGGACAGCAGCTGAGTTCCCCATCCAACAGCCTGGCCCAGCTGCTCAGCTGCTCAGCAGGGCAGGGGGAGCCCCTGATCCCCAACCCAGCCCCTTCCTCCAGGGTCAACACAGAGTGTCCATCAAGGATATCTCTCCCCACCCCTGATGCCGTCTGTCAGGCACCCATACAGGCTGTCACCTTCCATGGTCTAGGCCACACACACCAACACCAGCTGTCACAACCCCATAAACATTCATCTGCCACACATGCTATCTGTATCATGTATATCCAGTCATCATGGTCACAGCAGGGTCTCCTTACACACCTACCAGGAGTCGTGTCTCATCATTCCCATGCTCGGACTGTCTCTCACACACACAGTTACACATTGCCTGTGTTACCTTCCTCCCGCCACACACAGGTTCAGTTATATACTTCCAAGAACCCTTATACCCCCATCTCAGGAACTCAGGGTCACCTACCCAACCTGTGTCACAAAGTTGTAAGGTCTTCATCCTCTCCACCAGTCGCAGGAATCCAGGCTACCATCTCCACCTTCCCACAAACAGCCCATCACCCTCTTCCTCATCTATCACATGCGTTCATCAGGCAGTCATCTTACCTCCCACACACACATACTCACAGTCTCTCACACACGTCAGCTGTGTCAAACAGACTGTAGCCACCCCTCTCCTTAAACACTCACTTCTTCCTCTGCTCTGGAGGCTCCAATCGAGATGCCAGCCCAAAATCCCCCACCTTGAGCTCCATGTTCTCGGTAATGAAAAAATTTCCTGGACAGCAGCAGAGAGGTGTGTCAGACTCCTTCCTCCCATCCTGCCCTCCCCATCATCCTGCTAGCCCAGGAGTCTCACCCAGCTTGAGGTCCCTGTGCAAGATGCCCCGCTGGTGCAGGTACTTGAGGCCAGAAAGGATCTGCCGCAGGTAGTAACGCACCTCTGGCTCCAACAGGGTGTGCCGGGCCTTCCAGATGTGGGCCAGAGACTGCAGAGAGACACTGCCTCAGCCCCTGACCCGCCCTGCCTGACCCTCCCTCCATCTGCTCCCTGAGAGAGAGCCAGGACCCCTTTGGGGTCTTAAGGCTCCCCTTCCTAACTGCATTACCGCCTCCCACCTTCCGGCTGCAGAGCTCCAGGAAAATGTATATGTTGTCGGCGTCCTCAAAGTGGTGCGAGAAACGCACAATGTGACGGTGCTGAAGGTCTCGGTGCAGCTCAATCTCGTTTAGGATCTGCGATGAGGATACCCGGGTCGTCATTCTTCAAGGGCCACCGCGGCACCGTCTCCCCCTCCCCCTTCCGCTGGACCCACCTTCTCGCGCTGATGAGGCTTGGCGACGCGGCTCTGCGGGATGACTTTGACCGCGTAGACTCCCCCGGTCTCTGTGTCAGTGACCTCGTAGCAGCGGGCGAAACCCCCCTACGAGGAGGGGTTAGCCATCAGGCAAGGCTCCCGGATCTGGACCGCAAACATCCCCGCGCCGGGGACGAAAGCCTGGCCGGGCGCTGAAAAAAAGGCCGGCAGGACCCGCCCCCGCTAGCACCTCCTCCCGAACGGTCCCTGGCCCACCTTGCCCAGCAGTCGGCCTTTGAAGTAGGTGCGGCCGCTGCGCGGGTCCGTGATAAGGCGCCCAGGGTCTGGCGCCGGTGACCCGGCCAGCACCTCCAGCTGCGGTCCGGACGCGGCACTCCGAGGCGGCCCGGGTCCGGCGGGGGGCGCAGGCGGAGCGGCAGTACGCGGGAAGGGGCGCGGGGACAGAAAGCCGGCGGCGGGCTCCATGAGGGCGGTGCGTCTCGGCGCGGGCGCGGCTTGTTCTCGGGGCCGCCCCGCCCGGGTAGCGAGTGGCACTGCCTGGATTTGCTACGCTGCGCTCGCGCCCGAGGGAGCCGGGCGTTTTTATCAATGAACGCCCGCCCCCTCCCTGGTGTCGCGTCACCGAGAGCTCCGCCTCCTTCCTGGCAGCCAGTCACTCCGAAACCACGCCCCCGTCAAGTTGCGTCCCAGGAAGCCCCTCCTCCCGCCCAACGCGCCTCAAGGCCCAGCCTCCTGCTCACGTCTTAAAGGAGCATCTATACTGAAAGTCACCTGCCATGCAAGTCCGCCCAAGATGTAAGAGGCAGCTGTTTTTCTGACCCACTCCCCACTCGGCCCTGATAACTGCGAGTTCCGTTAAGGGGGGCTACTTTCTCCCCCCATTCTTCCGGGCTTATGCTAAATCCGGGAGGTAGACGGGCATTTCGGGGCGTCTCCCCAGCAACTAAATGGACTAGTATACCAGGCAGGAGGGGAGAGGCCGGCGTGGCGCTCCTTTTAGCCGAGGCACGTCACTAATATTCCCCTTTAAGTGCGTGGGCCCGTGTGCACGCTCCACACCCTCGGCCGGAACCCCGGCCTAGAGCAGTCATGCCCCTATTAGGGTCTAGGAGGAAACTGCACACTCCAGAACCCAGCTTGCTTGAGCCGTGGGCTTCCATGCTGGGCTTTGGAGTCAGACAGAGCCTGGCATTAAAGACTTTTACCATGCACCACGCCATAACTGCCGCTACCGACTTCCACACTGAAGAGGGGCGGACCTCGGGCTCCACTGAGGTCCCCTATTTCTTGCCCTAAAAACACCCACTGCTCTAGCTCAGCAACTACAAGGCCAGAAAGTTAAGAATCGAAACTGGATTTTTTCAAATGCTAGCGATCCCCGGGCCATCCTGACCCCTAGATCCCAGCTCAATGCCCACACTTCGCAGGGCGGAAGACAGAGGCCGAATCTTAAACCCTCTGTGGTGTTTGTCCCAGGGTCACAGCATCCTACCTCTCACCTTCCCTGTCTTCACAGGGTACCAACCAATCAATTACTAAGCCATTTGGTCAGCAAAAATTTACTGAAAGTACGTGCTCAGTGCCAAGCATTATTTTTATTAAGACTGACCAAGGTCACGCTCTCATTTAGTTTATATTCTGCTTGATAGAAGCAGACAGTAGGCAAGTACATAAACAAGGTAATTGCTGAGGGTGGAAAGTGTTATGAACACATTAAGAAAAAAAAAAAAAAGAAAGAATGAATGAATGGAGAACTTACTTTAAAAAGAGTAACCAGGAATATCAACAAATATTTATTCGCCACCAGTACGTATGGCTGCTGGATTGGATCCTACCCAACCCCTCAACAGGCCCACAAGGGTCAATTTCTCTAAACTTGTCCTTCGTGGTCATGGAAGCCTGAGATATGAGAACATACAAGTAAATCAGGATGAGTAAAGGGAGATAAGACCAGGGTGGGCAGGAAGGCCTTTCTAGGTGCCATTCTCAGGAGTTCAGTCTTTATCCTTAAAGTCAGCAATTTTTCAGGGGAGAGAATATAGTGGTGGGGCCAGAAAGGACAAATGTCCAGGGGAAATGGGGCTGAGGCATGTATAATTTGGAAAAGCATATTAAATATTACACTTTTTTATTTGAAAAAATAAAGCAAAATATCTCTTAATTTTATGACAAACCATGTAAGATCCAGCACACTATTTTGGCTCAGGGTATAGCCAGATTTGCTACCTGTGATTTGGTAGCTGGCCATCTCAAAATCCTGTGTCTCCTGAGCTTAGAAAATCCATCTCTTCCCAAGGCCCCAGCTCACTGAGAAGATTTATTTAGGCTTAGCGCCTACTATATGTAGCAATACTTACCCACCTGTACATTGTAAATCATAGGACCTGCTGTCCTCTTCCACAAAACACTGGCCCTTGTGGAGTATGGCTCCCAGGACAAGGGCACAGTTAGTTCTAAAAGATAGCCAAAAATCCCTACCTTGTGCAATGACAAATTGCTTCTCCTCAGCCTTGGTCCTTTTCATTAACACTTCAAAGGCAGTGACCTGGTGAGGTTCAGCCAGGTGCCCACTCTGGTAGCCTTGGTCTGAAAGCAGGGCACAGGGACAGGAGCTCAGCCATGGAATCAGTCATTGATTCTTTCAACAGATGTTTTCCTGAAAACCTATTATGTGTCAGTTCCTGTGGTAGACCCTGGGGAGACCCATAGATAAAGACAGCTATTCTGTACTGTAAATAGTGCTATTATTGGGAAGGTGACATGCGATGGAGGGTGGACTATGGGGAATCCAGTGGTGGGATCTCACCCAGCTTGGAGAATCCAGTTAGACTGGGATTTCTAAGCTGACACCTAAGGGCTAAATAGCATTTAGCACAAAACAGGATAGGTGAAGAGGAAAAATTGTTTCAGAGGAGGGAATAGTATGTTCCTTGAGGCCTGTAGTGAGAGCTCTTGGTTCTTGGAAAAACTGAAAGTTCAGAGGAGCAAGAGGGAAAGGAGAGTTGGAAGTTGGAATGTCCAGAAGCCTAACCCCAAAAGGCCTTATAAGATGTGTAGAGGAGTTGAAGGGCTACTTGCCCCTTCCCCAGTTTGCAAAGTTCCCAAGTTCCCCAGTCTGCTGGACCCTAGCTTCCCAGAGAAACAGCTTTGAAT